>NC_141689.1:716561884-717201238 GCF_964263255.1 Lissotriton vulgaris | reverse complement strand
AACATACTATTGAACTCTGGGACCTACTCGACTCAACCTCCCCAGCCGTCGCCTTCCTGACGGAGACCTGGCTGAACCCCGCCTCGGCACCCGACATAGCCATAGCCATCCCAGAAGGCTACAAGATCACCCGCAAGGACGGCACCAACAGAGCGGGAGGAGGAATCGCCATCGTCCACAGGAACACTCTCAGAGTCTCGACCAACACCGACGACATCCTCAGCACCGCCGAACACTTGCACTTCCATATCCACACCGACCCCAACACCACCCTCAGAGGAACACTCATCTACAGACCGCCCGGACCCCGACCACAGTTCAGCGACTCCATCGCCGACTTCGTCAGCACACACGCCCTCGCCTCCACGTACGACATCCTCCTAGGGGACCTGAACTTCCACCTCGAGAACAATGACGACACCAACTCTACCACCCTGATCGACAACCTAGCCAACCTCGGACTCAGACAACTCGTCACAACACCCACCCACTCCGCCGCTCACACGTTTGCCCTTATCTTCTCCGCAAGCCCCCACATCTCCTTCAACCATACCACCGAACTCCACTGGAACAACCACCGCTGCATCCACTTCACCTTCAAGAAACCCACCACGCACCACCGCACCCAACAGATGCCTCACCGCTGCTGGAGCAAAGTCATCAAAGACCAGCTAACCACCACCCTCGCCCAGAGCCCACCCGCCGACCATACCGACCCCAACACCGCCGCCCGCAACCTGAGACAGTGGATCAACGACTGCGCCAACACCCTCGCCCGATCAAGAAACCCTCCAACAATCATACCAACAAGAAAGCCAGCTCGTTCACTGAAGACCTCGGGGCCTCCAAGTAAACCTGCCGAAAGCTGGAGAAGATCTGGCTCCGTGAACGAACACCGGACAGCCACGCCGCCCACAAGAATGCCACCCACAGACACCATCACCTCATCAAATCCGCCAAAAGGGCCTCCTTCAAAGACCGCCTAGACAACAACGTGCACAGCAGCACAGAGCTCTTCAACATCGTGAAGGAACTCTCCAACCCCATCTCCAACACCAACGACGTCCCACCCTCGCAAGACCTGTGGCACTCGCTGGCCACCTTCTTCCACCGCAAGATCACAGACATCTACGACAGCTTCAACGCCACGACCGCCCCGACAACCACCGAGACCTCCGCCCCCACGACCACCATCTGCACCAACCGCCTGCTCTACTGGACCAACATCAACGACGATGACACCATCAAAATCATGAATACCATCCACTCCGGATCTCCGTCAGATCCATGCCCACACTAAATCTTCAACAAAGCCAGCACATACATCGCACCCCATCTCCGGGAAGTCATCAACACCTCCTTCGAGACAGCAACCTTCCCGGAGAGCTGGAAGCACGCCGAGATCAACGCCTTACTCAAGAAACCCAAGGTGGACCCCCAAGGACCTCAAGAACATCCGGCCCATCTCCCTGCTCCCGTTCCCGGCAGAGGTCATCGAGAAGACCATCAACAAACAACTGTCCCGCTACCTCGAGGAGAACAACATCCTGGACCCTTCCCGGTCCGGGTTCCGCAGCAACCACAGCACCAAAACTGCCCTCATCGCTGCCACCGATGACATCAAGTCCCTGCTGTACAACGGAGAAACGGCAGCCCTCATCCTCCTGGACCTGTCAGCCGCCTTCAACACGGTCTGTCACCACACACTACGAACACGCCTCCACAACTCTGGGATCCAAGAGAAGGCCTTGGACTGGAACCCCTCCTTCCTCTCCGGCAGAACGCAGAGCGTCCGCCTTCCCCCCCTTCTGCTCCGAAGCCCCCGAGATCATCTGCGGCGTACCCCAGGGCTCATCCCCCAGTCCAACTCTGTTTAACATCTACATGGCACCACTCGCCCACGTCGCCCATCGGCACGACCTCAACATCCTCTCCTACGCCGATGACACCCAGCTGATACTCTCCCTCATCAAGGACCCCCACACCGCCAAAACCAACCTTCACGAAGGAATGAAGGCTGTTGCTGAATGGATGAGGAACAGCCGACTGAAGCTGAACTCGGACAAGACGGAGGTCCTCATCCTCGGATCCAACCCTTCGGCCTGGGACGACTCCTGGTGGCCGACCGTACTGGGAACCGCTCCAACACCCACCGACCACGCACGCAAACTAGGGGTCACCCTCTCCATGAGTAAACAGGTCATCGCCGTCTCCTCCTCCTGCTTCAACACCCTCCGCATGCTCCGTAGGATCTACAAGTGGATCCCTACTGAAACGAGAAGAACAGTCACCCAGGCCCTTGTCAGCAGTAGGACTATAGAAACGCCCTCCACGCAGGAGCCTCGGCCAAACTCATGAGACGGCTCCAACGCATCGAGAACGCCCCTGCACGCCTGATCCTCGACATCCCTCACCGCAGCAATATCACACCCCACCTGAGAGACCTGCACTGGCTCCCAGTCAACAAGAGGATAACCTTCAAGCTCCTCACCCACGCACACAAGAAACTCCACAACACCAGACCAACGTACCTCAACAGACGACTCAGCTTCTACACCCCCACCCGCCAGCTCTGCTCCGCCTACCTCGCCCTCGCTACAGTCCCCCGCTTCCGAAGAGCGACCTCAGGCGGCAGATCGTTTTCCCACCTGTCCGCAAAGACCTGGAACACTCTCCCCATCCACCTACGGCAGACCCAAGACCTGCTGACCTTCAGAAAACTCCTCAAGACCTAGCTTTTCGAGCAGTAGCAGCATTACCCACCCCAGCGCCTTGAGACCCTCACATGTGAGTAGTGCGCTTTGCAAATGATATGATTGATTGATTGGAAAGAAATCCTTGCCCTGATCAGGAAGATCCTAGGCTACCCAATCTCAGAATCCCTTGAACATGTTCTTTTGGGAGGGTGCAACACCTGTCTGAGGCATCAAACAGGGGGAGACTGCTCCATCTTCTGGCTATGCTAGGGTGCGGAAAAAATGGTGGTGGCAGCGGCATGGAAGAAGGCGGAACCCCCCTCACTTTCACAATTGCATGCACGGTTGTGGCAAGCTTTGTGGCTCGAGCGCATGGCAGGTATAATAACAGAAGCCTGTACAGGATTTGACTACATTTGAAGCCCGTTGGTAGCCTACCTGTCGGAGGGTTGCCGCTTTTTGCCTGTGGTCCCTGACTGGGTGGGCTACATCTATTCCTAACCTAAGATCCCACACCCTAAGATGTTGGCCCTGGGACCTTTGAGGAACTCAGGCCCTCGATCTGAAAGTCTCCACCTTCCCGGGCCTGAGGTGGGTTGGATGCTGGCTCTGTTACCCCACTCTTCCTGCCCGGCCAGCCCCTGCATACCCATTGTACCCCTCTGATTCTTAGTGCACATGAGATACATGTCACAAGTTTGTTTTGTTCATCCGATGATTTCGTTTTTTAGGTCTAGACGAGGGCAGCTTGCATGCGCTGCTTTAGGAGATGACCTTTTGGGATCAGTATGCACTTTGGTAACACTCGCGTGTGTGGCGGCATCCACCTTGTGGGAGCGAGCAGCGGCGCAAAAGGGCCATCTGATTTCTAATTAGAGTGGCTGCGAGCGCTTGTTTACGTTTGTCTATCTCGTGGTCACTTTCACTTTCTTGCCTGTCTCGCGATCGCTTTAACTTTCCTGTTCCCTCTTTTCGCTATCACTTTCATGCCTGTCTCGCGGTGGCTTTCACTTTCCTGTTCCCTCCGGTCTCTTTCACTTTCTTGCCTGTCTCGGGGTCGCTTTCACTTTCCTGTTCCCTCCACTCTTTTTTTTTATACACGCAACATTTTAAACAAACAAAACAACATATGCAAGTTACAAGTGCTTTAAATGGTCCGGTACTGGAATTTTTGTTATTTTGCAAGGGAAAGTACCTGCATTTCTCAAGAAAAACGTAATAGTTTTAATTGGAGAGTTCCGGCCCTTCTCAAAACAAGCAGGAACTCTGGTACAGCAGTTCTCTTTTTCCATTTCAAGCATTGCCCGCTGGCATGCACACCGATGTCTACTAATGCACGCGCTTTCCTTGAACATGCACCCTTTTCCTCGAGCTGGCTGTTCTTGATACTGTAAACCACTCCCATGCGCGCACAGTGCAGTGGTGTGTATTTCTACAATCATTTGTGCAGACAACACATGCAAAACCAAGTGCATTTCAAGTTGTGTGTTTCAAGGATATTTTGATTGTAGCAACAGACAAATGCTTTGCTTACATTTATTCCAGTGGAAAGAACACGAATGCACAGATTCAACAACAGTGTAACAGTTTCATATATGACAATGAGTCTGTTTGTGCCAAAGCAAACTCACAAGTGGGGAGTCCGAACCCCTTTCTTTATTAAATCTCTCTAATCCTTATGTAAACTAAACACAAGACAGGGTTTTTGTACGTTTCTAGTGCAATGTGTACCTTTAACACCAAGATACAGCTGCTAGGGTTTTTTCGGAAATCTCAGATAAGCAGGGCGCTCTACCTAGTGTGTACGTTGAGAGGGTCTCAATAGCTAGGTGAGAGTATGGTGCGTCAGAGCGAACGGAAAAAAAACCTTAACCGTTCAATTAGAAAATCTGCAAGGACTTTCACAGTACACAGAAACAGCGATGCTCTCGCACACAAACACAAGGTATAAACTGGTAGTCATGTACTAGTAAACATAAAACATATGTAGCAAAAAAATAGATAGATACAGATTCTCGAGTGTATTTCTTAAGGTGGGTTGCTCCGTAGGATCTACAAGTGGATCCCTACTGAAACGAGAAGAACAGTCACCCAGGCCCTTGTCAGCAGTAGGACTATAGAAACGCCCTCCACGCAGGAGCCTCGGCCAAACTCATGAGACGGCTCCAACGCATCGAGAACGCCCCTGCACGCCTGATCCTCGACATCCCTCACCGCAGCAATATCACACCCCACCTGAGAGACCTGCACTGGCTCCCAGTCAACAAGAGGATAACCTTCAAGCTCCTCACCCACGCACACAAGAAACTCCACAACACCAGACCAACGTACCTCAACAGACGACTCAGCTTCTACACCCCCACCCGCCAGCTCTGCTCCGCCTACCTCGCCCTCGCTACAGTCCCCCGCTTCCGAAGAGCGACCTCAGGCGGCAGATCGTTTTCCCACCTGTCCGCAAAGACCTGGAACACTCTCCCCATCCACCTACGGCAGACCCAAGACCTGCTGACCTTCAGAAAACTCCTCAAGACCTAGCTTTTCGAGCAGTAGCAGCATTACCCACCCCAGCGCCTTGAGACCCTCACATGTGAGTAGTGCGCTTTGCAAATGATATGATTGATTGATTGGAAAGAAATCCTTGCCCTGATCAGGAAGATCCTAGGCTACCCAATCTCGGAATCCCTTGAACATGTTCTTTTGGGAGGGTGCAACACCTGTCTGAGGCATCAAACAGGGGGAGACTGCTCCATCTTCTGGCTATGCTAGGGTGCGGAAAAAATGGTGGTGGCAGCGGCATGGAAGAAGGCGGAACCCCCCTCACTTTCACAATTGCATGCACGGTTGTGGCAAGCTTTGTGGCTCGAGCGCATGGCAGGTATAATAACAGAAGCCTGTACAGGATTTGACTACATTTGAAGCCCGTTGGTAGCCTACCTGTCGGAGGGTTGCCGCTTTTTGCCTGTGGTCCCTGACTGGGTGGGCTACATCTATTCCTAACCTAAGATCCCACACCCTAAGATGTTGGCCCTGGGACCTTTGAGGAACTCAGGCCCTCGATCTGAAAGTCTCCACCTTCCCGGGCCTGAGGTGGGTTGGATGCTGGCTCTGTTACCCCACTCTTCCTGCCCGGCCAGCCCCTGCATACCCATTGTACCCCTCTGATTCTTAGTGCACATGAGATACATGTCACAAGTTTGTTTTGTTCATCCGATGATTTCGTTTTTTAGGTCTAGACGAGGGCAGCTTGCATGCGCTGCTTTAGGAGATGACCTTTTGGGATCAGTATGCACTTTGGTAACACTCGCGTGTGTGGCGGCATCCACCTTGTGGGAGCGAGCAGCGGCGCAAAAGGGCCATCTGATTTCTAATTAGAGTGGCTGCGAGCGCTTGTTTACGTTTGTCTATCTCGTGGTCACTTTCACTTTCTTGCCTGTCTCGCGATCGCTTTAACTTTCCTGTTCCCTCTTTTCGCTATCACTTTCATGCCTGTCTCGCGGTGGCTTTCACTTTCCTGTTCCCTCCGGTCTCTTTCACTTTCTTGCCTGTCTCGGGGTCGCTTTCACTTTCCTGTTCCCTCCACTCTTTTTTTTTATACACGCAACATTTTAAACAAACAAAACAACATATGCAAGTTACAAGTGCTTTAAATGGTCCGGTACTGGAATTTTTGTTATTTTGCAAGGGAAAGTACCTGCATTTCTCAAGAAAAACGTAATAGTTTTAATTGGAGAGTTCCGGCCCTTCTCAAAACAAGCAGGAACTCTGGTACAGCAGTTCTCTTTTTCCATTTCAAGCATTGCCCGCTGGCATGCACACCGATGTCTACTAATGCACGCGCTTTCCTTGAACATGCACCCTTTTCCTCGAGCTGGCTGTTCTTGATACTGTAAACCACTCCCATGCGCGCACAGTGCAGTGGTGTGTATTTCTACAATCATTTGTGCAGACAACACATGCAAAACCAAGTGCATTTCAAGTTGTGTGTTTCAAGGATATTTTGATTGTAGCAACAGACAAATGCTTTGCTTACATTTATTCCAGTGGAAAGAACACGAATGCACAGATTCAACAACAGTGTAACAGTTTCATATATGACAATGAGTCTGTTTGTGCCAAAGCAAACTCACAAGTGGGGAGTCCGAACCCCTTTCTTTATTAAATCTCTCTAATCCTTATGTAAACTAAACACAAGACAGGGTTTTTGTACGTTTCTAGTGCAATGTGTACCTTTAACACCAAGATACAGCTGCTAGGGTTTTTTCGGAAATCTCAGATAAGCAGGGCGCTCTACCTAGTGTGTACGTTGAGAGGGTCTCAATAGCTAGGTGAGAGTATGGTGCGTCAGAGCGAACGGAAAAAAAACCTTAACCGTTCAATTAGAAAATCTGCAAGGACTTTCACAGTACACAGAAACAGCGATGCTCTCGCACACAAACACAAGGTATAAACTGGTAGTCATGTACTAGTAAACATAAAACATATGTAGCAAAAAAATAGATAGATACAGATTCTCGAGTGTATTTCTTAAGGTTAAAAATTAAAAATCAAACTTTGCATATTTAACAAACATATCAATTCTCCTATATGACATGTTTAGTCAATAAAGTTGGTTATACGAGACGCGGGGGTTGTAACATGTCAATAGCACTTTCACTCTGAGACTTTTCAGTGATGGATCGTTGTCAGTACGGCACATGTTATACTACTGTAATCAGAATTGCAATCCCGTGTCTCGTATAACCAACTTTTTTCTCTTAAAACAGTCACCTAGATCACACAAACCACCTCTATCACAACCATGATCTATGGGGATGAGCGGCACTTTAGAGGTGTATAAACAAGTCACCTTTAGTCACCAAATCTGTTTACAGAAATGTGCTGTATGCTTTGACAAATTCTATACACACTCCATTATGTTTTTTGTTGCCAGCCCTGAAGAGTCGTTGTGATCTATTCCCACACGACGAAACATGTGTCGGCTGGTTGTGGACCCATTAAACAACCCACCTTAAGAAATACACTCGAGAATCTGTATCTATCTATTTTTTTGCTACATATGTTTTATGTTTACTAGTACATGACTACCAGTTTATACCTTGTGTTTGTGTGCGAGAGCATCGCTGTTTCTACCTTTAACACCAACCCAGTTTCCTTGCATGGAACCGACGCTATACAAACACAACACAGGCACTCCATCTCGGATAACTTACAAATTCATTTGAAACCAGTTTGAGTTGGTATCTGGCCTTGTTCCGTGAACCGGCGTGCTGGAACCGTGAGGAGGACAGGGTAGGGAGAGTTGCGCTCAGTCCGTTGCTGCCCGGCACATAAGAGGATAAGCATACCTGCCCTTGCCCCTGCGTTCACACAGACATGGTTGGTGTATACTCGGAGGTTATGTAGTTTATTGGCCAACCAGTGCTGTCTAAACCAAGGGGCCTCTGTTTTCATAATCCTGGCTTTCCTACTCAGCAGTGTGATCATGGGTAGATAGTTCAATCTACTGCAGCATTTGTTTCCTTTTAGCAGAAAAAAGGGAACACTTTCAGATTGGTGGTCTATGCTGTCCCTGGACGTTCCCTTTGTCCTTCTTACAAAAAGCGACCCTCCTGCATGTCAAATAAGCTATGAAATTGCCTCTCCCTGATCTTACAGTATTGGAGTTTTCTGAAGTGGCAGGACTGTGCGTTTAGTTTTAAGTTGATGTCTGTGTTTGTAACTAAACTGACGGACTTTAAGTGGGATGAAAAAAACTGGGGCGTCTAGAGTCAGAGAGCATGTGCTGCTCTGCGAGGCATGCTATATTCTGTGAGGTTTGAACACGCCAACTTAGCTAACAAACATTGGCAAAACCAATAACTCTAGCTAAACACTTAAAATCCCCAAAGGCGAGACCTATTGGCTATGCCAATGCTTGCCTGTTATACTGTGATCTCGTGTAATTGTAGCACAGATACATCCAGTACTATGGGGGAAAAGGCCACTACAACGAAGCCGTTTCCACGAATGCACTAACCACGCATGCTTTACAACGCATGCGTGGTTACCACTATTACCTTTACCACGCATTCCTTTACTACGAAATACGTAGTAAAGGAATGTGAGTTAAAGGTCCTTCATGGAAAGAGCCTCCCTAACAGACGTGATTACGTAAGTGCATCTACGTACTGCATCATAAATAGAGAAAGGACCACTAAAAGAGTTAGAAGAATGAGAATACCGTTGAAAGAAAATGTAAGTATATTTTTTAATTATAATAATTTATTAGGTTAGGCATAATTAAAAAAACATATATAGATTTGAACTACATAATCAATCATGCAGTCGGTTTAACATGAAAATGCCAATATCATGCATAGTTAAACAACGAAAAACGTTGTAAAACTATGCGTGGTAAAGGAATTTTCGTGGTAAACCATATGCGTGGTAATGGCATTCCGTTGTAACGCATGCGTGGAAAAGGCATGCGTTGCAACGGAATGCGTTGTAACATCATATAACCGTACTATGGTGATGGTTCGTTGAACTAATTGTTTAAGGGGACATTTGCATCTGTGAACTCTTTAGACCTTGCCAAGAACTTATGAGAAAGATGTGTCCTAAGTTTAGCTACTTTTCGCTCCAGGCTTACTGTACTGCTGAATTGAGTATCACAAGTTGTTACTCTTTTGAAAATGCAATAAACAGTTTTTGACAAAAAAAAATTCCTTGCAAGAAACCTTTTTTGGGTTTATCTTTCAGGGTATAAGTACACATTGTGAGTGACAAAGCACATTTCACGGAAGTGGATCCTTAAGAAAAGAATGGCAAGCCGACTTGAAAGTGTTTAAACAGCTGTAAGTAGAAAAAAGTTTTACAATTATCACCGGCAAGCCCTGCAACTCAAGGTAAGCCAGTGACAAATTGTATAAAATATGAAAAATAGTTTGCGTGCTAGTCTGGACAGGGAGAGTAAAAGCACAAAGTGTAGCTGCATCAATGTCTAGATGTATATTGAAGACAGGCTGCATGGACATAGATCTACAAGAGCAGAGTGATGCCTAACTTCTAAAAATGACAAGTATAAAATAGTAATGGTAAAACTTACTTTACCAGTAAAAAGGCACTCAATATAAGAGTTATACCTTTAAGAGGAGTAGGACTCCCAGTAAGTGAAAAATGAAATTGTGTCTGACACTGCCAGGCACTAGTAGCATTTAATTACAGATCCTGGGCATATGGTATATCACTATATAATGGACTAACCAGTAAACTAAATGTGTAAATTCTGTATGCCCCAAATGAAACCACGTTCATGGGAGAAGCACATGCACTTCTGTATTGGTCATGAATGTGCAATGCACGCACTACCCCTCACATCCCCCCAGAGATGTGGAAATGTTACTAAAATAGTAAAGGGGTGCAAGCTGGCCTAGGTTTGTTTCTCTTGCAAAATATGATATTAAATATTTGACAGAGGTCATATCAATATTGTTTGCACCTCCTCAAAATAGAGTAACAAAGTTCCAACATCACAAGATTAATGAGTTAATATTGAATTATTTTGGAAAATGCATTTCTGTGAACGATAGGCACCAGATAAATGTACTTCAGTGTTGACCTTTCTTCTGGTGCTACAACAAGTACAGTCACATAAGCTTGAAAAATGACAGTGATGGCCCTTCAAGCACCGAGATCACATACAAAGTAATTATGCTGGCAATGACTAACAGTGTTATAAAATGTGGCTGCCTAGAGCAAACCTAAGTAGAACTAATGCAGTATACAGAATTACACCCACGGGCTTTCAATGGCTCAAATGCATCTGCCTCCTTTTAATGAACACAAATAAGAACTTGTGTTATGTAGTGTCTCATTCTCACTTATGTGGTGTCTAAACGCTACCTATTTAATGGTACTGAGTTTACATACGTTGAAACAATGCAGAGCATGAGTAGGCCTTGCTAGGATTTGAACTCGGGATAGCGACAGCTAACTGGAGCTTGGTCAGTGAGAAGAATGGCATTTGCATGTCTCATTCTTCTGTACATGTCACAATATCATCAGCATCATTATAACTTTGTATTACACATAGATATCATAGAATCAGTTACTGTCTGTGATTTAACATCAGTTGCCATGATTAATTCTAGGATGTCAAAAGGGAGATATATGCATTTTATAATAATGTTACAGGATGATATTGGCCTAACTAAAAATTGTGGGCTGGTCCCTTTCGTTAATATTTTCTTTTTATTCAGGTAGAATGTTTTTAGTGTTTCCTAGAAAATGTGTTATTTAGACTAAGTAGTAGCAGTTGGTGGGAGAAAATAGAATGAACTGTATTTTAAGATTCTATTTAATACTGAAAGAATATATTTGAAATTGTCTAATTCAGACAATTAGACAATGTCACATACAAGTAAATTGTTTGTGTAGAAATTTGCAGAATAACTACATGAATAAGTGTATTAGAGTTCTAAAACATTATACCAGGCAAACTATATTCTTGCTACATAATGTATTATAAAGAACCTTTACTAGAAGTGTAAAATTGCAATTGTGCAATTTGGCAAAATTTGCATCAAACTCCATGTTTAGTCCCCTGTTCAGCGCCCTGATGCCTTTGTGGCCTTAGCCCTCGCTATTTAAAAACAATAATGTCAAAAAAACGAATGAGAGCTTATTCAAAGTGCTATGGGAGGTATTGTGAAGAATTATTCAAACAGGTTTCGCATTCTTTCTTCATTATTTATGCAGTGAAGCATAATATGTCCTATCACAAAATAAGACAAACATGTTTGTTCTGTTTTGCTCAGAGGAGTGTTTCAAATTGTGTGTAATATTTTCCTATGTGTGCTGTCTCTTGAGCTTTATTGAGATTTATTGCCCATGTGTAAACACATAAGGGCGTCTCTTTCGTGCAATGCCAGGAGCCAATGGCTAATACATCAATAAACTGGTACTGGTGTCAACTAAACGAAAAGAAAAGTACAACTAACCGATAGAGTATAAATTTGAAGCACTGTAAAAGTGAACAGAACCTATCCGGTTATTGCAAGGCTCACAGCCGAGAATTAAATTTGACATTACTCGTTTTAGCTACCTGCTTATCTATATAGCTTACTCATATTTTGGTGCCTGGTCTTATTTTTTTCTCCCCAGTTCAATGCTGAAAAAAGCTAAGGGACTCTGATAATAGAGGCAGCAAGGCTTTGCGTGCATAAAAATGGTTGTGTTTATTCTGTTGCCGGACAAGATCTACAAGGCCATGTACGCAGGCTATAACAAGAGTTAACACCTGCCCTTGTTCTACCAGGGAGCCGAAGTAGCAGCTCAAGCAGTAAGGAAGGGTCGGCACAACATGTCTTTAATACAACGTGTGTTTTTGTTTTATGATGATGAAACTGGGAAACTTCATTCACTTTGCTCATGGCGCAGTCACCAGCGCTTCTTTCCATGGCCTTTAACAGCAACCCCACAAACCACTCATTGCCAAACTCAATCTGCAGTCTGCCTTCCTTGCTTTCTCCTCAGTGTTTGAGAACTGATCCAGTTCTGATGTAAACACTCTGGGCACAGAACAGTGCTATTCAACACACACATTTTTAAAAGGCAATAGTAGAAAGCAGTCTTTCAAAACCTGAGCAGGACTTGAATACATCTGCAGCACTTTTATTCAGACAGTAAAAGAACAAGCATTTACAATGCAATAGGTCTCGCATTAGGAAAGTGTGAGCTATTGGTATGGTAAATGACATTTTTTTTAAATATGTGTTGGCTTTGAAAATATATAAATTAATAGCATTGTTATTCACAAAGCCAATAGCTTACACTTTTCTAATGCGAGTCCTATTGGCTATGGGAATGCTTGTTGGTGGCAAGCAAGGACAGTGCTGTTGTGGTGCTGAGTGAGGGTGTTGTGGTGCTGAGTGATGTGGTGGTGTATTAGAGTGATGTGGTGGTGTATTAGAGTGATGGGGTGGTGTATTAGAGTGATGTAGTAGTGCATTAGAGTGATGTGGTGGTGTATTAGAGTGATGTGGTGGTGTCCCAGAGTGATGTGATGGTGTCCCAGAGTGATGTGGTGGTGTCCCAGAGTGATGTGGTGGTGTCCCTGAGTGATGTGGTGGCCGTTAGTTTCCGTTACTTTCAGGCGCGTTTGGTGCAAGGGGCGGAAAAGGAAACATCAACGCTGTGCCATTACTTGCTGCAGTTCCTGCTTTGGGGACCAGTCTTCCCCCACCGGCCTCACCTGCATTCGGGACGCTGACATCCGTGGCTGGGACTACATTACCCAGCATTCCCGAGAGCGGCAAGGACGCCGCTGACGCTGCTACCATCGCGCCAGGAGGCGCATGAAGGGCTTCTTGGACCCTCGTCCCGCGGGGAGGCGCCGGGAGAAGCCCGGGACAAGGGCGGGCCCGTCTACGCCCGTCATAGCCCAGAAGAGGCTGGGCTGGGCTACCCCCCTTAACTCACCATCAAGGATACATGAGTAAGACTATATTACCTACTGTAATGCTGCTGAAGGACGTCTAATCTAGTTAGGCGATTGTTTATATGATACGTGTTATATGTCCTTATATTCAGGCAATTTTTGAAAACAAAGTCAATTGAGATGAATTCAAATTTGGGCAAACACAGGAAGTCCTTGGTGGGAGGGACAATTAGGGGGACTTTAGATCAGTTTATAACTAGTGTGGCATCAGTCCTAGAACACGAAATTGCAATTACTGAGCAACGTTTATCTCTAGAACCTCTATGTAATAAACGGTCCTTCTCGGGACTAATTCAGTTAGCCATTACTCCACCAAGATCTCCACCAACATCCGGCATTGATAAGGACCTAATTAATATTGACAGTACTTCGCCCCATCTTTTGCCTCTGGCTGCTCCCAGAGTATTGAGCAGGGAATCTACACGAGAGGATTTAAGTATTGAGCCCATTCTAGAAATGATCTCTGAGGAGAGTGTTTTATGCTCCCCCTAAAGTCGACAGTTATAGATAGCCTGAAATCCATTCCGCAAGTTCAGTGGTCTACCTCAAAAAGAAAGTGTGGGGGGGTCAGACATAGGGGAAGATTAGCGAAAACTGCAAAAATACATGTAAGTCCTCCTAAGGAAAATATGCTAGCTCCAAAGAAAACAGCGGTAGACCCATTTTCCCCAATGTTTCATCAAACCCAAGACTTATTAGGAAAAACTGAACAACTATTGAAATATCTGATAATACCACTGGTGGAAAGAATAAAGAGAATAGGGGAGAAATTGGGGTCCATAGAGGAAGCGATAAAGTCGAATACTGTACTTTTTAATAAATTGGCTGACCTCCCACAAAACCAAATTCATAATCAGAATAAGCCAATCGAAATAACTGTGCTGGAGAAAAGCAATGAACTAAGTGTGGCGGATCCCCCGTTACCATCCTTACCTACTACTTTTGCCCCGCTGAAAAATGTTAATGGTGCCTAATCACAGAGAAAGGAAGGTATTGTGGGAGAGGCAAACAAAGTGTCTAATATAGATAAGGAATGCAGTATTGACGGAAAAATAAATAGATCCTTACCCCGTATTGACCTGCCGCCTGAGGCAGCTCCTTATGTAGTTGTCCTATCTGGGGTCCCTGAATTAGCTACTGGGAAAACAGAGGGATATTCTGAGTTAAAAAACAAAGTAGTTTACTGGTTAAGTAAGAACAGACCACTTCCACTATGCATAGATGGGGAAATCCTTCATGTAAGGAGAGTGGGGTGGTTGGGACACAGACCAAAAGATGTACTAGGGGATTTGATTATTGTTAATTTTAAGGATTGGTGTGTAATTCCTTACTTTCAAGGCTGGTACACCCAGAGAGGTGATGGAGGTATATTTACGCGGGACCTAAGTAACTTTTACCCCAGACCGCCAGTCATGTCACTGGCAAGATACCAACTAGGAAACCACCACATAGGTAGACCAGCTGCCCTTAGTTTTAATGGCTTCAATATTCCAACTTCTAACCGATTTGCCATGTTCTCAGGACTAGAAACGGTTGACTGACTTACCAGAGAGATCCCCAATTATTGTGAAAACAAAATGATACCTGAAAGATCATTCAATAGCATTCTGACGGCAGTGAGGGTGCCCAGGGAGGGGATAGCTGAGATGCAGCATGTGGAGAAGTGTGGCTCAAGTGGTTGGAGCGGCAGACCTGATGCAGAGGTCTGGCCCGGACCAGGGTTCAATTCCCAGCCTCGGCGGGTCTTGGGCTCAAATTTCCCTGGACCTGACAATTCTCGCCTCGGTGCCTATTCTAATCATGGAGTCCCACTCTGTAACTCTGAGCAATAGCTTGCTTAATCTCCACAACGGCCCCTCGCAGCGGGATGCCTGGCTTTCACCTTGGGGATGCCCAGTAATGGGTTATCTCGCAGGGGAATACCAGGACGGGTTCCCTAAGCAAGCGCTGGGACGCTTCCGGGCAGCCATGCGCTCTACAAATCAAATTTCATTTCATTTCATGAGCAGGATCTTTTAGAGAGAGGCCCCATGGGTAGAAGTGGACATAGTGACCACACGCAGAAGGATGAACCCCCTAATTCTAAGACTGCAACAGTGATCTATAATTCTGGCAGACTCGGTGTACCGAGGAGTCTGCCCATAGTGGGAGACTTAGTTGGGGAGCCCTCTGTAAGGAATGATCCTGGTAATATCATTATCCCGACAGATAACGGGGAAGTATGCCGCTTAATGTTTTGGAACGTGGCAGGCCTAAAAGCCAAAATAACTAATTTCATATGGTATAACATCATAAATAGGTATGACATTTTAAGCTTTCAGGAGACATGGATAACAGAGCCCCTCCACCTCAGCGGCTTTAAAACTCTGTTTACATCAGCAGTGGATGTAACACATGGCAGGGCTAAGGGGGGTTGGTGTATATACCTATCGAACCAGCTTAAATATGAGAAAGTCCAGCTACTATCTAATAATAGTTACTACCACCTGGTGAAGATATGTATTAACAAGGCGGCGTGTGTTATAATCATTAATTTTTATAATAAGATCCCCTCTGTTGATATTGAAGCAACGTTAAAAAAAATGGGCACTGAATTAAAAAAGGAAATTGATACAAACTTTAAAGAAGTATCAGTTATCTGGGGGGGGATTTTAATTGTACAATTTGTAAGGAATTTGTGGTATTATGTTGGGCCAGGACATCACTTTAACACATTTCAAACATACTATATGTGGGGAGTTGCTAAATGAAATTTTGTTTTCCAGCGATCTGGGGTATGCAAATGAAATTGCCCAAAAAGAGTCTCCCTTTGTGCCGACATTTATTGGCAGGGGTGCGTCCACAACAATTGATTTTATCTTATTCTCTGCTTGGTACGGACGCCAGATTAAAACCTGTAAGACTCTTAATATCGCTCTCAGTGACCACTATCTGCTAATCATGGAGATCTTACATCCATTCAGGATTTAGGCGGAGATCACACTTGTAGGCAGACTGTCCCAGATGTAAACATGAGAAGACAAAATGGTTATTCCCTCAAATGGAGTAAGCTGGTCCCAGATGATTTTATATACAACTTGATGTCAAAATGCTTAACTAGTTTCCTGATCTGTCTGGACGAGATTGTTGATAGTCAGAGCATGATTAAACATTTCCATATTATTGCAACTCATATCAAGGATAGTCTATGGGTGGAATTAAAAAATCGTAAAGAAGTGACCAGGAGTTGGTTTGACTCAGCATGCACAAAGGCCCACTCGAAACTTAAGTATGCCCTACACACTGTCCCCCGTGACTTCCTATTGGTTAGGGAGTCGCGGAAAATCTACAACGAGGTATTGAAAAAAAGGAAAGCGGCTATTAAAAGGGACGCATGGGAGTTACTATGCGAGGCCTCACAGTAGGGACTCATCTGATTTTTGGAAAGCAGTGAATGCCCCATTCTTTAGTCTTTAGTGATAATACTAAGGCACGTATTGAAACTGTGATTTCAGAGGATGAATGGGTAAATCATTATGCCCAATTGTATAGCACTCCTTATGGGGTGCAGCAAACGCCATTTCAAATTCTAGGGGAAGAGAGGGCCAAGGGCATGAAACTGGATGCTACCTTGGAAGAGGTAACTGCGAGTCTTAAAGCAACGCGGGGAGGCAAAGCTGCGGGCCCAGATGGCATACCACCCGATCTGTTTAAAAGTAATATCGAGCTGTGGGGGCCTATCTTAGTGCAACTATTTAATGCCACCTCTGAGATGGGCTTAAACCCTTCGTGGTTTACATCTGTCATCGTGCCCATATTTAAAAAGGGAGATAGACAAAATTGTATGTGCTAACGACTGATTTCTTTACTGGAATCTTCCATAAAAATCCTTGGGAGAGTTATTTTAAGTAGACTTCAAAGCTGGGCGGAGGATAATTCTGTTATCAGTGATCTTCAGTATGGGTTTCAGAAAGGTGTGGGAACGGTAGATCAGGGTTTAAACCTATTTATCTTGCAACAAAAATATATCAGCGCTAGGAGGGAGCGCATCTATTTCACATTTGTTGACTTAACCTCAGCATTCGATTGCGTCTCACATAGTACACTATGGCTGATTTTAGAAAACCTGTGGGTGGAAGAAAATCTAATTTATTTTCTAAGTGAACTATATTCAGGTGCCACCGCATCAGTACAATATGGAATAAACGGAGAGTGCACAAGATCATTTGGCATAGGGCGTGGGGTATGCCAGGGGTGCGTTCTTGCCCCCTTTTTATTCCTAGTTTATATAAATGACCTTGAAAAAACGTTACTTCAAGAGTGCAGGGATATGCCTACGGTAGCCAAAAGACTAATCCCTGCGCTCCTTTACGCAGATGATGCGGTCATAATGGCTTGGACGCCACTCGCCCTACAAGGCCTGATAACATCTTTTAATACCTTTATGTCAAATTTAGACTTGAAAATTAATTGCACTAAAACGTTTTCTATGAATTGTGGCCCTGGTATTAATAAACGGAAAAAGGTCATGTATATTAATGCTAGTCCCTTGGACTTCACCCCCACCTTCCCATATTTAGGTATTTTGTTTCATGAAACCGGCACATGGGCAAGGGCCATAAAAGCAAGAAGATTTATGTTTTGTAAATCAATGATGGCCCTAAAAAATTTCTCTAAGAAAATGGGGAAAAAAACAATTGCTGAACTTTTAAAAAATGTTAACGCTACATGCATATCAATTGCTGTCTATGGCGCAGGTATATGGGGCTATGCCAATGTAAAATCCATCCAGCTTGCAGAAAATATGTTTCTGAGATACATCTTAGCTGTACCAGGGAGTGTCTCAAGTTGCATCTGTCACATGGAACTCGGCCAACCACACATTGAAGACACAATTAGGGTCCAGCCAATACTCTTATGGCTTTGGGTCTGGACCCACGAGGAGTGTGCACTGAATCGCACTATTATAATGGATGTGATAAGTTTAGACCATGTGAGCAGGATAAGATGGTTCGCTTACGTAAAAGATTTCCTTGTGAAAATGGGCCGTCAGAGTTATTACGATGACCCATTTTTAATGTGCAATATCTCAAGGAAGTCACTGAAAAATCAGTGCATGAAGTACCTAGAAGATATAAGAGCCAGTGAGGAAATAAAGAAAAAGACAGTATTAGCTTACCAATTGATATTGGCTCGGGATAAAATACAACCGTATTTAACCCTTTCTATCAGTGAACACGAGAGGTTCGTTTTAACACGTTTTAGGTTAAATATTATTTTTAGAGTTTTTAGTTTCCCTGTTATGAATATTTGGTCACAAGACTTAATTAAATGCCTGTGTGATGATCTATCTGAACAATCGGATATCCATATTTTATTTTTTTGTAAGTTTTATACTTCACCTCGGAAAAGATTGATTGTTCCCATACTGAAGGAGATGGAAGCTAATCGCTGTCGTCCAGCTTTTTTAGCATGCAGAAATGAGATGCTATATTGACTGTGGCATCTATTTCAGAATTTTATAAAAATGTTTTTAGGTTGCGGAAATCAATTTGTATGTGAGAATCTCATTTTTTAATATTGATTATGTGATTGTCCCCTTTTACAATGTAATCGTCTGTTTTGAATAATGAATAATGAAATTTTGTGTGTACTTTTATGGTTATTTGCTTTTAACCGAATAAAGTTACTATTGATTGATTGATTGAGTGATGTGGTGGTGTTCCTGAGTGATGTGGTGGTGTTCCTGAGTGATGTGGTGGTGTTCCTGAGTGATGTGGTGGTGTTCCTGAGTGATGTGATGGTGTCCCTGAGTGATGTGGTAGTGTCCCTAAGTGATGTAGTGGTGCCCCTGAGTGATGCCCCTGAGTGATGTGGTGGTGCCCCTGAGTGATGTGGTGGTGCCCCTGAGTGATGTGGTGGTGCCCCTGAGTGATGTGGTGGTGTCCCTGAGTGATGTGGTGGTGTCCCAGAGTGATGTGGTGGTGTCCCAGAGTGATGTGGTGGTGTCCCAGAGTGATGTGGTGGTGTCCCAGAGTGATGTGGTGGTGTCTCAGAGTGATGTGGTGGTGTCCTATAGTGATATGGTGGTGTCCTATAGTGATATGGTGGTGTCCTATAGTGATGTGGTGTTGTTGTGTGGCGTTCAGCAGTGTGAGGCGTGCAGCAGTGTGAGGCGTGCAGCAGTGTGAGGCGTGCAGCAGTGTGAGGCATGCAGCAGTGTGTGGCTTGCAGCAGTGTGTGGCTGCAGCAGTGTGTGGCGTGCAGCAGTGTGTGGCGTGCAGCAGTGTGAGTAATGCAGCAGTGTGCAGCGTGCAGCAGTGTGAGGAGTGCAGCAGTGTAAGGCGTGCAGCAGTGTGAGTCGTGCGGTAGTGTGCAGCATGCAGCAGTGTGAGTAATGAAGCAGTGTGCAGCGTGCAGCAGAGTGCATTTCAAATTAATCTGGATCATTGCTATGGTTTTACAACATGACAATCAATCAGTGCTGAATTTTTCCGCAACAAATTCACATTGCATTACAGACGAGGGCAAGAATAAATTGTCATTAAAACGATAATGAAGGGAGTCGCGATAGGTTGATGGTCGTCGATGGAAATCCACCAAAATGCCAGATTTGACTCAAGTGACATCAGGCACCACTTGACACCCCGTCTCCCCCAAGCAATCACAACAATAGCCCCTGTCACTCTTCAACAGGCTCCTGTTTGAAGCACTGGATCTCAAGAACGGACAAGAAGCAGAAACCACAGAATGTTCTCTCCAGCTCCTGAGAAAGGCTTGTTTAACCCCAAGGCAAAATGACATCTTGCTGTTTGGGAGCTCCCTTTTCCGTAGCAACAAGACCTTCTTTGAAATAATTAATTGCGCTTTAGCACCCTCTGCTGGTAATGTGGATGTGCCACAGTATAGCAGTTGCCTGTAGTGGCCCTTAAGGAAGCCCCTGTCTTGGAGTCATTGTTACTGCGGAATCCGAATGCTTCTTCCTTGGCTCCTGAGTGAGGGGATAACAGCAGTGTCAGTAGCAGCTGATCTCGGACTACAGTTAAATGACATCTCTGCTACAGGTGAACTGTGTTGTATTAAAAAGACACCTCAGCCTCCAGACAGTTTGATGAAAGCCGATTACTCTGTCAATCAAACTTCAGCATGCCAGAACACCCAGAGCACACTTCCGGGAAGAGTCTAAACAAAGCTCTTCTACTAAAGAGAGAAATTCCCCCTCCCCCCCACACACACACATGCGAGGGGTATGCATCCACCTTGTTGACCTCCTGTGTCCTATCTTGGACACTGTGTACACGTTCCTTCAACGGCGTCTGCAGAGAAGCGCGTGATAAAGAGGCGGCCGTTCATTCAAGGCCCTCTTTGATAATGGACAAAAGGGGACTGCAGTCTGGAGCTGAAGCAGCGATTCGGTCTAAACTTTTACGATGAGCTTCAAGCAACTTTACTAAAGACACAATTTACTTAGTGATATGGTGCCCTTAAATTGCACAACAGTGCATGTTCCAAACAGGTTAAAAATCACCAAACAATGGTTTATATTACTTAGATTTATATAGTATGGACATTTTTTAGCTATAAGAAAACACACAATTTGGAAACCAAACGCATTCTCGCGCAAGCAGACGTGGCATGGAAATGATAAAGTGAGCTTTAAAAAATTTCCCAAGAGGTTTATCGGCGCACTGTTGTCTTCCAACTCCAACTTGTAGAGGTAAATAAATAGGCGATTCCCGCAACTTAAAAAAACACCTTTCAGGGGAAATCGTAAATTGGCATAGCTAGTGGAAGTGCTGGTGAACGAAGTCACCTCGCCAGATCGTTTCCTAAATACCTTGTACCCAGACCTGGCTGTCACTTCACAATTCGACAATCATTACGTCATTTAGTTTGGTAGCTTTGCTTAAAGTCAGTAGAGACTACAGCCCCCAGAATGCACTGATATGCAAAATGCAAATCGATGTCTGGATCTGTTTAGTTCGCAGTACAGAATGAGCTGGCACACCTAATATCGTCTTGTCTGTGTGTTAGTCGGTGTAAAACGTGCCTCTCGGCCGGGAGACTGTTCGTATGTCACGGTCTCTTAAAGCGAGCTCCAGCTGTCTAACTGCGGACTGTCTACCGACAGTCACTCGTGTATGTTCCATCTTTGATTGCATTACCTCTGCTAGATTGTAGCTGTGAATTCCGTCATTCACACATCTCTCGGTAAAATATTACAATAACCACAACGTAGTTTGAACAGTGCTGTCGCCAAGGCCACTTACATTAAACATTTATTTACAGGGAGCATTGCCCAAACGAAACTGCTCAGAAAAAAATATTTTTTTTGTTTTATATACTCTTCAAAAAAACTTCTGACTGCTGCTTCTAAACACTGTATTCAACAAAGGTTACTATCCCCAAATGTGAAGGTACTCATTGCAGCGAACACGGAAGACAGCGAAACCGAAAGCAGCTCAGTAACCGGGCTGTGACTGAGAGGGCGGGGGCTGCCCGCGCATGCACGCTATTTGTTATGGAGAGGGAGCCCCGGCGCCAAGCGGAGTGCGGCAGCTGAAGTCCCGGGTCCCAGGAGGGGGCCCGGGTGAAGACTAGCGGATAGCACTGCGGGGCTCCCATGCCGAGACTGACTCGCTGGCTGCCGAGGGAGAGAGGGACACGGGGAGAAAGCCGGTGAGTGGGGGGGGATGTGTGTGCACGCGTGTGTCTGTGTGTGCGAGTGTGTCTGTGTGTTCGTGTGTCTGTCTGTGTGTGTATCTGTCTGTCTGTGTGTGTGTGTGTGCACGTGTTTCTGTTTGTGTGTGTGTGTGTGTGTGTGTGCGCCGCGCGCGTGTGTGTGTGTGTATGTGTTATCCACTTCCTGGCAATGTAGGACAGGAGATGTGCACGGCGTGTGGGTGAACGTGTGCGCTCACATGGGAGAATCGCCTGCGCGTGCCCATCTCCTGTCTCACATTCCCATTAAGTGAGTAACAAAAGATGTTTCGCTGGACGCAGTGCTTCGCACTGCTTACACCAGCTCGACCTAAAAAGGAGAATGGTAACATGCTGACTCAGTGCTATCCCGGGCATTTTTTTTATTACTGGCTGCTCATAACACTAAATTCATCCACTGTGTGATTCAGAAAAGGCGTCTCCTATCTGCTAATAAGCTGTGGCCTCAAAAGCGACAGACTATCACAGTAGACCAGGTCTCCACAACCTCACCAGTGAGGCACAGAATGCTCATAGTGCCTGCCCCAATTAGGCTTCCACTTCTTTGCCGTTGCTTGCGTTTTCCTGCATAGGGGTGATGGAATGGAATACTATGTGGGTTAATTAATAGTAGGTATATTTATTTTTTCTACTAGCCCTTGGCAGAAAACAAAAAAAGGACATCATGCAGAAAGTCGCATGCCCTCAAGGCACAACACATCAGTGTGTGATATATATTCTGTTGAAACAGGGATGGAGTGCAGAAGGAGGCTTTGAATTCCACTTGCTGCCACACAAATATATGTCAATATCTAATGGCAGATTACTTTTTTTTAAACCTGTGAAGATCAAGACAGGCTTCCGCAGCAGCAGGCACATTGAAACAATATGCTGAACTTGTGTTTTCGTGAAGTACAGGTTGAACATTTTAATGTTCTTTCCCTCTTAACTCAGGAGCAGATTCTTTTTATACAAAAAAAAGATGACTCAGTGTGTAATATATATTCTGTAGAAACAGGGATGGAGTGCAAAAGGAGGCTTTGGATTGCATTGCTGCACACAAATATATGTCAATATCTAATGGCAGATTACTTTTTTTAACCCTGTGAAGACCAGAAGTGAAAGTAAAAGTTTATAGAAAAAATGTGCAATAATAACACTTAAATAAACAACATAATCATTGCTCAGATAATCATAAATCTTGAAAAAAAGAACACAACATAACATCATCAGGATAGCAACTACATAGCTACAATGAGATAAACAATATAAATTTAGAAAATAAAATATAATAAATAGAACAATATACTTAGTCTGAATAAATCATGTAGGTTTAGGCACTTCTTCAATTCGAGGATTATGAGTTTGTGCGTCATGAGCAGACTTATCCAAAAAAGAAGTAACTGGGAGCCACAAAAGGTCTCTTTTAATAGCTAATGAAACAGGGTATATGTATGCCCTATCAAGTCTATGGTGGTAACATACACCGTACCACCATGCTTGAAAGGACACTTGAGAAGTATCCTTCCAAGATTTGGTAAATTGTTGAAAAGCTACTGCAAGAAGTAAATCAATTATACAAAAACGCCCTGGATTGAGATGACCGACCAATAATCAGAAGTGCTGCCCAGAAAAAGATTATTTAAAATGAAAAGGATAATGTGAATTAAAAATAGAATTTATCTGTTTCCAAACTTTTAGCCAAAAGTCATACATAAGAGGGCACTCGAATAACATATGTTTAAGATCTGCAAACTGTTGAGAACAGGACCAACAATTGGAAGATATTGTAGAATCTAATTTATGGAGTTCAACAGGTGTATTTAATAGTCTATTATGAATAAAATAAATATGGTTTTATTAGCCGCTCTAGAAGACTTTCTATTTTGGACCAAATCTTATTCCAAAGAGATGTGGGAAAAGTGGATTGTAGATCTATTTCCCAAAGATGTTCCACTTCTGTTTTATCTCTATCTACTGGGATTAGAGTTATATGCTTATATATTTGAGATGCAGATAGTAAGGTATCTAATAGCTTGCAAATAGGAGAAGGAAAGAATGAAGATAACTGTTCAGAAGAGAAATTGTGATAAGCCACCTGTATTGCTGAGATAAGTAATCTATATTTATATTCATATGAAGCTGGAAGCGAAATAAGTGATTGCACTTCAGAAAAAGGAAGACAGGAACTATCATGATATAATTGAGAAACCCCCTTCAAACCTTTAGAGTACCAATCTGTCCAAAAAATAACTGTGTTGTAGATGTTAATCGAAACATTATTACCAAATAGAAGAGGCTAAACATTGATCTTTATATAATTTTAAGGAAATAAAAATAGGGAAATGTATCTTGCACGTATTTTTGAAAATTGGAAGAGGTAAGAATGTAGGCCTGGACATAAAAGACAAACACTCCAGCAGGGAAAATGGAATGAAACAAGATTTCTCCAGATCTGCCCATAAAGGTATAGATACAACATCATTATCTTGTAATAAAAGACAGAATGTTTAAGACAAAATGCTAGATGATATTTACTGAAGTCCGTAAAATTAACTCCTCCCAAATGTTTTGGTTTTTTAAGTTTACACAGGGACATCCTAGATTTATCCCCATTCCATAAAAACTTAGACAAAATTGAGTAAACGTTTTCTAGTAAGCTTGGGGAATATTAACAGGTATATTTAACATATAAAATTATATAATAAGAACAAGCATCATCTTGATGGTATCAAGGTGACCCCACCAGGATAGAAATAGGTGAGTCCAGCAAGATGTAAGTTCTAGCAAGATTGTAGATAAGGAGTTCAAATTCAGAGTGATAGAATTCTTAACAGAGTCCGAAAACAATAGGCCAAGATATATCCCTACAATATACCAAATCTTTTATCCACATTTCGGCTTTTGGTCTGTAATCGCCACTCTCCGTGCAGCCAGTAACAAGGCCAGACGCACAAATTTGCCACTCACGCCCTTGATATGCGGCACGCAACACAATAAACATACGAGTGGAGTGCACTGAAGATCCACAGCCACCATATCCTTCAAACAGCTCACCACCTTCTCCCAAAACTCCCACACTCTCTGACACCCCCAGGCCAGATGCATAAAGTCCGCATTTTCTTGGCCACAACGCTCACAATTGGCAGATGCACGCAACCCATACCCATGCAATCGTGCTGGAGTGTAGTAAACTTGGTGTATATACTTAAAGTGTATGATCCTCAGGTTCCCATTCATGCTAAGCGTCCCCGTCAAACCACAAATATATTTCCAGTCTTTCTCTGAGATTGGCTCAGGTAAACATTCAGACCATCGTTCCCAACTCCGGTCCTGAACATCCACACCCTCAAGTTTGATAATTTTATACAGTTTCGATATTAATCTTTTATTGCTAGGAGTGGTGAGCGCAAATTGCAAGGACAGCAACGTGGGAGGTTCTTGCGGATAGGTGGTGTAGTGTAATTTGGTCGTGTGTCGTAGGCAATGTATTGCAAATCTAAACAGTAAGGCGTGGTTACTAACATAATTCAGGTAATCTTGCGTAATAAGTGAACCATTCGGATAAACATCCGACATGTGTCTGAGACCTGCCTCATGCAGCAATCATAGTGATGGCGTCTCTTGCGTCCAGACATGGCAGCATGATGCTCCAGATATAGATATGGTGCAGACAGCGGAAGGTTTTGCGCCAGGTGTCCTATATTCCACCAGGCAGCAATAGTAGTGTCAACTGCGTTGATTTCTGCCTTTGGAGTACCATGATTTCGCTGAGTAATCACACTGTGTAGTGGAATTGGGGCAACATCTCCTTCCTCCACCGCGACATATGGAGTAAATGCATGTGGTCTGTACCAGTGAAATATGTACTGAACTTGTGCACTTAAATAATACACATAAAATCTGGGGCTCCAAATCCCCCCCTCTCGTATCCCCTAGTAGGAATCGTCCACTGTACAAGAGCATGTTTGCCCCACCATGCTAATCTAATCAGCTGACTCCTTAGAATCTTGAAAAATCGCGACGTTAGCACTATTGGGATGTTAATAAAGAGGTAGAGGAATCGTGGCAGCACCACCATCTTTATAAGTGCAATACGATCTGCCAACGACAATGGCAACAAAATCCAGGTGTCAATTTGGCTCTCCAATATCGAGTACACCCTCCCATAATTCTCCCTGATCACTACACTCGGATCCCGATGCACCCAGACTCCTAGGTATTTCACCGGGTCTGTGGACCACACCAGCGGGAATTCCAAGTCGGGACATGCAGTTGACGTTGTCAGTGGGATTATAAAGGATTTATCCCAATTTATATATAGGCCCGATAGACGACCAAATCGAACGTATTCTCTAAGCAGTTGTGCCAGGTATCTAGATGGATCACGGACGAAAAGAACCATGTCATCCGCATAAAGTGAAATGGCTACCGGTCGATAATTAAAATTAAGCGCAGTCTCCCTGTGTCGCTGCCGAATCATGCCAGTGGTTCCAGCACTATTGCAAATAACAGTAGTGATAGTGGACACCCCTGTCGTGTGCCCCTCCCTATTTGGAATGGTTCAGATGTAAGACCCCCAATACACACTTGCGCGCTTAGCTGCGTATATAATACCGTTATCCACTGCAGAAACAGCGGCAGAAACCCCATACGACGTAATACATAGTGCAGTTATTGCCACACAACCGAGTCGAACGCCTTGGCCGCGTCCAACAGCACTGCAGCTGCCTTTTGAGACGGCTCAAGAATGTGGAACATAGAGAAGATGGTTCGAAGATTGTAAGACGTGGATCGCTCAGGTATGAAAACCCGATTGATCTGGCAATACCAAGCTCTGCATCAGGGGTTGAAGTCTGGTCGCAAGAATCTTTGCCAGGATATTGGCGTCAATGTTGAGCAAGGACAGCGGACGGTAAGAGTCACATCTGTCCGGTGGTTTGTCTTTTTTGAGCAATGTAATCAATAATGCCTCTCTTAAGGATGGCGGCAGCTTCCCAGAGTCATAGGCCTCCGCATACATCTCCAGGAGATGCAGCGCAAGGAGATCTGCATACTACTTAGAGAACTCGACCGTTAGTCCGTCAGGTCCTGGTGCCTTACCGTTAGATAACGCTGCATTCGCATTCTTAACATCCTGTTCATCTATAGGCACACATAAATACTTTCGGTGTCCATCAGAAAGCCAGGCACACTCTATATCTTCTAGATATTCCTCAAATTCTACCTCCGGTACACTTCCCCGTGATTTATATAAATCTGCGTAGAAGCTTCTAAACTGTTCCATAATGTTGCTCGGATTGTGATGTTAACCCCCCTGTTCATCTACAATTCTATCTATCCGTGGTTGCTCAATACGCTCTTTTATCTTAAGCGCTAGGATTCGTCCGGGTCGTCCTCCCTCCCCATATCGTCTAGCTGTGTGCCTACGCGATAAGTATTTTATTTCTGTGTCTGCCAGTTCATCATAATCCTTAAGCAATTTCTGCAGATGAGCCAGTTTGTCTGCTCTCGGTTCAGTCTCATATTCGCGTTCCAACTCTCGCAGCGTTTCCTCAGTTTTTCTCAATTGAGTATGTATATCTCTCAGTATACCCGCTGCAGAGCTGATGCAAACCCCTCTGATGGTTACCTTAAAGGTCTCCCATGATGTAGCAGTCTCATCTACAGTGCCCTTGTTTAGCTCAAAATTTTGTATAATGGCCTCCCTCATCGTCGTCTCATATATTGGATCCAGCAGTGCCTCAGATCGCAAGCGCCATGTAAAGGGGGGCATATAGCTGCCGGGAATACCACATCCAGTTGCACCGGATTGTGATCTGACAACGTTCGGGCAAGTGGTGTGAGTCCCTTCACAGAGTCCATCATCTCTGACCCTACTAGCCAATAGTCTAACCTCGACCAACTTCCATGTGCTGGTGTCGCATGTGTACCTTCGCGCACATGAGGGTTACGCACTCGCCAAACATCAATGAGACCAAATTCTTCAATTGCGAATTCAATACTTTTAGCAACCTTAGGGGTACGGTGAGAAATGGGATTAGATTTGCCAATCCTGCGTTCAGATACGTATTAAAATCTCCCCCCCACCCCCCAGAAAACAGGAGTCTCCGGCCAGTCCCTCAATACCCCACATATGCAAGCCACACAAGATGAATCATCCACAATGGGTCCGTACATATTTACTATCGTAATCAATCTTCCACTTAGTCTACCACACACCATAGCGCATCTGCCTTCCTCACCAGCATATGTATGTAACGGTTGAAACGCCACCCCTCTCTTGACCAAGATCATAACTCCACTCGCATAAGAAGAGTAAGATGCAGACACCCGAAAGCCCGCCCACTTTCCCGCTACACCAGCATCTGTATATTTGGTTAAGTGCGTCACCTGCAATAAGGCAACGTGTATCATGTGGCGATTCAGGTATGCCAACACCTGTCTTACTTTTTTAGGTGAATTGAGGACCCTTACATTCCAGGTCAATAATCTGAATTTATCTGCCATCAATTTCCTGATATCTACTTCCAATTGCCACGCAACTCGTCTCAGAAGAGCAATGAGCATGCCAGACCAGCACTATTCCAACCCATGCAATCGCTCGATTTGTACCTACGTGCATTTTAAGAAATGTGATGTGAAACAAAACAAAAAGTAACAGTCCCTCCCCGTCCCGCCTCCCACTCCAATCTCCCAATCAAGTCGAGAACTAAACCCACCACCCACCCTCCAAACTGTATCCCTCTCCATTCAGTCTCAACATTCGGGGAACGCCCGCTAGGGGAAGTGGTTCAGCAACGAATACCCGCACCAAAATGCGGTCGCCGGAGATCAATAGTCAGCCCCCCTGCGCACCTCATGACAACATGACATGATGAGTATGTAGTGATTTCCCTCCCAGAGCAAACAGTTTTCAGTTTCCATGAGTCTCTACCGGCCATCTCCCACATCATTTGAGCAATCAGTCAGTCCTTCACTGCCACCTGAACTAGTTCGGCTGTCGATATATTTTTCGCAGCAACAGATATCATTGTCGGATCAGCTGCGCATCTCTAATCGGCGTCATCCAGCC
Organism: Lissotriton vulgaris; assembly: GCF_964263255.1. Classification (NCBI taxonomy): domain Eukaryota; kingdom Metazoa; phylum Chordata; class Amphibia; order Caudata; family Salamandridae; genus Lissotriton; species Lissotriton vulgaris. Next base: position 717,172,308 of record NC_141689.1, on the reverse strand, counting down.
CGGACTCCACAGTCGCCTCCACCTGCGTATGCTGGCTAGGTCTTGTCTTGTAAATATGTTTGGTGAATTTAAATGCCGACTTTACATCTGTGAAAAATTGTGATTGCTCCTCATGCGTTATTTTAAACTTGGCCGGATAGAACATGGCATAGGGGACAGAGGCCTCTCTCAGCAGTTTCTTCACCGGTACAAATTCCTTCATTGCCGCCTGAACACCCGGAGTGTAGTCTGGAAAGAAAGATAGTTTGTCCCCTTTATAGACCACCGGATCTTTGGCACGAGCCTCTCGCAGCACAGCGTCTATATCAGCGTAATTCAGAATACGTGCTATGAGCATGGGCGGTGGTGGGCCTGGTTTAGGCCTTGGCCCAAGTGAGAGATGCGCCCGTTCCACAATCATCACGGTGGAAAGTACACACCCAAACAATTCTCGCAGCAGACCATCAATGAATGTCTCCATTTTGGATATTGGTATTGACTCCGATAATCCAATGATGCCTAGATTGTTGCATCTCGAGCGTGCCTAAAAATCTTCATTTTTCGGCCTTATGACCTCCAAGATCTATTCCATTTGCAGGATCTGTGTTCTTGATTCAGCCTGGGCATCGTGCGAGTCCGTCATTTGATTCTCCAGGACATCCAGTCTGTGTTTGTGTTTTTCTACCTTCTTTTTGACCATGTCTAGTCGCCTATTCCGTCCGCAGCGCGGGTGGTACGCTTGTTATCAAACTGTAGCTTGGGCTGTCTGGGTTCTCATTTGCCCATGTCGAAAGCGAGAACCCCTGTGAATCCAGTATCACCTCAATCAATCAATCAGTGACACTTATAGAGCGCGCTACATACCCGTAGGGTCTCCAGCTATATGGTCAGAACGTTTCTTCAATATCAGCCTCTCACACCACTTCTGTATCTGCCTATGCATGGGAACCAGAATCCAGCAGGATAAATCTGTATCTCGTGTTCAGGTGTGTGCCCCCAGAATTCAGTCAGAGTATCAGCACCCCCCACTTAGGAGATGTGGTTATTGACTCGCATGCACTTTTTAAACAACCGACAGTGAGTCCTCCACTCTTTGTGAGAGGCTCAGACACTCTGTTTTCTGCAGGGCCAGCCTCAGTTCCTCGGCAGGTGACCAGATGTAGTGAGCCACACTGCGCCCCGAGAGCAGTGCTATTCCCACCTCCTCCCAGCCGAGAAGCCTCTCGTGTCTCCCCGACCCCTCCGGCGCACAGAGTCGGACCAGCGGAAGCCCAGGAGCCCACAAGGTTCTAGACGAATATAAATTCCGGCGCGTGGAGCTCCCTTAGCAGGCAGCCATTCCGCTTCGCGCCAAAGCCACGCCCTTTTATGTAATGTAATGTAATATTGCATTTATACTGCGCGGCTATCGCTCCAAGGAGCATCTAGGTGCCCAATGCTGACCAAGATCTGTCACACGGTCAGGCTGCTTGTGGTGGTTAGTCCCCCTGTCACATTAGTGCTCTAGCGCAGGTATCCTGTAAATTAAAAACCCAGGTTTTCAGAGCCTTTCGAAATTCGGATTCCCGCTCCAGTGCCCGGAGTTGAGGGGGAAGAATATTCCAGGCGTTTGAGCCTAGGACTGGCAGTGATTTGCCTCCTCTCGTGCTAAGTCTGAAAGCTTGGACCGACAGAAGGTTAGCACTTGAGGACCTCAAGGTACATGGAGGTCGGTACCTAGAGAACTTCCCCCGTAGATATTTCGGCCCTTGGGATGAACGGCTCTAAAGGTGATAATCAGGATCTTAAAAAGGACCCGTTTGATTATCGGTAGCCAGTGCAAAGTTTTTAATGCCGCCGATGCTGATGATCTCCTCGGCCATTTCAGCACTAGACTAGCTGCTGCATGTTGCACCATCTGGAGTTTATGAGTAACAACTTTGTTTGTCCCTGCGTATAGGCTATTACAATTGTCTATCCTTGATGTCACAAGGGAGACCGTTACCGACTTCCTAGCAGCCAGAGGAAGTAGATTGAAAAACTTCCTTAATCCCTTGATGATCCTGAAGCAGGTCCCAGCTACTGTCCGTGCTTGTTGCTTGAAAGACAGGGCGGTGTCAAAGTCGATCCCCAAATTATGAGCAGAATTGGCAGTGTGAGGTGGTATCTCTGCCTTCTCCGGCCACCATAGTTTGGGGACAAAGTCGTTTTGTCGGCCCATTGGCATGATCTCTGTCTTCCTCGTATTACATTTCAAATGGTTCTTTCCCATCCGATCGAAAGTGGCCGTGAGGCAACATTGTAGATTTTCTTCCCAGTCCTGAGTATCTTTATCAAGGATCAGGATTAGTTGCGTGTTATCGGCATATGCGACCACATCAATGCCAAACGATGATAAAAGCCTGATCAGAGGGGTGGTGTACACATTAAACAATGTTGGGCGCAGACTAGACCCTTGTGGTACTCCCGTCGTGAGTCATTTTTCCTTCGAGCAGAAATCGCCCAGGGTGACCACTTGTCTCCTGCCACTCAAAAAGTTCTTGATCCATTCCAGGACCCTACCAGTAATGCCAGATGTTACTAGCCGGTCAATCAAGATAGTATGTGAGACCGTGTCGAAGGCTGCCGACAGATCTAATAAAATGAGGACAGCTTTCTTACCCTGGTCAAGGCCCATACGGATGGTATTGGTGGTAAACAGGAGAGCTGACTCAGTTGAGTGTTGTGCTCTAAGGCCTGATTGGTTAGGGTGCCAGGCCTCGCTATCCTCCAGGAACTGTGTGATTTGTTTGTTTACGAAAGCCTCTGTGATCTTACATAATACAGGGAGTAATGAAATTGGCCGTAGGTTGGATAATATAGTGGGGTCAGACAACAGTTTTTTCTGCAGGTGTTTGACCGCCGCTAATCTCCATTCTAAAGGGATTTTAGCTGTGGCTAGTGAGGTATTTACAATTTCGTTGATCACAGGGTTGACAACGTCAACGATCGAATGTAGGAACGCGGGGGGACACGGATAAAACGGTGATCCTGATTTAGCCGTCAGTATTGCCCTATAGGTGTCCTCCAGGCTAATTGGCCGAAAGATCGCCAACTGGTCCACAGGACCATTCCCCATGCTGTTCCCTTCTCCTGACTCCATGGCAGGGACTGCAAAGTCCTTCGTGAGGCCCTGTACTTTTTCCTCAAAGTAGTCTGCAATAGTGTTACAGAGACTGTCAGAGGGTGGGATTTCTTGCACTAATATCCTGCGATTATTAAAGCTATTTACAATCTTAAAGATGGCTTTTTGTTTGTTGTTTGACGATTCTACTGCTGCAGTGTAGAATTTAATTTTTGCTTGTTTAATGAGTGCGTAATATGAACTCCTAGCTGTTTTATAATTACAGCGCTCGTCATCAAGATAGTCTTTCCGCCATTTTCGTTTGGCTCTCCGTACCTCCCTTTGTTTTGTTTTAAGTGACTGATCAAACCAAGGAGATGATAGTCTCTTATGGGCTGGCCTATTTCCACTTTTCATAGGACCCGCCTTAGCTTTAATCTCGGACATCCATTTCCTGAAAATGTTATTGTCCGTTTCCAGATTACCTACCAAATGGGGCCTGCAATCACTGGCCATTGCAGTCAATTCCGGGTGGCTCATGATAGCTTTCCACCCTTCGTTTCTAGCCTGGGTGCTTTTTCCTGACAGCTTGCCCTTCGCAGTGCCCTCAAGCAGGAGATTGAAAGGTATCAGCGCATGATCTGTCCATGTTTGGATTTTAGGGTGCTCGACCTTGAGTATGGCTAGATTGGAAGATATACAGTCTATGGTATGACCCGCCTAATGCGTGGAATGTGTGGTAAGAGTAACTAGTCCCAGTACATCCATAGTGTCTCTAAACAAAATAGCTGCAACATCTGTAGGGGAATCGAGATGGATATTAATGTCCCCAAGTACCGTGAAATTAGAAAATGAAGTGACAGATTACTAAAGGCCTCTCCGATACTTTCCAAGAAGCCCGTATATTGGCCCGGGGGGCGATAGATCAAAGCACCCGCAAACGTGAAGGTGTCATTGACCTTGATGTGAAACCCCATCCCTTCGGCTTCTTTCAAGTCCTGCAGTTCAACCACAGTGCAGTTCAGGGAGTCCCTATGAATAATCGCCACACCTCCCCCCCGTTTTTCCCCTCTATCCGCCCTTTGGATGCAATATCCAGGTGGCAGGGCGTACAATATGTCTGGGTTACACCAGGGTTTGAGCCACGTTTCCGTAATAAAAAGACAGTCCATATTTTCTTCAGTTATTAGATCATAAATATGTAGGGCATGTTTGGGCAGGGATCTAGCATTAATTAACCCCCCCCTTTAGCTTATTTCTGCCAACTGTGAGTGCAGCAATTTGTGAAAAAGTGAAAGTTTCCTTACATCCCCAGCAACTCACAGAGCCCTTCCATAGGAATACATCCAGTTGGTGTATACAAATATGGGAGCTAGTTTGTAAGGATAAGAGCTCTTCCCTACTGTAATTCCTAATATTGGCAGGTCGAGCAGCATTTCTGGCCCTATGCCCGGCCGGCGAGCGGACGGGTGCAGACGGGCTTACCTTTGGCGCACCTGCGCGTCATTTCCATAGCTGCTTTAAATAGAAGGCTGGGCTCGGTCCTATCCAACAACTGGACCGCCAACCTCCACCAAGATGGCCGCGTCTAGTATGCCCCAGGAAGTGAAGATCTCGCTACCTCTATGCCGTGAAGTGGTGTACAAGGTATGCACAGAACACAAGTATGCCAAATATTTATACAATTTCTAAAAATTAACGTTGCCAATTTAAAATGAGTGCTAATATAGCCAAGCGTGCAGGTTGCCACGAATCTTATGTCCTTCTAGCAGCGCGCTCCGCACTATGACCCAGTAACACCATAACAGAGACTAGTAGTCAGTCAGGCTTCTAACAACGCAGTAGCAGGTCTGCTTGCGTCTTCCCACCCATCCTCTAAATAGAAGGCTGGGCTCAGTCCTATCCAACAACTGGACCGTCAACCTCCGCCAAGATGGCCGCGTCTGGTATGCCCCAGGAAGTGAGGATCTCGCTCCCTCTATGCCGTGCTGTCTCCCTCCACAACAAACAGCACTTGCTGCGGTGGAACGGTGAGCAATGCGGCGGTGGAAAAGGTAGTGGTGTACAAGGTATGCACAGAACACAAGTATGCCAAATATTAATACAATTTCTAAAAATTAACGTTGCCAATTTAAAACAAGTGCTAATATAGCCAAGCGTGCAGGCTGCCATGAATCTTATGTCATTCCAGCAGCGCGCTCCACACTATGACCCAGTAACACCTTAACAGAGACTAGTAGTCAGTCAGGCTTCTAACAACGCAGGAGCAGGAGAATGTATGTGCGAAGGTATGAATTTAGTTTTGGAGTGTCTGTCTAGGATAGGATCAAAAACCATGTTCTAATCGCCACCCACTATCAAATAGTCATCAGTATAGGTCATCAACTTAGATAATAGTCCTAGCCAAAAAGATTTATCGGGAGGAGTAGGTGCATAAAGATTAACAATTGTTACTCGAATCTTATCAACAAGTACAGAGACTGAAACCCATCTGCCATAACAATCCACATCTTGGGCAAGTATGTGTATATTGAGACGTTTATGACATAAAATTGCCACCCCATTATGTTTTCCTGAATCTGGAGAGGCAAAAACCTGACCAACCCATTGACGTTTAAGCTTAGCAATTTCTTTATCTGCAATATGTATTTCTTGCAACAAAACAATATCCCCCTTTAAAGAAGAAATTTTAGTCAAAACCCTCTGACACTTTATAGGAGAGCCTAAACCTTTAACATTCCATGAAATGATTCTTAAAGTCATTTATCAACCAATATTAACCTATAAACATTGCAATATATAACAATAACTGTAGCTGGTATTTTATAGAAACAATGAGAAGAATATGATAAGAAGTAACTTTGAAACAATTAATGTACAATAGAGAAAATTGCAAATAGAATAAAAATTAGAAATAGAAGGCAAGAGAAAGAAAAGAAATAAGAAATAGAAGGGTGCACAGAACAAGTGTTGAAAAGCATTAGGCAAAGAAAAGGAAAGAGGAAAGATATAGAAGTAGTCCGTGAAAGCCATTGTAAGAGAAGAAAAGAGAAGGCGGAAGAGAAGGAAAAAACACAAGAAATAGAGCCATGCAAAAAGAAAAATACCAAAACCACGTATAAGATACAAAAAATGACATACCAAAAACCACACAAAAAGATTGAGGGTAGTGGAGCCACAAATGGGGATGGTACATCAACCGGAGCTCTTGTGACGGACACAGAGGAAGACAAAATACCATCAGACGAATGGGTACTCACATGAAGGAGTATGAGAAGGTTGAACATAATGAAAAAAAGAAATGGAACAAGTTATAAACAAATTAACGAGTAACATATACAAACTAACAACCAGAACATTTTAGTAGAATACAAAGACACGACAAAGTTAAACAGTGGATTATGAAACGTCCATGTTCTCCTGTCTGCTATTCTCAAAAATCGTTGAAGTAGACCATGGGTACTCACAAACTTTCTCTCGGGGGCCAAATTTACAGTGTGGTTTGTGGCTGAGGGCCAAACCGGTGGGGGTAGGGTCAGAAGGGGAGGGGGGCGGGGCTAGAGCAAAAACAAACTGTGACCATGAGGTTGAACACAGGCCCCTGCAGCGGACGCCTTCGTCCACTGAGCCAACAGACACATCTATCTCTCTCTCTCTCCCTCCCTCTCTTTCCCTCCCTCTCTCTATCTCCCTCCCTCTATCTACCTCCCTCTCTCTATCTCTCCCCCTCCCTTTCTGTCTCTCTCCCTCTCCCTCACTCTCTCTGTCTCTCTCTCTCTCCTTCCCTTCCTCTATCGCTATCTCCCCTGTCTCACTCACTCTGCCTCCCTCGCTTTTTCTCTGTCTCCCTCTCTTGCTCTGTCCCCCTCACTTTCTCTCTGTCTCCCTCTCTTTCTCTTCCTGTCTCCCTCCCTCTGTCGCCCTCCCTCTGTCCCCCTCCCTCTGTCTACCTCCCTCTGTCTGCCTCCCTCTGTCTCCCTCCCTCTGTCTCCCTCCCTCTGTCCGTCTCCCTCTGTCCGTCTCCCTCTGTCTGTCTCTCTCTGTCTGACTCCCTCTGTCTGTCTCCCTCTGTCAGTCTCCCTCTCTCTGTCTCCCTCTCTCTGTCTCCCTCTCTCTGTCCCCTTCTTTCTATATCTCCCTCTCTCTGTCCCTCTTTCTCCCTCTTTCTCTGTCATCCTCTCTCTCTCTGTCTCCCTCTGTCTCCCTCCCTCTGTCTCCCTCCCTGTTTCCTTCCCTCTCTCTGTCTCCTTCCCTCTCTCTGTCTCCCTCCCTCTCTGTCTCCCTCCCTCTCTCTGTCTCCCTCCTTCTCCGTCTCCCTCCATCTCTGTCTCCCTCCCTATCTCTGTCTCCCTCCCTCTGTCTCCCTCTTTCTCTGTCTCCCTCCCTCCTTATCCCTTTCCCCCTGACTCCCTCCGTCTTCCTCTCTCTGTCTGTCTCCCTCTATCTGTCTCCCTCCCTCTGTCACCCTCTGTCTCCCTTTCCCTCCCTCTCCCTCCCTCAGTCTCCCTCAGTTTTTTCCATCTCTCTGTCACTCTGCCTCTCTGTCTCTCCCTCTATCTGTCTGTTCCTGTCCCTCTCACTGTCTCTGCCCCTGTCTCCCTTTCTCTGTCTCCCTCTCCATCTCTCTGTCTCTGTCTGTCTTGACCTGTCTATGGCTCTATCTAGCTCTGTCTGCCCCAGTCTCTATCTGCCCCTGTCTCTGCCTCTATCTGTCTCTATATGTCTTTATTTGTCTCTGTCTCTATCTGTCTCACCTCACCTGGCTCTCACTCCCTTCTGCCCTATGTCCCCCCCGTTAGTCCCAGCTGTCCTCTGTCACCCTCTGCCATCTCACCCAGCTCTCACTCCCTGCTGCCCTTCGTCACCCCCCCCTCCCTCAGTCCCTGCTGTCCTCTGTCACCCTCTGCCATCTCACCTGGCTTTCACTCCCTGCTGCCCTTCGTCACCTCGCACCACAAATATCCGATTATTTTAGCATCTTTTTAGCACTTAAAGTGGCAATGCAGGGAATAGGATTTATTGTCTTTAATTCTGGCAGGCAGCAATTTGCATTCGGCACTCATACATATAGAAAGAAGCTGAGGAAAAAAGGGCATAAAAGGCAGACCAATTTGAAGGAGTGGAATAAAGGTTAGTAAGTTCACCATTCGAAAGAAGCAATGCTATTTAAATTGTAGCAATATTATGTAAAATGTTGTCGTGCCACAGACGCGATTTCTCAAATGTCAATACTTGAAAGATTAACCAGGCCCGGGGATACATTAAGCCACTGTAGGCAGCTGCCTGGCCGCTTGCAACTGCAAGTTGGCGCCAGATTGCATGGCAAAGGGAGCACCCAAAAGCAAAATCTTATTTTGCCCGTGCTTCGAAAAAATTCCTGCTGTGAAGTTGAGATTATTTAACTATGAAAGCCATCAGTAAAAGTTCCTGCAAAGGCACCGAGCATGGTCACAATTTCTTTATGCTAATGTCAATATGTTTAGCAAAAGGGGCACAAACCACCCCAACCCCCCTCCCCCCTCCTCAGTCCCTGCTCTCCTCTGTCACCTCACCCTGCGCGTGTGTCAGCCCGGGATGAGGCAGCTTCCCCGGCACGCACACAGCCACACCCAGTACTTCACAGGTCTTTAAAAGACCATTTGCATGTTAATGAGGCTTTGTTCACCTCTTCTTAGTGCCCCTGCAGCTGCCCTCTGAATATCGCTGGATTTGCCTGGCCCGTCTCTCTGAGTCCTCGTTGTTGCAATAGGAGGTGTTTGCTGGCACTTTCAAAAATAAAAATAACACAGGTATGATATCTGTAAGGTTCGTGGGCCGCCAAAGATGGCTTGCTGGGCCGCTACTGGCTCGCGGGCCGTACTTTGAGTACCCGTGAAGTAGACGCAGATCACTGCTGCGGCTCCTCTCCAAGCCGTTTGCGGAAGTTCCTTCCGCCGAAACCTATAAAAGACTTCCGCTCCGTTATGGAGCTCACGGAGAGCGGCCATTCCCGACAGTGTCCAAAACATGGCCCCAGCAGATTTTTTTATACTATAAAAGAAAATATAGCACAGGTTGGTTTACAGGTATGTGTGGGGTACTGGTATATTGCTTCCTGTTTTTCCATGTTTTTACAAGTGTTGTTTGCCCAGCATGTTAGCAAGATAATGTAATGAACTGTTCCAAAATACAAAAAGCAATTATTGAATTTAGCTACTTTGCTGTGACAGGCGCCAGTAAGGGGTCGATTATTATCCTGTTCGTAAGGACTCTAAATCGGATTTGGGTTTGCCTAATCCGATTCAGAATCCTTGTTTCCGACCGAATCGTACCCAGTTCCAAGCGACCGATTTCGATGCCCAGACACCATAAAGACTGTCCGAATCGGTTCCGAAAAGCATTCATATAGTTTGAGCCTTTCGGAGCCGAATTGTACAGCTCTATGGACTCAGTTTCCGAGCGAGCGATTACAATGACAGATTCGGACAGCAGGTCCGATTCGGTTTGCCCGAACAAAATGGCTGTCAGAACTAACTTTAGGGTCCCATAGCAGGCCCCCTTCAACCGGGGCCCTCCGAATCAGGCCCGTGGGGGTACCCACTGGTCCCCTCTTCCCAACTATGGACAGTGTGGCAGGCACCATGGGGTGCCCGCCACAGGGTGCAAAATTTTCACCAGCTCCCCCTTTTTAGGTCTCGCCTGTCGATGCGCATGCGCATCGAGCAAGCGAGAGTATTGGGACTTATCCACTCTTTCCCCAACTTGCAAGGAATCGTGGCGATTCCTTGCAGTGCCCGTGACTTTTAAGCTCAATGCGCATGGGCATTGAGCTTAAAAGCGCGTGCACGTCCGTCTTGGTTTACCCGCTCCGCCCCCTCCCCTTCCCGCCGTGTCGCATTTCTCCTCCCCCCTCCCCTCTCCTCCGTCCGTCTTGTTTGTTTAATTTAACCCGCTCCGCCCCCTCCCCTTCCCGCCATGTCGCATTTCTCCTCCCCCCTCCCCTCTCTTCCCTCCGTGCCGCACTCATTCCTTGCGATCTGGAGCAATGAGTGAATTTTAGAAGAACTTGTTTTAACGTTTCCTTCTAAATAGCGCTGATTATGTAGGCTCCTTTCACGGTGCTCTTAACGTGGTGTGCTCCAGTGTCTCACACGTCCGGTGACATCTCATCCGACGGTGTTCAAATCACACACACAGCAGAGTGTTCTCGTCTCGCGCTTCACGCGCCTCTCCTCGCGCTGTCTTTATACGCTTCCTACAGGATTCCAGTCACGTACAGCACATTGTTTCCAGCTTGTGCCTCACACGCCTCTGTTCGCGCTGCCTTTACACGCGCACAATAGAATGTCACGTACGACACATTGTTTCAAGCTTGAGCCTCTCGCGCCTCTGTCCACGTTGCTTCCACACGCGCACAATAGGATTTTTAAAAGATGCTACCAGCGAAACACTAAACAAACAACAGTAAGCACTTCTCACAAACACTTTTACCTTGCTAAAATAAGGTAAATAAATGTTGCTATACTGTTAACTTCAGCCGGAATTCAGCTACACAGTCAATAAATATTTGAAGGAATCCTAAAAGTCACAAAGTACACTGACCCACTTCCAATCCATGTAAGTTATCCAAAATGACTTCCTGCACGTCGGATTCTTTTCCGATGGGCGTCCTGCATCGCCAGTAATAAAACGAAGATCCTGTTCAAGTGAATTAAAGTAGCTTTATTCACAACCATCGGAGAGGCATGTGGCCACAGGCAAACGGCAGCTTCAACTGGTCATAGCTTCCCACACACACATTCTCAATCATGACAGAATAACATTCTTAACAGAGAATGTTAGAATTAAAGGCAAAGATACAACAACATGCATTTTTAAAGTCAACTTCATTTAATGCAGTGTTCTAATTTAGCTCTTGTAAGATACCCCAGGTGGCAATTATTTTGAAGTGTAAACTGGAGCGAGGCGACATTGGCCAGTGAAAGGAAATCTGGGCTCGAGTCCTGGCTTCCCCACTTGACTAATTTTTGGTGAACCTTCCCAAATTATTTTGCTTTATTGTTACTCATTTTACCTGAATTCCAAATGTGGGACTACCAAGGAGTAAATCCTAACTTGTGTATATTTCAAAAGGCCTTCACAGATAATAACAGCATTTACCATTATTGCAGTACTCACCCTCAACCTCTCACTCACCCTCAACCCCTCACTCACCCTCACTCTCACTCATCCTCACTCACCCTCAACCCCTCACCCTCACGCACCCTCACTCACCCTCAACCCCTCACCCTCAACCCCTCACCCTCACTCACCCTCAACCCCTCACCCTCAAACCCTCACCCTCACTCACCCACCCTCAACCCCTCACCCTCACTCACTCACCCTCAACCCCTCACTCTCACTCACTCACCCTCACTCACCCTCAACCCCTCCCCCTCGACCCCTCCCCCTCAACCCCTCACTCACCCTCAACCCCTCACTCACCCTCAACCCCTCACTCACCCTCAACCCCTCACCCTCAACCCCTCACTCACCCTCACTCACCCTCACTCTCACTCATCCTCACTCACCCTCAACCCCTCACCCTCACTCACCCTCACCCTCACTCACCCTCAACCCCTCACCCTCACTCACCCTCAACCCCTCACCTTCAACCCCTCACTCACCCTCACTCTGACTCACCCTCACTCAGCCTCAACTACTCCCCCTCACCCTCACTCACCCAAAACCCCTCACTCACCCTCACCCTCACTCACCCTCAACACCTCACTCACCCTCACCCTCACTCACCCTCACTCACCCTCACCCTCACTCACCCTCAACACCTCACCCTCAACCCCTCACCCTCACTCACCCTCACTCACCCTCACTCACCCACACTCACCCTCACTCACCCTCACTCACCCTCACTCACCCTCACTCACCCTCACTCACCCTCACCCTCAACCCCTCACCCTCACTCACCCTCACTCACCCTCACCCTCACCCTCACTCACCCTCACTCACCCTCAACCCCTCACCCTCATTTGAGTTAGAGCTTTTAGAATTGTTTATGGCTTTTTTTATTTGTAATTCTTTAGCATTGGCTACAGGAAACAAAAATGCTAAAGATTTACAAAAAAAACCCATAAACAATTCTAAAAGCACTAACTCTAATGCTGCGAGACCTATTGCATTTCCAATGCTTGTTTCAATGGTAGCCTGTGTTCTTGTTCAGAACACAGGCTCCCATTGAAGTCAGTTGGAGTCTGACCGAATCCTATCTGGAAGCATCTGGTTGCATCCAAATTGCTCAGTTGGCCTCCCCCAATCTGAGTCGTCCGGAAAGCATTCGATACCGATTAGGTCAGAATGCTTTCAGGACAAGATCATAATCGTCCCCTAGGAGTGTGAGTGAAAGTAACTCAGCCCACTCTAAAATATTTAACACAAAGCTGAAATTCACTTGGCACATTTTAGGTTCTAGGACACAAAAAGAAGACAAACTGCATTTATTGGGTTTAGTCTTTTTATTGTCATTATGACTTTGTTCACAGTTGCTTTGGTTACATCACATTTCGTTCTATACAGCATCTATTAATCACATCCTCTATTTCAACTTTTAGCTGTAGATACATATCAAAATATTCGCTGGATTACGTGTGATGTCGTATAGATTGTAGATATTGCAATTATAAAAACCCAAACGGAGAACAAACTTTTGAACAGTACCCGCTTCCCTACCCCTCCCCACCCCCACCCCGGTATTCTCATTACCAATTATCACTATAGATAGATAAACGGAGATATATCTGAGATGGGTTCCATGATATGTTGTGGGACTTAGTCAGTACTCGTTAGTCTAAGAAGGTGAAGATATTTCGGGCATGTAATTCTGTTAAATTCCGCTGCTAGGAGGGTGAGGAGTCGCTTCCATAGTTCCTTAAATGTATCTTCAGAGTTTGCCAAAGTAGCATTGATTTGCTCCATCCCCAAAACATACCATAGTCTATGGAGCCACCTCAGGTATGTTGGTGTTGTTGGCGTCCCCCAGTGTGAGTAGATGTTCTGGAGTGCTGCCCTCAATGCTACACCCATCTGTCTCCCCTGACGAGATTTCAAAGGGAATGTCAGCGTGTTGGGCAATCCCATTATTATGTAAGCCGGAAATCTTGGGATATGCCTGTTGAACTGTTGGTCAATCTCATCTAATATCTTGGGCCAGTAAGATGCTAATACGCGGCACTCCCACAGTATGTGTAAATGGGTACCATCCTCCCACATCCCCGCCAGCATGTAGGACTTTGGTCTGTATTCCCTTTGTGAAGCAGCATTGGTGTAAGATATCAATACGTTGCTATTTTGGTAGCGGTCTCAGAGCTGGATGTGTTTTGCGCTGTATGCCTGGCCCTATAATATATTTCTCCCCATTCCTTACTTGATATATCCCTCCCTATCTCCTTAGCCCAGCGTTTCTGGCTAGGTGTTGGTTGCTCGGGGCGGGCTGGCAAAGCATGGCATAGAATTCAGAGATCAATTTCTTATCATTCTTCTTTGTGACCAACCATTTTTTATATCTCGTCAATTTTCTGCTACTTGTGAGTGTATGCTGGGTTGAAGCAGCCAGTGTCACAACTGCAAGTATCGGAACCGTTCTGTCTCTAGCAATGTGTAGTCTAGACGTCGTTGTGGAAATGATAAAATCCCCTCAACGTCTAACAGATGTCCCGTCGCCTTGCAGGGTGTAGCTTGCCAAACTGCAGATGCCTTACCCTCAGTTCCTGAGGAAAATGCCTTATTTTCAAACAGTGGCGTCATTCGGGAGGGAAACATCGTCAATTCTCGTTTAGTGGCCACCCCGTCCCACACCTCCATCACTGATTTTGTGATGGGTGACAGCAGTAGACTCTGTGGCCTATCTGTTTTCTGTAAAAAGGGTACCTTCCACAACGGGGGTCCCGCTATCACCCTATCTTGGAACAGCCATCTTTTTTCAGATTCCTCTCTGCTCCACTTCACCAAATATCTCATCTGAGCTGCCCGAAAGTAGTCTATGAGATTTGTGATTCCCAACCCCCCCCCCCCATCCTCCGGGGTCAGGCAGTCCAAATCCCGACGCATGCGCATTCCCATGCCTGCCCAGACAAAATGGAGAATGTCTTTTTGTAATGACGAATAGTTCCTTTAGGCGGAGAGACCGAAAGTGTTTGGAACAAATATAGTGCTTTAGGCAAGATTGGCATTTTGATGGCTGTTACATGACCTAGGAGTGAAAGGTGGTGGTGTCTCCAACCATCCAATTCTTTCCTTATCTGTCAGGTCAGGTTGGCATAGTTCAACGTGACTGTTTGCTTAATATTGGGATCTAACTCTATTGCCAGGTACGGGATTGATTCAATTGATTGGGCCACCGGAAAGCGCTTTCCCCCTATTGCTGAGCCCCTGGGTGTCCCCAAGAGGCTGAGTGCCTGCGATTTGCCTACGTTTACCGGGAATCCCGAGGCCTTGCCAAAGGCCTCCAATTCTTTTTAAAAAACTGTCAGCGACCTCTCAGGTGACTCATGGGAGTCAACCGGGGGAGGAAGACCACTCAATAAGCATAGAAGCTTATTGAGTGGTCTTCCTCCCCAAACGGAATTGCCTTGATGTTAGGATTATTTCTAACCCTTTGGGCCAACGGCTCAATGTATAGGGCAAACAGGAAGGGCAACAACGGGCACCCCTGCCTTGTGCCTCGTTGATTGGAGAATCGACACCATTCATCCTAATTGAAGCTGTAGGAAAGCTATAGCAGCTCGCCACCCAGGATCTAAGGCGTTCCCCTTAACCAAGGTGGGCCCGTGTTTTTGCCAGATATCCCCAGTCTACTCGGTCAAATGCTTTCTCAGCATCGACCGTTAATAAGATTGCGTCTCATGTTGTCTAGTGAGCCTTATCAATCAGGTGTAGAATCGGTTTGGTGTTGTCCCCACTTTGGGGATTCTGGATGAATCCAGCTTGGTCTGGTCAATTTTAGCTGACATCATAGGGCCTAATCTTGAGGTCAGAATACTTGAGAACAATTTTAGCTCCACGTTAAGCACAGACATGGGGCGATAAGAACCACATAGTGTTTTATCCTTCCCCGGCTTAGGTAGAACCACGATGGCCACTTTTAGCATATTGGCGGGAATGATCCCGGACCCCCAAAGGAATTAAATAGCCTTGTCAAAACAGGGGCTAAGAGGTGGCAGAATGTCCTGTAGAAAGCCGCTGAGAATCCATTTGGACCTGGTGACTTGAGAGGCTTAAGGTGAGATATCGCCTCTATCACTTCTTTGATCTGTATTAGGGCGTCCAGTGAGTTTGCTTGGTCATTCTTTAACTTGGACATGTGTATGCTCTCCAGGTCTGAGGTCATGGTGTGTTCCATTAGGTTTTCCCTTTTATATAGTTCCGCATATATAGGGCTGCGGGTTAGCCCCGACACTTTTCACGCTATTTGTGAATGGTGTAGTCTCTTTTTTACTTGAAATCAACGCTGATGCCCCAGTCCTGGCGGGTGACAAAGTCCCCGCTCTCCTTTTTGCGGACGATACGCTGTTGGTATCAAAAACTCCCGCCGGATTGCAGAAGTTGTTGGACCGCTTTTGTCTGTTTTGTAAGCTCAGGGGCCTTGTCATAAATACCTCGAAAACTAAGCTCCTCTATTTTAACCCAAGTAAGTCATCCAGATCCACCCTTTCCTTGGATGGGGTTTCACTGGAACGTGTAAAATAATTTGACTACTTGGGAATTAGAATTTCGGACAAACTAAAGTGGCAGCCACATATTGATAAAATGGTATTAAACCATAAAAGGGTAGTTGGAGCATTAGGGCGAGAACATCGTACATCCATCTCTAAGCCCATTGCTCCTGCTTTGGATATTTACGCTGCAAAAGCTGTAGGCTGCGCCCTTTATGGCGCAGAGCTCTGGGGCTTTGAGTGTGTTGATGCCCTGGTTACCTCAGAGAATAAGTTTTTCAGGGAACTGGTATCGCTTCCGAGGGGTACTCCCACCAAACCACTCTTGAGTGATCTGGGTCGCCGCTCTATTAAGGACCTAGCCAGTCTACGCCCACTTTTATATTGGGCTCGGTTATGGCGGACCCCAGAGCTCTCAAGGTATCTCGATGGTTTGAGAGAAGTTATGAACCTCCATGGTGCCCACAAAATTAGCTGGATTCGTAATATAAAGAAGCTCCTGCTCGAATCTGGCCTGGAGTCTCTTTATCCAAGGCTTAAACTAAGCGAGCCTACTGGACATGGATAGATGATCAAGAACAAAGGGACCCAAACCAAGGTAGGCTGACTGAGGCATTTAGACAACATAAATTAAAGCCTCACTTGGAGTCCTACTTGGATTTCATTAAGAAACCAAGAGATAGATCCCTGTTTATCCAGTTTAGGTTGAGAACACACACCCTTCGCGATTACACCTGCAAGTGGAAGCCCCCGTACCAAACGTCCCCTGACTGCCCAATCTGTGAAGGTGTCAATGAAAATATCCCTCATGTCTTCTTTGTATGCCCAGCCTACGTAAAACCCAGGCAGAAATGGCTCAAACCTGTGTGTCTGTTGCTTGCAACCAGGGACCACTCCTCTGCACTCAGAATACTTAAGGCTGACACTAGTACAACCTTACTGTGTGGGGTTGCCAAATTTCTTAGTTGGGCCTGGCTGATTAGATTGAAGGCTACTAGATGAGGTATAGTTTTAGTTGAATCTTTTTAAACATTCACAAAGCTGCTAAAGTTTAATACGTTTTTAAAGTATTTATTGAAATATGAATGTTTTTTTATTTTATTATAATATATTTTAAAAATGTAATGTTAATGAATTGTGGTTTTATACTTTTATGTGCTTTTATAATATTCTGTATATCGAAATAAAGCTTTGATGATGATGATGATATAGTTCCGCGTAAAAGTCTTGCAACATTTGTACTATATCCTCATCCTCTGTGATTTCCTACCCACTGCCCCCTTTAAGTGATTGGATCTTTGTCTGCTGACATCTGGCTCTAAGTTTACTTGCCAACAGGCGCCCCAATCTGTCCCCACCTATGTAAGCGCAGCGCTGCATATTCCTCCCTCTCTAGGTCTAGCCCTGCCAATTGTGCTCTCGGTGTCTTCAGCTGCCACCGGACCCTTAGCACCCCTGTGCGACTGTGTACCCTCTCCAGCTCCTTGACCAGTACCGCCAGCTGCTCCCTTTTCTCCCTTTTCTCCTTATTCTTTGCTGCTGATATGGCAATAAGCTTTCCTTGGTTTACCTCTTTCAAGGTCTCCCATAGTGTAGAAATGGTTATGTCCGGGGAGTCATTTATCTCTAGGTACTCAGATATGCATTTGGTAAGTTGTTTCTTCACTAATGCCTTATGGAGCATACTGTCTCTCAAGCGCCAAATCCCTATATGCGTCTTTTGTGGTGGTAGCAGTAAAGTGACCCTCACTGCATCGTGGTTGGAGAATGCCGCTGGTTCGATTTCCACTTCCCTAACTACTCTGCTAATTTCTTTCATTCCTAATAGATAGCCCAGGCGTGCGTAGATCTTGTGTGTGTGTGAGTAAAATGAATATTGTGAGGACTGTGGATGCGCCTCCCTCCACAGATCTACCAACCCCATGGACTGTAACCTCTCTTTCCCATGCTTCGACATTTCTCCAGTTTGATTAAAGTGATTCACTGATCGGTCTTTGGTCGCATCCATGAATATGTTCAAGTCTCCCCCCACCAATGCCATCCGTCCTTGAGTATTCATGACTTCTGATATTGCTGCCCTCAAAAATCTTTCCTGGATAGAATTAGGTGTATAGTTTGATCCTGTCATTATGGACTGTCTCCCAACAGTGAATGTGTAAGCTAGTAATCTCCCTTTAATCTCGGCCACCTTATCTCTAACTTCTCCTCTGTGATCAAGATGGCCACTCCTGCCTTCCTATCCGAAGAGGAGGTTAAAAATTGTTGGGGAAATGCCCGTGCCCTCAGGCAATGCCAATCTTTGGATAGGAGATGAGTCTCTTGTAGAAGATAAATGTCTGCTTCAGAGTTTTTTGGTTCGAAAGGACAGCCCTCCTCTTAATGGGGTTGTTTAGGCCTTTCACGTTGAGTGTGGGGACCTTCAACAAGTTATGTGACATTGTAGAAGAAAGTGGACTCGCTAGGTCCTTGACCTGCCCTTTCCCATGTAAAGTTGCTCTTCCTATACTTGAACATGTGTCTCTTCCGTAATACCTACCCTGTGAATATCACCTCCCATCCCATCCCTCTCTAACCCCAACTGGAAAATGGAGAAAAAAAACATAATAGTCCAAGACCCGCAGGTCTAGTCTGCATGTCCTAGGAATACCACGGAGTTGGGTGCATTTTGTGGCCAATTGTCCTCCTCCCAGCCTCCAGTCCGGCGGAGCCCAATTTGGTGCACTTATCTGTCCCCTGCAGACTCATTTGTCCTCTGCGGTGGTCTTCTTGGAAGTCTATGATTCTATGACTGCTTTTGGATCCTGTGCTATTGTCACTGGATCTAGTTCCGCTGCATGCTCCATGGTGAGGCCTTTGCAAACTCGCCGACATCTTTCTCTGGGGGCTTGGCCACCCTGCATGTTACCTGTAGTGACCTGAGTTGATGCAATTTGCCCTCCCGCCGGAATATCAGCCTGAAGGGATGGCCCCAAGAGTATGCGATTCCCAGGTTGCGTAGATGTGTCATTGCTGGCCTAAAGACTCTTCTCTTTTGTAACGTAATCATTGCCAAGTCCTGGTGTAGCGCAATGGAATGCCCCTGATATTTAAGTGGCTGTTTGTCTCTGGCTTTTCTTAGAATGAGTTATTTCAACTGATATATCCAGCGGTGGGGCAAGAGTCCGGCATTGCAGGCCTAATCTGTGTGCTCGTTCTATTTTAATTTTGAAGTCTGGTGGTACCTCCAATATATCACTAAATAAGTCTTGTAGGTAAAGCGTAATGTCTGAGCCTTCTTTCTTGGACGGAATGCCTTTCACTCTAATGTTATTTCTTCAAGAGCGATTCTCCAAATCTTCAGTATGTGCTTGAAGATCAATTTACTTGGCCCTCAGCCGAATTAATTCTTGCTATACCGGCTCCACCTCCTCATCTCTGGTCATCTCAGGTTCCTCAATGCTTGCTACTCTTTCTCCTACTACATTCATGTCCCTTCGAACCTCTTTCAGCTCTCTCGCAAATTCCCCCTTGGGAGACTGTAAATCATTGCGCATTGTGTTAAACAACGTTTCCAAAAAGGAGCGAGTGACTAGCTCTTAGGCACTGTCGGAGTCCTGTCCTGCCAGGGTGTTGGGCAATGCCCTCTCTTCGCCTACGCTCAACAGCAGGAGATTGCTAAGCATGTCTTTAAGAGTCGTGTCCTTCACCCGTGCCGAAGCAGTGTCCTCCCCCAACACGTGTGTCATCTCTTTTGCTGCCTGAGAGTTTCCAGCTATTGGCCCTAGATTGATGCGCTTTCTGATTGTAGTCAATAGTTAGTAGGACTTTTCTACTTCAGACTTTTATTCTCTGCTCCCAGGCTCGGGCCCCGGACCGCTCCGTCATCCGCAGTGTATTCACTTCCTGTTTCTCTACTACTTTGGTTATGTCCGATGAGTCTTTTAGGTGCGGTTGGGCCCAGCCCCGGTGTATTCCCAGTTGCCGCAACTTCATGTTCCTGTGCCTTTTGCTTAAACTAGGCTTCAACCTTGTTCGCTCACTGGCCGGCCCCCTGGTCCCAACGTGTGTTCCACACAGCTCACTCCCACACCAGGGGTATGTCTCGAGCCCGGGCAATACCCCCCACAGGAGCCACTTGGTTTTTTAGCCCCACAAAGCTTGTCCCCGTACCTTGTACACTATTTGCTTCCTTTGCCTTAGTGAGTTTGTTTTGGCTTCAGCTCCCACCCTGTTTTGGTCTTGTATTGCAGACTGTGGGAGATCCACTCACTCTATTCACACCCTATGTCAGGCTCTTACCCTTCTGGGCAAGTGTGGGCATTTTCTCATCTTCGGACCGTTCTGGTTGTCTCTTCTGTGGCCCCCACTCTAGACTCTGGTCTCCTGGCTAAAGGCTTGCGTGGTGCGACTTCGCCTTCTCGCCCTTTGAAACCAGCCTCTATATTAGGCGCTGCCAGGGTATTACGGCATCTCTCTCGACTCCTTCCCGTGACTGCTCAGCTCTGGGGAGCTCACCGGCCCCTGCACCGCGTCCCAGCTCTCAACCGTGTGTCCGTGACCAGGCCAACACCCTTCGACTCTTCTCCGATGTGTCGGGCCCAGGAGCTCTTCTGTATCCGCCCCCTTTCCATTTGTATTCTGGATCCTCAGCGTCTCCGCTCCGTTCCCTGGAGTTGCCGCCGCATTGCACCTTCACCTCCACTTCACGGGGGGCCAGAGATGTCTTTCCAACACCAAGCCTTCTCCTTACTTGTGGCTATCAGGCCGTCTGGGACTCCCTAGCAGCTGGTGCGCTCTCCTTGCCAGCTCTTTCACTGCTCTCTGTCTCTGCATCTGCTCTTCCTCCTCTCAGCCGCCGAACCGGCGTCCCCGCTCCGACTCAGGTAATCGCTGCCATCTTGCCTCTCCACCTCTGCAGCTATCGAGCGATTTAGAGTGGCCCCTCCGCTTTGGCCCCTCACCGGAGGGGCCTCCGGTTAGTATTGCAGGGGTAACTACAAAAAATATTGAATTAAAAATATCGACTGACATTAATATCGAAGTAAAAATATAGAATGGACAAAATATCAACGGACAGAATATAGTCAACAAAAATATTGAATTTAGGGTAAGTAATTTAATATCGATTTTTATAAATATAGAAAGTCCAAATATCGAAGTATATGATATAGGTATTAAAATATATCGAATTTTTAATAATATCGAATTTTTTTAAGTGTTTTGTATGTTAGTATATGTGTGAAAAGTGTATATTTTCATTATAATTTATTTTAAGTAATGAATTTTATGTTATTTAATTTTGTGTAATTTAATTCTGTAGCGGGTTGTGGGTTTATAGGGGAATAGGATGGGAAGTAATTTAATTGTAATTAATTAAATATTTTAATTTATTTATTGGTATTTATTTTGAATTAATTGTTCATTAATTTTTAATAGTACCTAGCTTACCCATCGCGCGTTGCTGCGATCTCAGAAGAAAGGAAATTTAAGGAAACTTGTTATGATAACATTCAATTTACATTGTGTCATTTTTATTGCAACTTATTTATTTTAATATGGAAAACATTTTAAAGTGTTGTTTTAATTCTGTTTATTTATTCGAGTGCTTGTGGATACACAGTATTTTTTGTTTTTCCGTCTGGTGCGTACACGAATAAATCAGAAGGTTTTCCGACGCGTGAGCTGGACACATACAGTTGTTCATGTGAGAGGCACGGATTCTCCAAATCTAGTCCACACACTTGCATCGATTGTCCTTGTGCTTTGTTGATGGTCATTGCAAAAGCTAGTCGCACCGTAAAATGTAAACGTTCAGTATTGGAAAGATTATGAGGGCCCTGGGGACTGGGGGGCCGATATTTAATAAATTTTTCTTTTTCTTTTTTTTGCCAGAAACCTTCGCAGGAGTGTACTCAACAACTTTTAACAAGTTTAGGCTTTTTTTGCCAGCAAACCTTCGCGGGAGTGTACTCAACAACTTCCCAGAGTTTCATGGCGATCGGATGAATGGTGTAGTAATGAAGTAGTGTGGCTCACTGGTTAGAGGCGGCAGACCCGAGAGCAGAGGACGGCCCGGGACCAGGGTTCGATTCCCGACGCGGCAGGTTTCCGGACCAGGGTCAGCGGACTCGATAATTCTCTCGCCTCGGTGCCCACTCTGATCAGCGATCGCACTCGGCAACTCTGGGCACTAGCTTGCCTCATCTTCACTAACGGCCCCACCAGACCGCCGGGGATGCCTGGTCTCACCCTGGAGATACCCATTAAGGGACCATCTCTCAGGGAAGCCAGGAAGGGTTTCGCAGCGGTCGAAGCGCGGAGATACTCCTCCGGGAGTCGATCCTAGCGCTATATAAACTTGCAATTAATTAATTAATGCATAAAGGACAAACGGACTTACTTTCGTATATATATATATATATATATATATATATATATATATATATATATATATATATATATATATATATGAATTTTTAATTGGTAATACATTTTTCTTAATTGATTAATTGATAATGATGTTAATTTTATTAATTTATTTTCCGTAGCTGGTTGTGGGTTTATAGGGGAATAGGGTGGGGAGTAATTTAATTGTAATTAGTTAAATATTTTAATGAATTTATTGGTATTTATTTTTAATTAATTGTTAATTAATTTTTAATTTCTAATTAATTAATTAGTTGCTAATTAATGTTTATTAATATGTAATGAATTTTAATAATTAATAGTTATTTGTATTTTTATTTGATTAATTGTTATAATATATTAAATTGGTAATTACTGTTAATTAATTTTGCATTGGTATTGATATTTAATTTATTTTTATTAATATATTAAATATTTACTTTCCCTACTGTTGCACTCTCTGGAGTGGGAATAGTAATTTTAACCCCATGGCTATTCAACGCTTTCCTTACTGTTGCACTCTCTGGAGTGGGAATAGTAATTTTTACCCCTACGCTATCCAACGCTTTCCCTACTGTTGCCCTCCTTGGAGTGGGAATAGTAATTTTTACCCCTGCACTATCCAACACTTTCCCTACTGTTGCACTCACTGGAGTGGGAATAGTAATGTTAACCCCTACGCTATCCAACGCTTTCCCTACTGTTGCACTCTCTGGAGTGGGAATAGTAATTTTTACCCCTACGTTATCCAATATTTTCCCTACTGTTGCACTCATTGGATTGGTAATAGTAAATTTTACCCTCCCGCTATCCTACTGTAAAAATATTGTTGTATATTTTTTTATTAATATTATGTTTATATATATATATATATAGATCGAATTCTGTTTCCAGGATGAACCAACAGAAAATACGGACCACCACACGAATTTGCAGAGTGTCACAGCAGGCGTTTATTCAACCATTTTGCAGCTTAGATTTTGGCATGACGCGTTTCGGGCAGGGTCTGCCCTTGATCACATGACGGACATGCAGTGTTTTCTCATTTAAATAAGGCACACACTCATTTTTTTCTTCAATTCACAGTGACACCACGTGATCTATACATAGACATAGAAAGTAGACTACCAATGTGAAGTGTTTAACATGTGCAAACAATTGGGCGCTGTCTATGGGCTATTTTTAGATCTTTGCAGCATTTTTGTGCAGGGCACCTGTACACAAATATTCAAAATAACAATTAAGTAACGAAGTACATTTATAACAGCCTAAATGCGTGTTAAAAATTTGTGTAACAGTGAGCTAGCAGCATATTCCTATGTAAATGATACTTTTTGAAAAAAGAGGTATTGTTACACATATCTGTACAGCGAAGTAATTATTTACACCAATGCATCAAATATATAACATATAAATATGTTAAAATTCTAAAAAGACAGATAAAAAAGTCCATGATAATAATTTATAATGCATAAATAAATAAATATTATGCTAAAAATTACATTGTGCAAAAAGTGGCAGTGTGTTCCACACTCGCTGAGATAGCCTTAGTGTATCTAATTCATTCATCACAGTTGGAGCTAGCTTACTCAAATGTTACAATCCTGTGTCACGTTACAATGTGCAAATATTTGCTTGTGTTAAAGTGCCAGTGCTGAACCATATAAACAGGGATAGTGACCTATCCTTGCCCATCTGGCAACCCAGGAGGGTTGCCCAACTAGGTCTTGCTCCAACAGCAATTCCCATTGTAAAGTGCTAAGTGTTATAAGTGCAACCAAAATTGTGGGAGGTTTAAAAATGATGATTAAAAAGAGAGGTAAAATTAACAGGATAGAGAAACTGATCATAAGTTCGTGGTCAACCATGTATGAGTCACTAGGGCATTTATTGGCTAGATCTATTACTGTTGCCCTCCTTGGAGTGGGAATGGGAATAGTAATTTTTACCCCTGCACTATCCAACACTTTCCCTACTGTTGCACTCACTGGAGTGGGAATAGTAATGTTAACCCCTACGCTATCCAACGCTTTCCCTACTGTTGCACTCTCTGGAGTGGGAATAGTAATTTTTACCCCTACGTTATCCAATATTTTCCCTACTGTTGCACTCATTGGATTGGTAATAGTAAATTTTACCCTCCCGCTATCCTACTGTAAAAATATTGTTGTATATTTTTTTATTAATATTATGTTATATATATATATATATATATATATATATATATATATATATATATATATATATATATATATATATATATATATATATATTCACTGAAAAAACCCTAGGTTTTACACACGTTATAGTTAGGAAGTAGCATTTAAAAAACCTATGAAATTCACTGAAAAACCATAGGTTTGACACATGTTATAGTTAGCTGGACATTTTACTCATATAAAACCAATGAAATTCCCCGTTATAGTTACTTCAGCTAACTATAACTCGCGCGCCCGCAATGCACTGCTGATGACTTCACATATTACATCACTCATGACATGGTCAGTGACATCACTCATGACATCACTGATGACATCATCCAGTGAATGAGTTAGTTCTGAAAATTAAATATGTTTTATATATGTATATCTGAATGTTAATGAAAGAAGAATTGAGCATATAAGTGTATAAATAGCTGCTTTTTAGGTGAAAAATAGATTGTATTACTGACTGATTAAGTATATCTTGATGAGTACATGGGCTAATGAGTAATGTTTAACTATATACATATCTGTATCTGTCTCTCAGTTTCTATGTAAGTGGCTGCATGTGTTGGTGAGTAGCTATATGAGTGATACATAATGTCTATATAGGTTATTGTTTGTTTGATTATTAGTTGGAGTGTCTGAGTGTCTAAGTGTCAATATGCTTCGTTGGGAGATCTTATGTAGTGCATAGATGCATGAATGAATGACTTACTGTTTGTATGTGTTGTAGGCAGCATATATGCTAGACTGTATGGGTGAGTGAGTTTGTGTGGTGAAAGGTATATAGGTTATTATTTGTTTTTTTTCTGTATGAGTGTATATATGACTGTCTAAGTGAATGAATAACTGTTTTAATAGTGTATTTCTGAGTAAGTACATATGTTTTAAACTAGTACATATAACTTATGTGTGAATAACTCTATGGTTGAGTGTCGGTGTGTAACAGGATGATCAGGATGTATCAGTGTATAAGAACATATGATGACTGAATACATATATGAGTGACTGTATATAATATATGATTGACTGTATATATCTGTTGATGAATAAGTGGTTGTGTATATAGATCTTCAAATTACTAAATAGGTGTGTTTTAAGTGGCATTGGTATGGCTATTGTATTGAAATTGTTATTTTCTATTTTTGAGTGTGTGTAATAAAGGTTATATTAGGGTGAGTGAAGGTCTGCCACTCTTCCACAAGGATGATGTCATCAGTGATGTCATTTGAGATGTCATTAGTGATGTCATGAGTGATGTCACTGACCATGTCATGAGTGATGTAATATGTGAAGTCATCAGCAGTGCATTGCGGGCGCACGAGTTATAGTTAGCTGAAGTAACTATAACGGGGAATTTCATTGGTTTTATATGAGTAAAATGTCCAGCTAACTATAACATGTGTCAAACCTATGGTTTTTTCAGTGAATTTCATAGGTTTTTTAAATGCTACTTCCTAACTATAACGTGTGTAAAACCTAGGGTTTTTTCAGTGAATTTCATAGGTTTTTCAAATGCTATTTCCTAACTATAACGTGTGTAAAACCTATGGTTTTTTCAGTGAATTTCATAGGTTTTTTGAATGCTAGTTCCTAAGTATGAAAGATATACCTGAAATAAATATCGACATACCAATCTTACGTGCACAACCGAGTGCACGCACCCACCTATTTATTTCATGAAAGCTTTCCAATTTAAACCTAATGAATTTCTTCATAGACCAATGAAAGAACGTATAGTACGTTAAGACACTGAACCTAGGCTTTTTTTTTGTCATATAAACCTTTTAATGAAATGGAGCCGAATTTTTTTTAATCGTTCGGGCGTGACTGGTTGTACACACCTTAATATTTTTTTTCAAAAATATAAAAGATTTATAATTTATTAATTGTATACTTAAATCGAGCTCTAAAAATATGTGAAATCCGTATGTGTTTGAATTCACTTCTTTTCACGTTTTTAAACTTCAGTAAATAACATCGCTACTTCCAAATCACATTCGTAACTAGATAGTGTCACCGCCTACACGTCCTGAGAAGCGCATGTAAAGTCATGTGACTTGAAAACAAGACTTCCAATTGGTTCTTAGTAGTTTCTGTTCTGGAATTTACACGAAGCACTCCACCCACTTTCCTCACAATCTTTTCTACTCTCAAGAGACAACAACGTCGAGCATCTTCCGGAAAACTTTGCTGAAATGGCTGCCCTTCCGCATTCATCTTCCGAATCTGAAGGAAATGAGCGACCACCGTTAAGAAGAAAAAAGGAATCTTTCATTTGGCAATTTTTCACTTATCCTGAAGATCAAAAGAAAGTGAATGCGCCAAAAGTAACCTGCACGATATGCAATTTGGAGCTCTCAAGGGGAAATCCAAATAGAAAATATTCCTTTTCTATACATACCATGCAGCGGCATGTTAAACAAAGGCACCCTGAGCATTATGCAAAAGCATCGACAAGAGCCCTGGCCACACTATTACCATCAGAGATGGCCAGCACATCTTCTGGTGGACGACCTGTATCTCCATCGAGTGCTGAGATGGACTTGAGACCATATCTTGCGAAGGTGCATATGAAATGCAACGATTGTGGAGAAATTCTTTTGTATGGAGAGCAGAGCCTCGTTCTTATTAAACTGAAAATTGAAAGTCACAAATGCCCCAAGAAAAGATAAATTTCTTCATTTCATTTCCATAGTATTACATACTGAAAAATGACGTAGCAACTTTAAGAAATCGAAAGCATCATAACACTTGTTT
The DNA here is from genome assembly GCF_964263255.1 of Lissotriton vulgaris. Taxonomy (NCBI): domain Eukaryota; kingdom Metazoa; phylum Chordata; class Amphibia; order Caudata; family Salamandridae; genus Lissotriton; species Lissotriton vulgaris. The sequence goes on along the minus strand of NC_141689.1, from coordinate 717,145,216 downwards.
CCCAAAAAAAAAAAAAAAAAGTTATTTTCAGAACTAACTCTTTCTACCAAAACGTGCTCCAAGAGCATATTATGAGATGTTTTTCGCCGCTTTATTTTAGTGCGCGACCGGGTGCGCGCACCCACCTGGACCTGAGACTCGCATGTGAAGTCATGTGACTTGAAAACAACACTTGCAATTGGTTGTTGGTAGTTTCTATTCTGGAATTTACACGCAGCACTCCACCCACTTCCATCACTTTCTTTTCTACTCTCAAGAGAGAACAACGTCTAACATCTTCCCGAAGACTTTGCTGCAATGGCTACCGTTCCGCATTCATCTTCCGAATCTGAAGGAAATGAGCGACCACCTTTGACAAGAAAAACGGAGGCTACGCTATTACCATCAGAAGTGACCAGCACATCTTCTGCAGAACGACCTGTATCTCCATCGAGTGCTGAGATGGACTTGAAACCATATCTAGCGAACGTGCACATGAAATGCAAGAACTGTGGAAAACTTCTTGTATACGGAGAGCAAAGCTTTATTCTAATTAAACACAAAATTGAGAGTCATAAATGCTCCAAGAAAAGTTAAATTTCTTCACTTTATTTGGATAGTATGACATACTGAAAAATGTCGTAGCAACTTTAAGAAATCAAAAGCATCATAACACTTGTTTCCAAAAAAAAAAAAAAAAGTTCTTTTCAGAACTAACTCTTTGTACCAAAACGAGCTCCAAGAGCATATTAGCTGATATTTTCTCGCCGCTTTCTTTTAGTGCACGATCGGGTGCGCGCACCCACCTATCGCGTACAGACAGCGAGACACGCATGTGAAGTCATGTGACTTTAAAACAACACTTCCAATTGGTTCTTACTAGTTTCTATTCTGCAATTTACACGGAACACTCCACCCACTTCCCTGGAAAACCAGTTTATCGAAAAACTTTTAAAGCCTCCTCTTATGAAACATTCGACATCGTTCACATAGCAGTGTAGTAAATAGCACTAGATACACTCCGTCCCTTAATTATAAGAGACTTATTGCTATGTGAGAACAACTTTTGTTTTCACGCGATAATGTGAAATGCTGAGCCTGTTACAGAATTTTCTTTCACATATATGTTACTATTCTCCTTCGAGCACTAACACCGTAGAAAATACCACCAATAGCGGTGATATTTTTTACACCGAGAACGGGCGATTTGTATCGCTTAGAGCCCTTGCTATTATAAAGTTTTATTTCCTAAGTCTCTGATCTCCAACTGTACAACGTGGCTCCCCTGTGTGTCGTAATGAGATGCTAAGAGCACCACGTACATTCTACTGTGACTAAGCATCCATAAATTTCACGGACATCTGTACCCTGCTATCTGCAATTGTAAACATCAAAAGGAGCTACGCTGCGCCCCTTGGAGAGGCCTCACTCCCACTGCTACAACGGCTTGGCAGTCGCCAAGATGCACAAAACAGCGTCTCGGATCCATTGAACTTCTGTGACGGTCTCAATGAAAATAAGCACTAAACAATATTCAAGTATGTAGCAGTCCTTCTACTTGGTTAGAGACTAAAAATTTACCGCAGCGCTGCAGCGATTTCTACCGCAAATAAATGCAAATAAAATCGTTGCAAAGCATGAGTATCACAGAAAAGTCAGCATTATTCATGCATAGCGACCTAATGCTATTAGCCATGTTATCCACCTCCCATTGGATAACATGGCTAAGAACTGCTCAGGGCAGGTGTTAGCTTTTAGAAATATTCCCGCTTAGCGCAAATATCTCCAAAAGCTAGTAATAAGAGATAGCGATGTTAAAGACTATTTTCAGTCGCTAACATCTTGGCACGCCCACTTTGCATCTCATTAGATATAAATGCAACTGACATGCAAAGTGGGGCCCAAAATGTTCACTATCTCCTACTAAGTGTCGCTAACTGGTGTTAGCAGCAGCTAGGTAATAGAGAGATAATTTTATCTCTGCTTTCTTGGCGTTTAAAGCAAAAAAAACACAGATAAACACCCTTGATAATATACCTCTATATTCAAATTGCTGCGTCAAGACCTACGGCTACTTCAATCACATGCACACTTTTGAAACAACATGGCCAAGAAAGTCACTAAGTAAAATCTCATTAATTACAGTCAGCCACTTTCAAGACGCATTACTTCAGAGGAACACTTCTTTATGATACAGGGCTCTAGAATGACACACATATCTCGTCTTTATAGAAACCCCTCAGGTTTTTTTAACAGCTGTTAAATGCTTCCATACTCATCACAAAGCTGCTCCATCATGAGCATTGCCTCATCTGTCCTCAGGACGGACATTTGTGATGAACCTGCCGCTGTGCATGCACAACACTTACATTGTGCTTCCTTAACACGTTCTATTCACTAAGCAGAACCATGACGGAACCACTCTATCATAAACACACCTGAACCATGGCTCATAAAAGGAGTAGCTCAATCATGACCATACAAGTACCACTAAGCCCCCCAGCCCCCTAATCTTGAGGCAGAATTGGCACTGCAACACAGGATTTAAAGTCCTGCAAAGAACACCATGTAACATTTAATATCATATCCACCATTGTTTTCATATATCACTTTTGCTTAACTCACTCAGTGAAATGTCTCTCATTTTATTAAATCACTTTTAAAGCATACCTTCTAACAATGCACCCAATCCTATGTGGAAGTGTTCAATATAAAAGATGACATTGCTTTAAGAAGGATAGAGAAATAAATAACACAATGATGTAAAAATTTCTTTATTATATATACTTACCTAATAAAAAGAAAAAAAAAGTCAATTTCTTATTAAAACGTAGCACCTGTGGAAAAAAATTAAAAATAAGATTATAAAGTATATTATTTAAAGAAAAAACAATAGGAAACAATAAGAGAGATGCAAAGAAAACTATCAGATATTATTAATTAAACTTACCTTATAAATATAATATCTGTGGAGGAGAGTAAAAAAAAATCTGTTATAATACATATTTCTGAATGCAATGTAACAAAATAAGTAAACAACATATTAAATGATTTATTTTTGCTGTCCTCAGAATACATTGATTTTCACTATCAAGAGTGATTTCAATATTAATCATCATATAACAGCGGGGGAAAAAAACACAATCAAAATGTTTGTGTTTAAAAAACCCATACAAAATCTGCATACATATTATAAATACTTGAAAAAAACATGTCTTAAATGTTTTCCTCAAATTCGCAATTTCTTGAGTAAGCACACTACATCTTCCTCAGTTACAACCTAATTAAAGTATACCACTTATTTTTCAAGATATCTCAACAAAGCCCCGTGCAGCAATCTCCTTTAAAAATATGTATTTGAAAGACACAGTTTCTTCTCTCATACCTTTCCGCGTGGCCAAATTGTATAAGCTAACTCATTATCTTTTAAATACCTCTCCCAAACACTTGCGTCCATATAAGTTTTGAAATAATTCTCAAAAGTACTCATTTTCTTCTCTCATATTTTTCCACGTGGCCAAATACTATGAGTTAAGTAGTTTTTTCTGAAATTATTTAATCTTAGTCTTATCTATTGTTTTCTGTACTTTCACAATCAAAATTTGTACCATATTTTATACCATCAAACATTAAGTAAATTTGTACCTGATATTATCACTATGAAAAACACAAATTTCATTTATTGATTTGTACACCCTCATTTACATGATATTTGTAAACTAGTAAGTTTCAGATCTTTATAGTATACATATTCCTACAGCAAATCATTCTACTGAAATTTGGGTTCCAAAAATAACAAATAAGAGTTACTTAAAGCAAAAGGCAAACATTTTTTAAAAGTCAATTGGCTATCATTGCAAAGCGTCCAGCCACTAGCACACTTCAAATAAGCTGTATAATGTCCTGATGATGTAGAAGGCCCTTCATGAAAAATAATGGCTACAGTTACAAATGTTCTTCTAGAAATAGAAACTTGAGAAGCCACAAAATGTTTAATTAAAGTTGACAATTTACTCCCATCAGCTCTGCATCGTTGAAACATTAAAATTACATATTGTCCGTATCTATGGATAAATAAAGTTGATAACATTTCAGACTTGCATTGAGAACGGACCATGTTTTGATGCGCATCTTTAACTAGTTTATTAAAAGGCACTTCTTTGCAGTCTGGTAATGTCAAATATAAAAATCTTTCACTGGGTATCTCAGTACTACTTAAAAATGAGCAATTATCACACTTATGTTCCCATTTATAAGAAAGCCCAAAAAGACTATCAATATCTACACCTTCATCTTCCAAAACTGTAAACATATACATAATAAATTCCTGACAATCTTGCTGAATATTCTGAGAAAATTGATTTACTCCTGCACATATGTCTAAAACATTCCTTAGTTCCGAAACACTTGCTACTTCACTATCACCACTACTACACATTTCAAATATAGAATTTAAAGAATGGCAAAAGGTATACTCCTGATTTTCTATAATCTGTTCCTTAACATTTTTCAGAAAGAAAACAACATTAACTACTACATTTGCATAGCAGTTGACACCAGACCTATTTTCAAATTTAAATCCAACAATCTCTTAAATACTAACAGTTTTGCTACGGCTACCAACAATAGCTACATCTTTTTTTCGTCGTTTCTGGACTACTTCAGCACATTTGTCCTCATTTTTCCTTTTCTGACCAACTATACGCCTTTCAATTAAAGGATATTGAGGTAAACTTGGAGCATATTCTCTTCTTAACCTATTATACTCCTTCACACAATTTAAATCTGCACTAATCTTTGTCTCATCATAATCAATTAGATAAAGTCCACATAAAGTTCTAACACGCGATAGAGCAACATACGCCATGCCCTCTTTGAATACAGTGCTTCCAATATTTACCAAAGCACAATCTACACTTAAACCTTGAGATTTATGTATAGTACTGCATATGCCAAACAAATTGGAAATTGCTTACGACGGACATATAAGTCTTTCACAAGCAAAAAACGAGTTGAACATCGACTAATTTGTTGAACTTCCTCAATCCCATCAAATTTTATCCTCAAAAATTCAATCTCATCTCTATTGGTATAATTGACAAAACCAACAACATTACCCATTGCTCCATTTACCAATCCTCTTTCTACATGTGAATTTCTTCTTAAAATTATCCGACAATTTAAACATACATACAGATTTTTCTCTAAACCAGCAGTTTTAGATATAGTTTTTTGAAGAGAATCCAATTTTAATTTCAACTTTTCAGACAAAACAATAGTACTACCTTCATGCTCTATTCTATCTTTAGCTTCCAGTTTCTTAATTTCTTCATTTTCTAAATTCAACATTTTCTCATTAAAAACTGAACATTCTTTCAGAGTTGGCATCAAGCATATCACTGACTTATCTGCTACCTCTTTACTATATATTCTCTCAGGAACATTATCTTCATTAGGAAACAGCTTGGAAAGTAATCGAGTTCGTAGAGTGTGTTTTGCATCTTCAGTTAATTTTCCAATCCTAATATCTTGAAGAATACTTCCATATTTAATATCCTTTGCCTGTCGCATATTTTGAATCAGTTCAGTATATTTGAAATGTGACCATATATTTACATTTCCAATACTGCCCAGGCACTTTCTGGTCTCCTCATGTGTAACAGTTTCAAATACAGGTTGTCCTTTCACAGGAGTTAGCTGCAGTAGATCTCCAAAAACTATGACATGTTTACCTCCAAATAACACATCATACTCTGTCTTAAGTGTCTGTTGCATTCTTAAATGCACAAAAGCAAGCATTAAATTGGAGACCATGCTTACTTCATCAATAATAAGAAGTTTCAATTTTTTAAGGACTCTAGAAACTTCAAAACAAGCTTCTCCAGATAGCTTCTGATATTGTAATTTATTTTCATGTTCAACTGGCAGCATTAGCAAACGATGTAAAGTAACACCTTTTATATTATGTGCTGCCAATCCAGTTGGAGCAGTAACAACACACGACAGTGTTGACTGAGTTGTTTGCTGTAAATATGTAGTAATTCCTTTAATTAGGAAACTTTTACCAGTCCCAGCTTCTCCACTTACATATAATCGAATAGGTTCAAATGACATACATGAGCAATCTTTTCTCTCATGACGAAAGCCATGCTCAATGTGCTCTGTCACTTCATCATATATCTGTCTTTGCTCAACATTAAACTGCTTCTTTAATTCTTCTAAGTCGATTACTTCGTCTTGACCTTGCTGCATTGCACTTTCCACCTCATCCATGGCAATGGCTGCTTCATTTTGAATAATTGGTTGTCCCAGTGGATCTTGACTTAATGATGCCGAACTTTGACTACCTTGTGAACTATCTCTAGCAATCTCCGCTGCAATTGTCGCTTCTTGCTCTATTTCGTCATTCAACATTTGGAGATAATTGCTGAAAACAGGACATTCAATACTACTTTTAGATGCGTTGAATGAATCTTCATAACTATCAAAGTCTCCAAGTAGTTCCTCTTCTCTACGCCATGGTTTAAAGAGTTGCAAAAGAGCAAAATAGTAAAATTCTCTTTTATCAGGTGTTTCGCAACTCAGTTTCCGATGATTTATCAAGTGTCCTTTTCTTTGTTTTACCAGACATCCTTCATGTCCAATTACAGCATGTACACCTTTATCAATATTCTCCGTAACATTTCTCTTAAAAGTATATTTTTGAAGTATTTCATACAGACAAATGTTTTCAAGCAGAGTACTTCTATTTGGATAGTATGTATCCAACATATTTGTTTTCAAAATGTCTGTACTGTTTGGTTCTTTCTGGGCTAAATACTCAATTTCTTGCACAGGTTTCAGAACACGGTTTCGTGTTTCTGCTAGGCCCAAACTCACCCAGAGAATAGTCCTTGATTTCGCATAAAGACTTGCTGATGATAATCTGTCACAACATTCATATGCTCCAATTTCTCGATGAGACAGCATCTTCAAACTGTACGTATATAATTTCTTGCTCAGGCTCTTTTCATGAGAAATGTCTTCCCACATCTCCTTCAGTTCCGTCTTTTCAGATTTCGTGATATAAGACGTTACATATCGAGCCACAGCAATAGAGTTGCCTGCAACATATTGTATGTCCATGTTAGCATTCCACATGGACAAAATGACTGGGTTATAGTCATTAATATATTTCGATTCTTCACCTCTTCTTAAATTGTACGTATTTTTAGGTGACCTCCTTCTGATATTATGTCGCAAACATGACATCAAATTGTTGACTCTTCCTTTTGAAAGTACCGGTCGTGCAAATCCAAAACGACATTTGGTGTAAAATTTGCTCTTTGATTTGAATTTTCGCCGACAATATTTTCCACAGCGATGACTTTGAAAACGTAACACTTTTCCTCTTAAGTCCTTATCAGTGCTACTTTTAGGAATGTCACAAGTGGCATACTGTTCAATAAAAGACAGTACAGCCTCATCCGAGTCTATTCCAAATTTAGGAGCATCCTTGATCCATAGCAGCATATGAATATGAGGAGCACCTCTTGCTTGATATTCTTTTCTCCAAAAGAAATCCAGTACTTCACCAAGAGGCGGATTTTTCTTGTTAGTAATGAAAGACATCATAGCCTCAAATCTATGATTAAAATACCTGCAAACATTAACTGGATCTAATGAACACAGTTCTCCAGGTGTCTTGTAGTTTATGTTTTCTATGTTTGCATTCGCCTCCCGAAGAAATTCAATTAAATCTTCCCAAGCATACTCTGCACAGCTTAGAGTTAAAAACCATGTTGGTGCTCCTAAGTTTCTAAGCATGCACTTCAAATCTCCATGACGACGGTACCAATACTCATTAGTACCCCGCTGACAAGCCATTAAATTAATTAAATGAGAATCCAAAACACTATCTTTCTGTTGCACTTTATCCATAAATTCCTTTGCTGAAATATTATGCAGATGTACACCACTTTTTAAGATATGATTTACTGCATAAGACAGACCAGATATGTCACTCTCAAACAGAAGATGAAACAGATATGGAATGCATTGGCGAAACCTTGGATCTTCTGCATATAATCTTGTTGTCCGGTACTCAGATGCAGGAATCTGCATAGGTCGATCATCATATCGTGTACCTTCACCTGTAGGAAATAACTGTGGAAAACAACGACCTTCCAAACTTTCTTCCCAGACACTAATAGGATTTCCTTTCGCCTTTTTCATCTGAAATAATTCAATAGCATTCCCTATTGCTTCTTTGGAATGCAGTGGATGAACACTGTAATGTTCATAAATTTCTTCAGATCTGGATACATCAACTTTTTCAATTTGTCCACTACACAAATCACTATCCTCTTCTTCACTTACATCTTCTTGTTCTACGTATACATCTTTTTAATACTTATTATTTTGCACTAAATACAACGTTGCCTTTTTCACTTTCCTAACATCCACTAAATCTTGCCAGATTTTCTTACTCTTTGTAGGTACACCATTAACTAGAATAACTAGAGGTTCCTCTTCTACATTTTCAACACCAATTGTTTCCATATTTTTTTTAGATCAAGAGGCAAATACACAACTCTACCCTTTAATCCTCTTAGTAAGTCTGAAGGATTTAATTTACCAGTCTTAGGCTCCATTCGAACAATAGCCTGAAAAGGATGTACACATTGAATCAGAATCGTCTCATAAGTATTTAAATCCATCAATTCTGATGGAATATTTACCAACTCTAGATTATTATGAACAGCTCTAGCAGGCATTTTATTTTCATTTAATTTATTATAACAATATTTACAAACACGTTGCTCAAAACCCAAATCAAAATAGTTTTCCACCAACAAATAAGTTGCAAAATCTTTCCATTGACCATTACTTTCATCTTCACTTTTTAAATATAAATCAACTAACCTCGTTTGACTTTTGTAATGAATGCGTTGGCAACAGACACAAGAAAAATTTGGTTTCTCACCTGCAATTACCTTAAACTTTATTATTTCTTGTTCAAAATTTTCAATATTTACATTCCCAACATTTTCTAACACATTTCCTTCTATAATTATATCACCTTCTGCATTATCTTCCTCTGGACCAAAATAACTTACCTCAATTTCTGCACAAATCTTTTTAACATCTAATTCACATCCATACAAAAGAGCACTATTTAACTGTTTAAGTTTAAGTGCTGGACTTTTTGCATAGTACAACTTTCTCACTAATTTTCTCATTTTAGTATGATGCACTGCTAACATCCGGAAGTGATGAAACACACTCTGGCATATTTTTTTAGAGAGACAAGCCAGTGAATGGCCTTGCAGACCTATTTTCTCGCGCACTCTGCATTCATCTAATTCTTGCAACATTTTAATTTTTTTCTTTAGACTTTCTTTAGTGTACTTACGTAAGAAATTGCGAAAGAAATCAATTGAATCCTGTCGTACACTACAAATGCTACTACAATTCCAACTGTAAACAGGAGCATTATGACGTCCCTCTAAAGCTTCTCTAGCCATAACATCTTCTGCATTTCTAACCACAATTTTCTCTTTCTCAATAACACAACCATCCTTCACCTCATACGCTTGACCAGTGGTGTCAACTGCATGCAACAGATCGTTACTTTGAAAGTAACTCTCTTCATTAAAAAATGGCTCAGAAGTTGAAGTATGCATCCACTTCCCAGAAAACACTTTACAAAAATTACTCCTATTTATATGTCTCTTCCATTTACTTTTACCTTTGAGAACTCGAATCGCCTTATTTAAAATATTTATTCTATTAAGTATTAAAATAAATAATTTTCTTTTTGTCTCAAATGCGTGCTCAACGATACCCTCTATATATAGTTTTTTTTAAAGAAAAACAGATCTTTTTTTAGAAACTTTCTCCTTTTGTAATAAATTCGCAACGACTCTGTTGTAAAACATACGCTTCCTGATTTGGCTGAATTGATTGCTCCGGGTTTTACTGTACTGACTTTCATCTTTCCTAATTCCAGTAATAGTACTTTGTTTAACTCCAGATCTCCTTTTAGATGGTGAAATCGTTTTCTCCTTCTGAACTTCAATATTTACATTTTTCCTTCCCAAAATGCTTTTAAAAAACTTTTTAGTTTGCTTACCAGGAGCACTCTTCTTTGTATCCGTCCTCTCAGTCTTTGAAAATAATTCTGTACTTTTCTTCTTTAAACTGTACGTCCGTTTGTAGAGTTTCTTTTTTTCAATTCTGGTCGGCATCTTAATTTAAAATTTTGATGAGATTGTGAACCTGTAAGACACAAAAATAACAAATATTATAGTTCACTACTAGCATATACCGTACAAATTAAAACCACACATTCATTTTCTAATAAAATACAGATAATAACAGAAAATCTCTGAACAAAGTAGTAAATCCTTTAGTGAATTTTCCTTGTAAATTTATCACACTCTATATTTCTTTAAACTTTATAGACAATTTTTTAAAAAAAATTTAAAAGCATACAAACAGTACACTTTTTTCAAGAACTATCGGTCATCATAAGTGTTTTAATCTTTTTTTCTACAATCTCTTTTACACTTCATGAGAACATATCTTATCACTCTCATGAAGCACTTCATCGACAAATATATCAAGAAAACTATCATCACGAATGCTTTGCTATCATTTTTTTAAATTTATTTAAAAGTTCATAATTTAAAAGAACTTGTAACATCAGTTGATCAGGGACTTCTTCAAGTCCATTGTCCTCCTCTTCTATCAGCTCTAAATATGCTGAATCTATTGAAATGTCCATAAAATAGTCATTTTCATCTGCTTCCTCTCCAACAACCGCGTCTAAGATTTCCTCCATCAGTTCATTTATAATTTCAAAATGTACTTCATTTTCTTCAAAAAAATTCTCCATTGTATTTTTTCAATAAATTCTTCTTTATCCTTTAAAAAAAATATAAAGACTAAATTATATCTTTGTCCATAAGTGTATAATTGAAAACTACCTTTACTAATTTGTAAACTACAGATAATTTTATAATCTCTAACTTATTAACTCTATAATTTATAAGATACCACATTCCTCTTGTTTTGAAAAAGAAATTGGCAATATAACTCTAAACATTGACACTGTGCTTTTTTTAAATTAAATAATTACTGTTGATAAAAGACATTTCACTGTAAAATTTATTTTTAGATTTTCTACATATTTGAAATATTTATTACCTGTACAATAATTTTTAGAGACCCATTTCTTTTATTTCATCACTACAAAGTGCAATATAAATGTATGCACTCTAAAGAAAAGGATCACACTATACAAACCATTTAATTCACTTTACAGATTACTACTTCCCACAGAGACAGTTCCATTTATATTACAACAGTATACTCACCATGTCAATGTCTTAGCATATGCAAAATGTCATACTTACCATGAACAACCACCTCATAATAAAGCTCTACATTAATATGTAAAAAAGTGCCTATACATAGTATATTCACAGATATGCAGGAAACATGAGCATTACGTTTAGATCCATATCATAATACCTCTCTGTAATTAAAAATGGAACACTGCCAAACATAATACAACAAGATTTCAAAAATAATGAGTACTTCACAAGTATTATTAAAACAAACCTGAAAGAATTATACTCCAATGATTTCTAAATCTGAACTCCTTGCAAAAGAACACATATCCCAAGCTCATTAAAACATAATTTGAACTGTCAATGGAGAACATCTCAAAAAACATATGTAGTATAAGCAGATAGAACCACATGTGAAACATTTAAGATAAAATCATGTTCAAAACATTTACAAATTATTCTTTATTATTTTCATCACCACCCACAGAAATTGCCAAAGCATAAAAAGGAACTCACCTGAAAAAAAGAATATATACTCTCAATATATAACTTCAAATAACAGGTTGATCCTTACAGGCACCAAACACTCTAAAAAAGGAAAAAATAAAATTGTATTAACTTATTACAAACTTATTTCCTACACAATATACAATCATTATAGTATTGAACAAGCATAAGTAATAAGATTCCCAAAATACTCTCCATTATAAATAAATACAAAATTTCTCATTTATAAAAGCATTGTGCCACAGATATGTCACTTTTCCCCATGTTAAAATTCATGCACCTACAACAGTAGGCTTTCAAAAGTAAAAGGCCAAGTCACAAAACAAAAAAAGCCTTATTTATGAAAACATTGCGCCGCCACTGCGTCACTTTTACCATGGGAAAAGTGACACACGGGTGACGCAAAGCCGTCATAAATAAGGCCCCATGTCCATAGACAAAAACTACAGGGCCAGCATTATACACATGCAAGCAGTACACTTGCACAGAACCACAAAACACCAAGAGCCACCATGTTAATATATATCCTTAATATAATAAACCTCTGAGAATGGATACATATTTGCGTGGCAGCCCATAACAGAAATTTGGCATCCTCTGAGTCTGATCCAGTACCAAACACCCTAACCCCCCCCCCTCCCTCTTCACTAAACTCCGCACTCTACCCCACCCAGACCGCCTATTAGAAACCCCCTACCTACCCTCCCTGTCCAAGGCCACCATGAGCCTCAAACCGCCCCTGGTAAAGTTATTGAACAAGCATAACTAATAAGTTTGCCAAAATCCTCTCCATTAAAAATAAATACAAAATTTCTCATTTATAAAAGCATTGTGCCACAGATATGTTACTTTTCCCCATGTTAAAATGCATGCACCTACAACAGTAGCCTTTCCAAACTAAAAGGCCAAGTCACAAAAAAACAAAAGCCTTATTTATGAAAACATTGCGCCACCACTGCGTCACTTTTAGCATGGGAAAAGTGACGCACAGGTGGCACAAGGCCGTCATAAATAAGGCCCCATGTCCATAGACAAAAACTACAGGGCCAGCATTATACACATGCAAGCAGTACACTTGCACAGAACCACAAAACCACAAGAGCCACCATGTTAATATATATCCTTAATGTAATAAACCTCTGAGAATGGATACATATTTCCGTGGCACCCCATAACAGAAATTTGGCGTCCTCTGACTCTACTCCATTACCAAACACCCTAACCCCCCGCCCCCCTCCCTCTTCACTAAACTCCGCACTCCACCCCACCGGACCCCCTATTACAAACCCCCAACCTACCCTCCCTGCCCAAGGCCACCATGAACCTCAAACCACCCCTGGTAAACTTATAAGACACAGGATTACTAAAACTCAAAGAATAGGCAACAGGCAGATAATCTAAATAGTACATAAAGACACATATTTTTTACAGAATACTATTGAAAAACATGTTCTATTTTTTTATAAATCTATCATGCATCTGACCCTCTAGAACCGCTTTCAAAACGTGAACTATAAACCTTTACATTTCATTTTTAAACCATACACTTTCAATTACATTATTTTTTATTTACAATTCATGTAATGTTACACACCTTTTCTAAAATACACCAGTCCCTGTTATTTATAAGGATTTATTTTCAGTCTTCATCAGTGACACTTTCTTAACATATAATGAAAATCACTGTAACTTTTTAAACGACAATGCTAACGCGGTAAAAATAACCCTCCATTTGCTTTTCTTTAAGAATGTAGACTATGTACCCCACGCATGTGTTTCTTGATATTTGTATTTGGCAGCGAATACCGACCTTGAATCGGAAGACATGAACAAGAGCTCCATTGTCACATTTAAAACTGAACGTAGCATCTGCTCACACACATATCTTTCACTTAGCTAACATTCACAGAAAACAGCATTGGTGTAAAAAAATTGACCTTGCTTTACAACTTGCTCAAATGACTCCCTTATTTTTTAACGCATCCTCCACTTCAAGACAGGCTACTTTTTTTATAACTACTAAGCAATATTTAAGTGACTAGACTCCTAGAAAATTTATCAAGTCATTCTGCTCCTCTCCACTTCTTAGTAGGTTGCGCACCGTACAGACAGTTATAAAACTGTTAAAAAAATTTTTTTACTGTTACCAAGCACCGCCACAGTTCCGCTTCACTCAGAGTTAATCACTGCTCCCACGCTTCTACAGGCCAGACGCTATGTTGTATTTCTCTCCTTATCACCCTTTCATCTCCACAATAACAAACAGTTCTCCGCCAGCCACCACAGAACAGAGTCAGATGCAGAGGCACCAAAGAGTGAAATACGACATTCCATCTGCTCTGAGAAAGCAACCAAGCGGTAATTGTGAAAGAAAACATTCAGTAGCGCTTTAAAAATACCAATGCAATTATATAATTATTTTTTTGAAAACGTTCCAATTACTTTGATAGGACTATCTGTGTGTGCCTCCACAGCAAACTTCCTCATCCCGGACTGAAGGCAGACACACACAGACAATAAGATAACACAGGGCAACGGAGATGGAAAACAGAAGGGACATGAAGATGCAGTCAAACAGCAGGACTGAGAGAGATATTTATATACTCCGTTTCCAACCTCAATGTACGAACACATTTACTACACAAATCTCTGTACAACCTGATGGTCAAAACTTTTCATTTTATTTCACTCGACCACCTCCCTCACCCCACCAGTGCAAACGACGACCAGAAACCGCACTATAATTTTGACGTCTAACAGAAACTTTGTGAATACCTTAATCATTACCACTTTAGCCCCCTTCCCCATCCCTCTCTCCCCACCCCCACCAGTGCAGGCCACGGCCACCAACCACCCTGAAATTTTGTCGACTGACAAAAAGTTTACGAATTCATTAACCATTAGCATTTTTTGACAACGGTATCACTAGTAATTTACCATTTCTCTCTCTTTCTGCATTATCTGTCTCTCTGCTAATATTATTTCTTCACTTCCTGAACAACTTCTCTCATTATATATAAACGCTTCAAAATTTCAAAAATAATTACTCTCTATATTCAAAATATTTTTTACTGCGTATTCAACATTTAAATGGAAGAAATTACTTTTAGAAGTACAACACATTATGACAGCCAAAAATTAGTTTTTACATGGAAAATCAATCATTGTTTGTGATTAAGCTATATTATACGGTACATGACAAAACAAACAGTTACACACTTACCTTTACCAATGCTTTGAACGATGTAGAACAGTGAAAGTCACAAAACAGATATTCGTTTGCGGAACTCTGAATAATGCTACTATCACTGCAACCAAAATTCAATGGCACAGATATCCAGTCAATACACACTCATATAACTCTCTTCAGCCAATTACATTTCCTCACGCAAAATTGTAAAATCAAATTTACATTTCAATTGGTTGTCCTTCACAATATTTTCAGTCTCACGTGAGAGTCACCCATCACCAACTGCCATCTCCGGCTGTTTCCATGGTAACACCTCATTCTGCACCTTGCTGAAGGCACAGGTCAAAAGTTCATGTCTCAACATTCTAAAGCAAACTAAGAAGACTGTTTTCCCTCCAGAAACACCTGCCAATCCACAGCTCTGTTACATGTCTTTTTTTTCACACCCAATAGTACTTTTCGTTTAACATAAACATTAACATGCAACGTACTCTTCAATCTCCACTTATTACAATCAACCAATCATTTTTATTTTTTTAATCACACCCAGCCTCTTCCTTTTTTTTTATCCAGAATTTCAACTTCTAACTAACATTCCACTTCCAGAACCGATCGGAGGACGACTACAAATCCCTTGAAAATGAAGGTCTGGCTAATAGGACACAGTTATATTCACTGGAGTGAAAAATATGCAGTAAGCAGACGAATTTGCAACCTCGGCTTACCAAATGTACACATAACATGGATTGGCAAAAGAGGATTGAAATGTCACCAATTGATTCCATTGGTGAAAACTTTTATGCATCTCCCAGAACCAGACCTTATAATTGTGCACTGTGGTGGGAACGATCTAGGCACAATCACTGGGGTAGGTCTGGAAATGCTTCTAAAAGACACCTTTCGACAATTGATGACACTTTTTCCTCGATCTGCCTTGGTATATTCCAATATATGCCAAAAACAGAAATGGAATTGGTCCAATCAACATTGTGCACAATTTGAGAAAGCAAGGAGACATGTAAATAAATCTGTTTCTGCTTTCCTCAGAGATTATAGCATGGGTTCTATTTACCACAACAACTTGCGATACCACATGCAAGACGTCTATAGGAGAGACGGTGTTCATTTCACGAATGAGGGAAACAGAATCTTCCTCTGCAACATCAGGCTCTGCATCGGTACTTACTTATAAATGCAGAAAACACTCAATTAACACAAGGGCTCTTTTCAGAGCCACCTTATATCTAAGCACTCAAACTTCTGATTTATCTCCATTTTCACACTCTAGTAAATAGGTGTGCGCGACCGGGTGCGCGCACCCCGTAGCTTTAAAAAAAAAAAAAAATTATATCTTTTCGCGTTTAAGGGCCTTACTGCACACCCCGAGAAAACCTACGCAGCAAGACAAT
The DNA here is from genome assembly GCF_964263255.1 of Lissotriton vulgaris. Taxonomy (NCBI): domain Eukaryota; kingdom Metazoa; phylum Chordata; class Amphibia; order Caudata; family Salamandridae; genus Lissotriton; species Lissotriton vulgaris. The sequence goes on along the minus strand of NC_141689.1, from coordinate 717,128,795 downwards.
CTCTACCTTCTCCCCTTTCCATGTTTCAACGCTTTGAAATGAACAATATATTTACTCGCAGTGACAAAATGGCGGACAAAACTTCCTGATTTCCTTCGAATCGAACGTTAACAGACGTCACGCAGCAAAAAAAAAATCCGCTCACGCGCAGCCGCTTGGGTGCGCGCCTATAGATATATAATTGACTTTAACTTTAATTTTCTCAACAACTACTGAACAGATTTACACCATTCCAAAAAAAACGTAATCTGTGAACCGGACTCTACAGTTTTGCAAAATTTCTTATAAATCCATTCAGCCGTTCGACCTGTAGCCGAGTCTAAAGGTCCTATGGAAAATAACATGGAGAAAACACGTTTTGGGACCCCCCTTATATCTCAGCCCCCACTTGACCAATCCCCCCCCCAACTTTCAGGGAAGGAGCGCAGCGGACCGAGCCATCTTCTTTGAGAAATTCGCTAAGATTCTTCAACCAGGACCAAAGTTATTCCAAATAGAATGTTGAGGATTTCCTATGGAAAACAATCCTAACTATAACTACCTACTGGCGGCCGCCAGTAGGTAATATATATATATATATATATATATATATATATATATATATATATATATTCACTGAAAAAACCATAGGTTATAGACCATATATAGTTAGGAATTAGCATTTACAAAACCTTGAAAATTCACTGAAAAAACCATAGGTTATAGACCATATATAGTTAGGAATTCGCATTTACAAAACCTTATTTTACTCACACAAAACCATTGAAATTCCATATATAGTTAGTTGCACTAACTATATATCGCGCACCCGCAATCCACTGCTGATGATGTCACATATTACATCATTCATGACATGGTCAGTGACATCACTGATGACATCACTGATGACATCTCAAATGACATCACTGATGACATCTCAAATTACATCACTGATGACATCACTGATGACATCTCATTTGACATTACTGATCACATCACTGATGATATCATTCATGTGATAATACGATGAACCTCTTCAGACTCTAATATAACCTTAGATACAATCAGTGTAAACAGACACTCACAGACTGTCACTCATCCATGGAGTTACTCACACACCTAGTCAGTCATGCAAAGAATCAATCACACCTCCATTTCCTCAACTATACAGTTATACAAACTTTACTTATTCAAACATATACTAACACATATTTACTGTCTTATACAATCCCTGATACAAGTTCACAATGATCCATACAGCCACTCACACATTCACTGGCTCTTATGCACAGTTATTTATATATGTCAACTCTCACATGTACTGTGTTTTACATATGTACTTACTTTGACATGTAGCACTGAGATATCCATTCACTCACCAATACACTCATGCACACAGTCAACCGCCCATACAGCTGTTTCCACATGCACTTTTGAAACCATACATCTAGTGAATCAACTGCTCACACATCTATGCACAGAGTCATACACCTCCCAGCCACCCACACACACACTCAGTCTCCCATACAAATACTTGGGCAACCAATCAATAACCCATATAGTTACTCATATAGCTACTTATCAACACATGCAACAGTTTACAGAACAACAGACATAATGATGCACAAATTAAGACAGTTTAGTCACTAACCCATGCACTCAGTGAGACACATTTAATCACTCACTCATACAGTCAGTCATGCACCTACTAAATCCTTCATCCAGACACTTATACATCCACTCATTCTTCAATATGTAAGACATATTTTAACTTTACAGAAACATACAGTCACTGGATGTTGTCATCAGTGATGTCATCAGTGATGTCATTTGAGATGTCATCAGTGATGTCATCAGTGATGTCACTGACCATGTCATGAATGATGTAATATGTGACATCATCAGCAGTGGATTGCGGGTGCGCGATATATAGTTAGTGCAACTAACTATATATGGAATTTCAATGGTTTTGTGTGAGTAAAATAAGGTTTTGTAAATGCGAATTCCTAACTATATATGGTCTATAACCTATGGTTTTTTCAGTGAATTTTCAAGGTTTTGTAAATGCTAATTCCTAACTATATATGGTCTATAACCTATGGTTTTTTCAGTGAATTTTCAAGGTTTTGTAAATGCTAATTCCTAACTATATATGGTCTATAGCCTATGGTTTTTTCAGTGAATATATATATATATACATACATATATAAACATATATCATCTGTATATCTATATAAATACAAACATAAATGCATGCATACATATACTTATATGCATACAGATGCATGTTATTTACATGAAAGTTGAAAAAACACTAATAAAAGCAAAGCTAAAAAGTCACCTCATTACAAACAGAATGGCTTTAACTTAAACGAGGGCGAGATCTATTGCATTTTCAATGCTTGTTTACTTTGGTTCCATCAAGAAGGCATTCAGATGTGTCACACATTTGCCATAAATGCTGAATGTTAGCACTCTAGTTGCACATTAGATCACTGTAGTAAAGCTACTGCTCACCAGGGACGTCTGCTGCTGGTATTCAAAGTGCATGTTTCAGTCTGCATGTCAGAATTTTTTTCATGAAATAGAAGAGGATTTGAGAAGTCACTCAAAATGATTCCTAATTTTTCTTTCTGAAGCACTAATCATACTTTCTATGGCAAAATTAAGCCCCTCATGTTGTTCCTTTTTAAATTGAGTGTTTTCAGACTTACCACTTCATTCCAATCAAGATGGCTTCTGGTGTGCCATACTTTTGTCATAAGTAAGACTGTTAGCGCTCTAGTTGTTCTTTAGAACACTCTGGGACATTCTGTCATTGGGCTATACATGGGGTACATCTGGGTGATATTTGGGCTACATTTAGGCTCTTTTGTCTCTGGTGGCCATCTTGGGAGACTGTATGTCAGAATTGTTTAATGAAATTGAAGAGGGTTTGAGAAGTCACTCAAAATGTGCCCTAATTTTTCTTTCTGCAGCACTAATCATAATTCATATGGCAAAATATACCCCCTCATTTTGTTCCTTTTTAAATTAAATGTTTTAAGAGTTACCACTTTATTCCAATCAAGATGGCTTCAGGTGTGCCATACCTTTGTAATAAGTAGGACTGTTAGCGCTCTAGTTGTTCTTTAGAACACTCTGGGACATTCTGTCATTGGGCTATACTTGGGCTACATCTGGGTGATATTTGGGCTACATTTGGGCTCTTTTGTCTCTGGTGGCCATTTTGGGAGACTGCATGTCAGAATTTTTTAATGAAATAGAAGAGGATTTGAAAAGTCACTCAAAATGTGCCCTAATTTTTCTTTCTGCAGCACTAATAATACCTTCTATGGCATAATATACCCCCTCATTTTGTTCCTTTTTAAATGAAATGTTTTAAGAGTTACCACTTTATTCCCATCACGATGGCTCCAGGTGTGCTATACCTTTGTAATAAGTAGGACTGTTAGCGCTCTAGTTGTTCTTTAGAACACTCTGGGACATTCTGTCATTGGGCTATACTTGGGCTACATCTGGGTGATATTTGGGCTACATTTGGGCTCTTTTGTCTCTGGTGGCCATTTTGGGAGACTGCATGTCAGAATGTTTTAATGAAATAGAAAAGGATTTGAGAAGTCACTCAAAATGTGCCCTAATTTTTCATTCTGCAGCACTAATCATACTTTCTATGGCAAAATATACCCCCTCATGTTGTTTCTTTTTAAATTAAATGTTTTAAGAGTTACCAATTTATTCCAATCAAGATGGCTTCAGGTGTGCCATACCTTTGTAATAAGTAGGACTGTTAGCGCTCTAGTTGTTCTTTAGAACACTCTGGGACATTCTGTCATTGGGCTATACTTGGGCTACATCTGGGTGATATTTGGGCTACATTTGGGCTCTTTTGTCTCTGGTGGCCATTTTGGAAGACTGCATGTCAGAATGTTTTAATGAAATAGAAAAGGATTTGAGAAGTCACTCAAAATGTGCCCTAATTTTTCATTCTGCAGCACTAATCATACTTTCTATGGCAAAATATACCCCCTCATGTTGTTTCTTTTTAAATTAAATGTTTTAAGAGTTACCACTTTATTCCAATCAAGATGGCTTCAGGTGTGCCATACCTTTGTAATAAGTAGGACTGTTAGCGCTCTAGTTGTTCTTTAGAACACTCTAGGAGGCTGCAGTAGAACACAAAGGAATCAACTGACAGTCTCTGTCCTTGTTGAATGTACATGTTTTACTGAGAATGTCAGACTTCATTTTCACATGACTGAGAAAGATAATGTGAATTTACAGAAAATATGCTTTCAGTTTAGCTTATAGATCCCCTTCCAAACCACTGTGGGAAAATCATGAGATATTAGTTTTCTTTCAAACAATATTCATGATACCACAGCAGAAGGTTTTTTCACATGGTAAAATCACCTTAGAACCCACCACAATTCCTAAAACGAGTATGGTACCATCAACAAATGATTTATAATGTAACTAAAGTCCTAAAACCCTCTATTAACTACAATGCTTTTTAATGAGGTGCTATCATGTATATTGGTCCCAAGATGGCTGCCAACACTTCTTGGATGAAGTGCTGACAGCCAATCAGATCAGATGTGTGGTTAGGCTCCGCCCAGATATATATATTTTTTTGAACCTAAATTACTCAAAATCCACTGGAGCACATATATTGAGACCTAGCAAAGGCACATCGGGCTAACAGTCCCTACAATTTTGCCAAGTTTCGTGCAAATCCATTCAGCCGTTCGAGCTAAAAGTGAGGCCAACCGCCCTATGGAAATTAACATGGGAAAAAAGCGTTTTGGGACCCCCCTTTTTTCTCGGCCCCCCCCTTGATGAAACCCCCCCAAATTGTCAGGGGCTGCTCAGAAACAAAATGTTCCATTTTCCTGAAAATTTCAGCCAATTCCGTCCACAAACGCCAAAGTTATTAGACATAGAATTTTCAAAAATCCCATAGAGAAAAAATCCTAACTATATATACCTACTGGCGACCGCCAGTAGGTAATATATATATATATATATATATATTACCTACTGGCGGTCGCCAGTAGGTATATATAGTTAGGATTTTTTCTATAGATATATATATATATATAGATATATATATATATCAAAGTTTCCTGCTACAGTAAGCAAAACACGCTCTCAGAAAGGTTGCAGCTAGTGGGAATTTATTCACAAAGTAACGCTACGCGTTTCAGCACACTAGTGCCTTGATCACACGTTAACCACAAACCAATCAGGAACATCTTATGTACAAACGCCAATGATCACTGTGTTTGGTAAACATAATAGAAGGACAATGACATTATGAAAATTTGCGTCGGCCATTATTAACTAGTCATTTTGCATTAGATCTCTATTACATCATAGAGTATAAACTAAATTCATTTGGTATTTGAAGAAAGACCTAGACTCCATCTCATATTGCAAACAAGGGCGGGGTACCACCCTCGATTGAGACAGTTAAATGTATTGCTTGGTGGGCTTTGCCCATTGATACCAACATATATATCCGTTAGAAAACAGCTTTTAGAAAAACAATACTTGAACAAAGCGGCCCATGAAACTGAGTTTCACTCCTCTAGTGCTACGTGACAGTGAACGTTATGGCCTTATATCGACTGTACACAACAATTCATCTAATGCAGTCAAGTTATGCATGTTAGTGATTGCATTTACGCGTTTTAGGCAAGGCAATAACTAGGATTTCCAAACATTTCTGACTCACTCTGCAAGAAATCATAGCAACTGAATCGTCTTGTCTATTTACCACATTTGCATGCGCGCCTATGTCTGCAAATAAATGAACCATATAGAGTGCACACTGCGCACCCTGCCTAAGCACATAGCTGTATGGACATATATGAACATGTGCCCCACATTTCAATCATGTAAAGCAGTCATACTCAATTTATGCATGTCAATGAAAGCATTTCAGCATATTGCAAGGCTATAAACACGATTTAAAAAAACCAAAAAGACTAGATCGTCTGGGGTGAACCATCAATTGCATGTGCGCCGATGACAACATAATGTTGATCAATGTTAAGTTCTAGTTAAAAGCCCTGGTTTTAATTTCCCAAGAATAAAGTAATTGCAAAAGAATAAAGTAATTGCAGACATGCATGGGATCAGTTAGTTGCTAAGCGCATAAAGCAAGGCATCTGCAAGACATATTTGCAAATGGCAAAATTGCACTCGGTCTAGTGCCCGAAAAAGTCAAAATAAACGATTCAGTGAGTAATCAGGTAGAGTCTCAAGGTCTCTAAGGTACCAATTCTCCAATAAGGTGATCAATTTGGGTTCCACTTGGAGTATTCCATCAGGGTGAGTAGAGTGCATCTAGATCCAAAGGATCAAAGGGATCAAAAAAATCAAAAAATTGGTGGTATAGATAAATAACAAAAGTGATGGTGTATCTCTTAGCTTATCGTGGTGAGGTGATAGTCTTCTATTCAGTTCAGACATGTGAGAATCAGTGCAGTGCTCAGATTGTCTAAGGAGTGATGTGACCCCAGCTGATTCCTAGGAAAGGTAACAGAAATAGGTGATTAAAATGGATTAAAAACAACATCATAAATCAATAGGCATGAACACTCAAGTTTCACAATATACATGGGGACACAATTTAAAATACAGCGGACCAATTACAAGCAGCTTCATGCAGTTACTCAATGTGCAAATGGGTTGCAAGTTCTTCATCCAGGTTGTGCCCCCCAGGGAATTTGGTCTCCAATTCTAATATCCATTTTGGATTCTCTTTTTCTGAGGGCAAGTTCGCGATTCCCACCCCGCCTACCAACATTTACCTGTTCAATCGCATAGTATCTAAGCAGGTCATGTTTGGAAATGTCTTGCAATGGGGTATTTGGGGTCTTTATTATTGATAGCCCTCAAATGTTCCTGAACTCTTTTCTTAGCCATGCACGAGGTACTGCCCACATATTTTTTGTTACACGGACATTCCAAAATATAAACCACATAAGTGGAGCTGCAAGTCAAAAATTGTTTGATTTGTTTTTTGGTATTGGTCCCTGGTATTTCAAAGTCTTTGACCATCACACTAGACCGGCAGGCCCTGCAATGCCCACAAGGGTAGAATCCACTAAGTCCTTGGATATGTTGGCCCTTTTTATCAGAGATGTCGCTTTTCACCAGCATGTCCCTTAAATTGCGACCTCTTCTGTACGTTATAAGTGGTCTGTTGGTCAGTTTTGGGCCTATAATGGAGTCAGATTTAAGAATTTTCCAATTATCTGCCAATATTTTTTGTACTTGTTTGGACTTTTGGTTAAAGGTAGTTATGATTCTCGGAGATTGTGGGGAGACACTGGGTTTGGGCATGGGATTCAGGGTCTCTGATCTCTGGATAACAGAGGCTTTAGAAAGGGCTTTGGTCAGTATCTCTTCGGGATATCCCCTATCCCGGAACCGTTGCAGTATGTTGCTACTTTCAAGTATGAAATCTGCCTCTTGAGTGCAATTTCTTTTGGCTCTTAGAAGCTCCCCATAAGGGATGCTCCATTTGAGTGGTTCTGGATGGGAGCTAAGGGCATGCAGTAAGCTGTTACCTGCAGTGTCCTTTCTATGAAGTTTGGAAATCAGTTTACCATCTTGGATCTCAATACTTGTGTCTAGGAAATCAACCTGATGTCTGCTAATGTTGTAGATAAGATGAATATTATAGCTATTGCGGTTCAGCTTTGCAATGAAGGCAATAGCCTCTTCCTCTGTGCCACGCCAGATGACAAAGAGGTCGTCAATATATCTGGACCATAAATGCACCTTGGTGAAATCATCCATGAGATCTACACTAGTCATGATTTCCTCTTCCCACTTCCCCAAAAACAGATTGGCGAAGTTGGGAGAGAAAGCAGAACCCATGGCCGCTCCACGAATTTGTTTAAAAAAGGTGCCATCAAACATGAATATGTTATTGCGTAGACAGAGTTTCATCATTTCTATTAGCATGACGGTGTGGTTTCTGAATCCTATTTCACGATTTTTTAAGAAATAGTAGCAAGCCTCCATACCCTGAGTGTGATCTATGACAGTATATAGGGCACTGACGTCCATAGTTATTAATATGGAGCCTTCTGTCAAAGTGATGGTGTCTATTTTTTGGAGAAAGTGAGTTGTGTCCTTGATAAAAGAAGGAAGTTGGGTGACATACTCCTTAAGGAAGTGATCAACATATACTGACAGGTTTTCGTTGACGCTTCCTATGGAGGATATAATAGATCTGCCTGGGGGTTCTAGGAGATTTTTGTGAACCTTGGGCAGCAGATAAAATATTGGCATTTTAGGATAATCACGTTTCAGGAAGCAAAATTCGTGCCATGAGAGGAGCCCCTCTATTTGCCAGTCATGCAATCTGTTCCATGTTTCCTCAATACTATTGTTGTATTCAATAGAATTAGATTTAGTATAGAAGATATCGCCTTCAAGTTGTCTAAGGGCTTCTTTAACATAGAGATCTCTCCCCCATAGAACAATGTTTCCTCCCTTATCGGAGGGTCTTAGTATAACAGAATTGTCGTCTGCCAAAGACAGGATAAAGTCACGTTCTTGTTTGGACAAATTCATTTTCCTATTATCTCTGTTATACTGTTTGTGTTTAAGCTTAGCGAGTTCTTTGCTAACTACTTCTTGGAATGTATCTATAGGGTCGTGTGGCATGATAGGGTAGAAGACAGATTTGGGTCTGAAGCCAGTACATGCAGCCCTGTTCATGTTATTTTCGTTCACCCCTACAATCGACTCATCAGGTTGGCTGTCAGATGATATACCGCCCAGCTCATACATATCTAATATTAGATCCTGATCATGGATATTAAATACAGGTGTATCTGTTACTGTAGAGGATTGCGGAGTACTATCTGTAGGTCTGAGTGAGTGCCATTTCTGAAGTTTGAGTTTCCTACCAAATTTATAAATATCTATTCGGGTGTCAGAGTAACTAAAAAGTTCACTGGGGCAAAAAGTCAATCCCAAACAGAGAATACGTTTTTCCTTCAGAGTAAGTGTTCTAGAAGACAAGTTTATGATAGTTTTGTTTACCATTTCGTCATCCATGGTTAACGTCTTCGTCTGTAGCCACCTCTTTTGGATCCCACCGGCTTTGTACTCTTTGCGTTTTCTCTGCTGGAACTTGAGTCTTCTTTTCTGTGATCTGCTCTTCCTCTTGCCTGTCCTCTTGGTCTCCCCCGAGTTGGTGTTTTTTGGAAGGACTGTTGCTGTTGTTGTGATTCCGCCTCCTTTTTCCGTCTGGTTCTTAGGACCCTGAATTCTTCTAAAAAAGTCGCCGGTTTCTTAGCGACTTTTTCAGTCTCAGAGGCAGTACTGGTAGAGTGTCTCGATGCATCAGAATCTGGCTCACTGGCGATAGCATTTGAAGAACATGCTTCCTCAGTTTCTTGAAATTCAGGTGTCTCCATTTGGATATTGTCTTGTTTGTACAAGTAGTCATATTTGGGACTGTGGGTAAGTATCCGTCCACTATCATAATCTCCACAGTCTCTATGTAGCTTACACTGGTTCCGGTATTTTATGTCCTCTTCATTCTTTTTCAGACGCCCTTTGAGCTCATCTTTGAATTTATTGATTGTGTCTTGGTTGGGATGTTTGCTAAATTCTTCCTCAAGTTCTTTCAATTGCTTGATTATGTTTTCACGATCTTCCCATGCGTATTTTATTAGGATGCACAGCATGTTCTTACTGCTGGCTGCTGAATTTTGCGACCATTCCTCTAACATTTGCGCATTGGGTGATTCATGTGACGGGGTAATGTAGATTCTCAGACCCCGGGGTACCATGTTCTTGTCCACATAATCTTGAAGGGATGTAGCCTCCCACCATTTTGATGTTTCTTGCTTCCTTAATTTCTCATATTTCCTCAATTGTGATATCAATAGGCTGCTTTCAGTTTTTTCAAGTGTCACGGGGCCGGGACCTGCTTTCCCTGGTCCTCGTGCAAACAAAGTGGCAGCCTCCCTCCTTCGTTCATCATCTTCCTCCATGTTGATATTTATTCTATGAGTGTTCAATGCGGATGTAACATGGGATGCACTCGTAGGTTATACTTTGTGACAAGTCGGTGTATGTTCCCGTTTGAATAGTTAAACGCTGCAACCTTTCCCCTCCGAAATCAGCAGTTCCTGATGCCGCCTGATTATTATTTAAGCCGAAGTAACAGTTAGTAGACGTAGAGTTAGTTGGATGAAAGTTCCGTATTTAACAGCTGTTAAATACGGAACTGCTGATTTCGGAGGGGAAAGGTTGCAGCGTTTAACTATTCAAACGGGAACATACACCGACTTGTCACAAAGTATAACCTACGAGTGCATCCCATGTTACATCCGCATTGAACACTCATAGAATAAATATCAACATGGAGGAAGATGATGAACGAAGGAGGGAGGCTGCCACTTTGTTTGCACGAGGACCAGGGAAAGCAGGTCCCGGCCCCGTGACACTTGAAAAAACTGAAAGCAGCCTATTGATATCACAATTGAGGAAATATGAGAAATTAAGGAAGCAAGAAACATCAAAATGGTGGGAGGCTACATCCCTTCAAGATTATGTGGACAAGAACATGGTACCCCGGGGTCTGAGAATCTACATTACCCCGTCACATGAATCACCCAATGCGCAAATGTTAGAGGAATGGTCGCAAAATTCAGCAGCCAGCAGTAAGAACATGCTGTGCATCCTAATAAAATACGCATGGGAAGATCGTGAAAACATAATCAAGCAATTGAAAGAACTTGAGGAAGAATTTAGCAAACATCCCAACCAAGACACAATCAATAATGCACTCTCTAGCACTCCCTAGAACTCCCTACTCACTCTGCACTCTCTAGCACTCCCTAGCACTCCCTATGCACTCTGCACTCTCTAGCACTCTGCACTCCCTATGCACTCTGCATTCCCTATGCACTCTGCATTCCCTATGCACTCTGCACTACCTATGCACTCTGCATTCCCTATGCACTCCCTATGCACTCTGAACTCCCTATGCACTCTGCACTCTGCACTCCCTATGCACTCTGCACTCCCTATGCACTCTTCACTCCCTATGCACTCTGCACTCCCTATGCACGCTGCACTCCCTATGCACTCTGTACTCCCTATGCACTCTGCACTCCCTATGCACTCTGCACTCTGAACTCCCTATGCACTCTGCACTCCCTATGCACTCTGCACTCCCTATGCACTCTGCACTCCCTATGCACTCTGCACTTCCTATGCACTCTGCACTTCCTATGCACTCTGCACTCCCTATGCACTCTGCACTCCCTATGCACTCTGCACTCCCTATGCACTCTGCACTCCCTATGCACTCTGCACTCCGAACTCCCTATGCACTCTGCACTCCCTATGCACTCTGCACTCCCTATGCACTCTGCACTCCCTATGCACTCTGCACTCTGCATTCCCTATGCACTCTGCACTCTCTATGCACTCTGCACTCCCTATGCACTCTGCACTCCCTATGCACTCTGCACTCCCTATGCACTCTGCCCTCCCTATACACTCTGCACTCCCTATGCACTCTGCACTCCCCATGCACTCTGCACTCCCCATGCACTATGCACTCCCTATGCACTCTGCACTCCCTATGCACTCTGCACTCCCTATGCACTCTGCACTCCCTATGCACTCTGCATTCCCTATGCACTCTGCACTCCCTATGCACTCTGCACTCCCTATGCACTCTGCACTCCCTGTGCACTCTGCACTCCCTATGCACTCTGCACTCCCTATGCACTCCCTATGCACTCTGCACTCCCTATGCACTCTGCACTCCCTCGCACTCAATTTTATCAAATACCGAGGAGAGGGGACTGCCTGGAGTGTGCTTATGTGGAGAGAGAGAGGCATCATGCAGCGTGAGAGAGAGAGGGGAAAAGAGGATGGGGAGGAGAGAGGTGAGAAGAGGGAGAGGGAGGTGGGGGAGAAGGGAAGAAAAGGGAGGAGAGAAAGAGGAGAGGTCTCTCCTCCCACGCTGCCCTGCACTGTCAAATTCCCTGTGCAGGTTAGTGCACACCCAGGATGTTCGATTTAGATGTATAGAGTTTAACCAATCAGAGAATGTTCCTTTTTTCACTCTACATGGAATTAAAGTACATGTATTACAAACGCATGGTGAATTAAACTCAAACATGTTTAAATCGTTTGTCACTTCTTATTGCAAAGTTGATGAGGCAAGTCTTAGTGGACAAGTCTTAGTGAAAAAGGGAGTAAAACAGCAGGCAGCTTGACTTCGGGTTATTGGGTCCCACTGCTGTCGGTGCCAATGTTAATTGGAGACCAGCACTGGCTCCATTATACAGTACATGGTTTGCTAAAGTGACGGGAACAGTAAAACATCCTGCTATGGAGACAGAAACACATATGTGTTTATTGTAGTGGATATACTGATTTTGAATATCTGCTCCACGTAGCCTCGCCTGTCTGCAGCTCGTCCGACATCATACTCCGTGCAAGGGAGGCTGTCTGGGTTAAAACACCCCGTCATTTCTGCTCCACGTAGCCTCGCTTTAAAGCAGCTTGTCCGTCTGCAGCTCGCCCGACATCATACTCCGTGCAAGGGAGGCTGTCTGAGTTAAAACACTTCAAGCAGCTTGTCCGTCTGCAGCTCGTCCGACATCATACTCCGTGCAAGAGAGGCTGTCTGAGTTAAAACACCCCGTCATTTCTGCTCCACGTAGCCTCGCTTTAAAGCAGCTTGTCCGTCTGCAGCTCGTCCGACATTATACTCCGTGCAAAGGGAGGCTGTCTGAGTTAAAACACCCCGTCATTTCTGCTCCACGTAGCCTCGCTTTAAAACAGCTTGTCCGTCTGCAGCTCGTCCGACATCATACTCCGTGCAAGGGAGGCTGTCTGAGTTAAAACACCCCGTCATTTCTGCTCCACGTAGCCTCGCTTTAAAGCAGCTTGTCCGTCTGCAGCTCGTCCGACATCATACTCCGTGCAAAGGGAGGCTGTCTGAGTTAAAACACCCTGTCATTTCTGCTCCACGTAGCCTCGCTTTAAAACAGCGTGTCCGTCTGCAGCTCGTCCGACATCATACTCCGTGCAAGGGAGGCTGTCTGAGTTAAAACACCCCATCATTTCTGCAAGACAAAATAAAATAAAGCCCGCCCACGGCCGCATGACGTTGCAGAGGGAAGAAATCGCGGGAACGCCCATGAATCTGGTCCGGCCAGGACGGACAGATCTCTGTTCCAATGGCTGGGCTCCATTTATAGAGCTAGCCAATGGAACAAAGGGGCAGATTCCAAGCCACACTGTTCTAACATTAGATTTTGCCTGCGCCGAAAAGCTGCGCAGAGCGCAGCCTTCGGCGAGGCGAAACCTAAAAATGGAAGGAGAATGGACAGAAATTTACTCCAGGATCCTGGCGTGGGACTTTTCCCACGCCGGGGTCCCAAAGTTGACGCAGACACCCAACAATTGTGGGTTGACTGGCAGTGGATCCTCTCTGAATTTGCCAGGGAACCACTGTGCAGCTTTGTTTTATTTCATTTTTAGCACATTTTCTTTGAACAGAAACATGTTCTTTTAATAGGTCCTGACAAATGTCAAAACACCTCGTTTGAGGGTATTATGGCAGAAACATGTTGACCTTTTCTGGTGACACATTCAAGCAGGACTAATCCACTCCTGCAGTGTGTCCCTTGTTAAAATCCTGACCCAGGGGTGCATGAATAAAGGTTTACACGTACCCTGTGGACAGCTTTAAATAACTATATCACCGACAGCACCCTCTGCTTACCTCACCACCCACCAGATCACTCCAGAGTATCTACTATATCTCCAAAAAAATCCATAGAGCTCCTACTTCATAGTGAGGGAGTTGTGACCAGCACCATGAACATCTGTCACGGGGCAAGGAGATTCCCGCTGATGAAGCATGCCACCTTCGGTGAGTGCGGGAAATTGTCCTTAAAAAGAAATATCCCATTTCAGATATATTACTATTTTTTTTTCTTCTTGCTTTTTCTTGTTAAAGACCCAGGTGTTTCTTTGTATTGTTTGGAATACATGGCTATCCAATCATTGGCCTCTCTGTAGAGCACCCAGAGCAATAGTCACATATTCCAGATTCAATTGCAATTCTGTGCGAATCGGTTTGAAGGAGGTACACCATTGCAAAATATTGACAATGCAAAAGTAAACAAATATGTAGTGCTTATACGTGTGTGGATGCATTGTGTCTGGGCGGTGGTGAAATTAAGGAGATTTGAGAAAGTGCATTCAGGAGAGAGTGAAAGGAGCGTCCCAAACAGTATTATTATTATTATTATTATTGGGACATTTGTTGAGCGCTGCGATTACGCACACCGGCGTGTCCACGCGCTGAAAAGTGGGAGTAGGCGATGAGGTGCACGATATGCAGATGGACGAGATTTGAAGAGAAAAAGGCTGTATGTGTCTAACAGAATGAGCATAACTGGTGTGATTGAAACACTCTGAAGACCACCACCCTTTTCAGAGGCCTGAGTAATGTTTAATTTGGTCTCACAATTTCAGAATGTAAACACATTCAATATTATTTACAACCAAATGATTGTTGATACTCATTTATCTTAAACAGCTTACAACCATTGATAAAGCCAATGGTTCAAGCTGGTTTTAGGCGTATGTCAGTAATTGTATTATACGTCTGGATGGGTTTACAGAAGGCTTAGAGAGGAAATAAAATACCAGTTGGGTGACGCACTATGGGAATCAGAGAAATGTAGTTTATGTGTTTGAATCCAGGGTCTGGATGGCTTTACAGAAAGCTTAGAGAGGAAACAAAATACCAGTTGGGTGACGCACTATGGGAATCAGAGAAATGTAGTTTATGTGTTTGAATCCAGGGGCGTAACACAGGCCCCCGCAGCCCGCGCGGTGCGGGAGGCCCCTTGGGTCAGGGGGCCCCCTGGCCTCACTACTCTCAGCAGAGGAAGAAGGCAGCTGCAAGCAATGCAGCAGTGGGCTTAGGCGCTAGCAGACAGTAGCGGGTTAAATGAAACGACTGTATTAACACTGTCTCACCCCCCCCCGCAGACCCAGGGCCCCCACGCACGCTCCAAGGGAAGGGCCCCACCCTCACACGCTCCAAGGGCCCCCTCACGTCTCTCCTGTCGGCAGCCCCCCAGCCAGCCAGCACACCACGTCGACCACGAGGGACGGTGCCGGCCCAGACTGCCTGTATTTAAACATTAGAGGCGTATCACAGGCAGCCCCACGCAGGGGGCTCCCACGCTTCAGCCAGGGGCCCCTCCCTCACTTTCAGCACTGACAGTGGGGGGTGCTCGCCCCTTGACCAGGGTGCCAATTTTGTCATGCGCAGCCGCATTGTAGTGCGTGCAGCGCGTGACTTTAGAAGAACAAAGATGCAAGAAGAACCGGACCAGAACGGATGCGGCCGCCGTGGTACTAAAGAGTTGTACGCACTAGTACTAGGCAGCCCCCTGGTCTCTGGTGGCAACTTCAAGCCCCTCGCCCAGTCAGTCGCCCCTGTCTAGTTCTGCTGCCCAGTGCAGTGTGCCCGCCCCGCTCGCCTTAGCTGCTGCAGGCCGTCATCCATTCTAGGCCTAAGGTGAGCGAGTATGTATGTTGTGTGTCTGTGTGTGTGTCCTGCTCAGTCGGGACTCTGGAGTCTGTCGGATTCGGACTGTAACGGAGGATGGATCAATGATAAGGAAATCCTTACTTGCATATATCTGTGTTAGATAGACGGGCGGTTAGCTTGGTGGTTTCATGCGCCTACAGCAGTCACCCTAACACTTAAGTGCAATATCATGATCTTTCTGTCTTCCGAGGTCTATAAAGATAGAACAACCCAGTTGTACTAATCTTAACACCTTTCATTTATAATGCAACTGAAAGCTTGTGGTAATGAACATAAGAATTTTAAGTCAGCAGAGGTTTTACAATAAACGGTTCCCAGTACATCCACGACAACAAGAGAGAGATCAGTAGTAGTGTGGCCCGAGGTTGTGAGTGAACGTATGGTGAGAACAGAAATTTGCAGAAACCCACCCCTACTTTAAATCTTGCAGTGAGGACTGTTTCGCCTCCAGGCGCTTGGCTGCAGTCCTAGGCTCTCCTCGTAAGACAAGATGAATGTCATCTGGCACCGCCATGAGCCTTTACAGACAGTGTTAAGAATGTCGTCTTGTGGCCAAACAGGTCTCCCCGATGTCTATTTGTGTTGTCAATTTCACTCATATTCCAAAGCTTTCATGTCATTTTGTATCGTGTCACGATAGGAGTGGGGGGGGGTATTGGGGAGAGTCCTTAAAGGAAGCCTGCCCTGCCTGCCCGTCAGTGCCCGCAATGGTGCACTCAGCCTCATGGCAGGGGGGCAGGGCGCAGGCAGCATTGGTCATTGGTGGCAGGTGGTATAGAAATATCCCTCGTTTTAGCACTGGCAGGGCTGGGCTCAGGCCAGGCTGTAGTGGAGAGCCTCAGTCTGGATGTCGATGCGAGATGGAGGGAAGGGGGGAGGAGTGGGGGGGAGGGGCGAACGAGTACTGGTCCATGAAGTGGTCAGACTATTCTACAGGGTACAGACGGTCAATCTTAGTATTCCCTTAGTTTGTAATGAGCAGGTTTAGAATGGAGACTCTGACTTTTGTTTGATGATTGGTAGTTGTACCTAATTGAGTAAGACTGAGGAAAAGGTATTGCTTGCACTTTTGTTCTGAGTGTGAAGGTTTGGACTCAGCTAGAAACATGTTATTGATAAGAGTGCGCTTGTCAGCCACTCGCTGTGATGTAAGGTGGAGTTTTTCAACTGCTGTTGTGATCCATGTCTTTCAAAACTTAGTACTAAATTGGTCTTCATATTGCTATTTCTATTACACTTTGCGAGTCCTATAGCACTTTTCTGCAATATTTCAATAGTGCTGCATACCCCGGACATGGTCATGAGCCGCTCCTATTTCTATTGGATTCCTGGTGTCCTTGGAATGCATTGTTGGAAGGTGTTCATACTTTGGCCTGTATAAGACCTGTAGAGTAACACTCATGAGGGTAGACAGCGTGGTGGAAGCATAGTGCACCTAATATCGCTGCGTATAGGCATGGGTCTACCAGAGATTGTGGGAATAGATGGTGTCTGCATCAGGAAACCCACCTAAAATTGGGCAAACTTCCCCGGCATACTGATGGCAGGGACGCTGTAATGAATAGACCACCACCTATGATAGCCTGCTGCAGGGGCGGCTGGTGACATTTGAAAGTGGTGGGGCGTAAACTAATTTGCATATTGCACCGCAGCGATCGAGCGCAGTGAGCGAGCCCGAACCACCTTGCATCCATCCATACATCATTCATGCATCCACCCATCCATCCACCCACCCTGCATACATCATTCATTCATGCATCCACCCATCCATCCATCATGCATCCGCCCATCATGCATGCATGCATCCATACATCATTCATGCATCCACCCATCCATCCACCCAACCATCCTGCATCCATACATCATTCATGCACCCACCCATCCATCCACCCACCCATCCATCCATCATGCATTAATCCATCATGCATGCATGCATCCATCCATACATCATTCATGCATCCACCCATCCATCCACCCACCCATCCTGCATCCATACATCATTCATTCATGCACCCACCCATCGATCCACCCATCCATCCATCATGCATCCACCCATCATGCAAGCATCCATCCATACATCATTTATGCATCCATCCATTCACCCACCCATCCATCCATCATTCATGCATCCACCCATCCATCCATCATGCATCCACCCATCATGCATGCATCCATCCACCCATCCATCCTGCATCCATACATCATTCATTCATGCATCCACCCATCCATCCTGCATCCATCATTCATGCATCCATCCATCCACCCATTATGCATGCACCCATCCACCCACCCATCCACCGAACAATCATTAATGCACCCACCCTGCATCCATCCATCATTCATGTATTTCCACATTTCTGCAGCAGATGCTTTAACACACTGAACTATCGCAAGTCATTTGTGCAAGCTAAACACCGAAAAACACACTCTTACCTTGCTGCCGGTCCCGCACACGTCACAGGCTCACAGCGCCCCTGGCCAATCCTGGCGCCAGGGGCACAGGTACCCTCTCGCCCGCAGCACGCCCATTAGGGCTCCTGATGGGCATGCGCAACGCCGCCAAAACACAAGTGCGCATGCGTGGGCACGGGTAAAAATTCACCCTCAGTCCCCACGCATGCGTACTTGTGTTGCCGTCTGTACATTATCATGTCAATGAATCAACATGACGCCCGCCCGGCGGTCTGACGTCATGTTGATTCATTGACATGATTGTCATGAGGGAGCTGCGGGCGGCGTTGGGCAGGGGGGGCTACGCCCCCACGCCCCAATGGACGAACCGCGCCTGGCCTGCTGGCAGACTAAGCCCAACCTTTAGCTCCACCATCCAGTGTTACTTATAACGGCTGGATTGGTGACAGTGGCGTAACAATAGCCCCGCATCCCCTGCATGCAGTATGGCAGGTCGCTGGCCTGAGAGCTCTAGACTGGCACAGAGGATGGGAGGGGGGCCCCCTCCATGTAGTTTGCAGGGGGGGCCCTCAAGTTTCGTTACGCCACTGTTTGAATCACGTTCTTAAATCCATAGGCCAAGCCCCGCCCCTTTTAAAGAAATCCACGTTTTGCATCCCACTTTAAGACCTGAATGTAGTGCTAAGGAACTGTCAACGGCATCACCTCACCAGCTGTGTCTGCCAGGACTACTACAAGCTGATCAAGGGCACCTGCCTGTCACAGCATGTCGAAATCCACCTAAATGTCAGTTTACCTCTGCCCCACACTGCTCAGCTCGTGCTTTGGCTCATAAAGCCAAACTGTGCCCCAGGATTCTTCCTTGCCTTGAATTTCCTGGCTTGCCCACTTCTATTACAAAATCAAGAATACAAATCCCAGAACGCAAAGTAAAAACTGGACTTGGTTACCTACTTGCTTGTGGACTTGGCAAACTTCAGACCTCTGCAACGGCCAGACCTGCGGACTTAAAATTTGTGAATCCGTTCTAAATTCCAAAATCTGTAAAATACTTAATCTAATCTGCTGCTCATTTAAAGCGATTCAGTGCCTTACTTGGGTCGAGTTTGCACTATATAAAACTGCAAAAAATTGGTACTCGTAGGTCTCACAGTAAGCGTTCTTCTAAGGTTTGCTGATTCTGTAGGTGCAGGCACTGCGAACTAAGCTATAAGTTGTGAAACTAGTACTGCTCCCACACATATGGCTAATGGAAATGTTCATGCTGTTTCATTTATAAAATATAGCAATACTCAAGGTTCAGTGGGCGCCTCAGGCCGGGTGCCACTGCACCTGCTGCACCAATTGAAGTCGCGGATGACAAGTCTTAAAATTCCACGGATCAATGAACAGAAACACGTAGCAACCGCTGGTCTCGTAACAAACATCCTTTCATTTGACATCTCGTGATCCCATCCGTCTTCATGGAATGGGTGCGCATGTGAAATCGCTGCAGGCAACGATTGCCTGACGATCGGTTTTTTGAGCTGCAGAAACCGCTGGGTGTGGCGGTTGCAGTAATCTGTGGCGACTGTAGGGGTGGGACGGAGGAGAAACCAGCTGAGCCAGGAAGAGCTTCCAAGAGATACAGGGGCTGAAGGTGCCATCTATAGAGTAACGAGTCAGACGCTCTCGAAGCGTGCTTGTATTTTGTAATGATTTTACCTTAAAGATAAACATAGCATTTTTGTACAGTTTACAAGCACCTTTATGACTAAGTCGGTAAGATATAGGTCATTCATATAATAAGACTGTAACGTAAACTACAAAACGTAATTTGAGAGTGTTTTCCCACATTTCTAATTTATACACTTATGCGATACTAAGTGAGCAAATTAGGCATTTTAAAACGTTTTAATTTATAACATGTGCGCCTCTTTCGCGCGTCTTTGTTTCCGCGCGCTGCACTGCGAGGGTGAGGTGGTCCTTTCAAGATGGCCGTCACGCGTCACCTCCCCTCCAGGGCCCCCTCTCGTGGAGCCCAGCCCTCTTGGCACTCCCTTGAATTTGCAGACTGAGCTGCCTGCACGGAAAGTATAGATCAGGCCCGCCTATCCGAAGCACGACACCTAAGCGCTTTCTTTGTCGATCGTTGTGTCTTATTTGCCGACCTACAGGAGAAGAGGAGCTGTCACCATGTCTGCGTCCTTAAAACAGAGGTTCGAGCATTTCCTGCAGGAGAAGAATGTCGTGACTAACCTGCTGGAAAAGATCGAGAAGAAAACGGGGGTGAACAGGATTTACATTGCAGTGGGTAAGAAGACGCCACGCGAGTCAGTCAGTGCGTTCTAATTATGAGTCCACTCTTACTGTGTCGTAGAACAAAATGTCCTGATTGCTCGTTTCCACAGTAAGGTTGTCCCACCGGCTGTGGGCTAGGACATGGATGCTGCTAACCAGGGCTAGTTACTCTGTTCTGTTACTAATGAAGGCTTCGTGAGGGTGTTTTAATTAATTAATTTATTTTTAAAGTTTTATATAGCGCTAGCTTGACCCGTAAGTATCAGAGCGCTTTACATGCACACCGTAAACAGCAGAAGGACATTACATTACATAGTAGGCCGGCAGTAAGGAAGCAAACCACAGAAAAAAATACAGTATGGGAGATAAATGCAGTGCGGCGGAGGGGGAGAGAGCAATAAAAGAATAGAGTCGCAGAAGAACTGCGTTTGTTGCTGCTGACTGGCAAAATGTGCCTGTCCCAAATGCTGCTGGTCACTTGAACGCAAGCCTGCCCTGCCTCTTGTCGGTGTACAGAGAAATCCTAGAGTGGCTACTCGGAGTAAGGCTAGCCTGCTTACTGTAGACTAGGCTAAGGCACGTTTTCCCTGACAGCTGCTGACTAGGACAGGGCCAACGCTCACCCGGTTTTATCAAGCAAGCTCACGGGCCGCCTTGTTTGAAGTAGAGAGGTTAACACATTGCTTGTCTTAGGCATTTGGTTTGTCACATGTTCTATGACCAAGCAGCACACTACATTCAGTCGTGAAAGAAGATTCACGCTTCTCATTATGACTTTGAGTTTGTATAAATGACGTAAATAATCCCTGTTATGAGCGTAGTGTCTTAGGCATTTGGTTTGTCACATGTTCTATGACCAAGCAGCACACTACATTCAGTCGTGAAAGAAGATTCACGCTTCTCATTATGACTTTGAGTTTGTATAAATGACGTAAATAATCCCTGTTATGAGCGTAGTGGAATATTTCCGTTCATACCATATGGCGATTGAGCCCACTTATTCAGGGTCCGAAGGTTTATGTAGCCGGGTGGTCTTTGGTTAAAATACATACATGCCAACATTTTAGGACCGGGACGTGGTAGATTTAAAGTAAAAAAATCGGGAAAATAAAAATTCCCCATTGCCTTCTATTGTACAAAATGTCTTTTCAAGCGGGAGACAGCTGAAATAAAGCAATTTTTGGCTTGAAAAATCGGCAGTCTCCCGCATGAAACTGGTCTATTGGCATGTATGAAAATATGAGTTGACTCTAATTACACCGTCTCTCCAAAATTGTGCCGCAATCCATCAGTGAAACACGAGTATTGTATTGACCCGGCTTGTTTGTTATATTGCTTCAAGTCCTGTGCCTGACTTTGACAACACGGATATTACGCCTCAGGCGCACGCAGACTTCTATCACAATGACTGGTTTGTCGGGCGGAAATGAATGGGAGACTAACTTTGTGCAGGCCGCCCATACAGGCTGCTAGTCAGCACATAGCCGATCCGCACCTGTCTGTACCCGTGCCCCGAGGCCTTTGTTTCTCCCCGTAACAAGACACCGTGTGCGCATAGAGGGCCGGGCTGGGCACACACAGGAGTGGCCGCCTGGCACCGCCGCCTCGCACGGGCCCAGCCCGAGGAGTGTGGGAGGCAGAGAGGGGAAGTGCTGTGGGGTTGGGAAGCACTTTAAGAGATGCCAGATTCGGTGGTAAACTTTGCACGGAGCCATCTGGCCAAAGGTGAGGAGGGTGAGGGTTGGCACAGGTACCTCTGCGGATGAGTATATGACTCATCCGCTGCACGTGCCAATTTCGATGACAGCCCCTTTCCCCAATTCTTCAATTGAAAAACTGATTAAATAACCATTTGACATCAACCCGTATCTTTTCTTCTCCGCAGCCATCATCGCTGTCCTCTCCCTGTACCTGGTCATCGGCTATGGCGCCTCCTTGCTCTGCAACCTCATCGGATTCGTCTACCCCGCATACATGTCGTAAGTGCATGACACCACCTCGGCTCAGTCACAGTTAGGATGTGTTATAATGGGATTCCAGGCTGCTCAGACCCGCTAACATTACTTAGTCCTGGCATGTTCCGTCATCATCAGGGTTGTTAGTTTTTTTAATTATATTGTTTAACTGTCTCGCAGAGATGTAATTAATCTGTTTTAATGTTCCTCAATGTAACGGTACTCCAAGCAGTTGTTACATATTAACAAAAACATCGCCCAGGGCTTATAAGTACGTGTATGGCGTTTTTAACTCCTACATTTATTTAGGACAACAAACACATTTTATATTGGGACAACAAACACATTTTATATTGGATGTCGTTTCTTAAGAAATTCTAACCACCATCTGCTTTTGTGTGTTTATTAAACTTCTGTAGAATAGCTACAGCACAGGTGTAGAGGAACGTATCACCACAAAACATTATTTAAATCTAAGCATAAGGCTTTGCTTATTTTTTTTATGTCTCCCAGAATTGATGTTTGTGCTTTATACAGTGTCTTAATTGTATTGTTCTTATACATGTTATAGAAGTTGGATAGTCAGTACTCTGTCTGCATTGTGCAATTCCCACATGTTTTTCTGAAGTGTTAGTTATCATTTGGTCTCTGGCCTTATATGAGGATAAAGGAAATGGTCCAGTTTTTCAGTCGCGACCATGTCACTGGTACAAATGCCACAACATTTCAGCAGGATGTTTGTATGTTAAGTTTTTTTAATGAAGATTTTTTTTAGAAAGCATTCCCCCACCCCTAAGTCTCGACTTCCCTGGCCCACACCAACATACAATAAATACTTTTGAATTCTATTAAACAGCTGATTTTATATAGGTCTGGCTCTGACATAACTGCAAGTCCTACACTTTGTCTGAAGTTTTCTTCTACACATGAGCTATAATCGTGAACCGCTTAACTAATTGCTACTTGTGTCTCTAGTCATATTGGTGATAACACAATTTGTTTTTTGGATGCTCAGATAACACTTAGTCGTCTTCAAAATACATTGCACGCCAAGGTGTTTGGCAATATTAATGGGGTAGTTGGTCAGATGCCCAGCATTTGAACTGCATTGTTGCTTCAGTGAGAGACAAGGGTAAATTATTCTTGTTAAAAAAAGAAATTCATTTTAAGCTTCGTTAAGGTGTGTTGTTGGCTTCACCAGCTTTGTGAAATAGCCGATGAAAAATTGCACTCAACTTTGCTCATGTTGAAGAAAAAAACACAGCTTTTTTTTGCTGTTGAAATTGCTTGAAAAAAATTCTTTTTGAAGGTAAAATTTCCTGCAAACCTCCATTTGCAGGACTTTTTGCGTGTAGGCGAAGTTTCCAAAAGTGACAAATATTGCATTTTCATGAAGTTGCAGAGTTTGTCTCCTTTGCAGACATTTGCCAGTTACAATTCTATGTTGGCGCGTGCTTAATCCTAGCGTTTTCCAAAATTATACTTTGTTCAAATTTAGAAGTTGGTGATTTTGGCATTACTCGCCATTCTTGTTCTGTTTGCTGGCGCCATAACCTTCTGCCTTCCTGCCAAAGCAGTGGGACACCTGAATGGGAAATAGATACTAGTGATGGAAGTAAAGAATCCCTTCTAGTAGGCAAATCTGTATTTATCTCTTGTTTGCAAAGGCTCCCTGTTTCTGCCTTTCTGATGCTATTCTGTTTGACACGTCTATGGCCCACTGTTGCCCGTTCACATGTCATCACAACATATCTGCTAGTCCAGGTGTTAGTTTTCTACGCAGTTTTGATATTTCAATCACTTTTTGGAGTCGGGGTATGCTTATTGAGATATGGTGTCAGGACGGTAATGAATGTACGTTATTTTTTTTGTATTATTTTTGTTGCTCTTTCAATATCACTTCCCAGGACCAAAGTAATTTCAGGGTGCTCCGAATGTGTTATTTATGTAGCACTCTATACCTCTGGTGAGGTTGTGAGCTGCCCTGATTTGTATTGGATTCCAGCGTGCTATTTAGAATGCTTGGTGTTTGTAACTTGGCCTAAAAGGGGCATATTGAATACGGTTTAAACAACTTGATGAAAGCATAGTGCACTTAATGTTGTGAGTAAGCATGGGGGCCAGCAGAGAGGCTAGATGTCCTTACACATGCATGTACTTATTGTGAACTGTATCAAGGTAGAACTTACTGTTGATGTGTTCCAGTTGGGTAAGTAGGGGTATAGGGTTTCAGCTTACTAGCATCAAATGACAAACGATTGGAAGCACTGTGAAACAACCTACATGGAGCCCACACAGGATCAACAGACCTATTATGCAACTAAGGGAGTGCTGTATGGAGTCGTCCCAGGAGCAACAGAGCCCAAAAAACACACACAAAAAAACAGACCACTTAGAGATCGTGTTGTTTGGGTGGGGGGTTGTTTTTTGGTATAGGCATTTGTATGGCTAAAACTGGAATGAGATTTTTTGTTGTTGAGCATCTTGCGGGTACCAAGCCAGTGCATCAAAGTAAAGCTCTCTTTCAGAATCTGTAGCTATATCCAGTCAGAAAAAGTCCTTGTCACTTAGAGAGATGTGAAGACTTCTTAAGTTAACAGTCCACTCAAGCATCCTATCATTGGATCATTTTGCCCACCTGGCACAATGCCAAATGAAAACTTGGGGACTTAGCACAGTGGGGCTGCAAATACATTTTGAGTTGCAATCAGAGCCGAAGGTGCTAGCACTTTTTAATTTTTGTTTGCTGTTGTAATTTCAAGAGTAGTCTTTACATGTTTATAAACACCCTTTTCATTTCATAAACTAAAGCACTGACGGACATTGAAGTAGTTAAGTGTGATCTATTGTCTAAAAAATGGATCAGTGTATCTAAACCCCTCTCCATGTCCTGGAGTGATCTTTGACTGCTCTCCCATGTTACACTGAAGCAGTCAAGTGTTTGAAGGGAGTCTCTTTAATGTCCAATTTGGAGTGCACAATTGCACTGACATTGCAACACCATTGGTCAACGACAGCACCCACACAGGATCCTGCTGATAACCTCTTACTTACACTGCAATGTGAAAATTAGGCCTCTCTGCGGGTGGCAGAATGAGGGCACTGTGTGTTTTTTAAAATACCCCTCACACACTATGAATCCCATAGTGTCATTCTCCCATCATTGGGGTCTTCCCGTCCCTCTACGTGGCGGGGCGTGCTTCGACCTACGAGTGACGCGGGAGCACTTATATTTTTTGACAATAGGCTATGTGATGTGATGAGGATAGTGATATGTGTTTAGGGAGTGTAGGGACCTATTTACGTGAATGGTAGTGTAAAAAAAGATAACAATTCCCTGGCTAGTCGAAAAAATTAACTTTAATGGCTTCGCAAGCTGGGAACATTAAAAAGGGGGTTAGTAAGTAGAATTACAAGTGTGGTCTACTTTGTCGACATGACATGTTTCATAGGCAGACCCCTCCTGCCTACTCATCAGGACCTCTGTTGATCCCTACAAAAATACTCAATTCTAAACTAAATGTTAAATGCCTATGGTCCTAAAACTTAACAGCAAAAATAGGCTGCTAGGTTTTGCCTCGGGGCTTGAGTTGCATCACATAGCCTATTGTCAAAAAATATAAGTGCTCCAGCAATACTCGTAGGTCGAAGCACGCCCCGCCCTGTTGAGGGACGGGAAGACCCCAATGATGGGAGAATGACACTATGGGATTCATAGTGTGTGAGGGGTATTTTAAAAACACACATTGCCCTCATTCTGCCACCCGCAGAGAGGCCTAATTTTCACATTGCAGTGTATCCACGAGTTTAGATAATATACAAAATCATATAAAATTTGTCACCATTCTCATTGATAGAATCCCATTGTTTACAAGTCTAGTTCAGGAGGGTGATTCTATCATCTCCTCTACACTTCCCCCAATTGATTTTTTTGGAACCTTACTTATCCAGGATCCAATGACTAGGCCTCTGAAGCAGGGGTCAATTACCTGGCCCAATGTTACTTCCTTTTGTTCCTCCCCATTCCCTACTCAAATGTAACATCTTTCAAATTCAGATCAGTTGAAATTGTGTTTTTAGAAGAAACCGTCCCTAGGAAGATTATATAGCTGAAGGCCTGTTACATCTTGCTAGTCCTAAAATTACTTTATACCTGTATCGCTTTCCAAGTGACAAACAAGGTTCTTGACGCCTTACAGGTGCCATTTGAAGCTAGAGGCTTAGAAACGTGACCTAGAAATGAAGAAACATTTTAAGTTTCCTGTTCCGGGACAAACGTGGAAAAGTTTCAGGCTTTGGCTTTCCGTTTAATGCAGAGGTCTTCAAACTTTTTTACTCTGAGCCCCCCCTATGCAAAATGGTTTGGGGTCAGGCCCCCCTCCAAATCTTTATGGCAAGTATTGGGGAGCGGGAGGGACATGGCTGCGTGCAGGGAACGGGGCTTATGAGATGGTATCAGGAATATTTTTTCTATAGCCTATGAACTGCACTAAATATGAGACTTATAAAACAGCAAATGCATCAAACAAAAACAGATTTTATCCCAAACAAACTGCTCCCTATAATTGGGAGGTTGTGAGCCCCTCACACGCGTTGACCCCCTTGCAACGACACCTGCTGCACTAATGATAACCTGCTACTCAGGACTGCACTTATCTCCTCTGTATCTTTTACCTCTACCCCACCATGACAGATCATCACCTTGGTCCTAATGCTTGAAAGAAAAATAAGCTCTGATGCCCCCTTTTTAAAGGTAGACAGTAATAACTGTGATGCAGTGGGCCCCTAAAATCCCTGGGCTCCAGTCCTGCTGCATCTGCTTCCTTAATGATAACCAGCAGTGGCCACTTACACATTTGGCAGCAGTATCAGCTTCACTAATGAATGTCCCTTAAAAAATAAGAACACTTCGATTGTCCCATTCTTTGTGGTATCTCTCTGAAGATGTTGTCTCTGGCCATTTGTAAACATAAAAATGAGTCCTCATACAGTGCTCCCTATTCTGGGCCTTCTCTTTGACAATATCTATGAATCTCGCTCCTTTCTTGTCGCCTAGACCATTGCTGTGAGGCCCCAGGGATCAAGAGGATTAGGGTTCTGCATCTGAATGCAACCCTGCTGGGCTTCTACCTGCCACCCCATGGACTCAGCTTTCACAAAAACTGCCCCTGAATGGTTATAACTGACTTTGAGGAGTCTCTGCCTGAAAGCGAAGGGTGTGGTGGTAGTGCAGAAAGTTAAAGAAACCAGCCATTAATTGAAGTGCATTGTGAGTGCAGAGTGATCACTGTGAGTACAGGGTGGGGGGAGAATGTGGGAGTGCATGGGGAACAGTGTGAGGGCATTATGATTGCTGTGAGTGCAGGGTGAGTGTAAAAGTTAAGGATGAAAATGAGGAGAGTGTTGTCTGAATGCAGGGTGCATTTCCAGACACTTGAAGTATGTCAGCATGTTATTGACGGCGGCGTAGCGTTTCACATATAAGTTAAACTGTTGCTATTATGGAATTAAACAGGGATCGAGGGTGGAGGAAATAAATAATATGCTGATCCTGCAACAAACTTAGTTTTATGATTAGGGTTGTCAGCTCATTATTTTGATGTCCCAGTCGGTACAAAAATAAGCACTCACTAAAGCTGTATTTACAGAATTTATCTGTGCATACTTTGAACAGCAAATATGAATAGAAAGCACTTTAAATTGTGTTCTAGGGCTGCCTGAAAGATCCATGACTGATAATTAAAAGGAACAAAGACAGAAAAGTCACATTACAAATAAATACATACTACTTTATTTATAAACCGCATTTAGTGCCAAAACAAGCAATTTACAGGCTGTTTATGAAACACATGTCTGGCATTTTTCTTTTGGCAAATTGAAGACCTTTTAGCCCTGTGGATGTTGCCGCCTGCCTGTATAATTCTGAAAGAAACTACTACCTTTCCAGCTTGGCTGCTGTGCTCTTCTAATGCAGCCCAAGTGCAACATTCCACACAATTGCCTGGGAGGCTTAAGTGATGGTTGAACTCCAGTCTGGGAATATTTTAGAGAAAGTTAAACATTTTCCAAATATTTACAAACGGGTTTGAAATGGTGTAATTTGGCTTCTCTGTGCAGAAAAGGGGCTGCTGCCCTAAAGTTACCTCTGAAGACAGAAGACTAGGGGGCAGATTTACAAGCCCCTTGCGCCACTTTTGCGTCATTTGTTCCATGTTAAAAATGACGCAAATGTGGCGCTAGGGACTTGTAAATCTGCCCCCCGGAGTATCTCATAAACCCCAAAAGTACTGCAGCCCTCACAGTAAGCAAACAAACATTTGCAATGCAATACGTCTCTCATTATGTAAGTTTGAGCTATTGGCATTGCTAAATAACCAATAGCTCCAACATTAATAATGCCAGACCTATTGCATTACAAATGCTTGTTATTCCTGTGAGTGGTTCTGTAGGCAGGGCCCCGCGCACTGCTTGGCTGGGGGCTTAGAATGCTGTTAAGACGGCCCTGGATGCATCATGTCTTATGTGGGGGATGTAGGTTTGAGATGCATGAGGCTTTGAAGACATGCTCCATGTACGGATTATATGTCACTAGCAAACTTGAATACATAGAAAGCAACTGTGCACTTTGCAGCTGGAGGGATAACAATTCCGTAGGTATGGGGTATTAGGGCAGGGACTGGTGTGGGACCAATGCAGAAAGAGAATAAGCAGGTATTGAATGTGAGGGAGAGGGACACCTGAGGAAATCTCACTGGGGCGCTGTTGGTACAGGTCCTGTAATTGGAAGGATTACAGACTTATTATTTTCATTTACTTTTATGTCCATGCTATGCAGATTACAGTGGTGCAGGGGATATTTTCCATCCATATTTACAGCTCCGGGCATTTACGCTGCCTGACCACTAGAAAATAAATTGTCACTTGTTGAACTTTACATAAGTGCAAAACTGCGCCCTAGTTGGTAAAACGTACCAAACCCAGGACCCTGTGATTATTGCCAAACATGCCGTTTTGGGGCTAGTGAAAGCTTCTTAAAATGAAGCCCCTTCTTATTTTGTGATCCCAGCTTCCACATCCCACTCAGATGGGTTCGCCTTTGACTGTTGTTGATCTTTCTGTTCCTATTTTCGCTCTTTCATCAGTTCTCATTGTTTTTGACAGTGGGTGGGTGCGATGCGGTGGTTCAAACAATTCATGCTTTTAATATTATCGGAGCTGCTGTCTTTGGTTTTCGCTTAAACATGTGTTATCTGTGCCTGCCGCTTCTGTGTTGCATCATATTGCGGTGCCTCGTTCCTGTTTTAGAAAGCACTGGACAGGGATGGCATTTAAGAGAATGTCAACATGTATTTCGTGTTGCTCTACTACCCGTGCTTGTGGCGCTGGAAACTATGAAAATAAAATGAAACATACTTACAAACCCTCACTGGGGAGGGAAACAAGGAGTTAACACTGCTTTTCAATAGGATCAGGCTTTCTCACAGTTAAAACAGAACGAGAGCATTCACACCTGGGCGCTAAGAGGCGCGTTCAGCAGCAGTTAACACCTTCTTGGCTGTTGCTTAAGGACTTACACGTTTGCTGCTCAAGTTACTTGTTCTGGAACAACGGCACTCACCACAAACACGCAGATGGTGGGGGGGAAAAAACATGCCAGCTAGCTGCTGTCCTCCTCATTGGTGACGTTCCTACGTGCTGATAGGAAAGCCGGAGCCGCAGCAAATCGAAAACCCCACGTGGGACAGTAAAAAAGATAACAAAGGTTAAATCTTAGGGAGGAGTTTGCGGCCCCCCTGGGATGGTGGCGTGCGCCCCCCCTGGGGGGCGCGCCCCACAGATTGAAGAACTCTGGTTTAATGTCTGCACCACTCTTTCTGTGGTTGGAAGAGCACTTCGACATAGTGACCTCAAGTAGCCTACTTGTTTTCATATCATTTTCTAGCTGAAAGTTGGGAGTAAATTCTCCCTAAAAAGCACTAATCATTTCCAGTACTACCCCATTATTTGGCAGCAAAGCTCAGTGGCTGTAGTATGGCCATCAAGTACTCTATTGGAAAGGCCATGAAATTTGCTCACGAACACATTTGAAACTTCAGACTCACTTGAAATCATTACTTGCATTTAACCAAAAAATGTCTTAACAATGAATATAACAAATATTTTATTTCGGAAGACAATAAGGAAATGGAACTGGAACCACTGTCAACAAAACAATGATTCTGTAGCTACTTTAGACATCAAGTTAACTGCTTCTCAACATCTGACAAAATTAAGTCTAAATGAAGGGTACTCACAAATATTTACTAAGGGGCCACGGGTAAAGTTTTAGGGTTTGACCAGCGGCCTCATTGGTGGGGAAGAGAGGTTTGGGGGGCGCAATCATAGATGCAAAGTAAGATTGAAACTAATAACTGTTTTTGTCTGAAATCTACTTAAAACATGCATTTCTGTACATTTTATTTCTTCTTATTCTTCTTCATGGGTTTTACAAACCAGAGAAAATTATTTGGGAAAAGTTCACCTAGGAAAGCAATCCTGAAATAAGACCATGAATTACATTTTAATATGATAAGCTAAAGTGCCTTAGAAATGTGTTCATTTTCTGTTATGTATGTTTCTTTAGTGCCCCTCGCGTGTATTGAATAGCATCTTTACATTTCTATAATACAACAGGGAAGCACTCTGACATGAAAATGACTGCTTTCACTGGTTTAGGCTTCAAATAGCAATGGAATGCTCACAAGCAGGGCCTCAAGAAAGGGCCTGGCGGGCCGCATGTTACCACCGGGCCATAACAATGAGTATCCGTGGTCTAAATCATCCACAGTACCTAAAGCCATAAAAATGTTTGCATAAATATATGGCCGACAAGCAATTAGCCCATTAATCCACACTCTGAGCGCAAAACTTATCCTAGTTTTAATTCGCTCTAGTAAAAAGAATCTGGATGAAATGCAAACCATCTGTATACAAGATGTGAGACTTTTAACCTCTTCCGTGCGTCGGATGGCCCGGGGCCGTCCCATTTGGGCACGCGTGAAATTTGCCCGCACAGCGGGGGAATGTGCGCTGCAGCAAAGCGGCTAATCAACCGTCTCATTTCGACAACTCCTTCGATGATTCGTTCAGAACTCAACCTCTCATCTGTCACACTGTTCCAACTATCTCTTAAAATGAATTAATTCTGTGAATGTGCTATCTCAAATTAGGACTCTGTCCTAATCGGCACTGAAAACATGTTTTACGTGATGTGGATGTAGCTCATTTGTTGAAGTAAAATGTTAAGATTTTAAAATAAAGTAGGATCGCCTAAACAAAACTCTGCCAGCTCCTAAAATTAACTTGTTGCTGACCTTCCTGGCGCCTTGACCCCTGGGAACATCGCAGGTCCACCGCAGCAACTCGCCGGACCCGCTTCGCGGGTCCCGCAGCGCGGTCTTAACCGCGGGAGCTGCTGCAGCTGGAGTGGGGTTCTCTGTTGCACTTTGCTGACGGCGGATACCGGCAGGGCTGCGAGTTGAAGCCAGGGACTCCACGGACCAGGAGTCCTTGCGTGCCTGATCTGCTCCACCTGGGCTCCTCTCCCTGCCGGCCCCGCCTACCTGCCAATCACACCCTGCATAGGCTACTTTAGAAGGTCGTGCACACGCTGCGCGTGAGCGCCCGGGGCTAAGCCCGGGCAAAGGGCGGGCCCTCTGAGGCCAGAGTAGGCTGGGCTGGGCCAATCCTCTAACGTCTCTAGATCTGCTGTCCCTGTTACAGGCAAGTGTAATGGCTATGCCGTCTGAAGAGGGAACATCTGGGAAAAGAGGAAGACTACGTAATGGGTCTCTGGACAATTACTTCCCTAAGGTCTTGTGTGATGGTGATAAGGAATCATCTTTGGCTGAGCGAAGGGCTGAGCGGCGACGTTCAGTCGAGAGTTTGAAAAATAAATCCCTCATTGACAGTGCTCCTCTTACTACGGCCCGGGAGGGAGGTTCACTTGATATGAGTGGGGAAATTGCTAGTCAAGAAGGTGTCCCTTTTTTGCTGCGCGATTGTACCCCCACCCCCTGCTTGCCCTCAGACCACACTGTAATTGTTTCCCCTACTCCTAGTCCCTGTTGTACTACTGTTACAGCAAAGCCTAGGAAGATGAAATCTAAGCAATTAGTTGTAGCCCAGATCAACGGCCCACCACCTAGTAAAAAAAGGAGGAAATTAAGGGCGGGCCTAGGCAAAGTTAAAATTCCCCACTCTGACTTTGGTAAAGTGTTAAAAACCCCCACTATTCATGAGAGGGCAATAGTGGAGGTGCCAGAATTTCCATCATCCGAGGCACCACAGCCAGAGGTCAAATCACCCGAAATGGTCACAAATGCTGTAGGTTCTGATAGTAATGCGGGGGTTGTAGTATCAAATACATCATCTCCCCCTACATTAATAGGGAACTTGGAATTCTTACTGAGATCTCTGCTCCTACCCATTAATGAGACCATTAAGAAAGTTGAAATCAGATTGACAATCCTGGAGACTGCTATAAACAGCATGGTCACCTTAACCAATGCCCAGGGGAGCAGGGTGGCGCATCCCATACCTCCCAGTTAAGCTACCTATTAATAATGCTGCTAATACCCCAATTGCTCCATCCCAGCCGTCTAAACAGAAGCCACAGCCTCAGGGCAGGGCTGAGCCCGGCCTTCAAAATCCACTCCCCCCAAAACATATAAATACTCCAGTAGTAGAAACGGGTGGTGACCCCAAAAGGTTAGTGACGAAGGCCCCCATAACGAACAAACGGGAGGAATATGGGGAAGGTAGATACACTAGAGGTTCAGTAAACAAGGGGCCGCAAGTGGAAATTCCCCCAGAAGCAGTGCCCTTTGTGGTAGTTCTGACCGGGGTTCCAACGTTAGTAGAGAACAAGGAGGGATATGCTGAATTAAAAAATAAAATCATACATTGGTTGAGGACATATAGGACCATAGCACACAATATGGATGGGGACATAGTGCATGTAAGACGGATCAACTGGCTGGGTAGTAGACGCAAAGATATTGAAGGGGACATAGTGGTGGTTAACTTTAGAGACCCTCGGGCAGTAGACTACATTCTAAACTGGCCCACTGGAAGTGGGGACAATTGTATTATCCCTCGGGCTCTAACATATTTCTATCCTAGGTCAGTTGCTTTTCCCCCCAATCACCAAAACAAGTTCCACCGTTTTAGACCTAACCCTCCTTTACCACATAGCAACATCTATACTCCGTACGGGCAGTACCCTGCCCAGGCCGCTGATCACTTTGGCTGGATTACAGTACCCCAGAGATACAAAATGAATCACGATACTAGGATGGAACATCTGAGACCCTTCACTCCTCTGGACACTTGCAATAGGTTTTCGCAGCTTTCCGGTATGGAAGACTGCGATTGATGTTTACAGTCTAAGGGGAGAGAGGTGGACAGTTAGGTGTGGAGGCTCTGCGGTTAGCTGGACGGAAAGGTACAAGTCAGGAGGGATCCTTTGTAGTACAAAATGCGGCTAGTAACAGTACCACTGGGGCCTCGTTGGAAGCTCCGAGTACGGCTAATACTGTTGGCTGTACTGTACACCCCAAACCTTCTATCCGTGTGGTGGATAGCTGCACGACTAAGGCGGGTGGTGATGGGGGGAGCAAGGGGGTCCATGTCAAAGTTCCTAAGGGCCGTCGGGTAATAAACCTGTTATCTTGGAATGTAGCGGGGTTAAAAAGGAAGATGGATATACCGGAATGGCATACATTCATCGAGAAGTTTGATGTTTGTCTGTTTCAGGAAACCTGGAGCCTGCTACCAATAAATAAATCGGGTTATACTACCTTTTTTTCTCCAGCAGTAAGTAGGGGGAAGGGCAGACCGGCGGGAGGCCTCACGGTCTGGATAAAAATTGATCTGGACTGGGATGTGATCCTCCATGACTCGGAGTGTAGTGATATACTACATCTCTCCTCTAGGGGTCATATTGAGGGACATAGGCTTGAACTATTCAATGTGTATGCCAGAGGGGCCCCGGGGGATACTACTTCAGCAACTATACTAAGTTTAGATTCAGCATTAGTCAACTGTCCTCCTGTAGCTAAAATTATTGTGGGGGGGATTTCAATTGTATGTTTGAACCTCTCCTCGGAGATGACCCCCTAGGTATTGAAGAAGAAGATTCTAAATGGTCCATCCCACTCTTGTCATTACCCCCCATTCGAAAATGGTCTGCAAGGGCAATCCAAATTAATGCCCTTATTAGGGATCACAAACTAAGAGCACTTAACGGTAGGACCATGTCCGACCGGGCAGGTGCGATGACCTTTAATAGGCTTACAGGGCCGTCCAGAATCGATTACATCTTAATGGACGTTGGTATGTGGACTGACCTAATTGATATGGAGGTGGTATCTACTCAGGATAGTGACCATAACCCCTTGTGCAGCAAGTTTAAGTGGGGTAACCTTAAAGATAGGGGGGTGAGTGCCCCCATGAAGTTAACTAAAGAGATTATCCCATATAACAATAATCGTAGACTGAAATGGGATAAGGCAAACTTGAAGGAGGACCAACTAGGGACAATCAAATCCCTTGTGGTGGGCCTGCATTTGGATCTGGAGGTTTGGGATCGGAAAAACGGGAGTAGCCCGAATCCTCCCATTACCCTTGATACAGTTTATAAAGCCACCATAGAGCAAGTGAGTCACTATTTTCTCTCTAAAGGGAATAGTTGCAGAATGAACAACACACCCCCCATTTCAAGCAACCCTTGGTATTCGGCCCAGTGCAAGGGTAAAAGGATAAACCTGACAGATGCCCTTCTCTCAAGGGATCCTTTACTAGTTAGAGCGGCTAGGAAGGATTATTTGAAAGTATTAGCGCTGGCTAAACGTGAATGGGAGGAACAACATTGGCAGGATTTAACAGATGCTGTGAGTATGAGGAACCCGAAGCTATTTTGGGACTTAATCAATAGAGCTAGACAGGGGAGATCGAAACCACTATTTGGTAAAGGTCTATAGTCAAGTGACAGCACAAATATAATAAACTACAAATAATTGTAATAACCAACATATACTAACAGATGAACTCACCATTCACAAGATAATAGGTGTTCTTTTGTATAAATTTATTTTATCCTAAGAATTTATGTTTTCATTTTTTTGATTTTTTAGAATATATTCATTTTAAACAGATATATATTTTACATCAAATTCTTAATAGTGTATAAATATTAAAATCCATTGAAAGACAAACATAACAAAACACGTGATAATGCAATATGGCAAGATAGGTCACCTAGCAACCACTAGCAGCTCATATAACTAGCCAGCAATGGTTCAATCACTTCTCAGCTTTATATGGCGGAACTGAAGATGCAAATAGCCCCGTGGTAGCCAGTGGTGGGGGTGGGGAACCTACAGGGGAGGACGAGCATCCATTTACGGCCTCAGAAGTAGCAGTGGCTATTAGACACTTGACCCCAAAGAAGGCGGCCGGTCCGGATGGGATCCCAGGGGACCTCTTGATTGCGGAACCTATGGCCTGGGCCAACTTAATTGCCATTATAATGAATTTGATTGTAAGGGGCCATCCTGTGCCAGATTCCTGGAAGGGGGCTGAGGTGGTTACTGTGTATAAGAAGGGGGCAAGAGATGACCCTGCCAATTACAGACCTATCAGTTTGATAGATGTAATCCAGAAAGTGGTTGGCAGGGTCATTATCTCAAGGGTTGGCGATTGGATGGAGGAGGCAAGCATCCTCTCCCACATCCAAGCTGGATTCCGCCGGAAAGTGGGCACGATGGACCAGGTCTTTCGCTTTTTTGTTATCTATTGGAAGACCGTTACTATCAAAAAGGGCAGTCTATATATGGCCTTCATAGATCTCAAAACAGCTTTTGACCTGGTCCCTCGGGCTAAATTGTGGGAGATCCTAGGAAGGATGGGCTTCCTGGTAGACTCTTGAGTTTAATTGTAAAGCTCCACGAGGGGAACTACGCGAGGATCAGATGGGGTACCCAGGGACAGCTGACTGATAGGGTCCCCGTGAGGAGCGGAGTACGCCAGGGCTGTGTTATGGCTCCGACTCTTTTCTCCTTGTTTGTGAATGGAGTGGTGGATCATCTGAGAGGGGAAGAGTCGGATGCTCCATCCCTGGCGGGGGAAAGAATCCCTACTCTGCTCTTCGCTGATGACACTATACTGATCTCCAAATCCCCAGTAGGATTGCAAAAGCTTCTGAATCGATTTAGCTCCTTCTGCATAGATAGAGGCCTAACCATCAACACCTCGAAAACCAAGCTGATGGCTTTCTCACCCTCCAAAAGATTTAAAAACAATTTCTCGCTCAATGGGGCACCCCTGGAGATGGTCGATTCATTCGACTATTTAGGGGTGCGGATAAATAGTCGAATGAATTGGAAGGACCACTTGGCTAAAATGTTACTTGGTCACAAAAGAGTAACTGGGGTGACCTTGAGGGAGTATCGAGAGTCAACAAGTAAACCTGTGTCTCCGGTCATGGCCATTTATGAGGGCCAGATACTCCCGGCTGCATTATATGGCTCTGAGCTTTGGGGGAGTAACTGGGGTGACCTTGAGGGAGTATCGAGAGTCAACAAGTAAACCTGTGTCTCCGGTCATGGCCATTTATGAGGGCCAGATACTCCCGGCTGCATTATATGGCTCTGAGCTTTGGGGGTTCGAAAACGTTTTGGAACTTTCCTTAGCGGAAAATAAGTTTCTGAGGGAGGTGGTGGTTCTCCCCGCCTCTACCCCGTTGATCCCCTTGCGACTAGATTTGGGCAGACGAGCCCTAAAGGACCTAGTGAGGCTGCGTCCATTGCTCTTCTGGGTCCGCCTAAGAAGGACCAAGGAGCTTGCCAAATATGCTGAAGGGTTGGATGACCTAATATTGCTTGATACTGGCAACAAGATTGGATGGCTGAACAATGTGAGGCACCTGGTTCTCCAATTGGGATTGAGAGATGTGTGGGAGACCCAATTGCCGCCGCCCAAACTAGTGATCAAGAAGTTATACTGGGATTGGGTGCAGGGCGAGGCAATACGCGCGGGGGGGGCTGGGGGGGTTCACTCACTGAACAGTCCTTTTTGATCTTCTAACCAAGCCTCTAGACAGAACGTTATATTTAAAACTAAGGTACGGGACCCTCCCGGTGCATGAATTCACCGCGAGGTGGTCCAACTCTGGTGGCCCTTCGCGTTCGTGCCCTGGTTGTGCAGCCCCTAAGGAGTCTGAGGCCCACTTACTTTTTGCCTGCTCCGCCTACAAAGTGGCACGGAAGATCTGCCTGAAACCTGTATGCAGGGAGTTGGGGCTGAGGTGTCACAGACTGGCCTTACGTGTGACTCATCATCCACTGCCATGATATGCGGGGTGGCAAAAAATTT
This sequence comes from Lissotriton vulgaris, assembly GCF_964263255.1. NCBI lineage: Eukaryota > Metazoa > Chordata > Amphibia > Caudata > Salamandridae > Lissotriton > Lissotriton vulgaris. The sequence goes on along the minus strand of NC_141689.1, from coordinate 717,091,118 downwards.
GAGCAGTGCATGGCTGACGCGCTCAAGGATACTGAAGCTGCACTCTAGGCTACCAATCGACTGACTGTATGTAATTGATGGTTCTCCTATTATAACACAGTGAACTGTTGAGGATGTTTTGGCTAAGGTCCTTATTAATTATATTGTTATATTTTATCATTGTTCTAGCGGGGGAAATGTACTTTTATTGTGTATATGTACTCTTTTATGGTGAGCAATTTTTACCGAATAAAGATATTTAAAAAAAAAAAAAATAAAGTCCTATAGCTGCTCCAGCATGTTGGCCTTGATGCAGGTATATCAAGAGAAAAGAAATGCTTTCTAATGAAGGCTTTGAACAGGTTGAGGCTGAACCCATGCAACACACCTGCTCAAGTTTTTGGGCGTCTAAATTGCGTTTGATATCCCAATTAGCTTGTACACAGAAGAGTCACAATAGTAATTAATTTGTATTAAATCTTTCTATTGACCCATTTCAGTGAGCCATAGAAGTTCCGGCTGGACTACTCCTATTGGAGCAGGGCCAAGGCTGAGTGTAGCCTGAGGAGGCATAGTGGGCAGAAAAATTATGAACTGGGATGCAACTCGAGTAATTACTCGCAGCTGAGATTAATTTGACTATTTTGCCTGTCACTTTAGTGTTTACTTCAGTGTGACGCCCTAAGTGTGGTAGGTATGCCCGAATGTAGGTTCTGTGCTTACTGTGCCACTGGAACAAATCTGCACCCAACTGAAGAACCCCAACTAGAGTGAAACCTGTCTTGGGTCACTTGTGTTTCTGTTCAGAGAGGACGTGGCAAATTAATCTAGTTTATATATAATTTAAAGGCTTGCTTGACAATTCTTCTAATTTAGCCTAGCCCTTATGCAGTCCTTCATTCTTGTGTCTCGTAAGGATGGCACATATAAATGTATCCCTTTTCATATCCTGCAACACTGAATTGTCTGTCTTACCCCAAAAATGGAGAGAAGCAGCATTAACTTTATTATCACTGTAGCAGATTGATGCATCGGTTCACAGTCCGCCAATTAGAAACTCCTATATGAAAATACAATACTCATAAGTCGTCTTGAGAGAATTCGGTTAACATTGAGGTCTGTGTGCAGACTTTGTTCTATAGATGCATGTATACTGATGGTGGATGTGGGCTCCTCGACCTTTTCGCTTTGCCGGTTTCCCTGATTGCCCCTGCTATGTGGCAGTCGTACTCTTTAATTAGTGTTCAGCTATTGTCGGCTTCCTTCCTTTATTTTTTTTAATTTTTTTTTTTTAGGATGTTACTGATTTTGCAGGTACCACAGACAGCAAGTAGGAATTTCCATCAACAGTACATATAATAGACAAATCTTGTAATCCTAAGTGCACGGTGCAATTCTCAACAAATATGACTGTATCCATTTGTAGTATTAATATTCATAGGTGTGGGAGACATGTATACATGTGATCACGACTTAATTGTAGAGTAGTTAACAGAGCAGTCCCTCACTGTTCCATGGAACGCCATGTGCCACCAAAGTCCTATATGTTATAGACAGTCTGTCTGCTATCCAAGTGGTCTGCTCTCAGTCCTTCTCAAGATAGCCTGGTCATTCCATATCTGCTTATGAGAGTAAACCTTTGCCTGACAAATCGGCCACTCCAATGCCTTGCAGTGGTCTAAGCCAGTGGCCCATGCCTCTAAGTGCAGGGAGTTCCATGCTCCCATTTCCTGGTGATGTCGCACTTAGCCACAACTGGTCTTGACTGAAAAAAAGCATTTTTTTCTCATTTATTGGAGTCCGTGCCGATAGACAGATTTAGCATTACTACTTTGGGATTTCTGGGCAGTCTCCAGACCAACACTCTATCAAGTGTCTTCATCAGTCCCTTTCAGAAAGATGTAATCCCTGGTCCGCTCCATACAGTGTGTAATAAACAAACCACCACAGGAAGTGTTACTTTTCAGCAGTTTAGTGCTTGAGTGTATCCCGCCCACTGTAGCCTATCTCTAGTGAAATATGTGCAATGCAGATATGTAAGTTGTATGAGGTTAAAGTAAGTGGCCGTGGCCGCTCCCATAGAGACATTTCTAGCTTCTGTAAAATCCACCCCCCCTCCTCCCCCCCGACCGTTTCCTATGCTCATTTAAGGATCTCAAAAATATCTGGTGAAATAGTTGTTAATCCGTTCCTCCTGCCAAGCTACATAATGAGAAGTTTCACCTCCAGAAGAAGGAAATCTACTATGTCAAACACCCCACTAATGTAGGGATTTAAGACATGGCGTACATCTAAGTTACTGAACATCTGATGTCTAAATAAGATACAGTTTGTCTGAAGTATGGCAAAGGCGCTACATTTGGACCCATCAATAGGTCGCAAGTTCAGATTTGCCCTTGGCATCCTACTTCCGAAAGCCCTGCAGTGTACTCATCTTGGACAACATCCTGCCCTCCCAAAGGGGGGTTTCCCCTCATTAATCTCCTATACCATTTGATACTGCGCAGGGTACTGTGCCAGATAATTATCACTGTTTTAATGACTGGGGATGCTGGATTCACCATGCCATCATTTAAGAAATGTAGAGTATGTTCCGCTTCTATAATTCATCTCTCTGTGGCATATGTCTAATCAGTTTGCGGCTCATGGAGCCAATCGTGAACAACTGCCAAGTGTGCAGTACAGTAGTATGACTCCAGATCCGCTACCCCAACACCCCCATCATACGCAAACTTGTAAAACTTGGTCATTCCCATCCTAAAGAATGTCCCTCAGCATTGACCATGTCTTGCCAATGAACCCTGCAAGAATTGTATATAGATAATTTTGTTGTTGGTACATGATCCTGGGAAGCAGTGCCGTTGTAACACTAGCAGATTATCCATCCCTCGCTCTTTTTCTGTCAAGGCCAGTCTCTTAAAGTGTGGGTAACATCAGGAAGTCAATTAAAATTAACTTGATGTGCTAGTAGTAAACATTTACTCTCCCACCAAGCAAAAGAAATGTTACTGTGTCTCTGGAGGGAGGGTGTTTGTCACATCTGTTTTTAGGAGTCGTGATATATACACCATTTAGCTGTGCTCGGTTTGGTAACATTGATGATTTATGTGTGTGTATATATCGGCCATGTTTTTGGTTGCTGTTTGATGCTTGTTGCTTGATTGAGTCGCAAAAAACTGAAAGAGGAATGGTTGATTTGAGGATCTGCATGAAATTGCATACATTCTGACCTGCAGTGAATAAGTAGAGCGAAGGAGGCCACAATTAACTTGTAGTTTTTTTTAAATTTATTTATCCTTTATGGTACTTTTGGCTGTCAGAACGTAAAGGACTTAAATGCCATACATTTTTCTAATGGACCATGTAGAGGCGTGAGGTCTCAACTAGAATAAACACCTACTGCGTGAACTGCAGTGTTTCAGGGTGTCTAGATTTAGAAAACTTAGCTGCTGAGAAACTGGCAAATGGCGAACTCGAGTTATGTGATGGTTGGTGAAGATTATGCCTGGGCTTTTCTTATAATGACAGATGGAAGCTGGCTAATAAAAGGATTGTGATCAAGACCTGCCTGCTTCTGTTAGGAAAATGTGGTATGCAGATTGGCGGTTAGTAGATGATAGAATTCCATAGTGATAAGCTATAGAAAAAATCTGGCTTGGAAGTACAGCCACAGAAAGATGTGTTGGGACTAATATCTAGGGAGTACAGTATAGAATGAATTCAGTAGCACAAGCTTCAGCTTGGACTTTTGTTGAGGAAAAGCATGTCTCTTCCTGCTCAAGGGAAATGAGGTTATTTTACATTGGAGAATTGTTTGAAGAAAGCTAACCTGGGAGTCTTACCTATGGTCCCACGCAAAAGGGCGTGAGAGGAAAAGATATTGACGACGTGTCTCAAGAAGTTATACCATCATTACCCCCTACCCTAAAGCTGGTATACCTCTCGTATTATTAACCATGCCATATTGTGTGAGGATCAGTCAACCCATGTTTGGTGAACTATTCAGCATACCTAGTGCCTTTCTGTAAGCAATTGCCTACTTTCGTTTAGACCACATTTTGGCCTCTGCGTTGTTTTTTATTACAGCCTTTATCCTATTTCTTGGAATTTCCTCATCAAGACAAGGTTCTTTGCATTAAACACAATGAACAATAAGTTCTTCTAACTTGTAACGTTGTCCACAGAGCTTTCATGCTATGAAGGGCCATGGCACAGAAGTCTCTCTGTGCTCTAACTTGACTGAACTCGCTACTCTCCGCCATATTGGTATAATTCCTTTTCCCCGACCACCCCACACAGTGTTTCATAGTTCGGTCACCCTTGTTGCGCACAGTGCACCGCTGGCGTATATTTAGGAAGCAAATATTGCCAAAGAGATTTGTTAGCAACTGATTGTTCGCCTAATCTCTATAATCCTAGTTTCTCTTATCGTAGCAGTGACTCCAACTATGGGTGTTGGCTACTTTTTACAAACTTGATCTTCTGGTTCTGTTTGGTCCATGGAAATGAAACACAGCATAAAGCTTATCTTCCGGATTTACAGCTAGTTATCATTTAGTCATCGCCCCTGTAACACCTGCCTGCCCCTCCTCTCTGAGGCCAGAAATGCGACTGCAGAAAAGATGATGAAATGGCAAGTGCCACGTAAGAGTAAACGTTCTGCACAGCGCTGCTGCTTCCTATTTGGTAGTACTCATAGCAGCTGCTGCTGATTTGTATAGTACAAAAATAGTACATGGTGTAGTATACATGAGAATTTACATATTGAAATTATATTGCCATAATCTCATCTGGAGTATAGCATCATATTTAGTTTGCAGCATTATGTAAATCTTTATCAAGCCTAAGTGGGCAATTATTCTGGCCAAATAATCAAAAGGAAGGACAAGGAGCGGTATTCGAAATAGTCCTGCACCCATACTCCTCCAAGGTCAATGTATAACAGACACCGAGGGGGCAGTCCCTAAAACAAAGGGAAAGGTGGACCCTAATAGGCAGATTAAGAGGTCTGACCAATTGGATCCCGGAGGATCAAAGTGCCCTATCGCCTGGCAGGTTGTCATGCTTCATGGTTGTGCGCTCCTCTTTAAACCCGCGTTGCAATGCCTGAAGTGCCCCTCAATGGGGGCGCATTAGCGGAGACCTTTTGATTTTTATGCTGGATGCTGCGAGATTACTTGTTTCCCCCTCCCCCGCAGGTTTATATTCTGCAAACTCGACCCGATGGTGTTGTTGTACTTTACACTAACACCAGTTTCATTACACTAGGTCACATTCATTTTTAAGGCACAGGAGGATTTAGTGATTTGCCCATAGTCACAGGAACGTAAGCTGATGTACGTGTGACTCAAACCTGTTTCCCCAGTTCCAAAATTGGCACCCTTGGCCATAATACTATAGCCCCTCCCCTACAATGGTAATGTGCTTTCATTTTTTAGCAGCTCTGAAGCTCTGTATCCTAAACCCTCCAAGCCTAGATTGGTGATGTACCGGCATTTGAGTCCCAGTTGGCTAGAAATGAACTAGTTGACTATGGCTATTTTATCAATCCACGTTAAGCTGTTCTAGACGTTTCGATCTCTCAGCTGGTAATGGTTTTAGGACCATGAAGACTAATCACTTGTACTTCTGTGGACTGCCATGCTGGATCGACTATAACCTGCAGAATGTGGAAATATTTTCCTATTGCCTGTTACTCATTAATTTTCCGTATAAACTCTAGAAATCCAATACATTTGGCCTTTAGCTTTTGCACCACATGCTGGGAGCTTTCAGATTCGCAGAGTTCCTACTGAGGGTCTATTCTAGTCGAGGTTTTCTGTACATTGTTATTTGTAGCCTTGAGTTACTATTGGAAGTAAGAGGTTTTCAAGTACCAGAATATATCTAAGATGCACTAAATCAGCTATTCACGGAGCACAGAAAATTGAGAGCTGTGCTTACTAGAATATCGTCATGAGTAGCCTGGCTTGAAGACTTGTTTAATTCAGTCTGATAAGGATACATCATTGCGAAAAAATGGTTTTAGAAGTGTTGCAACCATTTAGTTTATCTTAATTGTTTGACATGCACATCATACACCAAATTGTTCGTGTGTAATGAACCAGACTAATGGTTTAGTTTTCATGGGTGGGTTCATTAAGTGCATTCAGCAGGACCGGAGCAATTTGGGCTTGGCATCGAAATATTATTACAACTATAGTAGAGTAATGCGCAGATTTGCTCACACAAACTTTATTCCATAGGTTTGTAAAGAGGAATTCTTTTTATTCAACTGACGAGATTAGCAGTGGTTCCAGAGGCTGGGCAGCTTGTGTGACAAAACATTGGAATCTGCAGCTGACATGTTACCTGTGGGCTGTTAATGAAAGTTGGCTAATTTAATGGTCTGTGAGATTCGTAGTAAGGGTTTTTCCTCAAAAGGTGAGATTGTATGATGGTCAAAATTGGTAAATCATAATATAATCTCAACAGGCAACCATGTGTTAAGCAGAAGGATTGCGTTTTGATTGTGTACCTTTTCAGGTCGGTCCCACAGACTTTCGTCGTTTATTAGGTCTTGGTAATATCGGCAGACCGGAAGTCCGAGATTTATTGTTAGTAAGAGGGCTGCTTTATCCCTCCCTCTTTTTGGCTCTGCCTCCATTGGCTGGCTTCCTAAACGGAGGCCAGCCATTGGAGGAGAGAGCCGTCCCTCCAAATAGGCTCCGTCTTTTTCGGATTTGGGGGCGTAAGTTTTGCTGTTCTTTAGACAGTGACGTCGTCCGCCACTCAGGACAGCAAAACCACGCCCCCATTCCGAAAAATTCGAAAGCTTCCGGCCGCCATTTTACGGCTCCTTAAGATTAGGTAGGCTTGCTGTCCTCGTTTCCCGCTTTCTTTTTCCCGCCCCCCTCCCGCTGTCCGTCTCTGTTTCCGCCCTCCTCCCGCTGATTAGGTCGGCCGTTGTATTCTTTCCCTGCCGTGGTCTTTTTTCCCGCCCCGTCCCGCTGTCTGTGTTTGTTCCCGCCCTCCTCCCGCTGATTAGGTCGGCCGGAGACTGGCTACGGGAGGACGTCAGGAGAGGTTGTGTGTAAATTTATGGCGTGGATCCGGTGCCATCAACCTCCTCAGACTTGCGTCTGGTTCTTTGCACTGTGGATACCTCTGCTTCGGAGATCTGTGCGGGTGAGGGCAAGGAAAGTATCTACATGCAGCAACATGGAGGCCTGGTCAGGTAAGCCCTCGGTCACTCTTTGGAGCAGTGCTTGGGGTGACCTGCAAGGAATCCTATCCAAGAGGCATGGCCTATGTAATTTAAGGGAGGCTTAAAACATGTAAACTAATATTCTAGGCCTCACCCATCATGTGACATGACCTGACCAGTATTTAGGTACCTGTGTGCGTTTTCTGTTATTCCTTCCAGCCATAGAACACAATAATAGAAGTCTGCCTAAAGCCGAATCTCTATGCTTTGACAATGTTTGTTAGCAGTGTCAAAGAAATGAATAATTAGAACTGAAACCGTTTCAATTCTGAAAATATGAGACAGCGAAATAAACATTATGAAAGTCTGAGGAAGCGGGAGTGTCTCAAACATGCCAGCTGTCCCCGCCAAACTATGGATGTCAATTCACAAAAATGTCATCATGTGACCTTTGACCACTGTGACATCACACGAAGTGACATCATCACACCTCTAAGACTGAATTTCACACGCATCTGAGAGAGCACCACTCTGGTCACACCCACAGAACCCAAACACACTTCCCATGTAAGGCACTTGGCAATTGACAACTGTTTCAATCAAGTACTCCCACACTGTGAAGCATACAATGCATCCATTAATGTGCTTCGGGTCCTCATCACGTATACGAAGCGCTATCTAATTGCAATTACAATAAAATATTGCTTCATCCATTTTAAAATGACGAGATGGCGTCACTCACTATCTACCTCACTCTATCTCTCTCTCACTACCTCACTCTATCTCTATTTCACTACCTCACTCTCTCTCTCTTTCTCACTACCTTTCTCTATCTCACTACCGCACTCTCTCTCTCTCTGCTAATGCAATAGGTCTCGCACATGCAAGCAAATAAGCTATTGCCAATACAAATGACAATGCCATTTATTTACGGATACAGAAAAAAAAATGAGCAATGCCAATAGCTCTACCTATAATATTGCCGAGACCATTGCATTGTAAATGCTTGTTGTAAATGACATATGGCATACAGTATTTTTACTTAAAGTGTGCTTTGGGATAGCCCATTTCTTATTGTTGTTTAGCTTTCTTCTCTGCCATTTGCTTGCTTATTATTTAATGGCTTTCCTTTGTCTTCTTGCGTTTGTCCCTCACCAGGAACCTCATAACACTCCTGTTGATTGGATGACTTGTATCCTTCCATGGCCCACATCAATGAACTTCTTTTTCTTTGAGCACTTTTTGAAAGTGCATATATTTTCTTGCTCTCCCAACATGTGGTGCTCACCTCTCATGTGCTCGATACCTCACTCTCCGTGTTCCTTGCCTCCCCTCCTAGCTCATCTGTAACAAGCATTTGCAATGCAATAGGTCTTGCAGTACTAAAAGTTTGAGCTATTGGCGTTGCAAATAATAATGCAACGCTAATAACTCAGACTTTCGGTACTGCGAGATCTATTGCATTGCAAAGGCTTGTTTACTTATTATGTCATTATAGATGTTTACTTTCTTCTAAAAAGTAATGACCCATGTATGCTATAATTCTTTAGAGAAATCATGTAATTCTGAGCATTCCCATTCGTTTTTAATGAAATGATAATGGATTTGCAGTGGGTAGCTCACACCTACATATGTCACGCCAGTTGCACCCTCCCTTCCCCGCACTCTTGTTTAACCCATAATTATTGCCTTCAAGATAACAAGCATTTACAATGCAATGGTCTCGGCATTATTAAAGGTAGAGCTATTGGCATTGCTCATGACTTTTTTTTTAAATCATAAACAAATGGCATTGTCATTTACAATGCCAATAGCTTAATCGCTCGCAAATGCATGACCTATTGCCTTTACACCCACACAGAGCCACACATATACAGAGCCACCCACACAGAGCCACCCACACAGAGCCACCCACACAGAGCCACCCAGAGTCATTATCACAGAGCCACCCACACACAAACAGAGCCACCCACATATAGAGCCACCTACAAAAAAAGCTATCCACACATAGAGCCACCTACAAAAAATAAATGGCATTGTCATTTACATTGCCAATAGCTTAATCGTTAAATAAATGGCATTGTCATTTACAATGCCAATAGCGTAATCGCTCGCAAATGCAGGACCTATTGCATTTACACCCACACAGAGCCACACACACAAAGCCACCCACACACACATACAGAGCCGCACACACAGAGCCTCCACACACACCCAACGCCCCCCCACACACACCCAACGCCCCCCCACACACACCCAACGCCCCACACACACAACCAACGCCCCACACACACCCAGAGCCCCACACACACACCCAGAGACCACCACACACACACCTAGAGACCACCACACACACACCCAGAGACCACCACACACACACCCAGAGCCCCACACACACACCCACACACCCAGAGCCACACACACACCCACACACCAAGAGCCACACACACACCCACACACCCAGAGTAACACACACCCACACACCCAGAGACACACACCCACACCCAGAGACACACACCCAGAGCCACACACACCCACCCAGAGCCACACACACCCAGAGACCACCACACACACCCAGAGACCCCCCACACACACACCCAGAGCCCCACACACACACCCAGAGCCCCACACACACACCCAGAGCCCCACACACCCAGAGCCCCCCGCACACACCCAGAGCCCACACACACACACCCAGAGCCCACACACACACACCCAGAGCCCACACACACACACCCAGAGCCCACACACACACACACCCAGAGCCCACACACACACCCAGAGCCCACACACACACCCAGAGCCCACACACACACCCAGAGCCCACACACACACCCAGAGCCCACACACACACCCAGAGCCCACACACACACCCAGAGCCCACACACACACCCAGAGCCACACACACAGGAGAGCAAGCAGAGCGAGGGGGCAGGGGAGCAAGCACAGCCAGTGTGCAGGGGAGCAAGCTCAGCCAGGGGGCAGGGGAGCAAGCACAGCCAGGGGGCAGGAGAGCCAGCACAGCGAACTTAAAGGAAGGCACGGATACACACACTTGATTACAGGTATTATCATTCTTTTAGCACAAAAAAGGTGGAGGTAAAGGGATCAGAAGGAAAAAGCGAAGGAAGAAGAGAAAAAATGGAGAGAGAGGAGGAGAGCGACAATGGGAGCAGGGAGAGTGGAGGAGGTAGACAAAAGGAGGTGAGAGGGAAAGAGATAATAAAAAGAATGGGTATGGTTGAGATTGGAGGAGAGAGATGGCCAAAAGCAGAAATGGAAGGGAAAATGCTACGTTCTAATCGAAAGAGGCCCACTTCACCTTTCACCCCAATTAGGCAGACAAGAACAGTTTCAAACATGGTAAATAATAAATTAGCAATAGAGCAACATGCAGGCATGCCAGGACACTACAAAACTTCTGTGAATTACAGTGATTTTTGTACCCGACCGGCACCCACTGTGACATCTGCCGATAGTGCGCTCTCTTTTGGAATTACATAATCACACACGCACAGGCTTCATTGCAGCACCCCACGACTCCCACTTACTTCTCAAAGCTGCAGGAGCTCGAGCCACCGCAGCATCACACAGCCTCCTCAGAGAGTCTTCTGGGCCAGGCCTAGACTCGGGTCACATGACTATAGTCATAGTGTCCAGAAGGGCGGTATTTCAGCGCTGGTTTTTAATTTTTAACAGGTCTGCGAATGGCGAGCCCCGCACCTCTTGAAGCCCTGTATAAACTACTACTGCAGCAGCCGTGCTTAGAAGCTTGTTTACACAGTCCCATTAGAAGACTAGCAGCCCTGCTTATGAGCTTGTTTACACAGTCCCGATAGAAGAGTAGCAGCCCTGCTTAGAATTATGTTTACACTGTCCCATTAGAAGAGAAGCAACCCTGCTTAGAATGTACTTTACATCGTCCATTAGAAGAGCAGCAGCCCTGTTTTGAGAAGTGCTTACGTGCGAAAGAGGGAAAGCAAATGCAATGAGAAGTGCGGCTGCTAGTATGCGAGGTCTGCTGAGAAGTGCTCGTGACAGTACACAGATCTGCTGAGAAATGCAGGAGCTAGCATACCAATGAAGCTGAGAAGTGCAGGTACTAGTATGCAAGACCTGCTGAGAAGTGATGGGTCTAGTGCAGCAGATCTGCTTAGAAGTGCAGGTGCGAAGCCTTTGACCGGAAGTGCCGGGCACTGAAAGCTTGGCAGTATCGGCCCTGCCACTCCCCCTCGATGGAATGAAGGGAACTGCGGGGGGTGAGCTGTAAAAGCTTCGCAACAAAAATTGTTTTTGTTCTTTTTTTCAAGACACAAGTTTGAGCGCAGAGATGGCCAGCAAGGCAACATCTAAAGTTGGAATGGAAAGCAGCTCTCCTTGCAGTTTGCCTTCCTTTGTGGGCTCAGCACAGCTTGCTTTCTGCTGTTCAGCCTGCATCAGGTTGCCCACATCTAGGGGTAAGTTTGGCACTGAGTGATGTCTTCTCCAGAGATGTCTGCGGGTGTAGCTGGGCATCAGTGTTTTAGGTGTGGGCAAGAAAACAGGGAAGACGACAAAGGTCATGTGCATTATTACTAACTGTAAAACAGCCATGGCCCGCTACCACAGAAAAGAGGTTCTAGGTGCACCCTACTAGAGCCACTGGGCACATGGAGTGGCAGCTGGATATTCTGGTTGGCACAACGACTGATGGGCACTGGGTGGGTCATTTATCACCTCTAGCACCACTTTCCGTGAATTCTTCATTGATAAACGATGCAATTTCTGCCCAGTCATGCTTCATATGGGTAGACATCAAACAGGTTGGGCAGAGGGAGATCAGTGCCAAATGCCAGGGCAGAGGAACAGGGAACCAGCATGCCCACATAACCAGGGGTCTATGAGGGGCAACCTCTCACCAGTGACTTCATGGGGCACATACGCCATTACACACACTCACTCTTCATGTTATCTATCCCCAACACGCCTATCCTATCTCACAACACTTTGTTTTTGGTTTTTGCAGTTTTATATAACGCGAACTCGACACGAAATTATTGGAGCGCTTTACACGAGCACCAGTTATATTACAGAAGGACACATTCAGCTTTTTGGTAGGCACGAGGAGATTAAGTGATTTGCTCAGAATCACAGAATGTTGAGCCGACGCCAAGACCTGAACCTGATTCCCCTGTCACAAAGTACTACAAACACCGAGTACAGGTTCAACAAATACAAATTCAAACTGAAAGTCAGCAAACTAATGACAATGTATTCTGAAGAGACATTGTCTTATTGGTTGTTGGGGCGGGGGGAGGGGGCGGGAAAAGCTGTGCAGCAGAAAATATACAAACAGGGATAGAATCACGCCTGCTTGTGTATGCGATTCCTTATATCGGGGGCTTCAAACAAACGGGCAGAATAGGGGCGCGAGGAGTCTGCTGAGGAGTCGTCGACGCTGTACATGGTGAAAGGAAATGCATACACGTATGTCGGTGTGTGCATAGTTCAGCCCTCCAGGGGCTGGAAATGGGACCCCGGCCTGTCACTCAACATCAATCATTCACCGAGCACTGCACAGGTGTGATGGGACCGCGGCCTCTTTCATACAACATCCGTTAATTCACTGAACACGGTACACGTCTGACGGAGTACAGCCTTTTACCTCCACGCCATCCATGTAGTCACTTAACACCGCAATCCACTCAGACATACATGTGAGCATGTTCCACCTTTGCAGCGTACTTGAAGTAAACGTTGTGTCAGTGAATACGAATATCTACACTTCCATTAGCCCACACTGCACCATATGCATAAAAACATCTACAGATTACACGCCCTGTGCTGTTTCACACACTACACCTTTATACATTTACACCTAGAATGCTGATACGCACTGCAGCACTTGCACACATAGTACACGCTTAAACACAATGCACCCCCTCTTAGAAGCGCACATACCTCTGTTACTCAACCTGCACCCCTCGCATGTGCAGACCTACAGTGCCCGTGCACACAATATACCCCAGGACAGCTCGATCCCCATTACATAATCGTACCTGCACACTCCTTCACACCTGCACAATCCCTTACACAGTCACACCTATTCCATGCCCACACGCCTTCGGACACATAGCAACCCCTTCACAATCACACACACAACTCCCTTAGACCAGGCACACAAATCTGACACTTTTGCACACATGCGCTTCTTAAACGTGCATAGCAGCGCCCCACACACACTGGCCTCTCATGGCGCATAGCACGACACAATACACAACACAACCCTCTTACACATTAACATAGTAAACAGTCTACACACATATTTATAAATAACTATACAATACAGTAGAGTACAGTACAACAGGACACAGCGGGAGGACAACGGTGCTGTGTATACAATAAACTGCAAATCAGCCACGACCAGAGATGATGGACATGTTTGGGTACTCTCCACACCACCCGTGCATCACGCCACATAACATGCCGTATAATCGAGACTATAAACGTGTAATGTTACTGGCCGCAAACCCCCGCTCCCCACCACTGTAATGTCCACCGTACCTGGATGTGTGAGGGGACCTGCACACCTCCAGTCCTCTCTGACATGTCTACCATTTTGTCTCAAATACCCCGACCGAGGGGTTCCTAGCTTAACTAGGTGTAGCTGATGTGTCCATAGGAATAAATGTCCCACCGGCCTCAGGTTCCCTCCAAAGCAACCTTTCCCGAGCGGCCGCGCTTCCGAGGCACTGAACTAGCTGCCGCCTGTGTGCACGGGCACTTATGAGGGCGGGGGGATTCGGGGGAAGAGCGGGACCAGGGCTCGGGACTCTTAGGATATTAGGTGGGTAGGTGGGTAGCTGGACAAGACGGAAAAGCAGGGTTTGAGAGTGAGTTACAGAGGCAGGGCACGGCAGGTGGGGACGGTGACAGGGGGGCACCGAGGGTCACACCGTGCTTGTGCGCAGAGGAATCCCTCCCGGTGCCTGCCAGTCCCCGCGCTCTTCCTGGTTGCACCGCCAGTGCCACAGCCGCCCCAGAGACTCGTACCTGCTTACCTGGAGGTCACCGCGCAGAGCAGGGGCAGAGCCCGGGGTGGGCGGCAGGGGCGCGGGCTGTCAGCACACACTCGATGCCGTGCGAGGGGAGCTTGCACCTCGGCCTTGAGCTCCTCTGGTCCTCCTCTTTCTCCTCAGCCGTGTGCGGTGCCGGAGCTCCGGGTGCACTCGCCAGGCTGTGGGCAGAGCTCCTCGGGCCCAGCGCAGGCTCTCGGCCGCCACCCAGCAGAGCGAGGGGTGACTGCAAGCCCTCAACCCAAATGCCTCCCACAGCAACAGCGCTAGATATGGAGCGTGTAACAAACAAGGAGAAGGAGGCAACAAAGAGAAAAACCGCACGCAGCAACAAAAAAAAAAAAAAGGGCCGGGAACAGCTACCGAATCCCACAGCGGCCGACCTAATCAGCGGGAGGAGGGTGGGAACAAACACGGACAGTGGGAGGGGGGCGGGAAAAAGACCACGGCAGGGAAAGAATACAACGGCCGACCGATTCAGCGGGAGGAGGGCGGAAACAGAGACGGACAGCGGGAGGGGGGGCGGGAAAAAGACAGCGGGAAACGAGGACAGCAGCCTACCTCATCACAAGAAGACTTAAAATGGCGGCCACAAGCTTTTGAAATTTTTTCGGAATTGGGGGCGTATTTTGCTGTTCTGAGTGACGGACGACGTCACTGTCTAAAGAACAGCAAAAATGACGCCCCCAAATCCGAAAAAGACGGGGCTTCTTTGGAGGGATGGCTCTCTCCTCCAATGGCTGGCCTCCATTTAGGAAGCCAGCCAATGGAGAAAGAGCAAAAAGAGGGAGGGATAAATGCAGCACTCTAAGAATCATTAAATCTCCGACTTCCGGTTTCTGCCTTACGGCAGAACCGATAGTCCTCGACCTAAAAAGCAGAAACTCACAACCTGAATTTAATTTTGCTTTTCATATGGCTGATAAGAGGATGGATGACCCATGATACCGCCAGGCAGTCCTTTGTTTCCAGCCAACATATTGAATGCACGTGCTTGTAGTTATGTTAGTAACACTCTCATCATGGGTGCTGAGCTGCTTACGATAAAATTAGAATATTGAAAAATAGTTTGGCTAGCAGTGCCAAAGAAAAGCAAGGCGCTGCTCACTAAACTCAAATTTTTTTCAATATTGTACGTTTTTCGTAAGCAGCACATCACACTGCCTTCATCTTTAAGCAGCTGACAGGACAGCGGCCTGCTATGCTGCATACTGAAATAATATAATATTACAAAAATAGAGTTTGGCGAACCACACCTTTCGCTGGAGCGGGGCAAGGTGTGCGCTTTGAATATAAAGGCACGCAGCTGCCATTGGCTGCTTACTCGGAGGAAAAGAGAGGCACGTGCCGCTATTGTTAAAGCGTGCAGAGCATAAAAAACATACTTCATAACTGAAAAGGTGCAAGGCGAGCGAGCCTCTGTTGTGAAGATCTCACACAGCGACCTCTATTGCTAATAAAAATGAAGCGCAGGGAAAAAAATACGCACAACAAAAGAAGTCACGCGGCCATTATTGTTTAAAAGTCCAAGCACGGTGCACTGAGCTGCAAAAAAAAATTCATTCAGTTGCGGGTGGGTGTGTCGTGTCTGCAATAGTAGGTAGGAGAAAGTCATGTACGAAAATAGTGCCCACAGAGCGTAAATAAAACGTACTGAGTAATATCACATGTAAGAGGGGCAGTTCTTATGGGAGGTTAGAACATGAGGAAAGGAAGTACTAAGGAGGGACTAGTAAGCCTATTAACAAATCAAGTCACAATTTACAAAGGACAGTAACAGGAGCCAACTGAAAAGATGGGCGGAGCTTCAGGGCCATACCTGAAACGGCATGTCTCGAAGAGAACCACGCAAGCGCTGCCTAAGTGAGACCTAAAAAGGGCAACAACGGGTATATATTTGCCTGGGCTTGACTACAGAGCAGACACTTTTGGGTGGGTTTTGTTTGATTTCCGGCATGCTGCGTGTTCCATGAAAGCCTATGCTTTGGCGCACAAAGGCTTCATTAATGGCGATGGGGAGGGATGGGTGCCACACCCACTTAGATGGAGCTTGATGCAGAAGGTATACTTAGCATGACTGTCGATTATCTCTTTTTCTGGAGGCCCTGGAATCTGCACTCTGGTCTGCTGCAAAGCACCAGATGGCCAGAGCATTTGTTTCGTTTGTAAGTCCCATGGAAATGTATTCGGGCCTTCGCACTTCCTTTAAACTCTGACGCTTATTATTCAAGGCTTCAGACAGCTGGTATAGTCTTGTAAATGACTGCAACTAGTCCTCTTTGTTATTTGAAGTACACTTGCTTGCTACTTTAAAAAAAACTCTGTTCAGAGTTTCCTGCATTAAAACTATTTGAATAAACCACGCCATGTATAAAGAGTGATTGATGTCTATACACAGGTTTGAGATTTTTTTTTATTTTCACAGCATATTTGCACTTGTCCTCCAGTTTATATTTAAAAAAAAAATCCTTTTTTCTAGGAGTACTTTACAAACAAGAATTTGAAAGCACATAGTTTGGCATTCTCATTATATAGACCGACTGGTTTTGCCAGTGCTTTTACTTGTAATTCCAGATGAACAGAAACTCATTTAGTATTTTAGATTGTATTTTTAGTATAATTGCGTACAGAATGTGAAATGTACATTACAGAAACTATGGATAGTTTTGATTTGCTACATTTTGTAATGTTGTCATGAAATAGTCTGAAATGGCGAAAGCAGTTTAGGTTCTGTGTGACATCATGCTGCCTGCACAGTGTGGTCTGGGAAACAGTATTTCCAGATACTTTTCTGCCGTTCCATAGATTTATTTTTGTGGCAGCTTAACCTTTAACTAATACATTTTAGTTTATACACAGTTGAAAGCTTATGAATTGCCCCTATCATGCTGGATGGGAAGCATAATAACTATAACAAATACAAACCCTCATTTGTGTGCACACAGCACCAAAGAGTTCCACGCACAAATCCTACACACACAGATCCACAATTGATTAGAGACTCGCCACCCGGGGGACTGACATACGGACGGACAGATTCCCCTTCTCCCAAGCAATAGATCTTGCAAGAGGTCCAAGCCCTGGTGACACATGAGAAGGGAGGGGAGCGAGAGAGAAGGAGATACTCTATATTCTCTCTCTCTCTCCCTCCCAGAGAGAAGGGCATATTTTCCTAGATACATGCACAGCCCCCTAGAGACAAATAGAAGCTATTTCTTCCCAGCCCCATCCACTTTTTGAGGTGTCCCTTGTTGTAGAAAGACCTATTGTGGACAGTACCAATACTAAAAGTAGGCTTTGGATGAGCCCATTGCTCATCATTGGTTGGCCTTCACGTCAGTCTCTTTTTATTACTTGCTTGTTATTCAGTAGCTTTCCTTTGTCGTCGTATGTTTCTCTCCTCTGGAGCACAGCTTCTTTACCTATTGTTTGATCTGATGATTTGTATCTTTCCCTTGCTTTCATTCTTTTCTTTTCCTTTTAGCACACATGGGAGTGTGTATTTTCTTTTTACATTTTAGAAAGATTTTACAGCTGCACTCTAGTATTAGAGAAAAATACACTTTCTTGTGCATTTAAAAAATGTATTGCTCCAAGGTGGGCATCATCCATCTAGGTATGGGAAATTGAAATAAAATGACAGCCACGTCACGATGTATGAGCAAATGCGTGATGATGCATTCATGAATGCAAGTCATCACGGAATGGTACCCTTAATCATGATGCATGTACGCGTATATTTCATCACGCTTTTTGCTATTACTAATGAGCAATGACAATAACACAATTTTCATAGTTTGCCTTTTGCAGATATCGAATAGCATCCAAAATAGTATTGGCAGGAATATTGCATCTGCTTTGGCAAAACATAATTCATGTTGGCGTGTCCAATGTTGTTGCTCTACTATGTTTCCTTCAAAGTTATTCTGGAGTCCCCGGGAAGAGTTGAGTAACTTATCCTTCTACTGCTTTGGGGTCATTGGAAAGTAAATGTTTGACCAGTGGAAAAAGCCATAGATCATGATGCTATTGGCAACCACTAAGTCAATTCCATGTTGCTACTTGGTCACAGGTTTGCTCTGTAGCAATCCTTTTCATGCCAATATGCATGTTGGTTTGCTTCACAGTCCTCGTTTTACCCACGCTAGCATTTCCCTGTAGCCATATAAAGTGTGCCTCGTCATATCAGCCTTAATATTTGGACCTTCCGTTTTGGTGCGTTCCGTACTTCACCAAAGAACTCTTAATATCTGTACGTGTTTAGGAACAAAGTTATGGGAATTAGGAATGCACTCCCAGAAAGGAACTATCATGCAGCTATGAAAGCAGTGGTTTCAGTTGTGCATATTATTTATGATTGTGCCTAACCTGCAATCTTTCCTTTCTAGGAGGAATAGATTCAGTTTGTTAGTGTAGTCTTTGTGGTGCTGGATGCAAGAATATGTGTATTTAGCACAGTGTTTACTACCGCTCAAACGCACAGTTAATCTGCTCATTATTACTTATAGGGCTACTGTTTAAAAGCTTCTACTCGTAGGTCTTCACACTATCACATTCCCAACCTGTGGGTATCCTTGCCAACTAGTTTCAGGCTTGGAAACTGGTTCTATAGTTGTTCATGTACAGCACTCTGTATCAGCAGCACTCTTTTCCGTATCAGGATGCAGTACCAGGAAACAGATTCACACAGATTACACTGTGGAGGCTCCTTAATTGTTGCATACCAGGAGCTGGAGTTAACCAGAGTGCTGCCAACTTGAGTGTCCCTGGCGCTGCTCCTCCCTGACCGCCCTGCATTGTGGTTGCTTCCTGCATTGTGGTTGCATTATGTCTGGTAAGTGCCATGGAGTTGTTATGTCAAACTAGATGTAACGCATCTGTGTGCTATGTTCAGAACACTTCATATACGTTTTACACAAATGGAGCCCAGAACCCAAATAAGATTTATACATGTCTATTCCCTTCACCTATTAGACCCAAGGGCAATGAATCTGAGTCCTTCTATACAATGCAATGCTGCTAATTACTGGCCTATGGTCTGTTTAAGGATTAATATTTTTGAGCAAAACTTCTTGACTAGAGTATCAGCTAGCAGAGGGTTCGTCATCTATCTACTTCTATTATCCTTTGGCAGTATTATAAAACATACTCTATTTTGTTACATTCTGTGAGTTATTTTCCTTCAGCAAAGAAATGTTGCACCTTGCTGGATATAGGGCAGGGATTTTCTGGCAGACACTCCTAATACATTAGGTCGCATAATGACCAGAACCCAGACTTCTTAAAGCCTTTTCAAGCCAAGATCCACTTGATGAATAAAAACTATTTAATGGGGACACCCCAAACTGATAGATTTTATCAATACTATGGAATATGTTAAATACTATGAAAGATTTGGTGATCCTCCATGGAACAATAATAATTTGCTAAGTAGTTTTGAATGTAAATCATTGTAGGAGTACCCAATAAGTCAAGTGAGAGGGGCGTGGCTTGGCAGCCAAAGATGACGGTTGCAGGTTAACAGCTCTGGGCAGCCGACTCAAATCCTTCATTTATACTGCCCCATCCTGTGGATTGCTAGCCCCCACCTTTGAAACTGGGAAGACCCCTTGCATCACTTTCTGTGACCCGTAGACGGCTGTGAGAGAATGGATGAGCGACAATTGATGGAGCAGGCTCTGGCCGCCGAGGCCATGGGGGAAAAAAGCTGAGACCCAGACCATCCTGGGCCCAATAGTGGGAAGGTGAGAGGGGAGAGATGTGCTGCCGGCTGGCCCGGAACGACCCACAAGGAGTGGTGGCCGGGATAAAACAGTGAGGCAATGGTGGTGGCGGCCATGAAGCTTCCTTGGCTTCCTGGTCACAGCATTGACAGATGCAGCGCCCCGCTGCCGAGGAGGCCTCATAGACCAGACCACCTCGGCAAATGAGGGGGTTCCAAAAGAGCGGCCTCAGGAAGCAGCTGTTGTGGCGGAGGAGGGATGTGGTAGCTGAAGGGGCTCAGAGTGGCCTGTTCGCTCCCAAGGCTGCTTGTTTTTAGGTCTCGCCTTTTCCATTCCGAAGGAATGGGAAATGGCGAGAATTCAAGTGCTCAAAATACTCGTGAAACCACGGGTTTTTTCATGCGGTTTTCTTCGAGTTCACGTGGCCACAGGCACGCGCTTTTGGGCCATAAACTTTCACGGCCTTTGAAGTGAAGCTCAGCTTCACTTCATAGGCTCCTGCTGCTTCACACCCTCATCGCCGCTCTCCCCGCTCGGCCCCCATTCCCTGCCCGCCGTGTCGCATTTCTCCTCCCCCCTCCCCTTCTCTGCCTTCCCTCCGTCTTGTTTCACAGGCACTCCTATCACGCAATTGAACAGAAGGGCAAAGCGAATCTCAGCAAGTAATTTTGACAGAAATGGGTGTCTAGCTGCGCCTGTGCCCTGCCAACTTCAAACGTGCGAACCTTTCAACAGCATTGCTTTGTTTCATTTGTGCAGGGCCAGGTTTATGCAGGATTTTCCAGTCAGAAAAAATCCTTCCCTTTCTAAGTTTATATTACTTATCTCTTGCTGAAAAGTGTATTTCAAAACATTGACGAAAGTCAAAGATCTAAGTATGTACAGCTGGTGCATTTCAGAAAAGAAAAAAAGTGTGTAACTTCATGAATGTAGAGAGAACAAGTTACAAATATTAAATGGCAATTTTTTTCTCAATGAATCATTGAGCATTTCTTGAGAAGCAAGAAGATCAAGGTCGCGTGGATTTGTTGGAGGCGTCTCCCCGCGTCAGAGACGAAACAGGAGAAACGTGAGTAATCCGGCACGCTGCTTGCTGGGGCTTCCTCCTCTGACAGAACAAATCGCAGCCTTGTTCTTCTAAAACATCAATGTAATAAATAAATCCATCCGGCGAAAGGGAGATAAAGAGCGTCCATCTGCAGGGAACCCGCTCGTCCGCAGATGAGGTAAAGAAAAAAACACGACGATGGTTGTATAATTTATTGTCCTGTGTGAGCGGCTTTGTGCGCTGTGCCGATGCAGACATCACCCGCCATTAGCCTATGAGGCCGCCCACTCCCATTAAAGAGACATCGCACAGCCGTCTTTTCCCACCATGATGCTTTTTGTTTTCAGTCCCCAAAGCTGGGGATGGTAGCTTGGCGTGGCGGCCGTTGCCGGCTTCAGCGTTCGTTTTCTCATTGGGGGGTGGGGTGAATGGGGATGGGTGGGAGACGATGGGCGGCTCTTGCTCCTGGCCGTGCAGCGCCTCAATTGAATAATCTACGCTACATATAATGCGTGGTAGGTAGCATTCAGGGCGTGTTTTTCCCTAGTATCCCCCGTGGACCTCCTGCCGTGAACGTGTTGGCACGTCAGTGATCACCTGGGTTCCAGTGTTAAAGGAGGCTTTGTGTCCTTTGGGAAGTGATACTACGTATGTTTAGTTCGCAACCTGTCTCCAGCCTGTATGGCGTTCTCTTGTTCTGATATATATATATATATATATATATATATATATATATATATATATATATATATATATATATATATATATATATATATATATATATATATATATATATATAATCTCGGTGGCTTAACCAAGAAAACAGCGCAATGTAGAACTCGCTGTCGACTCTTTTCGTCTTTATGACCGACTCAGCATTTCATCATTCTGGGTTTGATTAAAATACATTACGCTTGAATTAGGTCATAGTAAAGCTCACTCGTGCTTTCTGTTCACCGGAAATGTAATGTCACTGTGCGTGTTAAAGGATACATAATAGCTATACCGTCACAGAACAATAGCCTGACGCTACTGCGTGACATATGCAAACCGTCTTCCAACCTGTACTGAAAGCTGTAATTTTACTGTCAAAGTAAAAAGGAATAATTTAGTGAAAGAGTACGGCAGAGAAGACACTACATGATTGACAGGGGGTCACATGACTTGTGAATACCGGTGTTACTTGTCCGAGTGTAGGGCTGTGTGGCTGAAGACGTATTGTGTTTAGGTTCGTTTGTATCTCCGGGGCGATGTTGCGTCACTCTGTAGTCAGTGCTAAAAGCACGTGCTGTTTCTGAGGGTGTGACAGGGGTGTTGTCTCTGACAAGGGCATGTATTAAAGCAACAGTACTGCACGTAACCTTTACATTCGTAACCTCTGACTTTTTTTCCCTCTGTACGTCTGTATATGTTTTCCAGCGCTTGCCAATTGAGGTTTGCAGCATTTTTCCTTAAGGTTCTCAATGACTGCCGAGCTTAAGTATGTTGTTGATGGTCGCATTTTCGTGGAGGAATCGCTTTTAAACCATTACATTTGTATTATATTCAAAAAGCCATTGTTATTTGTAATATCAATACATCTAAGTCACATCAATACAAAACATGTGGCATTACAAATGCTAAAAGTGTCACATTTGCTTTAGTTAAAAGTATTGGCATTGTAAATCACAAAACATAAATATAAAATGTCATTTGCAAAACCAATAGCTCCAACTTTCCTACTGCGAGACCTATTGGCAACGCCAGTGCTTGTTTGACTTGGCAGCTGTGCCCAGCACACAAACTTCAAAACTCTTGCCTATCTACATCACATGCAACCCCATAGTGAAACTGAGTGGCTGGCCTAGGTGAGAGACAGTTTTGTGAGACCTTAAACAGGCATCTAGGGGAACACCTGCTCACTCACAAGTCTCCAAACTGCATACACATACCCACTGACCCCTTATAGTGGAGCAGCATGCCAGGAGAGATGCCCAGGACCTTGAATGCCAGGACTGAGTGAGAGATGCATATGCCGTAGTACCTGGCTGAGGGCGACCTTCCTGAACACAGTAAATATACGTGTGCTTGCAGTGATGTCGACCTATGGGGAAGGAGCGGGGCATGTGTTCCACTATAACTGTGTGACCTGTGTGCTAGGGTGAAACTGGCTCTCACATGCCTGGATGCAAACGTGAATAGACTGTGGGGCGAAAGAAATGCCCAGAAACCTTCCAGTTCGTCCTGACTGTTATGGTGAAGGACCAGGCGAGGGCTGTGACCAGACAAGGGAAAAGGGATAGATTCACTAGGCCCATCTCAGTCGTGGTTGGGCTGGTGGGACAGCGGAACTGGTGGACCCAACCCACCCAGGAGATCCCATTAATCCAGCCACGATTTTTCTGGCGATTAAGGACTCCCACAAAGACTTAAATAAAAATATTGGGGAGTGGATATTGAGCTCGCAATACTCTGGCAAGAGATGAAGAATCTCTCTGCACGCACAGCGAAAGCAAAGCACCTCCTCTCTACCCTAGAGGTTGAACTTAACAAAGCACTAAAGGAACTCAAACTGCTACAAACGTTCACTGACATCCTGGAACAAAGGGTGGAGGATGTCTAGGACTGATCCCGCCAGAAGAACTTGCGTCTGATGGGCCTCCCAGAGGCTCGGAGGCCGATAACCTTCCACAAAGACTGGTTCTGATCTGGGGTGACACAATCATCATAGAAAGGGCTAACAGAGCCTTGGCATCAAGGACTCCACCTGTGTCCCCTCCTCACCCCTTCTTTCTCGGGATACTGGCTGGCCTGCAAGCAATCAGACCTATGCAGCACCCCTGCTGAGGTCCTGCTTTTCCCGACTACAGACAAAATAAAACTACAGTGCAAATCCTTCCTTTGGGTGAAACAAAAACAGAGAAATTTCCAGTTCCAATATATGTTGTTACTTTACCCTGCAGGGTTGGCAGTCCTGTTCCAGGGGAAGTCTACTACTTCGATACCCTGGAATCTGCACAGGACTGGCTGGAGAAAAGGAAGCATCTTAAACAAAACATGGGCGAGTCCCTTCCTTCTGGAGGAGGGTTGGGTCTGAAAGTCCCCCCCCCCCCCCCTCCCCCACCTCACCCTCTCCAATAGAAAATGCCCAGAGGAGAGGACACAGGAACCGTAAAGGCTTCAGGGCGAGGGTAGGGCACATAGGACAATGCCACCTTAAGAGGCTCAGGTGTGGACTTCAGACCACAACTCCCTTGAAAGATCATACTGATTTTTCTAGAAGGCCCAAACGACCAAGAACTTGGGGCAGACTTCTGACAACACACAGTCACATCTTTACTGCATTTTAATAATGGCAGATTGGGCTCATTGACCTGTATGAACTCGGTGGCTTTTGGAGCTTCTCCCCAAAATCCCAGAAATCAGCACCCGTTGCATTGTCTTCTGTTATTATTTGGTTCTTTAGACTTCTTTTCTTTCTTTTACTTTTTACCTTACCAGTTTTGTAAAGCTTATTGTCCATGTGGGTGACAGATGCTTCACATTCAGAATTGTGAGATCAGGGGGAGTTGGGGAATGGGGTAAGTTAGCAGTTTAAGTTCACTAAGGGTACATGTGGTGCACAATCATTAACACCTTCTGGCCTCCTCATGCTAACCAACCTGACACTTAACAACGAGGTCCCATCATACAGAATCCTGACATTGAGCATTAATGGCATGAATGCTAAAATAAAGGGATAGTTCTGAGTCTACTAAAACCCTGTGTCCTGCCATGCTCCTCCTCCAAGAGACCGATCTCCTGGGCTGTAACTTTGCATTCCTGGGTCGCTTCAGATACAACAGGATTTACCATGCAGGATTTACTAGGGTATCTTGAATGGGGAACAGCTTTGCTATTGGTGGTAACTGACATTCAAGTTGACCCCCAAGTGGCGCATTCTCAGGATTACAGGCACAATTGAGACCAGAGTTTAGTCATTTTTTAGTGTGTATATTTCACAAGCCTTTCAAAACCAAACCCTGACGGACCCTACGAAAGGCATAGCCGCAACCTCTGAGGGGCACGCTACAATTGGGGGGTGAGTTTAACGCACTGATGCTCTCCCTCGACACTAAGGACTAAGAGCCACATGGAGAGGAGAGCGAATACATTGGGCAACTGGGCAGACTCACTGGTGGTGTACGATGCATGGAGATGCCTACACCCAGATTCGAGAGCATACACCACCTTCTCGCACCCCACGCCTCCTACTCCAGACTAGTTTACATATTTGTTCGGAGGGTGGACTTGCTTGGAGTCCAGGGCGCAACAATCCATTCAAGTGTGGTGTCAGACCACTCCCTCAGACTCTGAAATGCAGGTAATGAGATGTAGTAGGCAATAATACCTCCACTCTGGTTGGATCAAATACACTGACTTTTGTGACCGGATTGGAGAGCGAATTAAAGATTACTTCCCTAGAGTCATCCCACCCTAATTTCTGGGAAGCTATGAAGATGGTGATATGGGGACAGATAATATCCTTCATACCCGGGAGGTGCAAGAAGAGAGAAAGGAACTGTCAGTCCCTGGAACAAAATCTTCAAGCCGTGGAGACTCAATAGCTCTCCTCCCCGACGGGCGAAGACAGTCTGAGCCCGCCTGACTGGTCCTCAATTAAAAATTGACCAGCAATTCGAGGGCAGCTTTGAAGGAAACACAGTATTGTATCTACGAATTCGGAAACCAAGCAGGAAAGCTTATATATTGGCTACCTTCTTGGGAAGCAGCCTCCAGACTGACAGAAGGCTTGAGGGTGACCTCTGACAAAATGGTCTACGATTCCCAGGGGGTGGCACATACATTTGCAGCCTATTACCAAGCCCTCTATTGTTTAAACAGGAGTTAGGTGAAGAAAACCATGTTCTGACAAGCGGCAGCGATGGCATGTTGTGAAGTTTCGGCATGATGGGGTAAATCCTTAAATTATGCTTACCAGCCGTTAAAAATGAAAATAAAAGGGCTGCTTGGCCTGATTGGGATCACCCATGGTTCATTACTGCTATAATATCGCCATCCAGTGATCGAGGGTGCCTACCCCAGGCATATTACTGTCCATCCATAGCATTCTATAAGCTGCAACTGGTAAAATGCTCTCCTAAGTATATTTATAGTCCTTATTTAAGCTATAGATTTCAAAAGGCCACACACGTTGCATTTGCAAATACTACTTTCCAGTTGCAGGACTTTGGGTGGAGTCCATAAACAGCAGGATCTGTGTTCACTTTTCATTTATATGCTACAGTCTATTTCAGAAGCAGGGCAAATTATATGGGGAAGGATTTCTCCCTTCTGTTACTAGCTCTAGAATAAAGGAAAGTACATTATTAAAATGTGGTCCCAGGTGATGGAGTTAGTGGCAGAAATACACATTTCTGGTTGAGGTGTTTGCATTTGAGAAATATGCATATGCGCTGGAAAAGATTTTAATTGGTCGGATATTATATCATGACGGTTTTAAAAATGTAGACTCGATGAGAGGGAATGTATATTTAAAAAACTGTGAGCAAAGGAAACTATGAAAAGCTTGTGAGCAGTCTTGTTTGTTCTGGTTCATTTCAGCTTCCAGGAGGCTATTGGTTATGTGGATTGGTTGCTGCTCTTTTATCTAGCTCAAGCCGCACTCCTAAATTTAGCAGATGCATGCAAAGCAGACTGAATATGCAAACTGCCTATGGCAGTTCTGCATTTACATCCTCACAACACAAGTTAACATAGTCCCTATGGAAGGTAAGATAGGCGGAAATGGATGAATCAATTAAAAGTTGTCATAAAGGAATGGTGTAACTGTAATCAGAAAAGCTTTGTCTTTTGTAATTAAGCACGTTTATAGGTAGTTGATTATGTTACATATCTCCTGTCCGCTTTATTTGTAAAATTGAAGATGTCATTAAATTGATGCAGACAGTTAAACCATTTTTTTTGCTTGTCAGTGATGTTCGTTTCCAACCTGGTAACATTTCTTATAGTCTGTTAATAAACTATATCACTCAACTCTACCACTCCACTCCCCAAATCTACCCCATTCCACTTCGTCCAATGTACCCAACTCCAATCTAGCACACTCTGCTCAAATCTATCCCACTCCTCCCCAATGTACTCCACTCCAATCTAGTCCACGCTGTTACAATCTGCCCAACCCTAATTCACCCCTATCAACTCCACTCCAAGCTACCCTTCTCTACTTCAGTCTACCCCGTTTGACCCCACCCTACTCCACCTCGCCCTACAGCAGTCTACTCTACCCCACTCTAATCCAACCTACTCCAATCTACCTCACTCCAAAGAACCCAACTCCAAACATCTCACTCCACTCCAACCCACCCCGGCCCAATCTTCTCCACTTCACCCCAATCTACTCCAATTTAACCTACCCTACTCCCCTACTCCAATCTACCCACTCCGATCTACCCCATCCATCCCAACCTACCCCTCCAATCTAACCCACTTCCCCAATCTACCTTACTCCAAACTACCCCAATCTATTCCATTCTGTCCAACTGTAATCCACCCAGTCTACCCCACTCCACTCTATCCAAATCCACTCCAGTCTACTCCACTTCAGTCTACCCCAATCCACTTCACTCTTCCCCAGTCTACCCCACTCCACTCAAACCTACACCATAACATGAAATGTGTATTTGTAAAGCGCAATTTCACCCAGAAGGTTTTCTTGGTACTGCACCTCAACACACCAAGATATCTACCCTATCAGGCGGTGGCCAAACTTTGAGAAGCCCCATGCTATTGAAACCTCAAAAAAGTTGGAAAAAGACAACGTACAACCGTACCTTCTCCCAGGATCTGGAACACCCTCCCCCTGGAAATCAGAATTAACCCTTCAATCACTTCCTTCAAAAAAGAAGTCCAACTACTTTTAATGAACAAAGTTCTACCCTGATCCCAATTCTTGAGCTACCTGGGTACTATTCAGACGCAGCTCACCAACCAGGATGTGCGCTTGACTCTAAGTGCGAATGACTAACGCACTCTTAATACCTTCCGATCTACGAGTATTGACATTTGTTTTCCTGTTTATCTACTCATATATATGGTACTAGCTTATTGCGCTATTTGATGTGACATTTGTACAGCACTCTGATACCCTTCCAGGGTCTAGTTCGCGCTATATAAAACTTTATGAATAAATGTTGTAACTTTTATGGAGTGAGTGATGGACTGTTAAGCTTCCAGTTGGTTGTGAATTTTGAGTATCGATATCTGATTAAAAGGCTTCTGCTAACAGTTCTACAGCACTGATAGTACACTGAAACAATATTTTATCATTGTCCTGATATTTGCATGATGCCATTACAGAAAAGAACCAACAATACTATATGCAAATAAGTCCAGCCACGTCATGTCGCAAAAAGGTCGGTGTATCTTTAAATGCTACCTTGTACCTTGAATGAGTCCACAATTGACCTGTTTGTGAGGTGTAGCTAGATCTGGTCACGCCGATTCTGTTTGGTGAGCTCCCGTCATCTGAAGGTCCCAGACCAGACAGCAGAACAGGAAGCTGATCATTGGACTATTTTTCACAAGCAGCAGTCCCTTGTCGTCACCAGAATGCTCACCCCTGGAAATTTGTGATAAGCTCCTTGGTAAATTGCATTATGGTTGGTCCTTTTTAGGTTTAACTTGACAGAGTAACTTTTTGTAGACCTTAAGTGAATTATGCAAATAGTGTTTAGAATCACCACTGAAAGAGGAGTTTTGACTCCACCCACATGTTGAACATGAATGTGTGATTTGAATAGGCAGAAGCTGTGGCCTGCTGTTGAAGCAGTGCTTATATTGCTGTTCTGTTGACCCAAGGAGAGTTTTTTTTCTCATCTTAGATGGCTGCTGTGTTAAATCGAAATGATGTAGTAGGAAGGAAGGAACACCCCTCCATCATGCTTTAATCCTATTTGCAGAGATGGTTTGGTCATCCTCATGCTGCATGAGCCAGCAACAACCTGGCTGACTCCACTTGACGATGTTTACTTACTTAAAAAAAACAATTGTATTGTAAATGCCAGTGTGCATCGTTCCTGTTTGTGAGCTGACTGGAAGTTGTGCCATGCGGACCATAGGAGTGAGCAATAGAGGGGTTTAATTGAGTGAAAGAGTTGCCTGTGTGACCCTGCTGTGTTTTTTGTTTCTTTTCATTTTTCATCTGGCATGGGCGAGCTCCGCTATAGAACTCTACTGTGCAGAGGTCTTGCATACTATAGAGGCCATAGTGGAGACCGCAGTTAATCGTACCCTAATTATTGCCCTGTAAGGGCACACCCAACCTATCCAGAGCCTGGTCAGGGGGCTGATGGGTGGGTGGATTAGATGGGTGGATTCTCCTACTGGCTAAGCAACAACTGGCCTGCTGCTGGATTGGAAGTCCCCTCCTCCCCGAACCCATTGCCTGAGTCAGTAGCTCTTGCATAGGCGAGAGTTGTTTGCTTTGCCAATGCTTGGTAAACTTTGAAACCCCTACCAAAAGAGGTTCACTGTTAAACTTAAATGGGATCACCCACCTAAGGTCTTCACATAACATGCAATTTTATGTCAGAAAGCTGATGGGTATGCAATAGTTGCTGATAAGACTTCTTTAGCGAAGACCATGGGCAACTCTCTGTAGTTTGGCAATAAAACACTAAACACATTCCTGATTAAAGCATAATGGCATGCTCCAATATTCAGCAAATCTTCAGCAACGTTATGTATCCATACCATATAATCATTCTCTAAACGTAGAATTTGTAAAATGCACTGTCTAACAGGTATTTAACACGAGCATGTTCCCAAACATCAACTGCTGAACAATATATTGTGGACATAAGATTTAGGTGTTCTCACAGGTTTCTTTGCGACCCGCTATGGCTTTAAGCCACAACCCACATCAGGCGTGTTAATCCTATACCTTGTTTACCTTGTCGGACTTGCACTTGAAGCTATGTCGGCAAACCGTGCACCATAATATTTTTCACTTTGCAGAATTGCATTCATTTCCCATGATATGCCCATTCTATGCATCAACCTGTGCACACATGCTGTATTTGACTAATAGCACTTTACTACTAACTTTGTTTTTAAAACTATATAAGTGTTTATGGAGTAAAGTAAGTAGCCGTATGGTGCATGATGTCATCAGTGAAATCATTTGAGATTTCGTCAGTCATTTTAATGTCCTGAATGATGTAATACGTGAGATCCTAAGCAACGCATGAAGGGGCGCAAGTTATAGTTCGCTAAACTAACTGGCAAGACTATAACATCTCCCTCTCCCTATATATATATATATATATATATATATATATATATATATATATATATATATATATATTAATTTGGACAACATTTCCAAAGAAAATATTATATATATATATATATATATATATATATTTTGGACAACATTTCCAAAGAAAATATTTTTTTGGTTTGCTTGTAACTTTGGTGTCGTTTGATTAATCTATACAAAACTTTCCTAAAAAATAAAGTCCTCTACCTCACCTCCTTTCTGGTATGTTTCAGGATGATCATTCAAGTGGGGGCTGAGAATGAGGAGGTGGATCCCAAAATGCGTTTTTCCCCATTCATTTTTTCACAGGAAATTTAAACAGCCATATCCCAAACACTGCTAAACCGAATGACGCCAATTTTGTCAAAAGGCTAGATCTTGGTCCAGAAAGCCTGCTTTTTTGTGATTTTGGTGTACACTCATTTAGTAATTTTTGAGTAATTATGCATATTTTAAGCAGCAGTGGATCTGCAGAGCGAACAGATCTTAAGATAAAATCTGATTGGCAGTTACCACATCAACAAAGATGTGATAAAAACCATTTTAGAGCTCCGGGACTCAGTCTTTTGTCCTGAAAAGAGGTATGAAAAAAGATGTAGGGGGCAGGGTGGGAATACTCTGGCACCCCCATAGACCTGGTTGGTGGTAGGCCACCCACGTTAATAAAAATAAAAAAACAGCAGCACGCGCTGTCATAAAAAAAAAAATAGTAATTAAAAAAATGATAAAACCCTGGGATGGGCCAGGGCCCAGAGAGGTAGATATTTTTGGGGAAGGGCAGCATCCTCCCCAAGAGTCTTGTATCACCCCAGGCTGATAATTCCAATATCGGGAGTGGGTATGCAGACCCCCTTCTCTAAACCGTTGATCTGACCCCGGGGACCCCATCCCCGGGATACAGTAGTTCCCTGCTGGAGTGAGTGTATGGCATGTGAGTGTGTACATGCCGGTGAGAGTCTTCTGTATTTAGTGCAGGGGTCTCCAACCGTTTGTGTAGTCAGAGCTACTTCTGGCCAGTGAAAATTGTCGTGAGCTACTGAACCCGAAGCAACTCGCGCATTTTTTCGAGAGACCCCCACGCCCAGTTTTATGGACTTTAAGCCTAATTTCATTAGAGCCCATACTGTTCCTTTCTGCCCTCTGTTTCATTAGTTTTCCCCTCATTTTTTGTGCCCTTCTGCCCTGTTTCACTCGTTTTCCCCTCGTTTTTGTGCCCTTCTGCCCTCTGTTTCACTCGTTTTCCCCTCGTTTTTTGTGCCTTTCTGTCCTCTGTTTCACTCGTTTTCCCCTCGTTTTTTGTGCCTTTCTGCCCTCTGTTCCACTCGTTTTTGCTTCGTTTTTTGTGCCCTTCTGCCCTCTGTTCCACACGTTTTTTGTGCCTGGCGTGTCAGTGTAGCACTGGGAATTATTCAACATCACATTCATAAAAAAAACAGAATTCAACGCCACTAAACTATCTATCTGCTCGTCCATTGAGCTTACCTGCGGTCAAAGTCACTTCTTTGCTCCGTACTGCTCTGCGCTGGCACCAGTCGCACAATGGCAGACAGTGCGATGCCAGCGCGCTTTCAGGTAACGATGACGTCACAGGAGACAGACTCTCACAAGAAGAGTCTGCAGCTCCAGGAGAGGAGCGTCATCCCGCCCCCACCCCCAGCTTAGCTCCAATCCGAACGGCTGGTTTGGGTGAGGGCGGGCAAATGGAGCCGTAAAAGCTAATAGCCCATGAAGGGCTACACGAGCTACTCCCGGGGTCTCCGCAAGCTACCGGTAGCTCGCGATCGACCGGTTGGAGACCCCGGGTATAGTGGATGAGTACAAAGGGGCAAGGGCATGGTCAGACTAGCCTTTAGGGCAATCAGGCAGTACCCAATGGCTTGTCTGACAGATTGGTGTGTGGGATGGTTTTATAACAGTGTGTGTGGGGTGGTTTTGTGGACAGGTGGGCCAGTTATTTTACTCTTTATTTCCACAAGCTGTGTGTGTGTAGCTAGAGCACATTAAGCCAAGACCAGTTGGCATTTTCAACCCTTGTTGAGAGAGCACAATCTCTGCAGACGACTAGATAGGAGAAGGCGCCTAATATGTCTCGACCAAGTCTAGGCACAGCGTGTTGTGGTGGAGACAACGCGCTGTGCCTAGACTTGGTCGAGACCTATTCCGACTCAGAATAAAGGGCGACTCACAGACAGGGGTGCAGCTCAACATTAGAAAGTCTCTTTTATATATATATATATATATATATATATATATATATATATATATATATATATATATATATATATATATATATATATATATATAATGTATGTATGTATGTATATATGTATATGTATGTATGTATGTATATGTATGTATAATTGCCTATGAGAACCCGGTCATTGTAGTTTGGATGACTATATGAGTGGAGGGCGACTCGGGTTCTAATCTTTCCCTCTGTGCTCCTTTTTTGGATATATATATATTGAAATAGAGCTTCCCTGGTTACTAAAGTATCAGTGGGGAAAGGGAACGTGGGAGGATGAGTGTGTTACAAAGGTGTGTTTCAAGGTCTGTTAGTGGGTTGTGGTCATATGAGGGCCCACCAGCGTGGATGTGTTTAGATCTGCTCAGGAAAGCGTACGCACAACTAGCAACATATTCGGATTTGTTTATGCCTTTTGTTTGCGGCGCTGTGATAATTCATGTTTATTTGATATCTTGTATGAAGGTCTTCAGGTACAGAAAGGACTTCAGAGTGCTCATATATGTTTTTTTTAAGATAGGCTATTTACCAGAAACTTATTTTTTTCTCTCTTTATATCTCTTTTTAAGTATGGGTTATGTTTGGGACGACAGTATGTTTAAATTTTTTCAGCTGCTGATACTTTTCCTCCTGCTTGGATGGTGGCAGAGGAGATGTGTGTTAGGGACTGAAGAGCATAAGTCCTTACAATGCTTGCTGTTGACCTTAAACTAATCCATCAACTTTTGTATAGAGCAGCAGTAAAAGGATCTTTTCGTGTTATCTGGAAAAATATTCCTACCTCAACCTAGGGACTTAAGAGAAATGAATAGTCCAGAAAACATTAAAAAAGGCCCACTTATATTTACTCTAGTCGTTTTTTCCCCCCTATGTTTGAAGTCCCGCGGTAAGCAAATGTGTATCAATTGAGGGCTGTGTCCGTGTTGAATAATGTGGGCTTTGCTGTATTGCATGCTGCTTGCTCCCAAAGTAAACTGATAACGATAAGGTCGTTTTTAAAGATTAACCAGTCCGCGTTGGTGAGATACTTTACATGTTTGTCACATGTTCATTCTCACTCTTGTAATCTAGACCAAAAACAGAAGGGGTTTGGGAAAAGACCGGGCAAGCCTCTAACTATAAAAACTGTCTCTGTTAATACTTACCATGCAGAAAAAAACATGTGACTGTGTCTTACCATTCTAATTGAAGTTTGTGTCCTGAGTGCTTTCCGTTCTGTTTCATTCCACACATTTAAGATGGCCGAAGCCAGGGACCAAAGATTTTGCCCCCATTTTCTCATTCTCCTAACTCAGAAGCAGTTTTGCAGCCTTTTGCCAGGACTGGAAACTGCCCATATGCTGTATAGGCCGAGGTTGTGCAAAATGAGTAACATGAATGTGTAACATTGTGCTCATACAGGCATTTGCCTCCTATGTACACAACCACTGTTTATTTTTTTTGCCAGACAGTCTGGACTGTAACCTGCTTCACGCCTGGCTATTCTAATGGGGGATTTTCTTGCGAGCACATTTGAAGCTAGGAATGTGCTTCTTTTATCCTCTACTTTATTTTGGGGGTACTTTAGCTTTTTGAGTCTGCTTCTAAACCGATCTCCATACCTAAGCTGGGCTCTTCATAAATGTCGCCCATGTAGGCCATTAATATTTAAATTAGTACTTGCACTTTTGAAGCTCTATAGTGGTATTACACCACCAGTAGCCATCGGTTCCTCCGTTAGAGACTTAGAACTATCCCTGCGTTCACTTCTCCCTATTCCAGACTCCCATCAAGTTTATTTTGCCTAATTTCCCTTATATTAAATTATTCTTTACACGAAGAATCCGCAACATGGAACTTTAAATACTCAACTGCTGTCATCACTTGCTTCTTACCCACTCTAGTCTAAAACCCTCGACCTCAAACTCACATCTGCCCTATTGACCGGTTCGTCTGTAGCCATTGACGTCTCACCGTTCTGCTATTGCCATCTCCTTTGCGATCCTTTAGGCTCATTTGTCTATATACGGAGTCAAGTGGTACATCTATCCCAGTCTCGGGGACTGCCACCTCCCTGGGACAAATAGTTTAAAGAAATGTAGGGGCCTGCGTGGCCCCCACAGTCCGAGGGGCCACCACAAACCTGGGCCTAAAGTGAAGATAGAAGCAGGGCAGGGGGGGGCGGGGGCTGTACGGCTCCTTTCTAATTATTTAGAAATAAATAAATAAAAAGGTCGGGCCCCAGGAAGGTTTACTTAAAAAAAATATATATATATTACAGAGACGTTCTAGTTAGACTCAGGTTTCCCTCATACAAAACCAGTGAAATTCAGCAGTTTTAGTCAGCTGAGCGAACTATCTCGCGCCTCCGCAAAGCGCTGCGTATGACCTCATATTACATCACTATAAATGGATCTCTCTCTCTCTCTCTCCTCTCTCTCTCTCTCTCTCTCTCTCTCTCTCTCTCTCTCTCTCTCTCTCTCTCTCTCTCTCTCTCTCTCTCTCTCTCTCTCTCTCTCTCTCTCTCTCTCTCTCTCTCTCTCTCTCTCTCTCTCTCTCTCTCTCTCTCTCTCTCTCTCTCTCTCTCTCTCTCTCTCTCTCTCTCTCTCTCTCTCTCTCTCTCTCTCTCTCTTCCTCTCTTCCTCTCTTCCTCCCCACCCCCCCCACACAACTAGTCATTCACCCATACAGTAAATCACACAGCCACTCGCCCATACAGATACACACAGTCACCCATTCACTTACTCCTACTGACACAAGCACACATCACCCATACAGTCACTTATATACACCCTATCACTCACCTATACTGCCTTTCACATACCCATGGCCGGACTCCCAGACACTCCCACTCATACAGCCACTAACTGGCCCACCCACCCAGACAGTCACACTCTTTTCACCCACACGGGCACCCACCCACCCTTTTACCTACCCACACGCCCTTTCACCCACCCACACCGACAACCATACAGGTACTCGGACAACGAACCAATCACTCACCCATTCAGCTAGTCACATACCCACTCACACAGCCACTTAGACACCATTCACTGAGGCACCTAATCACTCCCTTATACAGTCAGTCACGCACCCACGAAATCATCAATACAGGCACTCGTGCACCCACTGATTCACCAATACATCTTGGTGTGTATATATATATATATATATTTAACACTCAAACATTTTTAAAACACTCAGTCCCTGGATGATGTCATCAGTGGTGTCATTTGAGATGTCATCAGTGATGTCACGGACCATGCATGAGTGATGTAATATTTGAGGTCATAAGCAGTGCGAGTTCTAGTTCGCTCAGCTAACTAGAACTGCTCAATTGTATCAGTGAATGGTGCTCAGGCTGCTTCTGGCACCAACATTGTTAGACGGAGAGCTGCATTCTTGAGAAGCCTGTTAAAAAAAATATATATATGTATGTGACCAAGATCTCGGTCGAGATCGAAACAAGTCTTCCCTGTCTGCCTGAATAAACCCGCAACATTTTTTTACCTACATACTTGGAGTGGCTCGTTATTTCTACACGGATTGGCAGAAAAGCTCTTGGAATATATATTGTGATCAAGACCAGGGTGACCTGGTCGAAACTCGTCATGCAAGGAAGGTCGTGTTGAAAATAAAATGGCACCTATTCACAAGCCATTTTGTGGTCTGTACCGGTTTCCTTCTTCGAATGCTCGAGGGGATATGGATGTTTTTGACCGGATTCTGCTGGATAGATAGATATATCTATCTATATCCATACTAATATAATAAAGAGAGAGCCCAAACCTTTGAGGCGGGTAATCTCAGGAACCACAGCACCAATCACAACACCCAATACAGCGTTGAAAAGGGCAGTTGCAGCAGAAGGACATGGGCTATGCAGATGCCCACCATATACATTTAAAAGGTAAAAGAACTGTGCCAGCAAAGTAGTCCCTTGTGGGCGTGTCTGCGTTGTGCTGTGGGCGCGTGCTGGGGCGTGACGCGTGCTGGGGGCGTGTGGTACGTTCCGCCCTTCATGCCATGTCTCATATTGTGTGCTAATCCCACCCTGCTCCCTTTAAATACCCCTGCACCCCATAATCATAACTCACCCGTACTCCTTAAAATACCCCAACACCCTTAAACACTAACCCATCTTAACCCTATAAACATACCCTATACCCCCAAACCCAAACCTATCCCTAAACCCTAAAAATACCCCTGTACCCCAAAACCCAAACCTAGCCCTGAACCCTAAAAATACCACTGTACCCCAAAACCCAAACCTACCCCTGAACCCTAAAATACCCCTGTACCCCAAAACCCAAGCCTAGCCATGAACCCTAAAAATACCCCTGTGCCCCAAAACCCAAACCTAGCCATGAACCCTAAAAATAACCATGTACCCCAAAACCCAAACCTACCCCGGAACCCTAAAATACCCCTGTGCACCAAAACCTAGCCCTGAACCCTAAAAATACCACTGTACCCGAAAACCCAAACCTACCCCTAAAATACCCCTATGCACTAAAACCCAAACCTAGCCCTGAACCCTAAAAATACCCCTGTACCCCAAAACCCAAACCTAGCCCTGAACCCTAAAAATACCCCTATACCCCAAAACCCAAACCTAGCCATGAACCCTTAAAATAACCCTGTACCCCAAAACCCAAACCTACCCCTGAACCCCAAAAAATACCCCATACCCCAAAACCCAAACCTAGCCCTGAACCCTAAAAATACCCCTGTATCCCAAAACCCATACCTATCCCTAAACCCTAAAACTACCCCTGTACCCCATAACCCAAAACTATCTGAACCGTTAAAATACCCGAACACCTCAAAACATATACCTCAGTACCCCAAAACATATACCCCTATACCCATACTTACCTTATCCAAACATTAAAAAAAAACATGCTTTTACCATTCATGCAAAAATGTATGCGTGGTAAAAGCATATAAAATGTAATGCCATGCGTTCTAATGGCATTGCGTAGTCATGGTACTTTTGTAATGTAAGTATGCGGAGTGATTGTATGCGGAAAGAAAGTTGAGGAATAATGGGTGTAAGTACATTGGTGGCATGGCGGCCCACATCTCCAGCAACATACTCATATTTTTTCACCACCCATTTTAAAAATGCACTGTTCTCTCTCATTGATGGCCAGCACGACATACACTTTTAGACACACCTCCCGCCACAAGTTCTAGAATTGCGAACTTTAAGCTGGGGAGCTACGTTCGAATCTCTGCATCAGCTCAACATCCTGTGATTCCAGGCAAATCGCTTTGTCTCCCCATGCCTTCCACAAATTAATGTGTTCTTCTGTAATGTAAATTGTGCTCATGCCATGTTGTAGAGTTCGTGCTATATAATATTGCAAGGAAAAATAAAGTAGGGAAACTCTAGTTCACACACTACTGAACGCGCACTCTTAAGTGCATCAGCAGTGCACTGTGAATCGGAGCGTTTCACAGGCCTGTCACAGATAAGAAATGCTATCAAAATGAAATCCTACAAAACAATATACTACTGGCCGGCAGCAATTCATACCTGGACAACGTCGGGACGGGCTGCTAGTATTTTTATATTTATAGAGTTTTATTTAGCGCAGACTTGACCCTTGGGTATCGGAGCGCTTCACAGTTACATGTAGAACATTTGTAATAGTGTGAATAGCAGCATTAATATATGAAATATTCCTGTACATGACAAGGTGTAACAGTATTTCTATACACATGGTTCTGATGTGCTTTCAGAGAGTTCTCCATCAGACACGTTCACGATCGACGTTTGGGTATTAGACACAATGCTAAAGTGAACAGTCTAGCCTATGGAAGGAACTTTCTCATTAGGAAGATCTTCGCTTCCTTCTTAAATGTTGCTATGTATTTTTCTAATGTTAGGAGGGAGGGAGTCCCAGATTCTGGGGGCTGCTCTGGGGAAAGCTCTGTCATACATTTTCTTCTTCCAAAAGATGGGTGGTTTCAGCAGCAGCTCTCTGGCACTCCTACCTGGCCTGCTTCCCCCTGAAAGCTCTTATTTGCTGAGCTAAGTACCTTGGAGTTTTGTAGTGGAGCCTATTTAACTCCAAAGAGAATACATCTTATGTTCCCGGAGGCCTAAAATAATTGCTCCAGATGTAAGGAAGACAAGGCAGATTTCATTCACATGCTTTGGTCCTGTCCACGCATACAAGCCTACTGGAATGGAATACGACATTCCCTCGAGGATTCCACACATGTTATATTTCAGGATAGTATCCTGGACTGTCTCTTGGGTCTCCGTGAACGCACTAGAGCCTTAAAAGTACAACAGCGATTCCTGGACTTCGCTCTTATACTAGCAGTGCGATCCCTCACTAAAAGATGGAAGTCTCCTAGGTGCCCCACGCTAGCCGATTGGCAGGAGGATGTAGTACAGTGGGGAGGTACAGAGAGTGCAGCTCTTCGACGTGAGGAGGCTAGGGGGCTGCGCAAGCAACGTATCTCGATGGAGTGAAACATTATGTTGGAGGACTTTAAGTGTATGGATGTAATATCCACGCAGCAGAATATAACTCAATAGCCTAATACCACACTAGCAAGATGAGAGCACACACCGACACGGCCATCGGCCAATAGTCCACAGGTCTCAGACATCATAGGATTCATAGTGACACTTGAATCATCTGGTTAGATAAATACTTAAATAGGTAACCACAGATCAGGATAGAGGGGAGGTGGGAGGAGGGGTGTAGTTTAGATAGTTTGTGTTTAAAATGTTTGTACATCAACAGACTCTTTATTATCGATGTTGGAAATGTCTTGAAAATGTACATGTTTATGTCCCCACAGTTCATATAACTGAGTCCACACAACATTGATGTATATGCTCAACAGTCAACTTGCATCAGAACATATGTTGTATACATGTTTGAAAACCAACAAAAGAAAAGAGACTGTTTGTATAATTATTGACAATGTATAATGCCACATGGGTCTCAATAAAGTTTGTTGGAAAAAACAATATACACCTTTCCAAACGACGAACCCAGCAAACTTTAATTGTGATGTGAGGCGAGCATGAAAATATTAATTAAGAAATGGGAGGTTGGGTATGTACATCTACTGCCCCTACTTCAGCTGTACCATCCAGGTGATCCAACTCTGAATGTGGCTCGCTTTGAAAGTCATGTCCAAGTTGGCAGCTATAGGGATCTTGCGTAGCCCTAGAGTATCCTCTTTGCACTACGCAGTGCTCTCGGCTTGGCCTGGAAACAATCACTTCCTGTGCGGGCCCACAGGAGGGGGAGGCTAGGGTGACATCCAGCGTATCGTGAATAGATGCTTGGCTACCAGCATACCCAGATCAAGAAAGTGAGAAGTGACCCTTTGTCTCTTACTTCTGCAAAAGAGACCCAAAATGCACGTTTCTCACATGTACAGCGGGACGAGTGGATCGTAACTCCTCACCAGTAGTTGGTAAGAAGTGGACAGGCCCCTAACATGTGAAGGAGGTCAGCGACTGGCATGTGACATCTGGGCAGTTGATGTCCAAACAGTGAAGAGTATTGATTTATCTTAGCGGGGTGAGGTAAGTCCTCTGGACAATGTAGTACTGAATGAGGCAAAAGCGAGCATTGCAAGGGACTCAGATTGAACTTTCTAGTATGGCAGCCCACTCTTTATTTGTGCAGAAACGGGCCAGGTCTTCTTCCCAGTACGGCCTCAAGAGATAAGAGTGGTGCCACCGTGTGTTGGTACTGTGAGGCCGCAGACCATCTCGTGAGACCTGCCTGACCCCTAGCATTACAGTATTTCATGCCTAAGCATTTGATACCTTTTGAGTTATAGGTGTTTATTAAAACTTCTGATTTAGATTTATCAATATTTAATCTTTAGCCAAAAATATCAGCATGATTATTAAAAGATGCAATAAACAGGAATCGAGGTCTGTGGCTGTGAAACATACAATAAAACATCATCTGCATAAGCAGTAAATTTAACTTCTGTATTCCCATATTTATAGCCAAGGAAGCTGGAGGAACTTAGTTTCTAAAAACGGTTTCACAAATAGAATAAATAATAATGTGGCCAAAGGTGATCCCTGTTGCATGCCCCCACGTAGATTAAAACATGAGGATTGTATACTTTTTACAAAAATGGAAGTTCTAGGGAAAGTGTATAGGCTGATAAAATTCATATACTGCAGAGGCCCTGCAGCTTTGGACGGACCACGATATAACTGAGGTGGAATCCCTAATTGCCGAAGGACGGCTAAGGACATTCGCCCAACTGACGGAACAGTACGACCTCCCGCCGGGACAATTCCTTACACATAAGACAACTCTTAGATAGTGATCGACGCTACTGGGATCTCTGTGAGGAGGAGCCCCCAACACACCCGATCTTGCACACTGGGTAGACACCTGGTTACTTGGCACTACAAAGCGATCCGAGAGCTGGTCAATGCCCCCTAGACGCTTTGCGACACACATGGGAGGATGAGGTGGGTCGAGCGTTCCATGATAAAGAGTGGGAAGGAGCGCTGGAATACCCCAAAAAGTATCTAGGAACGCGCGTTTCAAAAACATACAATATAATATCCTACACCGTGCATATCTAACTCCACACCAACTACACCGATTTTACCCCAACATGCATTTTGCTTGCCCCTGCTGTCAAGATCTGGAGGTGAACTTTAAACACATGTTCTGGGACTACCCGGTACTTCGGCAATACTGGGACAAGATACTACAGTCTCTCCAGGTGGCAACCAGTCTCCCAAACATATCCGCATGGAAGACATGCGCCTTGGGAGTATGTCGTCAAAAGAAAACCGATAAGTTACAGTGGCGTTTCGCATCCCTGGCCCTACTCCTAGCGAAGGGAAATAGCCATGCATTGGCGGGCCCCCTGTGGAGGCATGGGTAGGTGCTATGAAAAAATGGGGAGCAGCGGAGGAAGAGGCACTCAAAGATGAGGAAGTCCAAGGGACATGCAAACATCCTGTCTCAATTGAATCGGCACAGATGCTCTTTCAATTCATACAGGAAACGACAGCGGAAGTAACTCCTGAAGCCTCGCAATCCCAATCCCAACACCCCTCTCTACCCCCTAAAACACAGGTATGGGACCCCCTGGAATAACTGAGCAGCTCTCCTCGCCAAAGTAATATCTAAGATAGATTAGACACACCCATATGCAGCCCCACAGATCATCTCTCACCCCGTCCGGTCCACGTATCGACACTATAGTAAGCAATCACAGCCAGTCACACTGCTGCACACCGCAACTTCCCCCCGATAGCTCCTATCCCCCCCCCTTACACCTGATCTCCCCCCACGGTTCACAGGTTTGTTTCCCCACCTTGGTTTGTTTCGAAGCTAAAATCATCCGTCAGGGAATACATTCCCGAATCCTGATTTAGGGATGACATACATGGGTAAAGGTGAGGGCGAAACACCAACCCACACCCCCAGGATACAGGCCTAACAAGACACCGCATGACCTACTACAACATGTCAGGTCAGGCTGGAGGACGACTCCCAGGCAAATGTAAGTCACCCTTGATGTATGATAAGATCACTAGA
Source organism: Lissotriton vulgaris (assembly GCF_964263255.1). Classification (NCBI taxonomy): domain Eukaryota; kingdom Metazoa; phylum Chordata; class Amphibia; order Caudata; family Salamandridae; genus Lissotriton; species Lissotriton vulgaris. The sequence goes on along the minus strand of NC_141689.1, from coordinate 717,049,039 downwards.
TTCATTGGAAAAGCAAATTGTTAACTAAATACTTGTAATTATGTCATGAAATTTCAATGATGCAACAACAACTTGTACCTGGAAATGTGAAAATCTTAATAAACAAATTTAAACAAAAAAAAGGAGACTGATAAAATTCATGGTGCCTGGGCCAAAACATACCACTGTAAAGACTGCATCATAAAATTCCAATTCACCCAGTCAAAGGCCTTTTCGCAGCTAAAGCTATGGCTGCAATAGGAGTATAATTTTTTGAAGCAATATGAATAATGTCTAAAACTGTCAGATTTATCAGTGCTATATACCCATAACAAAACCGGATTGCTCTATTCGAATCAGGTCTGGTATAAAGTTGTTAATTCTTAGGTCTAGACTCTTCATAAAAGTATTACATTCGGAATAATTGATGGAGATGGGTGTATAATTATTACATAAAGTTAAATCTTTGTCTTTTTTAGGAATTAGACAGAACATTGCTTCCTCAAAGAAATCACAGGCTTTAGCCTTTTCAAGAAAATGTTGATCTAATGATAATAGTTGTGGTACTAAAATGTGAGAATTGTGTGCCAAATTCAACAGAAAAGCCATCTTGGCCCTAAGCTTTATCTTCAGCTATTTTGGCTATGGTTGCTTTATTCTTGGATAAAGTGATATCGCTGTCTAAAGAAAGGACTTACTTTCAATTGACTTTTATTATAATCTAATTTTGCCTGAATGTTAAAAAGGGAATTCTTGGTTGGAAGTGTAATATTCACGCTCAAGTTTTTTTTATTATAATCTAACATCATGGAGGATTCTGTATGTGGTGCCTTTTTTATTGTTTTTTTTTTTTTTACTTCAACACAATCAATAATAAAGCCTCTGGCAGTTGTATTAAATTCATCCCACACCAAATTAAGACTTGTATCTATATGAATGTTAGTATTTTAAAAAATCCCTTTACAAATTGCCCAAACTTTACCACAAAAACCTTAACACTTGACAAATACTTATGGAAAGTGAGGTATCCGGCAGTAAGTCCAGATCAACAATAACTGGTGAATGGTCTGAAATTAAAATAGGATCTATGCCAGCTTTAATTTAGGAACTGAGTAGATTGAGACAGAATATTAATGTCTAGATTTGGAATGGAGAGCATGAGAGGAGAAAGAATCTTCCATTCCATCTGGATTCAAACCTCTACATGCATCTGTGAACCCTCTAGAAAATATAGATTTCTTGAAAATGTTTTGCATTTTATTAGGTACATATTTAACTGTAGAACTTCTGTCTAGAAAGGAATCCATGAGTTGATTAAAATCACATTCAGCAATAAGATTTGCATTAAAATATAGCATCAGTTGAGTGGAGTCTGTTCCCAGAAGTGAACATCAACTCCGGTGAGACCATAAATATTAAATATCGATAACGGTGTATGATTAATGGTAAGTTAGAGGAGAAGCCATATGCCTTCCTCATCTATAGTCTCCTTCTCAATAACCACATTGAGAGGCTTTATTGTTTGTCAGCAAAGAATCATATGTCCCACCCAAATTAATGTTATTAGATAGTTAAGATCTTTGTCTAGAAGATGAGTTTCCATTAATAGGGCAACTTGACATTTAAAACTAGAAAGATATGTGAGAGCGCTGTGTTTTTTGAAGGGATTACTTAAACCTTTGACGTTCCAGGAGACTATTCGGAAATTACTCATCATATATACAGTTAGTTAAAAGTATATTAGCAGTGATCGACCTGGAAAAGGCTTTCGACACAGTAGATTAGGTTACCTGCTCCAGGTTCTGCTGGTCATGGGTTTCGGCCATCGATTCCGCAGATTGGTTTCGGCTTCTTTACACAATGCCGGCCGCAAGGGTTGGGTAGGGCCCCTCGGAGGCCTGGACACTTGGTAGAGTGACATGCCAGGGATGGCCACTATCCCCGCTTCAATTTGCATTGGTGATAAAGCCCTTTGCCATATGGGCGCTTTGGGAACCTCGGTACTGGAGCATACAATTTGGAGAGGTGTGGCATATCATATCACTATATGCAGACAATGGGTTATTGATCTTTCCCCAGGATTGCTTTGCCATGGCTTCTGCAGCTGCTCGATGACTTTAGTCATATCTCTGGTCTTTGTCTGAATTGCAAAAGTCCTTAATATTCCCATTTGCCTCTCCTGTAGGCATACCAGAGCATTGATTGCCGGCCTTGGGCCACGTTGGGAACTGGTGCAATTTCGATACTTGGGGATAAAAGTGGCGTACACAGATCCCTGCAGCTACGCCTCAATGTGGAAACGGTCTTGTGTGCATTGAGTGCTTAATTCAGACACTCTGTTCATCACCACCCCCTTTTCTGAATCGTTTTTGGCCACTATAAGTGTGGCAGGGTATACTCAGACATGAGTCCCTTTCTCACTGCTCCATCAGGATTCAAGCAAGCCGGGCCGAAGAGGCTGAAATGCCAGAAACCGGTCCCCGGTAGCTTGTCTCCTTTCTGGTGAAGAATTGGCTTGGTAGTTTGGTCTGCCCTGTTCCCATGATGCACTGGGCCAGGGACAGACTAATTTGCATATAGCCAGGTTCTGAGCTGGGATGGGGCAGTGAGATAAATAACGGTGATGGATCAAGCCCTGATCTTTGGACTGGGTAAGAGTGGTCTGCTTAATTCAGACACTCTGTTCATCACCACCCCCTTTTCTGAATCAATGTGGAAACGGTCTTGTGTGCATTGAGAGCGTCTGTGGTTTTCTGGAATATATTGTCCCTTTCCTTAATGGGTTGGATGCCTATTGCGAAAACGGTACTGCTCCCTAGGTGCGTATATGTTTTACAGAACTCCCCATGTACTCTCCCTAACACAATTTTTAGGCAGCTTTATTCCATTCTAAATTTCCTCCTGTGGGTGGGGCAGCTCATCTGGGTGGCCCTGTCGACATTGACCAAAGGTTTTTAAAAAGGAGGGTTGGAAGTATTGTGACTAGGCGTACATTACTATGCTGCTCACATTCAACATGCAGCCAGATGTCTAGGCCCGGGAGAGAAATGGGCGACAAGGTTGTTGATGGGCAGCACTGCTGCAGGTCGCTTGCTGGAGTTACTGATAGAGAGTGCGGAGACTTCAGCAGACCCCTGGTACATAGTGCGGCATACGGCTTTCATTTGGCAGCGATACATTCAGACCGCCCTGAAACGGGCCTTTTTCCTTAGGGAACTTGGCGTTTGGACTCTGAAACTGATAAGGCAGTTATTGGAGAATATGTCCTTCCAGACGTGGCAGGAGAGGGTGTGCGCAGTTGGGGGATTTATACCCTGGGGTAACATGTATCAACTTTGAAGAGGCGCAACAAGAATTTGCACTTGGCCTGTTCACTTTTTGCAACATGCAAGCCTGACTGAAATAGCTAGAATTACTTGGCCTTCTTACCCAAAGGCCCCCACTTCTTCACACATGCAGTGTTTTACTGACTTGTGGCTCGGGACAACACCTAATAATACTGCTATGCAGGCAGAGGCAGCTGGGCAACTACCTGAAGCGCGCATAACATGGGATTTAGACCTCGACGCCCCACTGATTGATGGAGATTGGATGAGGGTAAACAAATTAACACACTCTGTTTCGGGTAACGCCCGATTTAAGCTTGTACACTATAATTTCCTTTACAGGACTTATCTCACTCCTTGGGGTCTGCACCACATGACCTCTAACCCTGCGGAGACCTGTCCCTGCTGTGGTGCAGACAATGCTGACTTTCGACATTTAGCGTAGTGCTGACTTGCTGGCACCAGGTGGTCGCTAATATAGCCAAGACCACACAACGGCATATAGTCCCCCTCTCTCCAGTGCGGCCTCTTAGGCAATGTCAAATTACCAAAAGGAAGCAAAATGTTATATAAATTATTACAGTCGGTATTGGTTAGACGTACGGTTGCCTTCACCTGGATGGCTCAGCGGGCGTCCTTAATAGTGCACTGGCACAAAGATGTATTGGAGTGGACTCTGGCGGAGAAAACACATGAAGTTTAACAGATGAGACCTGTTGACTAAAGATTTGTTGGATTAGAGAGAATTATGCGACGTGCTCCGAAATACAGCGTTAGATAGCACTTTATCTAACAGCGATGGTACTGACTACAGTGGGGAGGACATAGATCAGCGGGCCCTGACTTAGACACACTGAAGGCAGGTGGGATGCAGTCCTGCAGAGTGAGGCTGGTTGTTTTCATATGGAGTATGATTTGTCTAGTACACTAGATTATGACGGCTGTAACAGTGTATTAGATCTATGTGCACTTCATTTCCTACTGTATACGCCACGGCTTGCTGTTTTTTTTTTATTATTTCATAAAATTTTAAAAAAAGGTTTGCACATATATATATATATATATATATATATATATATATATATATATATAATATATTTTTATTTTTTTTATTTTTTAAAGAATATACTTAAACCATAGGAAAGGACAGATGATAACCCACAGCCTGTGGGTGAAACGTACAGTAAGGCAAAAAGAAGAGAAGTACAAAGACAAAACGGAAAGAGGAAGGAAAAAGAGAACCTACTATGATTAAAATTTTAAGAGATGTTTAAAAGCAAATAAAGCTTAGATTAGTATCTGAATCCTAGAGAATGGTTGCAGAGGAGGGCAAGACAACAGCCTTGATCCGGTTAGATTTAAGTGCTACGTTTGACATAGTCTTACATGGCCTTCTTTTGAGACGCCTATGGGAACTTGGAGAGAGGGGTACTGCTTTTGACTGGTTGACAAATTTTTTACTAAATAGATCATTTAAGGGCATCCAGCAGTTCCATAAATATGAGGTGTGCCCTTTGCGACAGGGTGTACCTCAGGGGTCAGCCTTTGGTCACACTGGGATGGCTCTTAGGTTTAGAGCTTGTCTGGCTGATCTTGTGAATTGGATGACTCTGAGCTGTTTGCAATTAAACATTGGAAAAACAGACATCCTGGTGATGGGGAAACAACTGTCCTTGGTCTGGTGGCCCCCGGAATTGGGATAGGTCCCTATCCCCACACCTAAAGTGAAGAACTTGGGGTTTTGGTTTGATACAGTGCTCAGCTTTGACCACCAAATTTCCTCACTGGCTGGTACTTGCTTTGGCATCTTGAGAATTCTTTGAAAAATCCTAGAGTTACTGCCAGAGGTAGCTAAGAAAACTATTACACAGGCGTTGATAGTATCACGCATGGATTACTGTAATGTGCTGTATCTTGGCGTTTCCCAGAGCAGATTACAAATGCTGCTGAGGGTGCAGAACACTGCTACCCGTATGCTACTAAAATTCTGGGGTGTTAGTCTTTGGGCACAGGCTTCCTATGCAGGACAGAGTGCCATTTAGAATTCTGTGGCAGAAACCTAATGCTTTAAAAGCCAAAGGCCCACACTTCCTACTTCCCCCTGATTAAACCTTATCAGCCAAAAAAGGAATCTCAGATCATCAGGCACATCCAAAGTGATGATTCCTGAAGTTTATAGGGCTTGCTTAGGTGGCAAATCTTTCTATCTGCTGGCAGCAAAAATGTGGAACCTTCTCCCCTTAGACTTAAGGATGTAGCCATCTGAAATGTGGTTTTGTAAAGAATTAAAAACCTGTTTTTTTCCAGGCAATCCACTACCAGAGAATGTTAATGGCTAGCAGGCAGATAAATCTAAGATGATTGGCAATGATAATTCTTAGCGTGGGGCTACTTCGTTGGCGTAACCAGGCGCTTTATAAAGTATTAACATAACATGATGTGAGGCAGGAGAGAGGAAAGCTGCAGTGAGACAGTGAAGCGTGGAGAAGGCAGTCGGCCAAAGATAAATTCCCCTGAGCTATATATAAATGGAGAAAAACAAAGAAGAAAGAAAGCAATAAAGAGAACAATACTAACAATGTGCTGCGGGAAATAAAATCACTTACTAACACAGAAGAAATCAACTGTGAAGTTTAGGATAGGAAAATGGGCACAACAGCAACATGTAGGACAAGTTTCCAAGTTGAAAGTACACCTGACTCCTGAAAAAAGATAGAATGAGAGAATGACATCCGAAACTGATGACCACAGTCCAGCAAACGAAATGATGAAATAGACAATAGTTTTATTCCTCTGTTGTCTATCTCCTCCTTTATGTCGATGGATGAACCGTTTGAGCTCATCAGGAAAATTGAAACATAGAGATTTCTCTTTATATGTTACCTTTAGGAGATGAACAAGGCCATAATGAGCTTGCATAGATCGTAAAGCAGGAAATAGTGAAAATAAATCCTTCCTTCGAGTAGCTGTCAACCTGGCCACATCTTTAAAAAAAATAAAAATAACTCTGGCCCGACCATATCATTTGTTTCCTCTGCTTGGCTGCAGAAAATAGCTTCATAAGGTCTGTGTATTGTAGAAAGAGCACTATAATACCACGAGGTTGAGCTAAAGAGGGTGCTGCTGACGATTAGGGCCCACACTATGAACTCTTTTTAGATTAAGATTGAGGCAATCCTTAGGGCCTACAATCTTCGGAATGTTAGTTTTGAGGCGAGAGGCCATATCTGGGCCCACCGCACCCTCAGGGACTCCATACATTCTCATGTTGTCGATTGTGGATCTCCAGGTCTTCTGTTTGTCGCTGAAGAAGAAATAGTTCTTTGACAATGACTCAATTTTCTTCGCCACATCTTGAACATCACTTATTCGTTGTTCTATTTCAGAAACCCTAGAGTCCAGATTGGACCATTTTTCTTCAATCGTTTGAAGAGAAGAGTTTACTTAACAAAAGGTTTTAGGTTTTTGAGTTCATCCATTAGAAACTCCAGGGTTAGAGGCAGAGGTGATTTTGTCTGACACTGGATCTTTTTTTGTTGTTGTTTCTTTACATTAACAAGTGACCGTTGTGAGAAGTTGGCATATTTGTGAGTGAGTTAAAAGATTTTGAATTTGAGGAGGTGGAATGCTCCATAGTGAGGTAAATTGGATTACGTTATGCAAAGGTTCATTAGAATATATAAGACCAAACCTGTCCCTCAAGATAAGAAAAATGTTATCTGTGCGAGAAGTTATCAGAAAGCTCCAATTATTAAACACATTTCTCAGAGGGATACCCGAAATGTATGGAGTTGCCAATCCGCATGAAAACACAATTTTGTCAGTATTATGATCGATATGTATGTATAAGATGTATGGAAAACAGTGAAAGTTCATTTGTAAGGTGTTGGTGACCTTGAATGTGCACCCTAAGAAATAAGACACCTCAGGCTGGCAGAGTGAAATGAAAACTCATTGCTGTAGTACTCACATTGCTTACTCACCCAAGAATATAGAGTTGCTGTAGTTCCCAGGTGGCAGAAAGCGGAGTGTAGTGCTTTCTGCAAAAAGAAGTTCTCATTGATAATACTTCATTGTGATTATGAAGAGCAGGACTCCCGCACCGGTAATTGCAGGAGAGCGTCAAGGCCTAAAATGTCAACAGTGGCAGCCTGTTTTGAGGGGCAGCTGTGCACTGGTGAAATAAGCATCTCAGACCATGCAGTGGCCTAGAAGCTCACCAGTCCACTCCGATAGTTCTGGCGCCGCCGAGGCTTGTTTTTGTAGTCCACGTGAGGAAAGGACATAAGGGTGATGTTTAGAAGTTCAGGAGCTCAGAAACTCTAAACACTGGTGGGCATCTTGCGAACACTTCGGCTATGTCCCGTAGACTCTTAACAGGCATTTGTTTCATTATACCCTGCTAATGTCCAGAACGGAGACCAGTAATTTATGTATGTATCCTAATAGTACTACTCATCATGCAGACCTTTTTAACAGTTTAGCTGTTAGAAATATTGAATACAGTATTTAATTTTTCCACCTATTGTTCACCTCACTTGTTGTCTTGTAAGCTTTTCCTGCTCTTTATCACCCCAAAAAAATATAACGGCAAAAGTGGGATTCTGATCTTGAAGAAGGAGAGCATGTTCTGAAACAAAACTCTCCAATTTGATCATATCCCAGGCCATCAAAGTCTTCGATTTTCAGTCTTCTGCAAAGCCAAACCTGTTTGGAACCCATTCAGAGCTTTTTACTTCCGTGTCTTTTGATCAAAAATGTAAAATGCCTGTCAATGAAAAATACAGTTTGGGCTACCCCTTTTTGAGATTCAGAATCTACAGCCTTTTTAATCTTGATAAAATAATCCTACCAAAATACAGATTCTCCCCTCTGGAGGTTGGTGCAACCATGAAGATGACTTGCTATATTGTCCACAAGTAGGATAAATAAGAGAAAATTGATCACTGCCTTATGAAGGTCACTAAAGAATTGATAGTTTTGCTTGCAAAAGGCTTGAGGCTGGCTTCTAGCGGCCAGAAATCAATCAAGCTCCTTCTAATACAGCATCTGTGCTAAAAGTGGATCAGTTGCTTCCAAAGAAAATAGCATATTCCTTCCAATATAATACTGAATATGTTTTGTCCCAAACCCAACTTAACTACCCCATCCAGATGAGTCTCATTTCAGGGAGTACGCCTGCCAAAGGCCATCAACCCTAGATTTTTGACAATAAGTATTATTCAAAAGGGTCATTTTGTCCTCTTCAAACCCTCCTTTCTGCCCCCCACAAAAAATAAAAATTTCCTGAGAGCATTTTACTGGTCTTCAACAGTGTTCACCTCTGTGAACATATTGCCATTGAAAATTAGAAGGTCTAGGGACTTGTGTAGGTCTTTAAGACCTCAGCCAGTCTCTAACTCTAAGAATGTTTCCACTTGATAACTTTTTCTGAAATTATGGTGCAAGTGTATTGGGGAATTGGATGGGCTCTGTAAACATACAAGATGCCTACTTAAACATTTCCATTAAAATAAATTCAAAGGCCAAAAGGTTGGCATTAGATGGCATCATTTTTGGTATAGAAGTTTTAATTTGGTTCTCCCCACAGTGGGATATCTGATGCTTTTAATTCAAATTATTTCTTTTTTCAGCTCTTTGGGCAGCATGGTTATCATGTGCACCTTATCCGTCCTTTGCACTTGTAAGTCTTTACGTATTCTTAAAATGGGCTTTCTGTCTTCAATCAGATTCACCAAGTCCACCTTTACAGCCCGGAGAACTATAATAAATTCAGTTGTGGTGGGCATTTCCTTGGGTATTTTGTTTCCCACTCGAGGTGAACTCTAGAGCAGGGTTCTGCATACAATTAAAGGAAGGCCGAATGGATAGGCCTTTCAAGCTTATAGCAGATATTGGTAGCTATCTTGCTACACGTTTGACCAAGCAAACCTTGTTGCACTATTAGCTATGTAGCCATATTCAGAAATACATGATGAATCTGTACTGCCCACTGGTTTGCTTTTGGAAACCGCTCCTATTTGTGATTGTCATTATATAGCTTTTGTTAATTGTACATAACGTACCGTAACTTGATATTTGTTTGAATGTTTCATGGAAAATTATGTATATTTTTAATTCTGGTTTTCCCTAGTAAACTAGTTGATTCAATGCCCATTAGATTCCCAATGTTAGACTAATGTTCTGATTTGTTACCTTTGACTCAAATTGTAAAGCGCTCTGACATCCTTCGGGATCAAGTTCGCGCTATATGAAACTTAATAAAGAAAATAAATGAAGCGTTATTATTGCACACCCGTCTTGCTGCTGTTTACTAAGTGGTCTTGTGTGTGCTGTGCTGCTTCCTTCATACTTTAATAATTATCTCTTAGAACCAATTTGTGCTTTCAGCGTGTATTGTTCCATCTATTCGACTGTGTGGTTGGCTTCAGACCTGCTCATCGCAACGTTTCTTGTTTTCAGTGCGGTTTCTGCCAGTGCTTGGCTTCAAAACATAGCTGATATATCACATCTTAACCCACAACATCAACGTGACAGGAAGCAACTAAACTGTTGTGAAAATGTTTTGTTTTTACTTTGTTTCTGATTGGCAGTGTGATTTTGAAGTTTTTTTCAAGATTCAAGTCTAAAACCGACGTTTCAGACACAGGAGCAGGCAACTGTTTTATATAATGCAAAAAAAAAGCTGTGTAGGACGTGATTTCAGAGTTGGTGTCGAAGAAGAGCGTTCACTGTAGGCCTGGTCTATCGCAACAAAGCATTGCCCCTCCAAATCATGGAGTCTGTGGGTTTCTGTGCTTAAACAAGCTCTAGGATATCGATAAAATATTATTTGTGTGCCATTAGCCCCAATGAGCAATAGGATAGGTTGTTGGTTATGCATTTGTTAAAATCATACAATTGTTTTCTTTAAAAAGACAGTAAAAATACCGTTGTTATAGCTTGTCAGTAAAATACAAATATTAAATTATGCCAATTAACAAAAGAAAAATCCGATTTTCCAGTTCAGATTCCAGCAAAGCAGCTCCTTCTTAGTTGATAATCATGCACCACCAGTTTATTTTGCGAAACAGGCCATAACCTGACCAATATAAACCAGCATTGGTAAAACCAAAGGGCCGCGCCAATGCAAGAGCTATTGGCTTTGCCAATATGTTTTAGTTATGTTGTACACCAGAATAGCTACTGTTCAGCATGGTCAAAAGTTAGTGAAGATTGCATAAAACACAGTTTTAGAAGTACTTGCTACTGATACATGCCCTAACTCCCCTGACTGGAGTAGTGTAGAGTGCAGTGGTGCACAGTAGATTAGAGTGGTGTAAAGTGCAATAGCTGTGAAGAGAAGAGTTCAGTGGCGCAGAGTAAAGTGACAGTACAGTGGTGAAGAGTGGCATATAGTATAGTCTCATACAGTGCAGAGTAGAATGGCATAGAGTGCAGTGATGTAAAATATTGGTTTTGAGTCATGTGGTATTCAGAGCGTTGGTGTAGAGTGCAGTGGTATAGAATAGAGTTGCGTAATATGGAGTGGCTTAGGGTTGAATAGAGTGGCCTAGATTGCAGTGGCGTAGAGTAGAATGAAGTGATGCAGAGTAGATTAGAGTGGATTGGCACAGTGGTTTAGAGTACAGTGGCATAGCGTAGTCTGTATAGGTGTAAAGTAGCCGGCGTAGAGTGCAGTGATATAGAGTGTTTTTTCTGAGTGGAGTGGTGTAGAGTATAATGGTGCAGGGTAGAGTTCAGTGGCATAGAGTTGAATGGTGTAGAGTAGAGTGGTCCAGCGTTGATTGCAATGGTGCAGAGTGTAGTATAATGGTGTAGAATGCCTCATAGAGTAGATTGTTTCAGAGTAGAGTGAAGTGGTGTAGATTGGAGTGGTGTAGGGTACAATCAAATGGTATGGAATAGTGGCGTGGAGTGAGTGGAGCGGCCTAGACTGATGTAGAGTGCAGTGGTGCATAGTAAAGTGGTGTAGAGTACACTGGCAAAAATTACAGTGGTGTAGAGTGGCGCATAGTGGTGCAGGGTAAAGGAACATAGAGTGCAGTGGTGTAGAATAGAGGGGCGTATGGTGCAGTGGTGCAGAGTAAATTGTCATGGAATGAGGTGGTGCCGAGTAGATGAGGGCAGTGGTGTGGAGTGGTGCAGAGTGAAATAGTGGTTTAGGCTACAGAAGCATAGAGTAGATTGTTTCAGAGTAGAGTGAAGTGGCATAGAGTGGAGTAGTGCAGATTAGATGAGTGGCGTAGAGTTAAATGGTGTAGAATTCAGTGGCGTAGAGTAAAGTTTAGTTTCACGGCGTGCAGTGTTGCAGAGTGTATTGTCGTTGAGTGTTGTGGTGCAGAATAGAATAGAGTGTCTTTCAGTGCTGTGACGTAGTACAATGGCGTAGAGTGCAGTGGTGCAGAGAATATTGCATAAAGGGGAATAGTTTTGAGTAAAGTGGTGTAGAGTGCATTTACAGAGTCAGTGGCTTAGAGTGGAGTGGAGTGGTGGTGGTGTAGATTGTTTCAGAGTAGAGTGCAGTGCAGAGTAGATTAGAGTGGCGTAGAGGGGATTGGCATAGAGTGCACTGGCATACCACTGTATGCCAGTGAAGTGGTACAGAGTAGTGTATATTGGCATAGTGTGCATGGTTTAGAGTAAGGTGGCATGGAATGGCATAGACTAGAGGCGTGGAGTGGGCTACTGTGGAGTATGCATGGTATGGTAGCATACTGCCATTAAAGACAGCACATCTTCATTAAAATGACCATTACATTTGCACAGACCTACAGTTTTGCTGATAAAAGCATACAGCGCATAAACATAATGTGTTGTACTGAACTGATCGTAGTACAGTTCATTTGTAGACTTTAAAATGTTGTTGTGTGCTAGAAAAAACTATTCTATTCACACTGGAGATCTCGGGATAAACTATTACCTACTGGTCCCACAATTGATTAAATTCACACTAAAGCACGTCCGATACAGTAAAGTTCTAAGGGTTTAAGGCTAGTATCGTGCCTACAGGGATATCCCTTCAGAAGCTGGTAGGTTGGTGGGTGAGGTGATGAAGTTGATTCTCTGGGAGGTGTCGTTTTTAGGACGAGAGCCTTCACTCACCCATGGGTGACATGCTTCCTCATTGGGTCCCCTCCTCACCCCGGACTGCGAAGTCTGAGGTGTGGGAGAGGGAGGAGAAGCAGTTTTTTTAGGTCTCGGCCTAGCAAAACACTGCGCAGCACTGTTTGCGCAGCCAGAGTACTTTCGGCAGGGTTTTACAAACTGACCTGGAAATTCCACACCCATGTGCGTGTGAATTTCCATTTGCGGCCTGCTATTGGCCTTTCACTGGTTGCTGTTTTGTAAAATAGACACCAATAGGCCAGAGGCGGGCGCATAGCTTCGTCCCTGGCCTATCTGTGTCTATTACGCGCATTTCCTGACATATGCTTTCAGTTATCGTGCCCAGACACGGGTACGTTAATTAAAAGCATATGGGGCGTGCGCGTACCACTCGCGTTTTTGTTGTTTTCAACGGCGATCGCTTTCGGTTTTGATATGACATTAGCGCTTTCAGTGCTGCTTGTTATTGTAATGTTCTGACTCTTAGGTGCAGCTGTTCACTGCTAGCGATGGGTCTACCATTGCTTGGGCTGCAGTAGTGTTTTTAGTCTGGTGTCCTGTCTTCTAAGAGGCGTCGCTTTCCGCTGGCAGGCTAGTGGAGAGTCCTCAAAAGGGGGAGTATGGAGCCTGCCTGAAACTTGCATGCAAATATGATATGGCAAGAGTTGTGGGTGTTTCCTGTTATCTATGCTGTATGTATGTATTTTTGGGAGTGTCTCTTTTGAGTAGTATCAGTGTGGGGCTCAAATCCAAGATATTCGGCACTGGACAGGTCTGCGTATTTCTGGTGTGTGATTGTGTTTAACAGATACAGGACTGCGGACGGAAAGTGGTAGTTGGCGAGAAACTGGAAGAGCAGAAGTGTGGGGGGTGTTGGATGGTGGTGGTGTGGGGAGTATGCGGTGGGGGTTGAGCGGCGCTGTAGGCGGTGGGTGGTTGAGCGGCGCTGTAGGCGGTGGGTGGTTGAGCGGCGCTGTAGGCGGTGGGTGGTTGAGCGGCGCTGTAGGCGGTGGGTGGTTGAGCGGCGCTGTAGGCGGTGGGGGGTTGAGCGGTGCTGTAGGCGGTGGGGGGTTGAGCGGTGCTGTAGGCGGTGGGGGGTTGAGCGGTGCTGTAGGCGGTGGGGGGTTGAGCGGTGCTGTAGGCGGTGGGGGGTTGAGCGGTGCTGTAGGCGGTGGGGGGTTGAGCGGTGCTGTAGGCGGTGGGGGGTTGAGCGGTGCTGTAGGCGGTGGGGGGTTGAGCGGTGCTGTAGGCGGTGGGGGGTTGAGCGGTGCTGTAGGCGGTGGGGGGTTGAGCGGTGCTGTAGGCGGTGGGGGGTTGAGCGGTGCTGTAGGCGGTGGGGGGTTGAGCGGTGCTGTAGGCGGTGGGGGGTTGAGCGGTGCTGTAGGCGGTGGGGGGTTGAGCGGTGCTGTAGGCGGTGGGGGGGTTGAGCAGTGCTGTAGGCGGTTGGGGTTTAGTGGTGGGGGATTGAGCAGTGGGGGATTGAGCTGGGCTGTAGGTGGTGGGGGATTGAGCGGTGCTGTAGGCGGTGGAGGATTGAGCGGTGCTGTAGGCGGTGGAGGATTGAGCGGTGCTGTATGCGTTGGGGGTTGAGCGGTGCTGTAGGCGATGGGAGTTGGGCGGTCACTTACCCAAAAACACGAGAAACATCATGCCACTCCGCTCCCGTACCTCCATTATAAATTATTTAGAGACAGCTCACGTCCCTCATGCAAAAAAAATGACAGTGTAATGAACCGCTATTTACTTGATTATATCCGCACCTTCTTAGCACTTCCAGCCGGCAGCATGTCCGAGAAAAATAATGCAGATTCGCAAGTCTGCCCCTCCTAGCAGGCCCCCTTTAACAATTAGTGAAAAAAAATCACACAATTCCAAGAGCTCTTTTTTTAGTTCAAATCTTTTTTATTAAGAGAAGCAGAATTCTACAAAAACAAAAATACATACACTGCATTACAATCATGAAAAAATGCAACCTGAGTTTCACAATTTAAGGAAAGAGCATCAAGACCATTTAAGCAAATGATTCTCTATCAGTGAAGCAGTGAACATTCTACATAAATACATGCAATTATTAATCAGAAAGGATGGTTGCAATAGGAGTGGACTTGAGAAAGGAAGGAAAAAGGGAAGAGAAGGAGGAGGAAAGAGAGAGGGAGAGAAGAGATATGGAAGAGGAAGAAAGAAAGACTAGATTGATTTGAGAACGGAAACAGCAGCTAACATAGTCATGTTATGTACTCTGAGTCGTAACAGTGGAGTAAAAGCGTCTATGTTGTGCTCTTATGGTTGACAGGAACGTGTTATAGATCAATGGATATGACCACTGTGCAAGTCTAAGGCGGGTCATAGCAAAGTTCCAGAGAGTCAAGTGAACTCCAGAGTTTGGCGTGCGATTTTTGCCACAGTGAGGAGTGGAGTGCATCATTATCCGTGCCCCTTAAAGAGGCCAACCACTCGTGCCATATCTTGAAAGAAACATCAGATGCACTTTTCCATTTGCTTAAGATGATTTTCACGCAAGCGTAAGCATGAGATCCATTAGGTAACGGTCATGTTCACTTACTAATCTTGTCTATTGCCCCGAGCATAACCTGTGCGAATTCCCTACTAGGCCGGTAGTGGAAGGTTCTTTGAATGTAGTTATGAATCTTGTCCCAAAAGGTTTGGAGCGGTTGTCAAGGAGTTTAAGCTTAAAGAATTTTTCCGGTGACCAATATGTTCTATTTATCAACATGAACTTAGTTTGAGAGAGTATCGGTGATATTTTATTGGAAAAAGGTGCATCTTATCCCAATCGAATGATATGTTAAAGGTATTATGTTCATTTTCCCAAGCGAGCTCGCACTTCCTATGTGTCCTCTGGAGGTTAGGGGAGAGGATTTTATACACCATGTGCCCCATTGACATGAGATGAACTAGCTTGTTACAAATTGTAGGATCGTTCGGAGAGATGATTCTGGCAGAGATAAAGGTTTTAAGACGTAAGAACTTATAAAAGTCAAGAGGTTGGAGATCGAACCAAGAGTGTAAGGTGGCGAAAGGTAAAGGCGAAGACACTTCATAAAGATCTTTCACTAAGTTCAACCCCTTCTTAGACCAGTGCTCCCAATAGAGGCGTTTGCCCTCTTCCTTTATGGCCGGGTTGAACCACAACGAGGTTAAATTGGATTTGCTTATTTTGATTTTAGAATATCTCTCTAGGTTTAGGAGGTCCCTTCTAGTGTTAAGAAATATGTATCTGGAGTGAGGAAAGGCTGCCATATCCATTGTCATTAAGGCTGGTAACGGTAGATTGTTATTGATGGCCTTTTCGAAATGAACCCAAACAGGAGTGTATTCGGATTGAGGTTGGAACCAATTCACACCTTGTTTGCATAAATATGCCGTCTGGTAGCACCTGAAGTTTGGTAGACCTATGCCTCCCTTATCTTTCGGTAGTTGGAGCTTCTTCAGGGAGATTCTTGGTTTTTTGCCCTGCCACAAAAAGGTATTGAAGAGCTTATATATTTTTTGAGGAAGTCATCCGATAGTAGCATAGGTAGCATACTTACAAGATAATTGACCAGAGGTGTGATCATCCTCTTCAGAGTTTCCGCGTTGCCCCACCAAGATAAAAATGTTGGTGACCAACGGTCCAAAAGAGAAGATATATTTTTATGAAGGGTATGTTCATTAATTTTGAGGGTGCTAATTAGGTCTTTTTCAAATTCTATTCCTAAATATTTAAAGCTTTTGGTTTGCCAGAATAAGCCAGAGTTACCTATAATGCTTCTATCATCTATATTATTAAGGAGTTTCACCTCCATTTTGTCCTTGTTAAGCTTATAGCCTGACACTTCGGCAAAGTCTGCAATAGAGGACATCCGGGCCGGAATCGCTAATTCTGCATTCTCGGATACTACTAAGATGTCGTCAGCATAGGCCGAAATTTTGACTGTATACTCATCAAAGCAAATACCTTTAATATGATCATTATGTCGAAGACAATAGAGGAAGGGCTCGATGGCGAGTAGAAAGAGTGAGGGAGACAGGGGGTAGCCCTGTCTCGTACCTTGCTCCAGGTTAAAGGGTGACGCTAGGCAATCACCTGCTCGTACTCTCGCTTATGGGTTAGAATATAAGGCCATCACCATATGAAAAAAATCTGTTCCTAACTTAAATTTATGTAGAGTGGCTTCCAAATGAGACCAGTCGACCTTATCAAAGGCCTTTTCTGCATCTAATGTTACTGCCACTATCGGGGAGGTAATTAGCTTGGCCTTTTCTATTATGTGTGCTAGGGTGCGGGTGTTGTCGCTAGACAGTCTATTCTTAAGAAACCCTACCTGTGATGGGTGAATGAGTTTGGGCAGGATTTTCTGAATTCGTTTGGCCAGGATCATGGCATAAATTTTACAGTCTCAGTTGATCAGCGATATTGGCCTGTAATTCTTTGGGGATGTCGGATCTTTCCCTTCCTTTGGAATTACTGCGATAATTGACCACTATTAGCGGAAGCTCACATATAAGTATTCGAGAGGCTCTACTAGGGTTGAAGAGAAGATCTTGTAAAACATGGCGCTGAACCCATCGGGTCCCGGGGCTTTCCCAGCTTTGAGAGTTTTGATGGCGTGTTTGATGTCTGCAGCGGATATGGGAAGGTTAAGGTCAGCCTGATCTTCCAGCGAAAGGGAGGGAAGAGCACAATTATCCCGGTATGTACCTAATTTGGCGCTATTAAGGTCTCTATTTTTACTATAGAAGTCACTGTAGAAATCTTTAAAGATGTCAGCAATTTTAGTGGGGTCTGTGTGTGACGTCCCTGATTTATCTACCAAGCTCTTAATAGCAGTACGTTGCAACTTAAATTTCAGATAAGATGCAAGGCTCTTACCAGCTTTGTTAGTTTGGCATAGTTTGAAGTTTTTGTGATTCTTAAGCCAGATTACAGCTCTCACTAATAATTTTGTTATATTCATATATTTTGGTCATTATGTCATTTAAGGTCTGAGGGTCTTTAGAAAGCATGTGTCTCTTATCTAATGTTGAGATCTCCTGCTCTAGGCGTGTTAGGTTATTGTTGGCGTCTTTATTCATGACTGCACGAATCATGATTATGATTCCTCTAACGGTGGTCTTAAGAGCCTCCCATCTCGTAAGGTCGGTAGTGTCCCCCTTCTTATTGTGAGCAAGGTACTCTTGTATGGCCGCTTCAATAGCCTTCTTATTCGCATCACTTTTTAAGACCGCGTTATTAAATCTCCATATGTTTGCTTTTTTTTTAACCTCATTATGGATTGCCAGTGTCATCGTGATGCAAGAATGATCAGAAATTACACGTGGCTCAATGGAAGTATCTTCAATATCGGCAGAGGACTGACCAGAAATGAGTATGTAATGTACGCGTGAGTACGATTTGTATGGAGGTGAATAAAAAGTATAATCCCTCCCTGTTGGATTCAACAATCTCCAAGAATCAGTCAAATTATTACGGGAGCAGAGATTGAGGAGTGCTTTGTGCAAACTATTCGGGCGAAAGGGGCAATGAGAGTCTCTATCCAGATGTGGATCAAGAGGGAGATTGAGGGCACCACCCATGATGTAAGTTGCATTGTCTGGGATCGTGTGAATGTGGTCAGATAATTCTTTCCAAAAACTTGGGTCGTCCTTGTTAGGGGCATTGGTTACATAGAATTCTTTGTTATCCTTCAACAATTTTGCCCAATAGTTTAGGATGCCCAACACAGAGCTATCCTAGCACTAGAAATGGTTAAAAGATTGGAGCACAAAAATGCTCTATCAACAATAATCCATTGTGCTGTTCGTATCCCATCCTCGTCGCCCATGTGAAATCCAATAAAAACAAGATGACTCTGTTGTAGATGTATCCAAGTTCCAAGTTTATTCTTAGAAAATAGTTACAGGAGTTGAAGTAGGATAAACATATTAATCCAAGTAAGTAGGTACAGGATAGTAAGCCCCACCGAGAGCAGCAACTCTGCTGCTCAGCCTACATAGATAAACTGACAGATACACTTGAACATACACAGAGGCAACATTCCATGACATCACAGAGATTGGCTGAGCAGCAAAGTACAGGACACAGGAAAGCAAGATACTACAGATACCTTTTGACGTTGAAGCAGGGGTGAACCAGAGCAAATTCATTTTGATGCGGTCACACAGGGTTTTTATATTCCTAATCAGGGGCGTAACAAACGCCCCCGCAGACCCCGCAGTGCGGGGGGGGGCCTCACTCTCTACAGTTAATGAAGGGGGCCCCCAGGGGGCCCGGCCCCCTCAGTTCTTTTGAGGGCTGTGAGAGAGGCCTGCGCTGAAGCAAGCCTCTCTCCCTCTGTGTCTGAAGCAGGTGCAGCCTGCTCCGTTCCCCTCACCCCCTCCCTCTGACTAAAGAGAAACAAAGTATCAACATTGTTTCTCTTCAGTCAGAGCCGGAGGCAGGCCCGGGACAAGGACGGGCCCCAGAGACAGCAGTCCACTGCTCCTCTGAGGCAGCACAGAGCCCGGCCCCCACTCTCTCCTCTCGATAAGCAAAGCCCACCCCACAAGAGAAGAGACAGGGACACGGAGGGGGTGGGGGCCCCACCCTGGGGGCCCCACCCCACAAGAGAAGAGAAGTGACAAGGACAAGGATTGGGTGGGGGCCGGCCCCCACCCCACAAGAGAAGAGAAGAGACAGGGACAAGATGGGGTGGGTGCCCCATCCCACAAGAGAAGAGACAGGGACAGGCCCCCACCGAGAAGAGACGGGGACAAGGATGGGGTGGGGTGGGGGCCCCACCCCACAAGAGAAGAGACAGGGACAGGCCCTCACCGAGAAGAGACAGGGACAAGGATTGGGTGGGGGCCCCACCCCACAAGAGAAGAGAAGAGAAGAGACCGGGACAAGGATGGGGTGGGTGCCCCATCCCACAAGAGAAGAGACAGACCCCCACCGAGAAGAGACAGGGACAAGGATTGGGTGGGGGCCCCACCCCACAAGAGAAGAGACAGGGACAAGGATGGGCTGGGGGCCCCACCCCACAAGAGAAGAGAAGAGAAGAGAAGAGACAGGGACAAGGATGGGGTGGGGTGGGGGCCCCAGAGACAGCACTCTCCACTTCCCCTCTGAGGCAGCTCGGAGCCCGGCCCCAACGCTCTCCTCTCCATAAGCAAAGCCCACCCCACAAGAGAAGAGAAGAGACAGGGACAAGGCTGAGGTGGGGGCCTCAGAGAGCAGGAGGCAGCACAGAGCAGTGCTCGGGACCCTGACAAGGGTGGGAGTGGGGGCCCCCAGGCAGAGTATTCTCCAGGGCAAAGCTCATCTGAGAAGGGATGAGGCAGCAAAATGGTGCCCTCAGGTAAGCACTCTTGTTAGAACCCACCATGGGCGTCCGCAGGAGGGGAGGAGGGGGGCCGAGAAGGGTGCAAGGCAGAGGGGAGAAGGGTGCAAGGCAGAGGGGGAGAGGGATGCAAGGTAGAGAAGGGTGCAAGGCGGAGGGGAGAAGGGTGCAAGACAGAGGGGAGAAGGGTGCAAGACAGAGGGGAGAAGGGTGCAAGGTGGAGGGGAGAAGGGTGCAAGGCAGAGGGGTGAAGTGTGCAAGGCAGAGAAGAGAAGGGTGCAAGGCAAAGAGAAGGGTGCAAGGAAGAGAGGAGAAGGGTGCAAGGTAGAGAAGGGTGCAGGGTAGAGGGGAGAAGGGTGCAAGGTGGAGGGGAGAAGGGTGCAAGGTGGAGGGGAGAAGGGTGCAAGGCAGAGGGGAGAAGGGTGCAAGGCAGAGGGGAGAAGGGTGCAAGGCGGAGGGGTGAAGGGTGCAAGGCAGAGGGGTGAAGTGTGCAAGGCAGAGAGGAGAAGGGTGCAAGGCAAAGAGGAGAAGGGTGCAAGGAAGAGAGGAGAAGGGTGCAAGGTAGAGAAGGGTGCAAGGCGGAAGGGGAGAAGGGTGCAGGGTAGAGGGGAGAAGGGTGCAAGGCAGAGAAGAGAAGGGTGCAAGGCGGAGGGGAGAAGGGTGCAAGGCGGAGGGGAGAAGGGTGCAAGGCGGAGGGGAGAAGGGTGCAAGGCGGAGGGGAGAAGGGTGCAAGGCAGAGGGGAGAAGGGTGCAAGGCAGAGGGGAGAAGGGTGCAAGGCAGAGAGGAGAAGGGTGCCAGGAAGAGAGGAGAAGGGTGCAAGATAGAGAAGGGTGCAAGGTGGAGGGGGAGAAGGGTGCAAGGTGGAGGGGGAGAAGGGTGCAAGGTGGAGGGGGAGAAGGGTGCAAGGCAGAGGGGAGAAGGGTGCAAGGCAGAGGGGAGAAGGGTGCAAGGAAGAGAGAAGGGTGCAAGGTAGAGGAGGGTGCAAGGCGGAGGGGGAGAAGGGTGCAAGGCGGAGGGGGAGAAGGGTGCATGGCAGAGGGGAGAAGGGTGCAAGGCAGAGGGGAGAAGGGTGCAAGGCAGAGGGGAGAAGGGTGCAAGGCAGAGGGGAGAAGGGTGCAAGGCAGAGGGGAGAAGGGTGCAAGGCAGAGGGGAGAAGGGTGCAAGGCAGAGGGGAGAAGGGTGCAAGGCAGAGGGGAGAAGGGTGCAAGGCAGAGGGGAGAAGGGTGCAAGGCAGAGGGGAGAAGGGTGCAAGGCAGAGGGGAGAAGGGTGCAAGGCAGAGGGGAGAAGGGTGCAAGGCGGAGGGGGAGAAGGGTGCAAGGCAGAGGAAAAGGATGCAAGGTAGAGAAGGGTGCAAGGCGGAGGGGGAGAAGGGTGCAAGGTGGAGGGGGAGAAGGGTGCAAGGCAGAGGGGAGAAGGGTGCAAGGCAGAGGGGAGAAGGGTGCAAGGCAGAGGGGAGAAGGGTGCAAGGCAGAGGGAGAATGGTGCAAGGCAGAAAAGGGTTCAAGGTGGAGGTGGACTAGGGTACAAGGGGAGGGGGAGAAGGATACAAGGGGGAGGGGGAAAAGGTGCAAGAGGGAGGGCAAGAAGGGTGCAAGGCAGAGGCGAGAAGGGTGCAAGGGGGATGGTGATGAAGTTAAAAATGTGCCCCCCCTGCAAACATTTCTGCGGACACCCATGGAACGCACACTACTTTGTGAGGGAGAGTGGGAGAGAGTGGAGAGAGAGAGAGTGGAGAGAAACAGTGGAGAGAGAGAGTGGCTAGAGAGAGAGAGAGAGAGTGGAGAGAGACAGTGGAGAGAGAGTAGACAGTGGAGAGAGAGTGGAGATAGACAGTGGAGAGAAAGAGAGTGGAGAGAGCATGGAGAGAGCATGGAGAGAGCATGGAGAGAGCATGGAGATAGCATGGAGAGACACTGGAGAGAGTGGAGAGAGAGAGAGAGAGAGAGAGAGGAGAGAGAGAGTGGAGAGAGAGAGAGAGAGAGAGTGGAGAGAGAGAGAGTGGAGAGAGAGAGAGTGGAGAGAGAGAGAGTGGAGAGAGAGAGAGTGGAGAGTGGAGAGAGAGAGAGTGGAGAGAGAGAGAGTGGAGAGAGAGAGAGTGGAGAGAGAGAAAGAGTGGAGAGAGAGAGTGGAGAGAGAGAGTGGAGAGAGAGAGTGGAGAGAGAGAGTGGAGAGAGAGAGTGGAGAGAGAGAGTGGAGAGAGAGAGTGGAGAGAGAGAGTGGAGAGAGAGAGTGGAGAGAGAGAGTGGAGAGAGAGAGTGGAGAGAGAGAGTGGAGAGAGAGAGAGTGGAGAGAGAGAAAGAGTGGAGAGAGAGAAAGAGTGGAGAGAGAGAAAGAGTGGAGAGAGAGAGAGTGGAGAGAGAGAGTGGAGAGAGAGAGTGGAGAGAGAGAGTGGAGAGAGAGAGTGGAGAGAGAGAGTGGAGAGAGAGAGTGGAGAGAGAGAGTGGAGAGAGAGAGTGGAGAGAGAGAGTGTGGAGAGAGAGTGTGGAGAGAGAGAAAGAGTGGAGAGAAAGAGTGGAGAGAAAGAGTGGAGAGAAAGAGTGGAGAGAGAGAGTGGAGAGAGAGAGTGGAGAGAGAGAGTGGAGAGAGAGAGTGGAGAGAGAGAGTGGAGAGAGAGAGTGGAGAGAGCGAGAGAGTGGAGAGAGCGAGAGAGTGGAGAGAGCGAGAGAGTGGAGAGAGCGAGAGAGTGGAGAGAGCGAGAGAGTGGAGAGAGCGAGACAGTGGAGAGAGCGAGACAGTGGAGAGAGCGAGACAGTGGAGAGAGCGAGACAGTGGAGAGAGCAAGTGGAGAGAGCAAGTGGAGAGAGCAAGTGGAGAGAGCAAGTGGAGAGAGCAAGTGGAGAGAGCAAGTGGAGAGAGCAAGTGGAGAGAGCAAGTGGAGAGAGCAAGTGGAGAGAGCAAGTGGAGAGAGCAAGTGGAGAGAGCAAGTGGAGAGAAAGTGGAGAGAGAAAGTGGAGAGAGAAAGTGGAGAGAGAGAAAGTGGAGAGAGAGACAGAGGAGAGAGAGACAGAGGAGAGAGAGACAGAGGAGAGAGAAAGTGGAGAGAGAGACAGAGGAGAGAGAGACAGAGGAGAGAGAGACAGAGGAGAGAGAGACAGAGGAGAGAGAGAAAGTGGAGAGTGAGACAGTAGAGATAGAGTGGACAGAGTTGAGAGAGAGAATGGAGAGAGAGTAGAGACTGACAGAGAGAGACTGATTGAGAGTGAGACTGACTGACTGACAGAGACTGACTAAGGTAGAGAGAAACTGACTGAGAAAGAGAGACTGAGAGAGAGAGGCAGAGACTGACTGACAGAGAGATAGACTGATTGACTGTCAGAGAGACTGACAGAGAGAGACTGACTTGGAGAGAGACTGACTTGGAGAGAGAGACTGACTGAGAGAGAGACTGACTGAGAGAGAGACTGACTGAGAGAGAGAATGACTGAGAGAGAGACTGACTGAGAGAGACTGACTGAGAGAGAGTCTGACTGAGTGAGAGTCACAGGAAGGAGCAGTGAATGCCCTTTTGTCAAAACTAAACGATGAGTGGGCCCGATGTTGTATATCATGACAGGAGTCTGCATCAGGAAACCCACCTAAAATTGGGCAAACTTCCCCGGCCTACTGATGGCAGGGACCCTGCAATGAATGGTCCACCACCTATGATAGCCTGCTGGCAGACTACGCCCAACCTTTAACTCCACCATCCACTGTTACTATTAACGGCTGCATTGGTGACAGTGGCGTAACAATCGCCCGCATCCCCTGCAGTGTGTCGGGTCGCTGGCCTGAGAGCTCTAGACAGGCATGGAGTATGGGAGGGGGGCCCCCTCCATGTAGTTTGCAGGGGGGCCCCCCTCATGTTTCGTTACGCCACTGTTCCTAATCCACAAGATGCGGACACCCTTTTCTTTGGCAGTTATCTCCATCAAAACTTTCCTATAGAGCTCAAGATCCGATGTCGTCCAGGAAAGTACCCAGTTTATCAGAAGTTTTAAAGGGATCCCCTGGTCAATCCTCTTTAGCAGGAATTCTAATCAGAGGGGTGGGCTAGGTGGGAGGTTAAACAGTGTCCTAATGAATTGGTTTTCAGTCTAGGGATGTGCTGATGTGACTAACTTAATCAAAGTTGTGTGTGGTATGTTGCTCCTGAGAGAGCTGTGGCCCTATAAACATAAAGTGCAGGCGAAACTGCTCCATTAGAGGTGGCCTTGTTATCTTTCTATGTCCATTGCCTTTTGGAGCATGATGGTTCTACTTTTCTCCAGCTGTGGTGCAAGTCATGCTCCAGGGATGCCCCCTCAATGCTCATTCTGCCTCTAAAGGAGCAATGGGGGTTTAGTGCCATAAATGTTGACATGGAAGGATTTATCTCCAGTCTCCTTGCAAGACAAAAGGATGCAAAGCTGTCCAGCAAAGACTATAGGCCACACGAGGCCAGGGATATTAAAAGCGTGTCTTCAGCAAACATAACCATGACTGTATGATGACAATTTTTTGTAATGCATAACGAAATGTAAATACCTGTAAAATGTGAACTGTACACAATCAGCAGTTAAGCAGGCAAACATGAAGCACATTTGTTTGTAATTCTGATGTGTGATGGATTAAAGATTTTAGTAGGTAAAAAAAAAAGACCTTTTACCGGACAAATGATAAATATTAACCGAAATCAGACTTTCACAAATTATCATAGTTTTATCAGTACAACTGGATGTGTGCGTCCATATTTAGTGGACATATCAATGGAAAATGTGCTGTCTATAATTGACAGATTAAATTATAGAAAAAGTGATAGATGGAATGCTTGAATTAATTTCAGCCACTGGTAGTTACCCAGCTTGAATCCCAATCCAATCAGTCTCTAGCAAAGTGCCATATCCCAATCTCTATAATTTAAAAGTCTGACCTTTATTGATTGAGCATGCATGCAAGGTATTGACCACTAGCTGAGCAATCTCTGTACCCGCTCGACAGTAAGCTTGCCAGATAGGGCATCCCCAAACAAGGTAAGATACATAGTCCTTTATGCGGCCCATTGCTTTCGACTCTGGGACACCGAGGATGCGCAGATTGTTACTCCTGGAGCGTGCCTCCAGTACCTCATTCTTCTTGCGTATAACTTCCAGAACTTTTTCCATCTGTAGCAGTCCCTCTCTGGCCGAATGGTGTCCATCCTCTACCTTGGAGGTGCGCCTCTCCAGATCATTGAGTCTTTCATCATGTTTGTCTACTTTATTCTTCAGGCAATCAAATTTGGCCATCAACAAATCATTTTTAGTATTGATTACAGTTAGACTGTGTTTGAGATCCATGGACATAGCACGAATGTCTGGCTCCTGAGAGAAGTTCTGCCCAGAAATCCTTATTCGGCTTTAGGTCGTCTGGGACCAAATCTGATGTGTGCATCTGCCAGCGCTGTTCAAAGGAAAGTTTGACTGTTTAGCATCGGTTTTCCCCATTCTGTCTGAGGCGGCCCCGAGGACACACCAGTACTCCAGTAGTAGTGGGCTTAGCTAATTTCGTCATCACACCCAGGGCATAGCCTCACCCCAGATTAAACCGGTTGGGGGGGGCATGAGCAAGTTCACTTAGGGGGTTTCAGCGGGTAGACAGGGTGGCGGTTAGTTCGGCTGTTCATTCCCAGGCACACAAAGGAAGCACTGCAGAAGTTCCCTGGTCAGGCTCTACCACTCCTTTGGAAGGCAACTACAGGGGGCACGAGCAGGCCACAACACACCAGTTTTTGTAATGTGGCAGCTGTCCTTCTTCTGAGCACTCTGAGCCTCCAATGCCCCCAACATCAAGGCTATAGGGCGAAATATGGGCTCCTCAGTTGTCCACAGGTATTATGGTCCCAGCCACAGCTTCGCACTCAACTGACTTAGGGTGACCAGAAATTTAAAGCCAAAAACCGGGACATTTCCCAAAAATAGTACTACAATTTTACTTCATCCCAGCGCACAGACTGACAGTGCTCCTTAGCAGAGAATTACAGAAGCTGCAGTAAGAACATACATATAATGCTGATTTTAAAGCCAGTAGCATGCCTGTTAATTAAATTGCTTTCCTATAACCGCTGCTAACTATCCCTGGTTTGCAAAACATAAAAAGATACCTCCCACTGTTTTCAGCCGACCCCCTCTCAGGGCATGAGCTTAATTGCCTCAAATCTGCTGGGACAGCTGCCGAAAAACCAGGACTGTCCGGGCAAATCCGGGACTCCTGGTCACCCTACACTGACTGTCCCTTCTAGGACTCGGTGACATATCTACAGAAAAGGGAGAGTGCCAGTTTCCGGCCGCCAGCCATCGCACTCAATGCTGGCACCAGGAGCACAGAGGAGTGGTGGCACTCCCCATGCTCAATCCATGTTGGGTAGCTTCACCATCGGCAAGCGCTTTACTCCCCGCTCAGCAGCTCTGAAGGCCCACACTCTTGTTTCCTAGCATTTGGCCGTCCGCTCGGGTCAACAGTAAGCCCAGGAAACCTCTCCGCGGTGGAGCTGTCACTGGCCAGGCGTCCCCCAGCATCTGCACTGTATCCTGCCACACCACAGCCGTCATGTCCGTAGTGTGAGTGTCGCACAGGCACTTGCCAGTCCCCATCTCTGCTCCTGTTCCCCACACTCAATCTCTTGCGGCCGACAGCCACTACTCAGCTTGGCCGGGCAGCACAGTCATCCGGACTCCAGCTGGCCAACAGCTCACCCGCTCAGCAGCAAATTTCAACCGGGGCAGGGGCAGTCCATTAAATGGGGGGGGGGGGGTGGGGGGATAAAGTGCAGGTACTCATTTAAATGGAGCGAGTGGTCGGGCGGGGAGTGGGGCTAAATGCAAGACACGCTGATGCTTATTGACTTCTATACTAGTTGCAGCACATACCAAAACACATGAGAAATTCGTTTCTATAAGCAAATGGGTTAAATCTCTATATAAAAGGAAAGCCAAACACAGGGATATTTTAACATTTCCTTATTTTGTAATATTTCTCTCACCCAAAAACATGCGCACACAAGGAGGCAAACACACAGGCCTCAGCAGTCACTCACACAGAAGAATCAGTTGGGATTTAAGCCCTTTTAACCTACTTACCTTTCATGGCTTTCTTCATTGCGCTGTCAATAGGCTGCCTCGATTCCTTTCAACACAGCATGATGGTGAACACTCGGAGATCTTGCAAATGAGTCCACGCTTAATAGTTCAGCGGGGGCTAAGCTCAGGGCTACAGAAGTGCTTTGGTGGTCAAAGAGACAGGCTACCACCATTAGAGGCCAATGCGCCTACCCTTTCATGAGTGCCAGTACTCTCCAAGGCAGTAGAGAAGTGCCGGTTCTCAGAGTGATAAAAATAAGAAGTGCCGGTACTAAGTACCCGTGAGTACCGGCCCATTTAAAGCACTGGGCAGGAGTCCCATGCTGCTTGTCCCTGAGGCTCCGCAATTCCCCAGCCGTCGTGTCCTGCTGATCACAGGCCGCACTGAAAGTCCACGAGGAACAGGCAGCAGCATGCCTCTACTCCACAATCCAGCTATCATAATATATATTCCTATGCTTCCAATACAGTGTCAGTCCAAGGCAAAGAGAAGCAAAAGTATCCCAGTCCAAATAATGGCATATAAATTGAATGTCCCACAATGCAGCCTTCAACATGTGTTTTATGGGTGTTGTGCTTTTTCAGGGCCGTAAGTCTAAAGCAGGATCGTTATTTTTCATCTTAACATCCAGCCTTTATATGGTGGGTGGGTGGGTGGGTGGTTGGGTGTTAGTTACCCAGGTTCAGCTGATTTCCAATCAGTTTTCCTCAGGCTAGGATTTCAGAGTGTGGGATAAGCTTCATTCTATGGACTTGCACTGTTTTGGATGCATATGATGCTGTATCATTATAGTTGGAATTTATTATACAAGGATATGTGAAAATCTGTTTTTGTAATATCGTGCACTTCCTGTACAACTTGGCTATGAAAAAACACTGACCACAACAAGAACTGGCCTTAAAAGCAATATGACGTGTAGCGCAGCAATGTAATTTATTTATTTTTTAACTTTCATCCATGTATGTCTAAAAAAAAATGGACACAGCCAGTTTTTTTCCTCGATGAATTCGATTGAAGCAGTTGAGTTAGTAGTGAGCTGTTAATGACATATCCACTTTGACATTCCCAATTATCTTTCATGCATCAAGGCTTCTATGTGCGTCTTGTTGTATGGCTGAGGTGTTCTAAACATACGTGTGTTTATGGCCTACTTATGGCTCCTTTTCCACCACTAATTTTTTTATTAGACCGTTCATTGGATGAATGTGAGGGCCGAATTTGAGAATTTGTGCCATGCAAGAGTACCCAATTTCTAAATTTGCAGACTGATGGAAAGTAATCGGTGTGCTCATTACCAAGTTTATAACTCGGATACGAAAACTTTGATTGCCTATTGTAGTGAGTTCACTGCTCGACTCTAACCCTGTAGCTAACAATGTAGCTTTAGCCTGAAACCTTGACCTCCAGATTTTCTTCAGTACTCATGATGATTATTTGGCATTATAGAGCTAACCAAACCAGGGAGAAGCCTACTAAGAACTGCACCAATATTTTATTCCATCTGAGGTCGTATTATACAAGTGCCTTGGTGGCGCAACAAGCGTTTGCACCCGCTTTGCACGCCCTTTGGTATTTGGTATTACAGAAGGGGCCGCAGATGCTTGTGCTGCCCCTTCTGTTATACCGATAACGCTGGCGCACATTAAGCTCCAGTGCTATCTTTAGAGGGTGTTCCTTCACTTGTATGGGGGCATGCCTCATGCAAATGAGGGAATCCCTTTGCCTCTGCGCCTGTAATTTGGTGCGGGTTTAGAGGCAAAGAAGCTCTCAGGAGGCGCCTTCTAAAAGGTGGCGTACTGTCAGTGCGCTCCCTGATGGCAGGGGGTAAGGGGGAGCCTATGGACCCCCTCAGATATCACCGTGCAGGCAGGTGCAGTCACTTACTGCACCTGCCTGCAAGGGGATTTCTAATCCCCTTTCAAAGAGCAGGCATGAAAACAGAGCGACTTTAAAGCAGCCGCTCCGTTTTTCGCCAGAGTGTGTTTATGGCTGCCCTGGGGGCAGCGCATTCATCATATGGTGCATTTTCAT
This sequence comes from Lissotriton vulgaris, assembly GCF_964263255.1. NCBI lineage: Eukaryota > Metazoa > Chordata > Amphibia > Caudata > Salamandridae > Lissotriton > Lissotriton vulgaris. The sequence continues at coordinate 717,020,197 of NC_141689.1, read as the reverse complement.
TGTTTGCGTTGGGCGCACCCTTTAAAAGGTGCACCCAGCAAAAACACCCAGCAAAAACAATGAAAACGCACCTTTTTGTGTAATAAAGCCCCTGGTGTTAATTAATTGTGGGTTTGTAATGTGCTAGAAACGACTCCCGAAGGAGTATCTCTGCGCAGTAAACCGCTGGGGAACCCGTCCCAGCTTTCCCAGTGAGATGGTCCCTATTGGGTATTTCCAAGGTGAAACCAGGCATCCCTGGCATATGTGGGGGGCCGTTGTGGAGATGAAGCAAGCTAATGCCCAGAGTTGCCGAATGTGACCGCTGGTTAGAGTAGGCACCGAGATGAGAATTATCGAGTCCGCTGACCCTGGTCCACGACCCTGCCGCGTCGGGAATTAAACCCTGGTCCCGGGCCATCCTCTGCTCTCGGGTCTGCCACCTCTAACCAGTGAGCCACACCACTCCAGTGGGAAGCCACCTGGACTGCCTGTGAAATGAGAAATTATTGTATTGCAAATCGACTCTGCCTGGCAGGGGCATATACACTCGGACAAGAACAGGCCTCTGTTGCTTTAATACCACTTACATAAAAATATATATGCGAGGCAATTTTCGCTGTATAAGGTAAAATGTAAGTGCTATATGGAGGCATCCTGCAATGCACAAAAAACCTCTCCTCTATACCGATCTCTTTGCCCTCTCTGTGTACATCTTTACCTTGTTCTTGTAACCTGCTTTTTCGATTGTAGTTGCCTAACTCCCCCTCCCTTCCCCACTGTGTTCTTTTTATCTGCTCCCCATTTGCACTCCATCTCTTTCGCCTATCGTGTTCGGGTGTTCTCCCCGTCTGAACATCCACACATTCTCCTGGTCTGTTTTCTTCTTCCTCTTGTCAATATTGACTTTAAAGCATTTGGAAGTGACCAGATCGACATATGTAGATACCTTTACTTCGCTTACATTTCAGTCTCCAGAACCTATGAGTTACTAGAAGATTCCAGTTGCATTAGCAGTAATGCAACTTTAAAACCAGTATTGGCAAAGTCAGTAGGACTCACCTTGCTGACAAGGTGATTTTGTCAACGGTTTTAGTCCTGTTGCACAGTAGCACGACTGCTGTGCAGCATGGCATGAAGTTAAAAAATAAATAAATACCGCCTCCATTCCCCCCCCCCCCCCCAAAAAAACAACGCTGTGCCTGCTCAGCTCTCGCCGCCTCGTAGCTTTACTGCTGCTGGGATGGTGGGGTGGGGGATAACTACACCCTCAGTGTTGTACTCCCTCCACTACACCTACCCCTGCCCCACCTAGATGCCTACCCAAAAGTTAAAAAACATTATCATGCATCAGGCTGACTGTGTTGTATCTAGCTTTTTTTTTCTTTTTGCACCAAGGCTAATAATATTGACAAAGACAAAAAGCTCGAGAGCTGTTGGCTTGGCCAATGCTGGTTTCGTTTTGTTTAAGCATTCCATGATGGTGTAGATGTATTCCAGCGATCTGTCGTGTACTTCTCTCTCCCGCTCTGTTCCTGCTGCTCTCCCCCCCTCTCCACTGCTCCCTTCTCTCCACTGCTTCCCTCCCACCCACCCTCTCTCCACTCCCACCCACCCTTTCTCCACTGCTCCCCTCCAACCCACCCTCTGTCCACTGCAATCCCCCTTCCACTGCTGACCCTCCCTCCACTGCTCCCCTCCCTCCACTGCTCGCCTATCTCTCTCCACACCCTCTCTCCACTGCTTGCCTCCCTCCCACTCACCCTCTCTCCACTGCTCGCCTCCCTCCCACCCACCCTCTCTCCACTGCTCCCCTCCCACCCACCCTCTATCCACTGCTCCCCTCCAACCCACCCTCTCACCACTGCTCCCCTCCCTCCCACCCACCCTCTCTCCACTGCTCCCCTCCCTCCCACCCACCCTCTCTCCACTGCTCCCCTCCCTCCCACCCACCCTCTCTCCACTGCTCCCCTCCCTCCCACCCACCCTCTCTCCACTGCTCCCCTCCCTCCCACCCACCCTCTCTCCACTGCTCCCCTCCCTCCCACCCACCCTCTCTCCACTGCTCCCCTCTCACCCACTCTTTCTCCATTGCTGCAGCTCCCATCCCGCTCTAGCCCACCTGCTGTCCGTTGCTGCTGCTCCCCTCCTGACCGATCGCTCTCCTTTGCTGCTGCTGCCCTCCCGCCCGACCGCTCTCCTTTGCTGCTACTGCCTGCCCACCCACTCCCTTTACACTTTTACTCATCTTAAATCAATAACCTAGGCTGGATATGCTTTTTCACAGGCAGGATCAAGTAAAAAGTGTTACTGCATTTATGTACAGGATTCAAACTGTTCAAGGTGCACTGCCTACTAGGCAATTAAGGCTTATCCTTCTAACCTTATTGTTTATCAAACTCCAATACGCCATTTTTGTTATTACATTTCTTACACATTCTCTATACTCCACAAAAAGTGCTAATACCTTTTTTTTTCTCTTCTTTCTTTAGTATAAAGGCCATTGAGAGTCCCAACAAAGAAGACGACACGCAGTGGCTGACCTACTGGGTGGTGTATGGCGTTTTTAGCATCCTCGAGTTTTTCGCTGACATTTTTCTCTCCTGGTTCCCTTTCTACTACATGCTAAAGGTTGGTGGACTATTTAAATTCAAAAGACTTTGGTCATTTCAAAATCTAGAAAACACATGTTTAATTGAAGGCAAAGAAGCAGTGGTAGTATGACCCATGTATTGAGTTGAGGTCCTGAAGGACTTAATCTTCCTCCATCTTGTGTGTTTTCTTTGTATTCCAGAGCCATACAAAGGTTTGGAAATTACTTTGCAACTCTTGGAGGCACAAGGCAAAAGCAAGCATATCTTTGTCCTTTCCTCCAAGTATGATTGTTTTACCCTTCCTTCCTTTTTCTTCATGCCAAAAAGAACTGACTTTCATCTGCATCACCATCTGATATGTGTTTTAGGTCTCTTCTAGGCAGCGCTTGTGCGGTCACTTCGAGACATGCTGTTTTCAGGATATGCAATACTAAAGGGGATGATGGATGGAGCGTTTGAACAAATCAAACACTCACCCCCAGTCAACTGATCTGGGTTTAATCCATCATCATTCTTTAGCTCACTCCACCACTCCAGTTCAGACATTGCCATATGCAAATCAGTCTGACCCTGTGCCTCATGGGAACAGTCCAGCCCAAACTGCCAAGCCATGTCTTCCCTGGACCGGAAACAAGCATCCTGGGACCGGTTTCGGGTTCATAACCCTCATCAGCCAGGCTATCTTGAATCCAGTGGCAAAGTAAGCAAGGGACCCACGTCTGGGCATACCTTGCCAAGTTAGGGCGAACAAAGCGTTTGAACAAATCAAACACTCACCCCCAGTCAACTGATCTGGGTTTATTCCATCATTCTTTAGCTCACTTTCAGGATATGGGCATAAAGCTCCGCCTACGGCTCGGACCTTTAACGCTGCAGCGGGCCTTTAATAGCCTGTAAATTCCGCTACGGTGGGCTATAAGGCTATATTAAAGGCCCTCTCCAGCGTTTGGCTCTGGCCTTTAACAAGGGAGTGGGACTTTAATAGGCGCGGTATAGCCCAGCTACGAAGGGCTATAAGGCTATTAGAACATTCTGTCACTAGAGGGCAGAATGTTTTTTTTTTTTTTTTCTCAACATTTTTTATTGAATATTTCAGTACGACAAACTACAATGTGAATACATTGCATGTGCAGTGAGAATACATCTGAACAGGAGTAGGGTCATATGGATGAATATGGCAGACAAAAGCATTAGATGGGTTAACCATGGTGGACATTGTTACATTCAGATGTGACCGGGCATTTTGCGAGTACCACAACTCCTTCAAGAGGCCTTATTGAGACGGAGGCCAAAGAGGAAGAAGAGGAGAGGAAAGAGAGAATAGACATATAGAAGAAGAGGAAAGAGAAAAGAACAAGAGAAAGGAAAGTGCCACGATGCAGCAAAGCGGTTCTGACCATTCCAGTATAACCCGAGATGTGTATGTCCTGTGTGATTGACAAGGACTCCGTGGAGTTCAGGAAGTCAGGAGGAGTGGCAAATCATGGAGGTTTATGGGTGTTAAAATAGATATCAAGTGAGTCCCACATTCTCCTTCGTGAGGGTCGCCATGGTGTAGTTTGGAGAGTGATGTTGTCTGCCCCTCGGAGATTAATCACCCAGTTTAACCAGCAAGCATAGCTTGCCTTTTTGGTGTCTTTCCAATTGTTTAGGACAACCTTAACAGCTGCCATGAGTAGGAGGTCTAGTAGGGCTCTGTCCGGTTCAGGGAGCTGGGGGTCCTTAACAAAGCCAAAAACAAGGTAAGGGATTTCCTTGGAGGGCTTGATGTTGAACAGTTTGTGGATGAAGTTAAATACTCTGTCCCAATAGGATGAGACGCAGTAGTATTGGAGGACAAGATGATCCAAATCCCCTTCAGCCCGCTTGCAGTTCCAGCAGAATGCGTCGGGCTGATTTTGTGAGTATAGAGGCGAGCGGGCGTCCAGAAGACCCTGTGCATGAGCCAGAACTTGGTTTGTGATAACGTAGGGCTTATTTTATGGCTCATACAGGATTTCCACGTCGCTGACCACTCCGGCTCAGAGATGGAGAAAGAAGCGAGAGGACCAAAACTGTGTAGATTTTTCATTTGAATGTTCTAACAAATAAAACAAAGGCTTCAGGTAGCGCGAGAGGATTAAAATCCCCTCCGGCTCCCTGAAGCCTTTGTTCACAGCCACAGCTGTAAACAAAGAAACATTGGAATGTTGGGGCTCCGGGCTTATACCCGCCATTACAAGCCCGGAGCTACTCCATTGTTTTCAATTGAGCTCCCAACATTCCATTGTTCTAATAGTTGTTAAAGGCCACGAACCCAAGTTGTAGGCCCCAGCCAAAGGCCAGGCCTACAAAGGGGGAAGAGGGCCATTAACAACTGTTAAAGTCTAATACAGAAGGGCTATAAGAACATTCAACCTACTAAAGGTAGAATGTTCTGAATTAAAAAGAAAGACATTGGAATATTGGAGCAGAAGGCTTATACCAGAAATGATATGTTCGAGGCATATGGGCTGCAGATGGTTCATTATGAATAGATCGCCATCTGGTGTTGGGCTCGGATGATTGCACTTGTTTTTCTCTTGGAGAAGTCTTTTTTAGTCACGAGGCTGGTGACTCCTCCCTTGGGTGATAGTGCGCATGGGCATCGGCTCCATCCTTAGATTGTTTTTTTCCGCCATCGGGTTCGGATGAGGATCGAAGCGCTCCGGATCGACTTTGAGAAAAAGTTATATTTCGGCGAGTATTCCCTTTCCAATTCGACGGTATTGTTTATCGAGCGAGAGTTCATTCCCATTTTGACGCGCTTGGACGTCAACACCGAAGATTTTTAACTCTACGTCGACTGGACCGGGAGGCCTATTTCGACGTAGTCCAGCCCGGAGTCCATGGAAAGGACTCCATTCAAGAAATGTCCAACGTGTGGTGCTAAATTACCACACAAGGACCTACACGAGGTGTGCAACCTCTGTTTGTCACCTGACACCGAATCCAGGGATTGTGAAGCCTGTGCGGCTTTCTCCTCCAAGTCGATGATTAGAAACCGTCGAGCCCGAAGACACGAGATGTCGAGGATGGAGTCCGATGCAATCCCAGAACTGTTCGAGGTCGAACACTCCGAGGAGGAAGAAGATGAGGACGGGTCGGGGTCAGAAGCGGACGAGTCTGAAGTCAAAGAAGTCGACGTTCATCAAACTGTGAGTGACGACATCCCTTTGCCAAAAAACCGACCCCGATTGGTGTCGACCCCGCCTTCCAGCCCGGTCAGACAACCGAAAAAAGTTTCCGACGCCCCGCCTTCTGGCTCTGCAACGAAACCGAAACACTCGGTCTCCCACTATGTCGGATCCGAGAAACGGTCGACATCGACACCGAAGCTCCATACGAAAGAGAGCTCGAAGTCGAAACATTCCATGTCGAAACCGAAACATGCTTCGACGTCAGACTCCCTCGACACCGAAAAAATCGGACTTGAGCAAACTCTCAGTGCCAAAAACACATAACACTGAGACACAGAAGCAAAAGCACCTATCTGACCCAAAGGTTTCGGTACCGGCACAGGAGCAAGAGACCGATCCAAAACAAAAGACTTTGTTCATTGATCCACAAACTGGCAAGGTGGTGACAAAACCACCTAAAATGAGGAATACTCAACGGTTGGAGTGGAAAGCTCCTCCTCCTAAGAGAACAATGGGGAAAAATACAACTCCTCCCCTTTCTCCAGAGCCTGTGGACACACCCTCTTCTCCTCTTCCTCATACTCTGCCAGCTATCCCTCGACCTTTTACACCACGCCCATCTACACCTCAAACAGATGTAGAAAGTGACACAGGGGATGGGGACCTTCCTGGGGATGATAACAATACTATCCCAGAAGACAAAGACCCATGGGAAGATTATGATGCAGTGACAGATAATGATAATGACCCTGACCTGTATCCCTCAAAACCCTCTCTCCCTGATGATAATTCGGGTTTTGCACAATTGATTAATAGGGCAGCAAAATACCACAAGGTAGATTTACATACGGAACCTCAGTTAGAAGATTTCCTTTTAGAAACACTACCGGCTGCACAAAAATCTTCAGGGACCCTACCAATGCTTAAGGGTCTCCTCACTCACACATCAGATATATTTAAAGATCCTGTGAGGGCTAGGGTGTTAAACCCAAGAATTGACAAAAAGTATAAAGCAGCCCCAAAAGACCCAGTATTTATTAAGGGCCAAATACCTCTGGACTCATTAGTGAGTTCACCCTCTTACGAGCATTTGAGACTTCTAACAACAGGATAAGCTCCTCCTCCTGACAAGGAGTCTAAGTTAATAGATGACTCTGGCAAGAGAGTAGCATCTCAAGCAGCAAACAGCTGGCGCATAGCAAATACTCAAGCGCTACTTGGACGCTTTGATAGAGCTCATTATGATGAGTTCGAGAAACTCATTACACATCTCCCTAAGGAACATCAAAAAAGGGCAGAGCAGCTGATACAAGAAGGGAAGATAATAACCAACACTTCCATTAAGTGCGCCTTAGACGCAGCAGACACTGCGGAAAGATCTATAAACACCAGTATCATGTTAAGAAGACATGCATGGCTCCGGGTTCAAACAGGAGGTACAAACTTCTTTATTGAACCAGCCTTTTGATGGGAAAGCACTCTTCGGCTCAAGCACAGATGAGGCGTTAGAGAAAGTAAAAAAGGACACAAACGGCTAAGTCAATGGGAGCATTGCAACAGCCATCTCAGAGGTTCCTTTCGTAGGTCCACCTATAGAGGCGGATCAAAAAATACAGGCACAACCCAGCAATCAACCTCTTTTACACCAACATCACCTAAGGGTAATTCTAGAGGCAGTTACAGAGGTAACAACAACAAGAGTAAAGGTCGCAGAAACAACAAAAACCGCAACTCTCCTACCCCAAAACAGTGACTTCATACAGCTCCCCCCAGACCATGCAATACCGGTCGGGGGACGCCTATCACAGTTCCTACCTGTCTGGGAAAACATCACATCAGACAGGTGGGTGAGACAAATTATCCAACATGGTTATTGCCTAGAACTCACTGCTACCCCACCAAACATCCCCCCCCAGACAGCATCCAATGAGTCTAGATCATCTGATATTATTAACAGGAGGTACTATCGCTCCTACAAAAGCATGCAATAGAGGAGGTTCCACAACATCAACAAGGAACAGGAGTATACTCTCTATACTTTCTAATTCCCAAAAAAGACGGATCTGTAAGGCCTATACTAGACCTCAGACCTCTCAATGCATACATAAATTCGGAACATTTCCACATGATCACGCTCAAACAGGTACTTCCTTTACTGAAGAAAGGGGACTTTCTTTCTACACTGGATCTAAAAGACGCCTACTTTCATATCCCAATTCACAAAGCTCACAGAAAATACCTCAGATTTGTAATAGAAGGACGACATTATCAATTCAAGGTCCTTCCGTTTGGAGTCACAAAATGCCTAGCAGTGGTTGCAGCACACCTAAGAAAACCGCAAATACATGTCTTCCCTTACTTGGACGACTGGCTAATAAAGGCCACGTCACAAGAGGAATGTCTTCAAAACACACAAAAGACAATTCAACTGCTGCACCAGCTAGGGTTTACGGTGAACTACACAAAATCCCACCTGCAACCAAACAAGGTTCAACAATATCTAGGGGCTACTATAAATACAGAAAAAGCCATAGTATACCCCAATCCAGTCAGGATTCAGACAATGCTCACCCTAATTCAAAGATTTCAACCGCAACACTCATTAGCAGCTCGAGTGTTCATGCATTTATTAGGGATGATGCCCTCTTGCATACTGTTAATCCCATATGCGATACTACAAATGCGTCCGCTTCAAGAATGTCTAGCAACACAGTGGAATCAGGCTCAAGGTCAGATTACAGATCTGGTGTTGGTAGACGACCGCACACATCACTCTCTGAAGTGGTGGAATATAACAAACATTTCCAAAGGGCGGTCGTTCCTAAAACCAATTCCACAAGTGGTACTAACAGCAGATGCATCACTCACCGGATAGGGAGCTCATATGGAGAGATACACAGTACAAGGGAGATGGAGTGTACAGCACAAACGACTGCACATAAATCATCTAGAACTACTAGCAGTGTTTCTAACATTAAAAGCTTTTCAAATGCATATTCTCAACAAAGCAGACCTGGTCAGAACAGACCGCATGATAGCAATGTATTATATTCAAAAACAGGGGGGACACACTCTCTCCAACTATACAGACTAGCGCAGGAAATTTGGAGATGGGCCATTCCTCAAAACCTCTATCGGTTAGCCGAATACCTTCCAGGAGTTCAAAATCAGATAGCAGACATCTTAAGCACAGAGTCAGAACAAATACACGAATGGGAACTGCACAACCAAATACTGCAGCCATTCTTCCAAAGATGGGGACAACCGGAGATAGATCTCTTTGCCACTCATCAGAACGCAAAATGCCAAAGCTTTGCATCCAGGTACCCACACCACCTGTCGCAGGGCAATGCATTATGGTTAAATTGGTCCAACAAATTTGCATACGCTTTTCCTCCTCTCCCACTAATTCCATTAGTGGTTCGAAAACTGCAACAACATTCAATGACCATGATACTGGTAGCACCTACGTGGGCACGGCAGCCGTGGTTCACCACGCTCCTACAACTCTCACAGGTGCCACACCAAAAATTAAGAATCTCACCCATGCACCTTACACAGAACCATGGAGAAATAAAGCACCCAGATCCCAAACAACTGAACCTAGCGATCTGGCTCCTGAGGTCTTAGAATTTGGATACTTAAATTTACCTCCAAACTGTATGGAAATTATTAAGCAAGCAAGACGTCCCACCACCAGAGCCTGCTATGCAGCAAAGTGGAAAAGGTTTGCTGTATACTGTAACAGTAACAACATCAACCCTCTGGACGCATCTACACAAAATATTTTTTGCCCAGATCCCAAGCAACTGAACCTAGCGATCTGGCTCCTGAGGTCTTAGAATTTGGATACTTACATTTACCTCCAAACTGTATGGAAATTATTAAGCAAGCAAGACGTCCCACCACCAGAGCCTGCTATGCAGCAAAGTGGAAAAGGTTTGCTGTATACTGTAACAGTAACAACATCAATCCTCTGGACGCATCTACACAAAATATTTTTTGCTACTTACTACACTTACAGCAATGTAACTTTGCTTACACCTCCATTAGAGTACATCTTGCAGCTATAGCAGCATACCTGCAAAACAGGCAACATCTATCCCTGTTTAGGGTACCCGCAATTAAGGCTTTCATGGAAGGCCTCAAAAGAGTTATTCCACCCAGACTACCACCTTCTCCAGTCTGGAACCTCAACATAGTACTCACCAGACTAATGGGGCCACCTTTTGAACCTATGCATAGGTGTGAAATACAATTTCTTACATGGAAGGTGGCCTTCCTCATAGCTATTACCTCCCTCAGGAGAGTGAGTGAGTTACAGGCATTAACAATACAAGAACCATTTCTACAGTTACACCAGAATACGGTGGTTCTTAGAACAAATCCAAAGTTCTTGCCTAAAGTAATTTCAGCATTCCACATCAAACTACCAGTCTTTTTTCCAAAGCCACAGACGGTAGCAGAGAGGGCCCTACATACACTAGATTTCAAAAGGGCAATATTATATTACATCGAAAGAACACAAACTTTCCGAAAAACTAAACCACTATTTGTAGCGTTTTCCCCAACACATAAAGGCAACCCTAAATATAAAGCAGGTATTGCCAGGTGGATTGTTAAATGTGTACAGATATGTTACATAAAGGCAAAAAGAACACTAACTGTTCCCCCTAGAGCTCATTCTACACGCAAACTAGGGGCATCTATGGCATTCTTAGGGAACATTCCCCTAGATGACCTATGCAAAGCAGCAACTTGGTCTACACCGCATACCTTCACGAAACACTACTGTGTTGACGTGCAGGCAAGACAACAAGCAAATGTGGGCCAGGCTGTATTAAAAGCTTTATTTCAGACTGTTGCAACAGTCACTGGTGACCACCGCTAGGGAGGTAACTTCTGTGCAATCTATTCATAATGTACCATCTGCAGCCCATATGCCTCGAACGGAATATGCTACTTACCAGTATGCATCTGTTCTTGGCATAGAGGGCTGCAGAGTGGAACATGCCCTCCCTGCCTCCCCGGAAACCTGTGTCTGTTCCAACATTATCTTATTTAGATACACTTACATGGGCATCTTTTTCTGTATTTTATCATACTACTCCATCTAACCCTACTATGTGTCATTAGGTTAGTCCAAACTACAGCCAATCAGGCGCAAGCACCCTCTAGAACCTTCTACTCAGAAGCCCAAGTCCTCAGATTTTCTACCGCATGTCGTGTGAAGGGAGTCTCCCTAAGCTCTGCTCAGTTCTTTGCTTCAAATCTTCTACTTCCAGTCTTCTCAACATGTCAAGTAAGAAGTCTTTATTCAGACTTTGCTCTTCTTGTGGGAAGCTGCGTCTTTTTGATAAAGACCCCCACCAGAATTGTATTTATTGTCTATACCCTGACCATGAAGTTGGCAGCTGCAAGTTCTGTAGAACTTTTTCTACAAAAACTCTGAAGGACAGAGAAGGCCGGCTTCTCCTTTGGCTCCAGCATCTTAAAGACAAGGATTCTGTTCTGTCAGACGCAGAAAATGTTCACTCTGGTCCTTCTTCAGCAGCCTCTAAGCGTGGTAGTGTTCAGGATATTCCTTCTCCTTTCCTCAAAAGGAAGAAACTGGCCCTGCCTCTGGCCTCTGTGGTGTCTCCTACCACTCCTACTACCACTGCACCCACGAGACCTGGCTCTCAGGCGTTTTCTGCTGCCTCTAGGAGTGTTTCCACGCCTCTTAGGGTTCCGTCGTCGACAGGACCGTCTACGAGCGTTCCGACGACGAGGTACGCAGTGTCTTCTTCATCGTCGACGACTACATTGACGACGACATCAGCTTCTGCTTCGTTGACGACTGTCTCGTCGTCAGCCTTCACGTCGACAAGAGTTTCTTTGCCTTCTCAGCCTGTCTCGTCGACTATTCCCATCACCTCGTCGACGAAGAAACTTTCCTCGTCGACGAAAGCCATTCAGAAGACTCCATCGACCAAAGCCCTGTCGACGCGGGCTCCGTCTACGGAGATTCTGCCTGCGTCGACGACTGCACTGTCGACGACCACGTCTACGATTCGCCCGTCAACGGTAACTCCGTCGACGGCACCGTCGACGGTGGCACCGGCTTCCTTTCCCTCGTTGCCTTTAGTGCCTTTGAAGTCTTCAAGATCCTCTGGAGCTGCTGATCTTTCCCAACGTCGCAGTAAGGCTCTGTGCCACCAGTTACCTGCTCCAGAGCTGCAACCACCTTCTCCAATGTTTGCCTCTACCTCTGAGCATGACACTGATTCTGAGAATAAAGATGACACGTTTGGGGCAGCCCATAGTCCCTCTGATTTGATCATCAAATGTCAGGAGTCTGACCCTGACGAAGATGGCGGAGACCAGGAGTCTCAACCTGAAGAACAGTTTGTCCAAGTCCCTATGGCTACATTACCATTGTCTTTGATTTCCAATCTCCAGCATATGCTGGATGACTACAACCGTTGTTTCCCAGCATCGCCGCAAGGTACTCCTGTGCAATCTCCTTCTGCCGTTGCACTACCTCCACCGTCTCTTCCACCAATTTTACCGCCCACAACTTCGTCTCAAATTGACGTCCATCAGAATTCAAACGACCGTGTATCCGCAGGATACGGATGATAAGGCGGTTCCAGAGCGAGAGGACGGAGAGGTCCCTGAGGACTCGGATGAGGATGCAGGCGAACCCGGTATGGCGGAGTGGGACGACTACCGAACGCAGACGCCCTCTCCTCAGCCTGGAGACTCTGGTGATTCACCTCCAGTAGATATCGCCAGTTGTCATCTTCTAATGGACAAGGCGGCTCAGCGTTTCAAATTACCTAGAACACTTCGTGAGGAGGACGGTTTCCTCTACGATTTTAAAAATAAACCTTACAAACCGGTCCACACGATTCCAATCATCGATTTTGTTTGGAAGGAAGGACTTAAACTCATGCAGGCTCCAAACACCTTACCTGCTCAGATACCGCGCCTTGAGAACAAATACAAGGCCCCAACCGGTTCTCCAGCATGCTTGATTTCTCACCCTAAGCCAGACTCAGTAGTAACTCAAGCTGCACAACTTAGAGCCCGGAATCCAGCGTCTCCAATCACCGTGCCTCCGGATAGAGGGTCGGCGCCTAGATGGTATTGGCCGCAAGTTTTCTACCATGGCTTCCACTTCTGTTCGAGCAGCCACTGCCTTAGCCATTGTGGGGCGCTATGACCGACAGATGTGGTCGGACATATCTGCATTAGTGGATCTAATACCGGAGGCCTCCAAGGCGGACGCTCAGCAGATTCTCCAAGATGGGAAGAGAGCATCGGAAGAAATTATCGACTGTGCAGTCGATATTGCTGGTACAGGTTTCCGTCTGCTTGCAAGTGCAGCTGCCCTCCGACTCCAGGGTTGGTTAAAATCCACCTCCTTCTGGCAGGAAGTCCAATCCAGGATCCTTGACATGCCGTACTTTGGTGAGTCACTGTTCGAGTCTCACATAGATGACGCTCTGGAGTCCATTAAGAAGGACACCGATACGGCTAAGTCATTGGGCACGTTGCAATTCCGAAAGCAGCCCTTTCGAGGTGCGCGCGGACGCAGCACTTTTTCCACTTTTCGAGGAGGACAACAGTACCGCTCATACAATCAGGGCAACCAGTGTTACGCATCCAATCAGCAGCAGTCCAATCGTCAGCAGTCCTCCAGACCCTATAGGGGTAAATCCTCCGATCGCGGATCTACTCCTAAGCGCCAATGACTTTTATCATCCCCAAAGTGTTGGAGGTCGAATCTCTGTTTTATTCCCAGTGGTCCTCCATCACCTCGGACCGCTGGGTTCTAGACATTGTACAAAGGGGTCATACCTTAGAATTCGTCAAGATTCCTCCTCTTACTCCATCTGGCCCGCCTACTCCACACCTCCAGGAGCTTTACCATCCAGTCCGTCTTCTTGTTCAAAAAGGTGCAGTCGAAGTGGTCCCTGTGCATCAAAGAGGAGAGGGGTTTTACTCTTTCTTCTTCCTCATACTCAAGAAGACCGGAGACTGGCGGCCCATTCTGGATTTGAGGGCTCTCAACCAATTCCTCAAGAGCCAATCTTTCCGCATGCTGACCCTACTAGAGATCCTGCGTCTTCTAACCAGCGGGGATTTCATGACTAACATAGACCGTCAAGACGCGTACTTTCATGTCCCGATTCTCCAACAGCATTGCCAGTACCTGCGTTTCAAGGTGGGACAAACGCATCATCAGTTCAAGGTCTTGCCCTTCGGACTTCGATCAGCTCCTCGTGTGTTCACGAAGGTACTGGCTCCTGTGGTGGCTCACCTGCGTCTCCAAGGTGTTCAAATCTTCCCATACTGGGACGATTGCCTCCTCAAATCTCAATCCCGCCATCAACTATGTCAGGACACTCGTCTTTGTCAGCAGGTATTTCAATCCCTGGGGTTGGCCATCAAAGTCACAGTTTGCGCCGCTGCAAACCAGAAATTTCTTGGGAGCTATCCTAGACACGAGACTATCAAAAGCGTTAGTCTCGCACAAGCTGCAACAGAAGATCCTTCGTCTGGTCTCCCTCATCCGAATAAAACAGTCCGTTTCTGTTCGGACGTTATCATTTTTGGGGATGGCATCATCTTGTATCGCACTGATCCCAAATTGCAGGTTGCGAACCTGTCCTATTCAGGAGGAACTGTACGGACAGTAGCGTCGGGTCTCCGGGTCCTTCAACGACCTAGTTGCAGTCACAGCCGGCATGAGAGAGTTTACATTGGTGGGCGCAGCCAACCAACCTGGAGATGGGGACGTCGTTCCTCGTTCACTCACCAGATCTCACGCTCACGACGGACGCCTCTGGGGGGCTGGGGCGCTCATCTCCAAGGCCTATCCATCAAAGATCTTGCTGGCTGGATGTCCACCAATTGTATGAAACTGAACGGCGGCAAGACGGAGGTGCTCATAGTGGGGGGAGGCCAGTCGGCGTGGTCGTCGGCGTGGTGGCCATCCTGCCTAGGGACGGCACCGACGCCCTGCCAGGAAGCCAGGAACATGGGAGTATGGTTCGATGCAGGTCTTATCTTTGGATCCCAAATCAATCGTGTGGTCGGTGTTTGCTTCGGTGTCTTAAACTCTGAGGAAAGTACTGGAGCTTCTACCAACTGAAGCACGCAAGACACTGGTACATGCATTGGTGACCGCGAGATTGGATTATGGGAATCTGCTGTATCTGGGGGCACCAGAGAAGAGCATTGGTCGCCATCAGGTATTGCAGAATGCTGCGGCACGCCTGATCTTGAGGCTACCCAAGAGAGCATCTTCAAAAATGGCACTTCAGACTCTCCACTGGCTCCCGGTGAGAAGCAGAGTGGAGTACAAGGCACTCTGTACCTGCCATCGCATTTTGAATGGCAGGGCGCCACAACCGCTGCAGAGCTTGATGGCGCGCTATAAACCGTCCCGTGCCTTAAGATCTGCGGGCTCGGGACTGGTAAATTCCCAAGGTAAAAAAAGCGCGCATGGGGGGAAGATCGTTTAGGTACCTGGCAGGGTTTAAATGGAACAAATTACCGCTTGAACTGCGTCTTGAGCCCTCGGAGACCAGGTTCCGGTCTAAACTCAAAACCTACTTATTTGTCCAGTAGTTGGTCTGTCTCCCCTTCTTTGGATCCTGTTGCAGCCATCTCACCATAGCGCGGGGACACGCCGGGGCGCGTAACCAGGCGCTTTATAAGCTTCCCTATTATTAAAGGCAAGTGGACTCCGCCCCAACGCAAGTGGCATATCAACAGGCTAGAGTTGATGGCGATCTTCCTAGCGCTCAAATCATTCCTACCTGTAGTTCACGGAGAGTCAGTGCTTATCCAAACGGACAGTACCACCAGCATGCACCACGTGAACAAACAGGGAGACACCAAGTCTCCACACCTGTCTCGCTTGGCCCAGTCAATCTGGGATTGGGCTCTCTGTCATCAGATCACCTTGACGGCTGTCCATCTGCCGGGCGTGTCCAACATCCTAGCAGAGTATCTAAGCAGGTCCACATCATCGACACACGAATGGGAACTGCAACAGCCGACTCTGGATCTTGTGTTCCACCGATGGGGTCGCCCAGCTCTAGACCTCTTTGCCACGCCAGAGAATCAAAAATGCCCATCCTACGCAAGCTAGCATCCCCACCCCGGTTTGTGCGGGAATGCCCTTTTGATCGATTGGTGCGATCTATTCGCTTACGCTTTTCCGCCGATTCCGTTAGTACCCCAGGTGCTGTGGAAGATGCGGAGGCAGCCCTGTCACATCCTACTGATCGCACCTCGTTGGCCCAGACAGGCATGGTTTTCGGAACTGCTTCTGCTGTCCCAGTGCGAGCCCAACCCTCTGCGTCCTCGTCCAGACCTCCTAACGATGGATAGAGGCCAAGTGTGCCATCCGGATCCCTCCACACTACAGTTATCAGCATGGAACCTGAGCACATTGAATTCGCAGACTTAAACATCTCACGAATGCAGGGAAATCCTCGCTCATGCTAGGGCTCCGTCTACCATCAAAACTTATAAACTCAAGTGGAAAAGATTCTGTCATTGGTGCGTAGCAGCAAATGTCCATCCAATCCATTCTACTCCGGAGCAACTTCTTCCGTTGTTCTTAAGTCTCGCTCAGTCCGGACTTTCACATGCTACCTTGAGTGTTTTCCTAGCTGCAATCTCTCGCTTCCGACACGATGGCTCTTCCTCCCTCTGTTCATCCAGAATCCTACGCCAGTTCTTCAAAGGGCTCTTCCGTAAGTTCCCACCTGTTCGGCGCCCTCCTCCACCATGGCACCTCAATGCTGTACTATCTCAACTTATGAAGGCACCATTTGAACCTATCCATAGGGCTGATATCAAGTTCCTCACCTGGAAGGTTGTGTTGCTTTTAGCTTTGACTTCATCTCGTCGCGTGAGCGACCTTCACGCTTTCACTATCAAGCCACCTTATCTACAATTCAAACCCGATGGCGTGGTGCTTCGCACCAACCCCTCTTTCTTACCTAAAGTGCCTACGGATTGTCATCTGAATGAGCCTGTGTTCCTAAAGACTTTCTTTCCGGACCCAAAGTCTCCGGCGGAGCAGCGCTTGCAATCTTTGGACATTAAACGATGCCCTAAAATTTTACATTGCCAAAACTGCCTCCTTCCGCAAGTCCGACCAACTGTTCATTGCTCATGGGCGACTGCGTAAGGGGCATCCAGTTACCAAACCAACAATTGCCCGTTGGCTTTCTTCAGCCATTACCTTCTGTCATCCACAAGCAGGCAAACCATTGCAGTCTTCAGTGAAGGCTCATTCTACGAGGGCGATGTCTTCATCCACCGCCTTGTTTGCCGGTGTGCCACTTCATCAGATTTGCCGTGCAGCGACATGGTCCAGCAGGCACACCTTCACCAAGCATTACTGCTTGGATGGCATCAATTAAGCGGATACCACAGTGGGGCAGGCAGTGCTTCGTCATCTTTTCAAATAAGGTGAGCCTCTGTTCCCTCCTCCTTTGTGTTTTCCTGTGATTGCGATTATTGTTACATGACTGTATTATTACTGTCTTTGGCTTTTTCCATATGTGCCTAGCAATCTCAGCTCTACGGAGGTTACTGCTCTCTATTCTATTCAAGCATGTGAATCTATGAAAGACACCCCTAATACTGGAGAAGAACAATTGTTACTTACCTGTAAACAGGTGATTCTCCAGTATTGGTGTCTTTCATAGATTCACATGTGACCCACCCTTTCCTCCCCTCAGAGGCTCTCTTCTCCTCATGCACTCTAGGTCTCTTTGGTGCTACGAAAATCTGAGGACTTGGGCTTCTGAGGAGAAGGTTCTAGAGGGTGCTTGCGCCTGATTGGCTGTAGTTTGGACTAACCTAATGACACTAATGTGTTACAAGTGGTTTTTCTCTTTACCATGCATTCCTATGTAGGAATTGTTCTGGAGGTTTTTTCATTTGTATTTACCTCTTCTTTTATTATGCATTATGTTTTTTCACATCTATATATATATATATATATATATATATCTCCACCACATCCAGACCGGCGTATCCCCTCTCTCGATCACAGAAAGGAACAACACGAGAGCAGTGGCCTCTATTCTTAGTGCAGATTTATTCAAACACAACGTCCTACGCGTTTCGGAGTGGTTCTACTCCTTCATCACGGGCAAAATTTGTGCGTTTCAACATAAATAATAAAGTAAAATAATATATCACGTGATAACAAACATAAACAAAATACTTTGTCCTCATACATCTTATGTTTTTCATTCTAGATAGAAGTATTGCTGATAACGAAAGGAGCATGCCGAATTTGCTTTAGTTCAGAATATCTGTGACCCATAGCATAAATAATAATCAACTTAAGCTCACATTTTAATACATTGACTAGTTATAATTAATTGCTTTGATACAGTACGAAGCAAAATGATATAAGTTGCCCAATGCTTTACTGTATTGAAAATTAAATAAAATATAAACTAATTATTTCAACAGAAATCGGCAACTGCGAGACTCGAACCTACAGTCTCAAAAGAGAACATTTCTCTAAAGCCCGTTAGTCCCTTGAGCTAAACAGATTAACGTTTTCAATTTGTAAATTGCGTGGTATCTTCATACTCCTAATATTATCAGAGACCATTCTCATGCTATACCTGTGATTATACATTGCTTCATTTTCAACAAAAGTAGGAAGAAAGTACTGCCCAAGTGGGCCATATCTACTCATGTGAGCGAAAAAGTTCATCAAAACTGAAATTGAAGTTGGGTCAAACATAATCTTGCCCCAGTGGGCTAATACTCTCTTGGTCATCTGCGTAGTCCTTCATCAATCAATCTTGTATATACATCTGTAACAAATAAGACGATAAAGGCAAAGACCTGTTAAAATCTTCATAGCCAAAAAGTGGTATATGAAGAAAACACAAAATTCTAAAAACAGCAATCAGAAATTTTCAGCAGCAAGATTCTTTTCAATTGGTTAATCATACAATTTAATTTAATGTAAGTGCACCGACAATTCCTCGTCCATATTTAACCCGTGGGGCACCATGGTGTTAAATCTGATAATAAATTTGGACTCCAATTTTCTAAGTTCCAACAGTCTGTTACCTGAGGCTCTTCCTGAAGGCTTTCAGTGTGGGGCTTCGTCTGATGCTGAGGGGGAGTTTGTTCCAGGTCTTGGCCGGGAAGTAGGAGAAGGATCTGCTTCATGTTCTGGATCTGTGGATGCGGGTGATTTTGGCCAAGGCCTGGTCAGCAGAGCGGAGGTTTCTCTTGGAGGAGTAGAAAGATTCTTTTGTTGAGGTATTGGGGTCCGGTGTTGTGGGGGGAAAAGTCTATGGGTCGCAAACTTCTGACCTCACCAGCGGGTGTAACCCTCGAGCATCATGGTAAATGCAGTCTTTAGGCGTGTGCGCCTTTCGTAGCTCTGGACGTGTAACGGGCAAAGTTGCAGCACCAACTCTGCACACCGGTGTTTCGGAATTGTTGTTCCTCATCAGCAGAGTGTAGGCTTTTTCAGGGATTACTGGATAGGTCGCCAAAGTATTAACAGGTTTGGTACCCCTCGTGGCGCGAAGATGCGGTGTCTGAGCTAGTCAGGTTCAAGGGAACCATATAAAGTGAAAAGTCTATGGGCCGCACACTTCTGACCTCACCAGCGGGTGTAACCCTCGAGCATCATGGTAAATGCAGTCTTTAGGCGTGTTGTTGAGGGCTTTGTAGTTGTGTGAGCAGCTTCAAAGTCACACTTTTTTCAAAGGGGGGGCCAGTGGAGGTCTCCTAGGTGCTGGGTGATGTGGTCTTGTCGTGGGATGCTGAGGACGAGTCTGGCTGCAGCGTTATGGATGGTCTGGACTGGAGTTTGTGAAGCAGAGATTTGTTGATTCTGGCATAAAGGGCATTCCAGTAGTACAGCATGCTGGTGATGAGTGCATGGGTGACTGTCTTTCTGGATTCGGGGGGATCCATTTAAAGGTCTTGCAAAGTATGCGGAGGGTGTTGAAGCATATGGAGGCTACAGGGAGCATGATCAACCAAAGAGCTAAGGGAAGACAATTAGAAGCATCACATTCATTTTTGTGTGGGTGGATGACATTGTGTCCATCCCTAATAAACCGTGTTGGTTCCTTAAAGCTACTCCTAGTGTCAAGGGCTTCCAAATATGTATGCTGGTCCCCATCATAAGAGTATTATCTCTGAAGCAATTGTGCCCGTTCATGGTATAATTGTGCCATTGCCATAATATTTTCATCCTTGACTATTTTGGGCATACAAGTCTAGTAATTACAAACTTGCTGCCATTACTGACATAGTAAGAGCATGACTGGCTTGCTTTTAGCCATTCCTGCCAGAGGGACAACCGCTTCTCCCATAATAATGACCATAACTGATATATGTTGGGCATCCAGCTGTGGCACAGTGGTAGCCCCGGTTTAATGGTGGGCATTATTAGCATAACAGATGCATTAGTAGTGTTATGGTGAGCAAGCATGGCTTATGATTACAATTTTTAAGCAGAATTTGTCCATCAGAGGCATTTTTACATGGCGGTACTCAATGAAAACGAAAAGCTGATGTTTAGGGACTGTGTATTTTCCTATAAAGAAAACTGATTTGTTTTTTAAAGAAAAAAATTATGCTTTTTCTGAAAAGGTTTTTCTTTTGGAAAATTGAGTTTGATCAAAGTGGAAAGTGGTTTTGATGGAAAATATAAGTATTTTTAAAAACTAATATACTAATGAAGACAAAATATTACAATTCTAAAACGCATTTAAATTTGTTAGCAGAATGATGATTCTATTTGAGTTGGGGAGACTTACTGCTGTGGTAGTACCCTTTGTGGCACACAGCATGTAATGATTTGAATTTTACTTGATTGCAAGCATTTAATATTAATAAACGTTTTCCTAGCATTTAGGTGATAACGTCATCTGGAATGTTTGGGTGGTTACAACTCGTTCTTAGGGTGGTCCTAGTGTAATGTTAATACATATCATCAGCATTTTACAGTGATAAAATATGCTAGTAGCTCAGCACAACTTTCCTTGAGCCAAGTTAGCTCTCATTACAGAAATGGTTGGAGACCCCTGCCTTACTCACTGGCAAGTGACATAAAACTGGTAGATCTTCCTTATCGATTTTGTTTCCTGTATGTAGTGCATAAAAGTGGAAGGAATTTGGCATTGGTTCTCATAACTATTCTGTCCTGGTGTACTTAGATGTGTGCTTTTCACGCTGTTAGTGCCTGGAGTACGCTAACCCTACTCAGTATTGTTATGGCTACCATTGGGGACGTTTTTTAGGTGAGAAATTGGACACCTGCCCTATGAATGGGTTCATCAGTTGTGTGAGAAAAAGGTTGAGGTTGTATGTGGGCTAAGAAATGAGCATGGAGCTAAGAATGCATCCCATTGATACTGAGGGAGGTTAAAGTGGCATTTATAGCTCATCCGATAAAAGGGTGAAGGAGAGGTGGCTAGCAAATGTAGGCTTCAGCAGTAAGGAAATTGATGGAAGAAATATGAGAGCAAAATTTGTAGAATAAATTGAAAGCCATGGGAACACAGGATCTGTAGCAGCAGCTTTTTTCACAAGGCAAAAGTTATACCAAACAAATATTACTCTAGATTTTTGTTGCAAGTAAGGTCTATTTGAGAAATCGAATTCAGAAGGGCTCCTCGAGATAGATCCAAAGTGACTTTCGGTGAGTCTTGTCAATTGAGAGCTGAATAATGAGCCGTTTAAGTTGTAGTTTATAAGTATTGTTTAAAAAAAAAAGTGTCAAGTGAGGGTAATGAATAGTGGCATTGGCCAGTACTTGGGCTCATCCTTTTTAATGACGTTAGCTGTCAAATTACACAATAACCAGAATGGGATTGGCACATCCATGTTTAACCAAAGTGACTTTGTTTTATATTCGCCCTGTTTTGAACCTGGAACTTTGTTTTGGTGTAAACAATATATTTGACATCAAATCGTCTCTGTGATGCGTATGTGGTTGCAAATCATGCACATCAGTTACTTACGTGTAACAGTTTAACAGAGTACCATTATATGCATTAATTGTTTCATTCAACCTCCCCATGATTATAGACTTAAAACTGGCTAATTATTGGCTGGGCAAGACATTGTAGCTATAGCGTTAACTAAATGAGAGTGGCGATTTTACAATGTATGTGAGCACTTTCTTGTTTTATGATACAAAGCCAAGCATTAACTTCTTTGAATGCCATGGCTCAATGCCCATAGACACCAAGTGCTTTTTTAGAGAGGAGAAAATTCTTCCCTGACGGAAAAAGGTTACTCTTTACAATACAACGGTTTTAGACACTGCAAGAACTGACAATTGTATGGACTGTAGCTTCTGTTCACGAGAACCCTTTAACATTGTCTTCACAACCAGTAATAACAGAAAAACGGAAGGTTGGAAAGATCTGGTCGTAGTGCTGGAGACAGCTGTCACCTAATGCAGATCACATGATGAGAGGCAACCAAATTCCTAGGTGGCACAGATCTGCAAATTATTTCCACTCAAGGCAAAAAGCTGTGCTTTAATGTTTAACAGTTCAGGACATTGGGCCTTGTCCTAATTGTTTGTAAAATAAATACAGAACAAATAGTGTGCAGATCTGGACTGACCATAGCACAGCCACTTAATGTTCTAAATCGGGAAGCATCTACCGATCCGAGAAGCTCTGAACATCTGAGCAACTTCTCTGGAGAGAGTAAAAACCTGCCACAGTACCGTGCATAGCCATAAAACCCACTGATGCAGAAGTGGCTCAGGAAAGTGTAGCCACCTCTCACGGCAATGAGCCAAATAACTTGCCATAGTCATGAGTGACAACACCATAGATAAAGATCACAGTATACCTTAGACTACTCAGATGGGAGCAAATACATAAAAGAACCTAGTCTCTAAATTATCTAAGCAGCATGGCTCCCAGTGCCTTAAAATTAGAATACTTGAAAGGCCCACCTGAATATATCAAATACTCTGATAGTCTAGGAGACATACCTCTAGAAAATGAAATAGAAGAGGCTTTGATATGATGATGATGATGATGTGACATCTCATCCATACACTGCATGGTAAAAGATATCGGTATACTGTTGACTGTCTTACGCTTAACCAAGATGTGACTTGCATGTGGCTCTCAGAGTACACTTAGCACCTCTTCTGACTTGCAAGAAGTCACTATAAAATGAATCCTTTTGTAGGATGCCTATAACAGTTTTTTTATGGAATACCTTAAAGGTACACTACTCTTGGCAGGGCCCTCAAAAGCAAACCTTGAACTAAAGTTGGGGCTGAGCAAACTCAAGGTTTTTCGAGTCTGTTGATCATAATGTGCTGAATTCAATGTTTATTGTTGCCCTTACAACTCCAAGGTTAGTAAGCAAACGTTAGGCACTCCATCGAAGATCCTTCTGTGTCCTATGTGTTCGGCATATGCAACCGAGGTTTATAGGAAGGTTATATTAAACTTTAATGACCGATATTCCATTGACTTGATCTCCTTCAAGATCCTGCAGAAGGTACATTCATACCTAGGATGTAGGAACACATGGTCATAATGGATCATTTGGATAATACAACATATAAAAAGACGAAACACCTCTTAGCCTTGAAGGATTTCTAAACCGCATATTAAAGTTCTGGGGGCATGTTTGGGGAAACTCCTCCATCATTAGAGCCAAGGTGACAGTGCTTCCTCAGCATCCTTTGACTTACTGATGAGCACAGACCATACACTACTTCACTGCACATACCAGGTGACCGGGTTTTCATCAGTCTGTCACAGTACTATTAGGTAACTCTTCTTGTGCCTTTCTGAATTGTATTGAATGCTGTGGTTTGTGACACAGTTCGTCATTGTCCGTTTTTTTAACTGAGGAGCATGTTGACCCTTGGTTAATATTTCTTGTATTTATTGCCCACATGATAGGATCACTCATGTCATACAGCTACAATGTGCTCTGATGCCTTCTCTGACTCAGCACCATGAAGGTGTTCTACTTTTACTTTATCCAAGTCAATAATTTCTATTTCATGTATGTCCTGAAAGCCCATAGTCTTGAGATAAACAGGTTGTAGCCTATGGATTGTGTATCGAGAATTTTTGCCATATCCTCATGAAACTAAATCTCCACATTTTCACCTCCCTGCTAACTCCCTGAGCTCATCAAGACTATCTGGTAGGAATTATCTATATGTTAATTGTGAACATGCTGTGGAGGGAACCAGTGGTGGATGACATTAGACATGATCTCAGAGACAAGGTGGCAATAGATCAAATGTGTTTGTACCACTGACGTAACGGAATGCAATTTAACCTTGTTATTTAGTAGTTGGTGTTTAAGTTGAAGTATTACTGAAATTATAAATTTGCTGCTTGTGCGTAGTAGTGCAGCTGCATTTTTCTATTAGCAACTAATTTAGTATTAAAGCTGGCCTCAAATATCTAGATTCAAGACCGTATAGATCTGTGGATAGCATATCAGTTAAAAAGCACCTAATCCCTCGCCCCATGAATGCTCAGCATATAATGCTCCTGAGCTCTAAGAGGAAATTCATTAAACTGATGTGTGCGTATCATTGTGCGAGTTTGGATTTACAGTGAGGTACGTTGGGTCATACTCTATTTCATTGCCGCCTCCGTATAGCTTGGGGTCCTTTCAATGGAGCATATCTTTCTGTTGACCACACTACCAATTTGAAAACTTAATAGTATCTGGATAATTGGCAGGCTACATGGGATACTTATACTATTGCATTCTGTGAACCCATTTATGCTGAGTAAACTAAATTAGTAGTTCAATGATTCACATGTAGCGTTTGTGATGTTGAGAAAGGTGGTGATATGCTCATTGTTTTCTTTTTTTTTTTTGTCCCATGTAGTGTGGTTTTCTGGTGTGGTGCATGGCCCCAAGCCCAGCCAATGGTGCTGAGAAACTGTACGCAAAAGTAATTCGCCCTTTGTTCCTGAAGCATGAAGCTGTGATGGACCGTGTGGTGAAAGACCTGAAGGACAAAGCTTCAGAGACCGCAGACACCGTTACCAATGAGGGTAAATAAAGTTAAAGTTTCTTGCTAGAGCAAGTTGTGTGGTAGGCACAAATACGCTGTGTGGCCCATTTTATATTGAGTTGGCAACCGCATTAGCATGTGACTTGGGAGTATTTTTTTTATTTATTCACACTGTCTATGGTTGTGGGCTCAACATCCCATGCAATATCTTTTTGTAAATGTCTGCCTCTGTGTGAGATTTGTTAGTTCTGTATGTATGACATCCTCAAACTTCCATCTTGAACAAAAATCTTTTCAGTCTTTGCTTGACTCCGAAATTCACAATAGAAAACCACAAATAGCCTTGGTAAGGCCTGTGGCTCTGTATTAATGTACTTTGGTGCAGTGTATATGTTTGAGAATCTCAGTGAGCAGCAGATATAACAATTGTGTTTTTGCACTGCATGGATAATCTGGTCTGATAAGAGCATTCAGATGGCTTTCAAGATGTCCCTCTGGTTCCTCACTTGGCAGGGTGCTGTTAGGTGGGAGCACTTAAAGATTTGTTTTAGAGAATGGAAATAAAGCTTTACTAATGTCTCATTATCCGTAAAATCCCTTAGATGATTGCTTTATGAAATGTTAGTAGTAGAAAATAGCAGTACAGTGGAGAAGGCCCATAACAGGAACAGTGTTTGGAAATTGGGCGAGGAACATCCATGAGTATTTGGGTTTTGCAGCATGAAATCTCTTCTAGATGCACATGCTTTGCCCAGACCCGTTATCTAGTGGTTGGGTACGGAAGTTTCCTTATTGTCTTCAAATGTTGTGGTTTGGACGTCGATAGTAATTCCACAATACCCATGTGTGTGCCCACAATGTTGGATTCTTTTTATTCCGCCATTGTGTATGGAGGTGCATCTGAGGGCTGCTGATGATTTTTCGATGGAGATTGCCAAAGGATCCTCAAACTAAGGCAAGCCGTTGAAGGAACAGAGCTCTGTGGTAGAGAGAGGTTTTTGGGTGTTTTTGTCTGGAGGGATTAACATTTGGAGAATGTTTCTTAGTCAAAGTGGGATCCCTGGGGTTCTTCAATGCCATCTTAGAGCATGAGCACACTTCAAATTTTTCCCAATTTGCCTCCCAAAATTTGCTCTGAACGACAAACATCCAGTCAATGAGTCCTGCTTGCCTCAAAACCATAAGTCTGACAACTCTTTGTGGTGCTCTTATTTTAAACCTAAAACTCTAGTCAACAGACACAGGATCATTCAGGCACATTGGGTGAGCACAGACCTGATGGCGAAAAAGAAACTAAAGAAGGGTACTTCGTCAAAGGGTTTCTCCCAGAACGATGCGGTATAGGTGCAGGAGGCACATGGAAAATATGAGGTATAAAAGGTCGAAAAGACACACCATAAAGACAATAAGCCCATTTGGCCACATGCCTGTAAAACCCCTGATACATCTAAAAAAAAAAAAACAATCGCCCAAGCCACCAAAGCATGGTTCTTTGAGCAATACCCCCAGATTTACTGAAAGTGAAGCCCATGACGCCCAAGACACTAGCCATCAAAGGAGCACAAAGCACTTCTACTTGGAAAGAAAAATGTACCATTAAGGATATGCCGAAAGGCATTGCCTCGACTTCTGAGGACGATCGAGAGCGAAGAGGGAGGCCGAGTCGAACATCCTTGAATGAGAAGGTTCATAGAGAGCCTAAAACTTGTGACATTGAGGGAAAGAAAGGGGCATTGGAAGTGGAGATAGACAGCCTGATGAAAAAGAAGAGGGCCTTCGAAGAAGCCATGACTGTTGAAAGTAGTTAGGCTGATAGGGTTTAAAAGAAGTATGTAAGATACTTTTTATCGGAGGATCAGGAAAAAAATACAGAAGGAAAGTCAGGATATAGAAGTGGGGGAGGAGCAAGAAGGCATCTTTGGCTTTGATCCTGAAGAATTGGAAATAGAGTAGCCACAGAGGGAAATGCTGTGGGAGGATGTCTAGGCCATCTCTATTTTATAGGAGAGGGAGTCCTATCCTTCGAGGCCTTTTCCCCCAATGAGATTTCCACATACCAACTAATAGTGAAAAAGGCAGCAGATGCCTTGTGTGGAGGTTGAGATGGAGGGGACATGTTTTCTCCTCAACACACTTACCCCTCCATATAAGAAGAAACAATGTCTTCCCAGGCACCCCAGCATTGTGCAACAAGGCAGGAGGTTTTCTCTAAATCAGTGACAGCCAATGCAGAAACACCACAAATAGAGAAGAAATACAGGACATTAACATATAACTCCAAATATATTCGAGGCCATGTGGAACCAGACTCCCTACTTGTGAGTGCAAGTCCCCATTATCCATAGGGCCCTCACCAGACAAAGACAGTAAAAACATATAGGCAGTAGGAAGAAAAATGAAGTGAGCTGCAGCCCCACAGTGGTGAATCGCCAATACCAGTGTATTGCTAAATAGGCATGCTTACCAATACTGAAAGGATATAGAAAACCTCTTGTCACACCTCTTGGAGGAATTTTATAAGAAGGCAAATGGCATTATTGAGGGTGAAAAGAACATTGCAAACTCATGCCGTAAATCTGCTTTCGATGAGGATGATGATGATAATGCTGCTCCAGCAAGCAGGTAGCTAGCTACGGTGACGACCATGAGGAGGCATGCTTGGCTACATATCTACTGTTTTAAGCCTGAGGTAAAATCTTCTATCATTGATAAACCCCTTGCAGGAAACCAGCTCTCTTTCCAGGTTTGGACAAATCGCTGGAAGAACGACTAATTCAAACAAAAACCGCTAAGCCAGTGAGAGCACTTCAGGTCTTTGTATCTTGATTCAAAAGAGGCAACTTCCAAGAAAAGAGGTCAAGGGAGACCACTGTTTGGCATACACAGCCAGAAACGACAAGGGTCCATGGAGCTATGGCAATATCAGAGCTCATTTTTAGGCAAAGGAAACTAAGGGGTGGAAACTCTAGAGGTTTTAGGTCTAAGTGACTCAAGCTACACATCCTCCTGCCACACATTACCTCTGTAGGGAGGAGGAAAAAGGACTTTCCCAAAAACTGAAAAGCTATTTCCACAGCCAGCGGGTTGTAAATATAATTCGTTATGGCTACTATATAGACTTCATATAAAAATCACCCAAAAATCACCAAAGCATTAAAAGGACCACAAATTAGAAACCTTACACAAAGAGGTCAAGGAGCTGCTGGCGAAGAAAGCTATAGAAAATGTGCTACAAGAGGAAAGAAAGAGAGGTGTGAACTTACTTTCTTGTACCAAAACACGATCTGACTATGCGACCTATCTTAGACCTACACTTTGTAAACATGTACATACATTTCAAATGAAGACTTGTCAGAATGTAATTACTTTGCTAGACAAACGGGGATACCTTGCAAAGATGCCGCTTCCATGTACTCATTCTCATAGCACACACAAAAACCTAGGATTGATATTGGAAGGAGAACATTACCAATTCAAGGTACCTTTTGGAATAAAGTCCATGCCAAGAGACCAAGACACAAGCAGTGGTAGTTGTACATCTCAGAAGGTAGGGCATACATGTATTCACCATACATAGACGATTGGCTGGTCAAGGCAGACACCTCGAAACTTTGTCAGGAGAACATGACAAGAATATTGTCACTTCTGCACACCATAGGATTTACAGTGAATTGGGAAAAATGGTATTCCAGTCAACAAACCAGTAAAACCTTTTTGGGAGTAGACCTAGACTTACAGTTGGCGATGGCATACCCTATTCCCTGGAGGGTTCAGGCCATACGTGCTCAAATTCACCTCTACCAGATGTTAGTCTTACTTGGACCACAACGTTCATGGAAAGAGTGAAGACTTTTCCCAGTAAGGGTGATGCCACTTTCACATTGGAACTTAAACTTAGTTTTGGCAAGGTTAAGGAAGGTACCACACCCTTTGCTACCAAGAACCCCATTTTCAGTGTAAAAGGTCCATCATTTTGTGCATTTGTTTAATCACATCACTGAGTAGAGTTCGTGTGATACAGGCGCTAACAGTACAGGAGCATTACATGCCCATACAAACGGATAAAGTAATAATGAGGATACATCTGAAGTTCTTACCAAAGGTTATTTCACCTTTTCACCTTTCCACATAAACCAGGCTATTGCGATACCAGCTGCCTTCCACACACCTACAAACGCTGCTGAAAAGGGCCTACACACAAATTAGATGTCGGAAGGGTAGTCATGTACTACATGCAAGTGACATCCAGCATCTGGAAGACGCAGCCATTTTTTGTAAGCCACTCCGTTCAATCTCTGAGAATGGCGTCTCCCAAAACACTATTGCTAGATAGACTGTTCAAACTATGTTACTGTTAAGCGAATCTTTGATTAACAAACAAAAGGCACACTCCACTAGGAAGTAAAGGTCTAGGGTGCTTTTATGGCCAACGTCTCCAAACCAGGTGCTTGTATGGCCAACACTTGGTCTTCTGAACATACATTCACAAAACATTTTGTGGATTTACAATCTCGCAAAGACCTTGAGGCTTGGGCAGGCTGCGCTGAAGAACATTTTTGTCTTCACTCCCTCTTCTACTCACCTCCACAAGACAAGTAATACACGACATAAGAATCGAGAAGAGGTTTCATGCTACAAAGAAACCAGTTACTTACCTGATTATAGCTTGGCAGCTTGAGACGCTTCTAGATTCACATAAGACCCACCTCCCCTTAGCAGGAGGTTCGTGGAAGGTACAAAAAAAGATGGTGGGCACAAGCATGGGCATTGTGGGATTATTGTCGCAGTCCTATAGGGACTCTGCCCTTGTCGATTCCCAAACCACCAATAAACAAACCTTTTGAAGACAATTAGAACACTTCCGGACCCAACCACTAGATGGCGAGGATTGTGTCAAGCATGTAAATGTAGAAAGCTGCAAAACCATAATTGCAGGCAAGAAACTGTTTTTTTTAGTAGGGGATGCAAAGTCACCCGCAGAAGCAGATAAAGGTCTTGATCCTAGTAAAAACATACAATAAGTGGCAATTAGGTCCTGGGGGAAAGGGAGAAATAAATGTGTTTCCGATTGTTACTACGTCCCATAGTTATAAGGTGTGACAGCTGTGACACAGCGGTTGCACACAGTATTAAGAACAGTGAACACAAAATACAGTGGGTGCAATTTGACAAAAATAAACATTGAAATGGTCTGGATTCCTGTGGGAACCTCAAGCAGTGCAGGTCGTTTCCGATTGTTACTACGTCCCATAGTTATAAGGTGTGACAGCTGTGACACAGCGGTTGCACACAGTATTAAGAACAGTGAACACAAAATACAGTGGGTGCAATTTGACAAAAATAAACATTGAAATGGTCTGGATTCCTGTGGGAACCTCAAGCAGTGCAGGTCTTACTCAGAGGAGACTCTCCCAGAGGATTCCGTTTTCCTGTTGGAAGATGGTTCATGTACTTCGGTGCTGTGGTTGCTGGATGGGTGTTTTCTTCTTTTGGTCAGGTTAAGAAAGTAGTCTGTAGCCATGTCCAGATGAGAGCCAAAAATGAAGGTTTTTGTTCCTGTCTTTGCCAACTCGACTGGCTAGAGTAATGTGCTGGTTTGTAGATGTTGTGAGTATTGTGTTGGGCTGTGTGAGAAAGACCGCCCTTTCCAAGGAAGGTAGAGCTCGGGTGTAAACCCAGCTACCCCCTGATCTGGCCATCTACATTTCTACATTCAGATGGTGGTGGCCATTACCTCCTGGTCCACTGTTGCCACCAACTCCCCATAAGGACCTTTTTATTGTCTGCATGCTTTTTTATCGCCCATCCTCTCTCTCCAAATATGGTGCCTTGGTTGCTTTGCTATGGAGGATTGGGCAAGTGTCGGTAGAGGTTTGTCCCGCGACAAATGATGTACATGTTTCTCTGCTACATACCCTCTGACACAGCACTGGAGCGATGGATGGGTCCGTATAATCTCTGATCCTTTGTGGCCTGCTTAAGGAGCTCTCGTCTCCAAGGCCGTTCACATGTCAATTCATATTCAAAGAGTTCTGCTGTAGGCATAGAGGCACCATTTCCACTACTGAAGCAGTCACCTCTGTGCTGCCCTGGCATTGGCTATGTTTGCACAGTAGTAACCACTTTAGTGGCCGTTGTAGGATTTTTACAAACCCTGTATAATTGAATTTACTGTACAACTTGCAGACAAATAATACTATTTGATTGCAGCAAAATTATATCACTGACCCTTTCTTTTTTCTTTTTTTGTCACAGTTAAGCGGGCTACCGTTAACTTGTTGAGTGAAGAGAAAAAAAGCACCTAAAACGGTCGACCAGAATTGAAGATGCCATCACTCTTGTGACACAATCATGTTCTCTGGAATGTCCCCGTGTAATCTTTTAATAATGTTGCCTTGGAAACAGTTTTGATATGAAACAGGAATGTGTTGTATTGTGCTTACTTTTTTGATGTTGTCTGTTCAGAAAGTAAGCATTTTATTTAAATGCAATTCAGTGAGAACAGTGTACAAAGTGTATTTAAACCTATTTTAGTCATCTCCGTGAAGGGAAGGAAGGCCTTATGTTGTCTCACTGTGCACTAAAACGCACTCGAATAAAATTCGTACCCTACGAGCTTTGCATTTACTGTTTATTTATACTCATGTGTATGTAGTAATCAGTGATTCACGGATTGGTCTGTATTTTGTTTAGGTCTTGTATGAAAGACATGTGCCACATAAGATTTTCATTGTAAATTGTTTGTGTACGCCTAGGTTAAACGAACTTTCAGTGTCTCATCTCAAAAGAAGGAGCAATCAGTTGGCCAGAAGCTTCTCTTAATTTGTGGTTATACCTGGAAGACAATATCTCATGTTTTGCTGAGCATGCCAATGAGGTTGTACCAGCTAAAAACGAAGACCTGATTTTTCAACCCTTAAGAGGTAGCAGTTTATAGATACAACAGCTTATTCGGTCTACAACACTGTGTTGTAGAGAGAGAGGCCAATAAAGGCTTTGGGACACTGTTTGGTACGTGCTAGCCATCTCTATTCCCTATGATAAAATTGCCTACAATCTTGTGGGCAAATAGAATTTCCTTCAGTGCAATTCATGGTGTTTTTTAAATGCTGGATTTTATTGCATCTTAATGCTGCCTATATCCCACTTGCACTATTTTGATGCATCTTAATTCTCACTGTATTCCACTTGCATTATTTGAATGCAACTTTATGCAAGGTGTATCCCACTTGCATTATTTTGAGGCATATTTACGCAATTTGTATCCCGTTAGGTAATTTTTCCTCTGGCTATGTGCAGCAGTATACTCTTAACCTAAAGGGTGCAGGTCAGCCATTGTTGACCCACTTGAATACAAGGTATATGGAAAGGACCATAAAAACCGCCATTCAATACAAGCGTATGTCATATCTCTTTTGCAGTTTATTTAATTAATTATCAGCTAAGAATACAATACGTTTGAGACAAATTATCCAATGGAAAGATCCCTCATTGTTTTTAGATGATGGTATTACTGTGACCCAGTGTTTATGCCAGGCTCACCATTCATCAGTACTCACATTGCCAAACCTACCAAAGCACAAAGTTTATCTTCACGCTCAGTAGCTCATAGTTTCCCACACAGATTACAGTCTGATGTTGCTAATGTGAAGTGTCCCCATGTAGTGTCTGAATATTTGGTGCAGTTGTTTTATTGGCAGATTCGTACTGAAATCCAGACACATTAGACACCAGTTCGAGGTTCCCTTAGTTAACCATCATTCATTACACTATGGCCGTTATCTGCTGAAACCCGTCAATATCACGTGAAACGTAAAATATGGTCAGTTGTGTCTCTGTGCAAGATCCTGCATACATGGTTTTAAAGCGGGGCACCAATGGGGTCATTAACTTAAGCCGAACGGTAGTAGATATGGAAAATGCTGTTTGACATTACAGACATGGATCATTGTTGCTGCCAATCCGTAAAGAGCCCTGTTCAACTTTTTTACACAGGGCAACTGTATTAATCATTTCTTGGCACCCAGTTCTACTGAGGACCATTGTCCTGCTTCACAATACCTACCTTCCAGTGTGCCCTACACCTATTTCGTCTGTGCTTTCAAGAAATCCACTGTGGGAGATGTTTGCTCTGTTGCCACCTACCTGCACAGGATATTCATGGTGGAAGTTTGGCTTACAGTTTTGTGCAACTTGCTGATGAGATACTTGAAAGTGTTTTGTTGTAGGGGTAGAGAGGACCTGGTATGCGGAAAGGTACAAATAGCAGATTACAAGCTTCGTGATAAGTATTACTGCCTGACACTTTAACCTCTTGCAAATACCACTCCAGGTGAAAGTGAAACCTAAAGCCTGATAGATGTCTTGCGCCGCTGGAGCAGGATCATGGAGAATAAAACCACAGCCAACCTTTTATAGGTATCACAACAAAGAGGCAAAAGACAACACAATGGCGAAAAGCTACACCCATCAACTCACCGTTTCTCAGTTGACATAGTTGTGCATTGCAAAGTTTGTGTTTGATAGAAGTATTTGTCCTGTTTTCTTCTGCACTGGTTACTGTCTTTTTACCCTTTACCTGAAACACGTGCCTATCCTAATGGACAACACTTTCTTAAACATAAATAAACCTTATCTGTACTGTATAGTCACTAGATTAGCTGAACCATCGAAATTTCAATGTTGGTATGTAATTATGCAATTCAGTCTTGTGCTTTATACCAAAACGTAATATGTCAATAAATAAAAGGTAAGCTACTACCAAAGCTGAGGCCTTTGTATTTCCTTTCCTTATTTGGTAATAACTGTTTTTATTATCAACCACTGAGTAGCTGGATTCCTTCAATGCAAATTTAGTGAGTTTTGAGGCAGACCCATTTCTTTTGAGTTTGTGTCAAGTTGCTTTCCGCCTGTGTAAAAATATTTCCTATTGGCTTTTGACATCTTGGGACATCATTGCACAACTACCACGCACTGTACACTGTAGGAAATGGACAGGGAAAATCCTAATGTACTTTGCTGAAAAAAACAAATTGGAGACGTGTTCTGTTTGTCCCTTACAAACTTCTGGGTGCCCTGTACAGACAGGTCAGAAGACCCGAACACACTTTGCACAGTGCAAAATTAGTCCAAAAAGTAAGGCTGGTGCATGTACACCCTATATCTGATAGGGATGTCTAGTCACAGATTCCTTACCTTAGAATTATCCCCAGGTGCCAGATTGGATCTGGAAACTTTTCTACAACAGTACCTCTGTGTCGGCAGAGATCAAATAAGCCCTCTGCTGACGTCAGTTTCTTCCTTTCCACGTATAAACACGCAGATACGGAGAGCGGTATGTATGGACATTTTTGGCCAATCTCAATGAAACTGTTCTTTTTCTGGATATTTTCGGGGTCCTGTTGACTACGATGTTGAACCCCTCCCTCATTCTATCTGCATGTGGGTTCTGGGAGTGCACCCTGACTCCGAACAGTGCAGCTCCTGTCTTCAGTTTCGGTCGTCAGCATAGTAGGAGAGCCGCATGACACGGTTAGCGGTGCAGTGGTTGAAGGCCTCTTGTTGGTCGCGGTCCAGGTCCCGAAGTCCTTGCTGTTGGTTTGTTGTAAATGAATCTAGGACCCTAGTGTAATTTTCCAGATTCATGCCCTTATATAGGTATAAATTACCTGATCCTTATATAGGCAAGAAATCATTACCATATTTGGACTGGGCATATACAGCCCAAATACGGCATGGCTACTGCCACTAAGTTCCAAGAATCAACAACGATTTCTTAGAAAAACCCACCTTCAGCAGCTAGGGACTTTTCTCCCCTGAATACTAATTTATCTAGGAAATCATGGAGTTTTCTAAGAACTGAGTCTTTAGTGACGTTATTAAGTCCAATCATACGTCAAACTCAGCACCTTCAAAGTATAAATATGCCTAAATTTCTCCCCCACGCTGATCCAGTGTGACGTTGTCCCGGGACCCATATGATATGATTGGGATCTCCTGTTCTTGACTGGCCCGGGACACACTGGTTCTATGTTCAGTATTGCTATTCCATTTGTTCCTTTCTGTGGTCAGGCCATCATGGGGCGTCCAGGTGGTTTTATTGTTTCGTATACTCTGTGAATACTACTACAGATACAAGTTGATTGACGATGCACTAGGCTCCACTATTTGCTTAGTTTTGGGCAAGGACGTACATGGCTCTCCACACACCCCGTACATGTTTGGAAGGGTGACGGGTACACTGCCTAGTTGGGGAGTGGATAGTTTCAAGTCCGCGGGCAGGGTGGGGGGTTGGAATGGGGGGTAGGGGGGTTCTGGGTTGCTTCGTTTTGGCTTACTTGATTTTCCTTTCTGGTTTGTTCCCTTTCCATCTCTGCTTGCCTTTTTTCCTTTCCTTTTGTTGCTTGTACTTTTTGCAGAGTCCTCCTTGATTATCTGCACATTTGGCGCAACCGTCCGGTCTTCGGTGCCACCTGCTACTTTATTGGGGTTCTTTCTTGCTCCCGATTTGCGCAACCTCTGACTATCATCCGGCCCATCCGTCCTACACTGTATAATCCACCATGACGCACTCCCACACTAAGGCGCTCTCCCTCCTGATGTGGAATGTTAATGGCCTTGGTAGCAAGGTAAAAAGGGGGGTGACGCTCCAATACCTCAAACAACACGCCCCTGATCTGGTGCTACTCCAGGAGACACACCTGATGGGCAACACATGTCGGGCACTTCATCGGGGGGGGTACACACTATTGGTACATGCCGAATTCACCTCTGGTTCCCGAGGCACCGGTATCCTGGTCAAGAAAACCCTCCCACTTACATGTACTAAGACGTGGACTGACCCATTGGGCCGCTTTGTGGTCGCCGAAACCACATGGGAGGGGCGCCACCTCAACATTATTTCGGCCTACATTCCACCGGCACTGAGTAAAGAAGCCCTGACGACGCTAGAGCAACTGTTGTTGGACCTCCCCCAGGGTACGCTGATTCTTGGAGGGGATTTCAATATGACTATGGACGACACTATCGATAGACACCCCCGACGTGGCTCCCATACATAGAGCTCTCAGCTTCTGGACTTTACACAGGCGATGGGTTTGGAGGACCTCTGGCGGTCCTCTCACCCAGACACTCCATATTTCACACACTACTCCAACGCCCACAATAGTATGTCCCGCATCGACTATATTTTTAGCCACACGGCAGACATAGGCCTCTTTCGCAACCCAAGGGGGCTCCCCCGAGGTATCTCTGACCACTCTCCTCTCACTGCCGAGCTCACCTACCATCGACGGGTAACCAGGGGCCCTATAGTTATCAACCCATGGCTCTAGAAAATTCCTGACATCCGAGACAGCCTACTCGAGCACACTGAATATTACTTTGCAGAGAACCTTGGCTCGGTCCAATCGGCTGTTACAATCTGGGAACCGTACAAGGCTGTCATCAAAGGGAGGGCCCTAGCTCTTAAGATGGGCTATCAACTCAAACAGGCCGAGCTGTTGCTTCAGACCGAGTCGGAGTTACACCGCATAGAATCTGACCTTGACACTACCCCATCTGATGAGACGGCTAACCGTCTTCAGCTAAAGCAAGCAGAATATAGAATGCTGACCCTAGAAAAGGCTCAGGCGAAATTGTTGCAAACCCGCCACCGGGTCTATGAACTGGGTGACAGGGCGGGTAAAATGCTAGCATGGCTTGAACGATGTGAGCAGGGCTCTAGATGGGTCCCGCTGCTGATTCGTCCTGATGCCTCGCGCATCACGGACCCACTGGACATAGCGGAGGCCTTCGCAGACCATCTGGAGGATGTCCACTCCTCCAGAGCGTACTACTCAGCTGCTGAATCCTGACTTCTTCTGGAGGAAATGCAGTTGCCCACTCTCTCCGACTCCGATAGGGAAGAATTGGATGCTGCCCTTACAACCGAGGAGCTTATGAGCGCCCTCTTTGCTAATAACTCAGGCAAGGCTATGGGACCTAATGGGGTCCCCATTGAATTCCTAAAGGGGATGGCCCAAGAAGTGGTTCCTCACCTAAAGGCTATGTTTGAGGAAAGTCTTGAGCGTGGCAGTCTACCACTGGACCAGCGCCTTACCTCCATAGCAGTCATCCATAACCCCAATAAGCCTCCCACTGACTGTACCTCCTACAGGCCGATTTCTCTCATCAATGCTGAGGTCAAGATCCTGGCCAAACTCCTGGCCACCAGACTCCTTACAGTCCTCCCCTCTCTAGTGCACAACGATCAATCGGGATTCCTTATGGGCCGGAACACGGCCTTAAACCTCCGCAGATTCCATAACGTCCTGGGTAGGCAACCCTACATCCAGGTAGATGCAGCAATTTTGTCCCTCGATGCCACCCTAGCATTTGATTCCATAGAATGGTCATACCTGTTTGAAGTCTTGGAACGTTTTGGATTTGGCCCGGTCTTCATCCAGTGGGTCTGTCTGCTTTACAGTGGCTTGTTAGGCCAGGTACGAGTCAACGCCCATACTTCTAGACAGTTTCACTTACATAGAGGAACTAGGCAGGGATATCCCCTCTCCCCCCTCCTATTGGCACTCACGTTGGAGCCTCAGGTCCACTGGATCCATACGGAGGCCTCCATTAAAGGGTTGAGATGGAATGGCGACACATTGGATAAAATATCCCTATATGCAGATGACATTCTTGTCTAGGTCTCCTCTCCGAGATCCTCCATCAACAGTCTCTTTCATGTCATTAGAAATTTCGGGAAATTATCAGTTTTTTCGATCAATTGGTCCAAGTCTGCCCTGTACTGTCATCACGGCCCTCCACCCATTCTTCCGAGGGGTTTCTCCATAGCTGTGGCCAAAGACGGCTCTAAATACCTGGGCATTTTTGCTACTCCAGATCACAAACTCTTCTACGAGCGCAATCTGAAGGGCCCTCTTCAGAGGCTCCACAGTGACATTTCCCATTGGCGTAACCTACCCTTTCCCTCCCTGGCAGAGCAGCTCTCTTCAAAATGTTGGCCTTCCCGCGTTTCTTGTATGTCTTCCAAAACTGTCCGTACCTGATTGCTGACTCCTTCCTCGCACCTTGGAGGGTGATTTGCGGCTCCTCTTGTGGGACGGTAAAGCGAATTGCTTTGAATAAATTGACTCAGGGATGGTACGATGGGGGATCGCCTTACCAAATATGCGCCTTTATTATTGGGCCTCCCAATAGGTGGCCACCAACACCTGGATCCACTGGTCACCTACTAACCCAGCCTTTCATTTGGAACGCTATCAGATGGGCTGGAAGGGATATCTGGGCGCCCTCTATGGTAAGTTCCCCCGGAATCGATATGTGGGACCCATGACACAAACTATTGCTGTTTGGCACTGGGCTACTAAGAGCCTAGGTTAAGCTGACGTATTTACTTGAGCTACCCCGCTCTGGATGTCACAAAAGTTAGGTTCCCTTTGTCACATTAAAGGGGTTGACAGGTGGGACACGATAGGCACCTCCGCTCTAGGCGACCTGCTCCACAAGGGGAAATTGACTTTTGCCGAACTTCAACAGAAGCACGATCTTGCCCAATCCGAAGCATTCAGGTACCTCCAAATTACACATGCTATCACCACCAACGTACCAGATATCTCCTCCCTTCCGGAGACCTCTCCCCTGGAAGATAGGCTACTTTCAGAGCCACTCCAGTCGAAGGCGATATCGTGCTCATATCGCAAACTGTGCAATAATATGCCTAACTCTTTCCAGGCCCTGCGAGATAAGTGACAGAGGGATGTGGGTGACCTAGACGATGAGGACTGGGGAACGGCACTGATGTCCCCCAGGGAAACGGCGATGAATCCTCGCTTCAGACTGATCCAACTAAAAATCTTACACAGAACGTACATGCCGGCCCCCCTCCTGGCCAAACTGGGAAGACGCTCAGATGAGCTGTGCCTCCGCAGTTATGGCCTCCCCGGCACCTTTTATCCTGTCCTGTGGGAATGTCCAGTTGTCCAACAATTCTGGGACAAGGCGGTTCGTAAAATGACGGATGCAGTGGGGAAGCCAATTCCTCTTTCCTTCAAAGAAGGGATTCTCAATATATGGGGTGCCACTGACCTCACAGAGATAGAGCATCAGTGGGTGGCCCTGGGTTTCCTGCTGGTGAAGCGCGCAGTGGCAATGCAGTGGGGTGCCCCCCAGAGGCCTCTCCTGGTGGGTTGGGTAGCCGAAATAGACAGATGCATGCTGGCTGAGAAATCAGTATTCAAGGTCTGGGGATGCCCCAAGAAGTGGGGACACTGGAACGTGTATAGAGGCGAGATATGTACCTCCCCCTCGTTAGAAATGGCATTGAATAGGGCCGGACCGAGGCGAAGTAATGATC
Organism: Lissotriton vulgaris; assembly: GCF_964263255.1. Taxonomy (NCBI): domain Eukaryota; kingdom Metazoa; phylum Chordata; class Amphibia; order Caudata; family Salamandridae; genus Lissotriton; species Lissotriton vulgaris. Next base: position 716,981,074 of record NC_141689.1, on the reverse strand, counting down.
CTTGAATGATTTATCTCTGTATATGCAGATACTTTGATTCTGTATTGTATTTAATGATTGTTGGATGATGACTCTGCTGTTGTCTTTTTTCTTTTTCAATAAAATATTAAAACAAAAAAAATATGCCTACATTTGCCCAGACAAACACACAGTGGTTTGGAGCAGATCGACTAACTACTTGCCCGACGCCTGCAGCAGCAAGTGCCGAAGGAAGCCGACCCTCCAGCTGACGCACTGAGAGACGCTGTCTTTTCTCCTGCTGAGGAATCCAGCTCCAGTGTTTCCAGGCTACCCTTGCGGGTTGCTGGGAAATCAAGTCCTGAGCGAGAGATACAAGACCTCCTTCATTCTAAACCAAGGTACGGAGCTGATTAGACCCTTAGAGAATTCTTGGATAGATCCTTGGCAGAAAAATACTAAACTTAAGCTACTCCTCACTTACTTCTTCCCTTGTACTAGACTTGGGTTAGGTACACCGGGGTGGGCGTATTTTAGAAGCAGCAGTTCAGTACTTTTAGTCATTATTTTATCACTGTGTGTATTTATATGTTTTAAGGCAATTTATGGCTTAGATACCATATCCTGCTTTTTCTAATACTTTTCGTATTATATACCCTGTACTTCATAACCAGTATTATGATTGTAGCAGTACATTTCTTATGCTTGAGAAAGAAGACTGTTCAATAAATACCTTTTATTGAAAACGCCCGTCTCTCAATTTTCTCAGCACTCTGGTGAAACGAAGCATGCACGATTGACTTAGTAAAATAGTTATCTATTGTTTCCGCGACTCGAGATTGGTTTCTTATTCTTGGGAAACAAAGTTGTCATGTTTATGCGGTTGTCCGAAACTAATCTCTTCTTGTTTATTCGAGAAAGTTTCTAGTGACCTCTGAGCTAGCTGGCACTCACAATTAAGTTTAATATATACGATAGAGACCTAGTCGACCTCAGTCCTACGTCTAAATTATAGTATATGTTATTCCAATGCGCAGAGCCTTATGGGAATATAGGAACTACACTACATGGCGCCCAACATTTGGTAAGGCGATAATTTAACGCTAGATACTAGAGTAACTCAGTCGTGCTTTTCACACAGACCCCTTTTTCCCGTAAAATACTCCAATAGACGTCTGGAGTGGGTAAAAGGTTAATATCTGCCAAAACTGAGTAGGACGAAAATACTATGTAATCGTTTTTGATTTGTTCAACGTTGAAGGATACAGTGTTCCAAAATATTGAGCACCTAATCTTTGTTTCCTGGAAACTTGGTCTAGAACTTTCAGTCAGTAAAATGACGGAGAGTGACGACGAAAGGGAGAGAAGTAGAGCTGCAGCTCAAGCAGTCTTAGATGACACAAATCTCCAACAAGATGACCCGGATACAATAATCATCCCGGCGAATATAGGGAAAACCATAACTATAAAACTTATAGAAAATGGAGCATCATCGAGAGGTGGTAAAGTAATCTTTGTTATAGAGGCACATGAACATCGGCAAACAGGTATTCTATTCTTGGGTTCTGTTTCCTACAGCAAATCCGGTAACACACGAGTTCCACTACTACAAAGTAGAGGAACCTCCAGCGGAATACGTTCCTTTCGAGGACGTTGAAATTCCATTAACTTACCAAGAGCATCAGCTCTGGTTTAAAGGTGCCCTAAAATATCAAAATCACATTACCAGGATCGGTCCACTAGGTAGACCAGGAGCAACATGGCCGGTACTTGCCAGCTACACACCACATCCTGACATTAACGGAATGACCGGTCCAGAACTGTTAGCTCAGTTGAAACAGTTAATTAAAATACACAGACAATTGTTTCAATATGTCATAAGGACTCTAACAGTCCAACCAGCTGTAAGGATTCCACAGCACACCCCTCACCAGGGGAATACAACCAAAATCACACCACAGACTATACAATCAGTCATTAGAAAATTGCCCGCAAAGAGGGAACAACTTCCGTTCTGGTTAGCTCAGAAATTTACTCAGAGGCAGTATTCCCTGATAGTACACCTCATGAGAAACACAGAATTCTGACAATCTGTTTACCGATGGGGATAGCACCACATGTGGATAACTCTGACACTTGGGGTACAGTCTTTGCTTCAATCTACACAAAAACACATGGTGTCTAGTCTATGGCGGTAATACCAGATGTTCTGAGGCAGATTCAAAATGAATACGGTCCAGAACCAGCCTTAAATCTAGGTATGAAATTACTGAAAGATTTCAAACAGGTCTCCGCTATATTATTAGCTAACATTAGAGGTGAAGCAGCATCCGTGGCAATCCGCCAAAAGTTAAAAGAAACAGATATAACAGACTGACCATATAAACTTGCTAGAATTATTGAAAAATCTTATGAAGAATTAGGAAGAGATAGTTTGGGTGGGAAACCAGTAAAACCCGAATTAACAGAAAATCCTGAAAAGGTGTTTATTAAAAATAATCTCATTACTCTTAAAAAGAAGTGGGAAAATACTTAACAGACACTTCCTAAACAGAAACGTTCTCAGTCCAGAGGAAGATCTCCCCAACGGGAGCCCTCTGAAAAAAGGTATAACCTTAGAAATAGGGATACTTTAAGAAAACCTGATAGATATAAACATACTGAGACACGTTCCTCTCGTACCTTTCAGACATCCTCGCAGAAATCCGAGAGGACGATCAGAACAGAAAGAGGAACACGTGAAGTCCAATGAAGAACAGCACGTTCCAAAAAATAAGAAAACTCAATTCACCAAAAAGAAGGTAGCAAGCATAAAAATCAGACATGCTGAGGATCCTGAGGACACAACTCAAGAACTGGGAGTGGGCTCAGACAATGCTAGACAGCGCAGCAGAAGTCACCATAGTTCGCAAGATCCTGAAGGATCATCTGGAGACAGTGGACTTGAATGATTCCATTCAAGTTGAAACTGCAGACACCGGGGTTAGTGTACCCCACAAGTTCTATGAAATAACACTCCGGATGGAGGGGGACATAACTAGAAAAATAAGAGCACTCTTTTGGGAGAAGCTCTCTAAGGGTTATGACATTCTTCAGGCTGAACAAGACTGGCCTCCTGAATTTGTCGGGGAGTGCTTACATGGCGAAGAGATAATTCTGCCAACCTTCTCAAATCACATTCCAATTCATAAAAAATGCACATATGCTAGGAAATGGGCAGTAGCTCAAGCTCCAGCACCATAAAATCCAGTTAAAAAATCAGCCCACTGCACAAAGGCAGCATCCAGTTGAGCAAGAAGCTAAAAAGCAGGTCAGGGAGATTTAAAATCAACTTGAATACCAAGGTGTGATTGAAACATGCACCTTGTCAATGAACAATCCTTTGTTTCCTGTCTCCAAACCAGACCATTCATATCGTCTAGTTTTGGATTGCAGACATCTAAACTCCTGTTGCAATACATTTGCAGTACAAAATGCATACAGTGCAGCATTGATGAATAACATCGTGCGAAAAAAATATAAAACCACATTAGATATTTCAAATGGGTTTTTCTGTCAAAATATTGCACCTGAAAGTAGGCATTTGACCGCTTTCTCAATTATGGGGACACAGCGACAATTTTGCCGTCTCCCCCAAGTATTCAAGAATAATCCAGGGTTATTTTCAGCCAGGCTAACAGATTTACTACAAATGTATGATGAGGAGTCATTATCTTATGTCGATGACATCTATCTTACAGGCGACTATTTGGACGTGCACTTGAAAAGGGTGAACACCATAATACTTGGGTTCGCTTCCGAAGGGTACAAATTCAATTTTCTTTTTTTTTTTTTGAAGACCTTTATTGTACTGTTATGAATTACACAGCTTTTAGCCTACCCCTGGGGCCGGCAGCAGCATACTCTCAGGTTTGCAATAATATCCAAGTCACACAGCCCATGTGCCGACAACCCGGGGGTACGGCGGCGTTGTAAATCAATGTGTGTATTTGGGTTCGCGTTCATGATGCGGATTCGTGTAGGTCCGATTTTATATTTTATAACATTAAACTGTGTTTTTGAAGTGTTCAAAAATTATGTCTGTTAAAGAAAGAAACAAGCACGGTCAGTAAGTTACATTAATCTCGACTCCGCTTCAGCACCAGTAATACATCTGTAATTTATACATTTCTACGATTATAGCCACTAGAGAAACAGTTTAGTCTATGTCTTCAAGGCGAACTGTGGGACATGAGGAGGCTCACATATGTTGCCCCTAAAGTCGTTCCATCTCGACCATACTTCTCCCCATTTGCGGGGACACCCTCTTGCTATATATACAGTCTTTTCTTGCAGCATGCACCAGTCCATGCCGCTTTGCCAGTCCATCAGTTTCGGTGGATTAGAGGCTCCCCACAGTCTAGCAATGTTCCTCTTTGCTACCATCTGCCAAAGTGTCACCCAGATTCTCCCTTTCGGAGATAGGTCTGTGGGTTCCCAAATGTTCAGGAGACATCTTTTAGCCTCAAGGTGAATCTCAACTTCCCAAACCTCCCGCATACACTGCACCACTCTTCTCCAGTATTTTTGCACCATCGGACAGTCCCATAGTATGTGAAAGAAGGTGCCTGTCCCTCCACATCCCCTTCTGCAGAGCCCTTCTCCTCCCCTCCCCATCGCTTGAAGCCTAGTACAGGAGATATACACTCTGTGAAGGATTTTCAGTTGGACTAATCGCAATCTGGCCGATATCGCCACCTCCCTAGGGGAGGCAAGAGCAAACATCCATTCCTCCTCATCCATCTCTAGCCCGTCAGTGACTCATTTCTCTTTTAGGGGAAGGAGCGTCTCAGGGGGATTGTTTATTAATTTTTTGTAAGTGAGAGAGATGGCGTGCTCTGGGATGAGTCCGTCCAATAATCTGTCTTCTAGTGGGGAGGTCCATGGCAGTGTCCTATCTGGTGGAATGTTCGCCTGTAGGGAGTGCTGCACTTGCATGTATCGGAAGTGTTCGGTATGAGCTAGGTCATATGTTTCCCGCAAGTGGGTGAAAGTGTGGATTCCTTTAGGGCCCCAGAGGTCTCTTATTTGTGAGATTCCTATCAGGTCCCAGTTACGGAACCCCTTGGTGCGCCCCAAGTTGGCAAGTTTTTCGGAGGCCCAAAGTGGAGTTGACATAGTAAGGACATCTGACCACCCTAATTCCCGCTGAGCAATGTGCCATAGCTGTAATAAGTGTTGTGTCGGGCCCGTAAGTTGGTGTTTACCTGGCTTAGAGTAGAGTGCGATCTCGTAGTTACCCCCAGGTAGCAGCCATCTGTCCATCCCGTACCCGGGTTTGTTCCCGTCACTATATGTTCCTTGGTTGATCGCCGCGAGGTAGGCGGCCCAATAATATTTGCGAATGTCGGGGAGGGCGATTCCACCATCATACCACCCCAATGTGAGTTTGCGCAGTGCGATTCTAGGCACCCCTGCCCATAGGAGGTCACGTTGTGCCGTTTCAACTGCTGCTAAGTACGATTTGGGTACTAGGTCAGGGTAGTTCTGCAAAGCATAGAGAAATCTTGGCAACACCATCATCTTGAAGAGGGCCACACGGCCCAGCAATGACAATGGAAGTTGCTGCCAGGATTTAGCGTCTCGCTGGAGCCGTCGTAGAGGTGGCAGTAGATTTCTCTCGTGCAGCAGAGTCTTGTCTGTAGAAACAAAGACTCATAGGTATTGAAAGCCGTCTTCCGCCACTGTTATGGGACATGTGGCAGGGAGCCTCGGAGGGGCCCCGTGGAGTACGTACAAGTGGGATTTGCTCCAGTTTATCCGAAATCCGGAGTTTCGTCCAAAGCTCGTGAAGATGTCAAGCGCCGCTATTATAGATCTACGAGGCCTAGTGAGGTACAGTAGGATGTCATCGGCGTATAGGGAGATTTTGTCCTCCCATCCTTCTGTCCAGGCTATCCCTCTAAGGTAGACATCTTGCCTTATCCAGGCCGCGAGCGATTCAAGGGAGAGTGCGAATAAGAGGGGTGAGAGAGGGCATTCCTGTCTAGTCCCTCTCTCTAGGGTGGAGATCTCGGAGGCCCTACCATTCACCACTACCTGGGCCAGCGGCTCAGTGTAGAGGAGACGGATCCATGATATAAAATTAGGCCCAAAGCCCAATTTACGAAGTACCGCAATCATGTAGGGCCACTCTGTCGAATGCCATGGTGGCATCAAGAGAGACCACCACCACATCTTCTTGCAACCTGTGTCGTTGCCCGAGTACCCCATGAAGGCATCGTATGTTGAGTGCGGTGTTGCGGTGGGGCATGAACCCTGATTGATCCGGATAGACTAGGGTAGGTAGGACCGACTGGAGTCGATTTGCCAGTGTTTTGGCCAGGATTTTTGGCTCCGCGTTGAGCAGCGAGATTGGTCAGTATGAGGCACAAGACTCTCTAGGTTTCCCTCTTTAGGTATTACAACGCATAGTGGCTATGCGTTGTTCCCGTGGCAAACGTCCCGTCTCTTTGCTACTATCAAACATGTGTTTCAGGTGTCTACTAAGTGCATCTGGCTTCAGTTTGTAGAGCTCTATTGGGAGGCCGTTGGGTCCTAAGGCTTTGCCTGGGCGGAGGTCAATGATTGCACGTTGCAGCTCAGTGACTTCGAGCGGGCGCTCGAGGGCTTCTCGGTCTTCTTCTGATAGGCAAGGCATTTGGATGTCCGTCAGGAGGGCTACCGAGTCCTCCTCTGGACGGTCCGACTCCCGGCTGTAAACCTTTTTATAATGTCGTGCAAATTCAGCCACTATCTCCCGGGGTTCGGTTACAACAGTCCCTGTGGCCGTTCGGATTTCTGGTACTACTCTACTAGCCTGTTTTTTATCGAGCCATGCTATAAACTTCCCAGCTTTGTCACCCTGGTCATATAGTTTTCCCATCTTATGCCTGGCTACTGCTTGAGCTTCCTGCGTAACTAGTTCCTTATATTCTACTGTTTTGAGCTGCAGTCTATGTTGTACGTCAGGTGCCCCAGTGTCACGCACTTCCCTCTCCAGCCTCGCCAGATCTGTTTCCATGGCAGCTACCTGTTTTTCCATGTCTTTTCGCTTTACTGCAATGACCGATAGCGCCTCCCCCCTGATCACGGTTTTAAATGCCTCCCATAGGGTAACTGGGGATTTCACCAACCCTACGTTAGTGTCAAAGTATTGGGTGATTGCCTTAGTTAGCTTCCTCCTAGTCTCCTCATTTTGTAAGTGCCAAGCGCTTATTGGTGTAATGAAATGAAATGAAATGAAAAGCGTTTTTATTGAGCGCTACAGTTGCCCTGAGGCGTCCAGGCGCTAGGAGCCCTCACGCCGAGTCCCGAATGTTATATGTGTAAAAACCGCTTAGTGGTCAGATATGCCATGGGTAAGGTGTTTGCTTCTTGTACCGTTGTGTCGTGTTGTAGTAGAGTGAGAATGTAGTCGAGGCGGGATGTGGCCCGGAAAAGGTGAAGTGGGTATCTGCTGGATGTAGCAGTCGCCAGACGTCTGCGAGCCCAAAGGCTTCTAGGAAGTCCGCTAGCCATTTCTGCCCTTGTGGTATGTCTCTGGGAGGGTGCCTGTCCAGGGTGCCTGACACTACAGCATTATAATCTCCTCCCATTACCAACTGCCCGTCAGGGAGGGAGAGTAGCAGTTTGCCCAGATCTGCGTATGCTTGAGTTTGGAGACCAGGTGGGATGTAGACAGAGAGGAGGTTCAGATGATAACCTTCCCATCTGCCGGACACTACTGCAAAGCGGCCCTGAGGGTCTGACTCAGTGTGGTCTATGTGAAGGGGCAGTGAGCGGCGCAACAGCCCACACCCCTGGAACCTGAGGTGAAGCCAGAGTGGACTGCAAGGGTATACCCCCATCTGTTGAGGGCCTGACATGTGTTCCCCATGAGATGCGTTTCTTGTAGCAGGACTGCGTCCGCTGGTACCTTTTAATGAATTGCAGGACTATGGTGCGTTTGAGTCTGTCTCCTAGCCCGTTGACGTTCCAGCTCAGAACTTTAAGGCTTTTTTCCCACCTCCTAGCCATAACCGTTGCTATGTGAAATGACTTGTACCTGCATTATGGTGCCCGGGTCGATTCTGACATTGCTAACTACACATGACCGTAAAACCTTCCCAACTCCCCTGCCCTCCCAGCTACCCCCCCCAACATTCATGCTTAATGCAAACATTGATCATTACAGCAGTTGTGGAGTCTCCCATTCCCTTTCCCCCAACTTCGTGCATTGTACCCTCCCTCCCCTGTGAAACAGTCCCCCCCACCCTGCTCCCTGCTCTGTGGGTTTCCAAACTACCCACCACCCCAATTAGCAGAGCGCCTGTTGCCCAACCCTACCCTGGAGAGAGGCGAGCCCCCTCCGAGGAACTTCTTGAGGAAAAAACTTACACCGGCCCCCTCCTTGGCCGCCCTTCCCGTGCTGCCCCAGTGCGTTATTTCCTCAGGACTGAAGTATTTTGAAAATTCAGTTTGAAGTCTTAGAGTCTCAGGTCAGACACACAATTACTCACTTACATCAGCCCCAACAGTACAATGTCTATGTTATACGTTACAGTTCGAAGAATCAAGGCACCAATGTCTGTGTCCTCATCTCGCTGAGTTGTCCCGGGGCGAGTCCCAACGGGGACTGTTCGAACTGGAACGCCAAGATCGCTGGCTCTGTTCTTCTCCTTCCATTCGCCCAGTCGCCAAACCTATGGAGGAGACCCCGGGTTCCCTCCAGTTGTCGATGTCTCCACCTGCCTGTGCCTCCGGCTCTGCGGCGTCCAACCACTCCTGAACCGCCCCCGGTGAAGTGAAGAAGTGTGATTTACCTCCCAAAATTATTTTTAGCTTAGCTGGGAAGAACATCATGTATTTTAATCCTCGTTCACCAAGCGTCGCCTTAACCCCTTGGAAGGAGCGCCGTTCTTGCTGAACCTGCAATGTGAAGTCTGGGAAGAATCGGACCGTAGCCCCTTCGTACTGCAGGTCTCCCTGTTGTCTGGCGACCTGAAGGATCGCGTCGCGGTCCCTATAGTTAAGAACTTTAGCGATGATCGTTCTCGATGGGGCCCCTGGTTTTGGCTTGGGGATCGGGGCTTGGTGGGCCCGTTCGATGGTGAAGATGTTTGATATTCTCTTGGGCTTTAGGTGGCGGAGGATTAGGTCTTCCAGAAACAGCTCCGTGTTGTCCCCCTCCAGTCCTTCCGGGTTCACCTACCACGCGGATGTTGCTCCTTCGGGCCATCCCTTCCTGATCCTCGAGCTTCATCGCCATTTGTCGTTGTTGGTGAACGAGCTCGTTTACCCTGTCCTCCAGCCGTTTTCCAGAGGCGTGTAGGGTCTTTATGTCCCCTTCGTTAGTCTTGAACCGCTCTGTGGTTTTCCACAAGTCTTCGCGTAGCAAATTTACCTCGATGGAGATCTTGTCTATTTTTGTCTCGAGGTTGGTGCCCAGGGTCTGGATTGCGGTCATGATGGAAGTCCGGGACGGTTCCGCCTGTTCCTTACTGTCCTTTGCCGCTCGGGGGACTGCTGTTGCGTTCTTGTCACTGCATATTGGTTCAGCTTGTTGGTTTGGGTCACCATTCCCCCTTTAGGCCGCATGGCGGAGCAGGGTCTTTTGGCGTTAGGCGTCCGCGCCTCCTGCCTGGGATAGTACCTTCTGCGGGCCTGGGCTGGCTCAGGGTTCGGTCCGTATGCTGGCCAGCGACTACCTTGCCTCACCTCTCTCCCTGGTATAGCTAACCACTGTTGTCTCGCCGCGCCTTGGTTTTTTACTTCACGCGGGCAGGTCACTCAGTTTTTAGAGGTCCGCGCCCCAGGCAGTCAGCAGCACTCACACACAAATTCAATTTTAAGAAATCACGAATTGCCCACCTCAACGTCCTGTTCTTAGGATACGAATTATCAAGTGAAGGCGAAAGGCTGACAGCTAACTTTCGAGAGAAATGTGCGCTGCTCCAACCTCCAAAGACGCTGAAAAATGTAGTCAATTCTAGGTTTCCTGAATTTAGGAAGAACTTATGTTCTGAATTACGCAGAAAGGGTTAAACCTCCCTACGAATTAATCAAACCTGATTTTAAAACCACTAATTAAACACAAAACAACACAGAAATTTTGCTTTCATGTTAGCAAAAATAGTTAGAAACACGCGACAATGTGCGCAACCTTGTGATCCGAATTATTCCAGGAAGATGCGGATTCACATACCTAACCTTTAATGAAGGTGAAAAGGTACCAATAGCATACAAATCACACTTATACACACAAGCTGAAATAAAATTCACTTTTACAGAAAAAAGAGAGAGCTCTTGCACAGGGACAACTAATAATGATTGTCACACCTGTACCTGCCTTAGAGGCAGTGACGAAAGCAAGCATTCCACATGCAAAAGCTTTACATCCGAGAAGGATACAGTGGGTTAACTCTTGCTGCAACAGACGTTGAATACGTTTTTGACCCGTACTTGAAAACGCAAGAATTTTTACAATACGAACACGAATGTCCTCTGCCGACCGAGATTCTACCTCTAGAACATTACGGATGTATAATCTATACACACGGATCAGCACAGCCCGCAATTGGGGGTAAACAAGCCTATAGTGCTGCGAGCGCGATTGTTAAAGGTCACTGGCGCAAAGGTAAATTTAGACCTATGGTCACTAAAACTCAAACACTCAGACTGTACAGCTCAGGGAGCTGAACTACAGGCTTTCAAAATGGCGCTTGAAAATACCGATTGTGAATTCCCCACACTCAGTGTGCGATTCATATTACTGCGTACAATCTTACAATGAGTATCTGCAGAACTGGGTTCAAAACTGTTTCAAAGACACAAAAGGTGGCACAATTAGGCATAAAACGCTTTGGGAACAAGTAGTTCTTTTGCAGAAAGAACTAAAAAAGACTCGCGCAATTCATACACTGAGTCATCAGCGTGATGGCGTTCACGTTGCAGGGAATTCATTGACTGATGAAGCCGCGAAGGCAGCTGTGCAAACTGCTTCAGTAGCAGCAATCACTCTGTCAAAAACAAAAATAGACAGCGAAATAATGCAAGCTGCCACTGCTTCAGTCAAACACAGTGGTAAGACACTCCCGAAAGCCTTTCCAGTAAAGTGCTCATATATAACTGATGCGAATAATGTTCCTTTTGCTCAAATCCCTGGAGAGGGAGATAGGGCGATTTCCAAGTATGGAACATAGGTTAGGAATTATCTTAGCAGCACATGAAGGACTGGCCTCTGCACACGCAGGAGTTTCCGCCACAGTATCATTATTAAAACAGAGATATTGGTGGCCACGCATGAGGAAACAAACTAGAAACTATGTTCTACAATGTGAAATCTGCCAAAAAATGAAAGTTTCTACTGTAAAACGTCCTGCACAGATGCCGCTTCTGATTTCAGATAAACCTCTAGCGCAGGGGTCGCCAACCGGTCGATCGCGAGCTACCGGTAGCTCGCAGAGGCCCTGTGAGTAGCTCACGCCGCTTGCTTCTCAATTTTAGTAGCCCTTCAGTGTTTGCGCTCTTTAGGCTGTTTTGATGCTCCGTTGCCCGCTCTCTCCCAAACCAGCTGTTCAGATTGGCTTTGAGCTTAGCTGAGGCGGGGCAGGCAGACGAGGATGACGTCGTTGGTCATGATGAGTGTCTCGTGACCATTGTATGCGCCCCCTACCTTTCCCTTACTAGCACCACACTGCATTGTTGTGTGTCATGAGTGCGAAGGCACGGCGCTATTGTGTCGTAGCTGCAGCAGGCGTGGTTCGGCAGAGCAGCTGGTTTGCTGGTCGCGCTATCTGCCGTTTTCAGCAGCAGCACAGCCTCCCACCTAATTTTCATCAATATCCAGAGCAGCAGGTAAGCCATGGGTGCACGCTCGGCCTGGGGCCTGGAAATACGTCGCTAAAGACCAGGTCTGCTAAAGGCCCTGCATTCTAGTCATATTGTCTTGTGGAAGCCTCCATCCAGCATGCAGGGTCCTGTAATCTGGGACAGAGTCTTGTCACCATGAAGCGGTTGGTCATGGGAGCCTGGTAATTGGAGAGGCTGCTCTGCGGTATTAACATTGATGCAAATGTAAGTGTTTATGTCGGAGTCAGACACCGCCCATTGCTGCCCCCTCCCCTCTCTCATAACAGCTCCCTTGTGGGTAGGCATCTCTTGGATGCAAGGGTCATTCATCTCTCTGCCACCGCTGTCAGCCCCCGTAGATTAGGCCCGGGGAGATAGTGGTAGTGTAGTGAAACTCAAGGAGGACACGGTTCTCAATCCAAGACACAAATCCAGTGCGTCAAGTGTGCTGAGGCAGGGCCCACAAATATACACACCTTCCTCTGATGACCTGGAAACAATTTCCTTTTCTAGACTAGAGCCCTGTTCTGGCCTGTCGGTAGGTGGTTTGGGTGGACCCAAGATCGGGATTGAGACTGTTAAATGTTAATTTTATTATGTTTTGGTTTTGAAGGAGCGGGTGAATTTTCTACAGCAGGCATATTTGGTTGTTCCGATGTATAAGAATGTGAGTGTTGTGCACGTCTTACAATGCATTTTGAAATGCAGCCGGAAGTTTTCCAGCACTTGCGTCTTTGAAAGCATGGGGCCCGGGCACATTTAGGTTCTGCTCTCAGTTTACTTGAGAGGTGGGTTGGTTGGTGACTACAAGTTTCTGAGAGCTGCCTTGGGAGTCAGGGTTAGGCCGGCCTCATTCATCGGTGCGGGGCCGGCTCGTGTTGCACGTACAGTAGGTGTCAGTTACAGGGTAAAAAGCCTCAGGGTTTTACACTCAGTAATACTAATACATTTGTGCAAGTCAGGCCTGGTGTAAGTGAAAAGGCCTTTCCAATGACGTGTGGAGCTCACACCCAGTGCTCCTGCGATAATGCCAAAGTCCCTACACCAGTGCCCCCTGCTACTGCCCATGTAGCACCAACTTTGCTTCTGTTTTATGAAGCCCCAGGTCCCTTGATAGTACCAACATTTACCTCTCCATACATTACCCACCCTGCAACTGCCACAGTTTGATCCCCTTCTATAGCACCCACCTTGCAACTACCACACAAAGTCCTGACCTTACCTATCCTAGTGCCAACATCGCTGCTACATGAGCTAGTCTTTGCAATGCATTCTATCACCAAACTCCCCCTCATACTACCTACCACAATGTATCTTTTCCTTTCTGCGACCTTTCTACTTCCACAATGTGCCCCACGCACAAAGCCTTGGCCTTCCTACCAGCTGATATTACTACTTAAAGCAGAGGCCTCCTCTTTCACGGCTTGTGTTGTGTCACTATTGTGGCTTGTGCTTTACTTTGTTGTCTCACTGTTGTGTCTGTGAGTCTGACGTACGCCCCACATGTCAGTAATGTGGCATGTCATGGCCCTACTACTTACTACATTTCGACCTATTGGCCAGGAGCCAAGGCTCTCACATGCAGCCCAGTACCCATCATCTTCCACTATGGCTGCAATAGTATGCCAGCTTGTCTTGAACAGTGATGTTCTTCAGGCTGGGCCCTGGGGAATGTACTTTTCAGGGGAACTGTGTCATTTTCTTTTTGTGTGGAGTTTTATAGCACAAACTAGACCTGAAGGTATCTGTGCGCTTTACATGAGCACCAGTTACGTTACAAACAGACACATTAATTTTTGTTAGGCACTGCGAGATTTAGTGATTTGCCCAGCCCCAGAATCACAGAACGTTGAACCCCCATGCTGAGAATCTAACCTGGTTCCCCACCTCAGAGTTGGCCTGCCCTAGCCATTAGGCCACATTCTCTCCCCATCTTTAAAATGGCTACACTTGATATCTTGCATTGTCTGGTTCTGGTTATTAGTAAGTGTGTGCAAAATACACAATTTCCATTCACGCAATTAGGTGACATTTTGGAAAAACTTACTAGGTCCAATCACGCAAAAAGCTTAAATGCCAAATTAATTAAGAAGCGCTCTCTAGAACTTTTTTCTGGGGGGCATATTTAGCAAACTTTCACACAGCATAGAAAGCCACCTTGCTGAGCTAATATAAATGGCAGGAATGGAAAGGCATTTAAGAGGGTTATCCCAAGAGAATGGATAATTAATATTGTTTAGGAAGGTGATATTGTGTGGTGTGGGTGATATCATCACCATAAGCCTGAGGTTAAAAAAGAGCCCAATGTTTGCTACAAATGTAGGAGAACCCAATCAAATTTTGATTTGCAAATCCTTCATCTTTGTGAATTTGGCGCTTGGTGAGTGTGGTACAATTTTAAGTCCTCTTCCTATTTATAGAAGACGACTAAAGACCATACAAGCCAATAACCATGCTTTGGTCAAAATTATTCAAATTGCAGGTCATTTGTGAAAAGCAGTCGTCCTGTGTTCATAATTAAACATAGCTAAAGTGAGTTAGTTATCTCACTTTCCAACTGTGCTGTTTTATTTACCAGCATGGCTTCTACTCACAAATGGTCTGCAATACAACATTATTAAAGGTGTCCACGTGGTAGTCTTGCCTGTTATGGATTGGGGATGTTGACACATGCCAAGTGTTTTCTTTCAGTGTTCTTGTGTTCAAACCACAGTATGGGCTCTGAAGAAATAAGCTTAACGTCAATGAAACTGGGCGGGGGAGGTCTCGGAAAAATGTGCGAGTTGCTTGGGGTTTAGTAGCTCATGACGATTTTCACTGACCAGAAGTAGCTCTCACTACACAAAAGGTTGGAGACCCCTGCTCTAGCGTGTGTTTACCTGGACCACTGTGGTCCCTTAACAAGGGACGGCAACTATAAATATATCATGGTCGCAGTGGATTCCTGCACAAGATTTATTTGGATGTGGCTCCAGTGCTCGGCTGACGCCAGAACTGTTATAAATGATTTGTGAGTCTTTATCGGCACATACGCAATCGGCACGCTACATTCTGACCAGGGTCCTGCGTTTAGCTCTCGAGCTTACAAGGAGGCCATGGCTAGCTTGGGCGTTGCATTCCAGTATTCTAGTCCCTTTCATCCTGAGGGTAATGCGGTAGTGGAAAGAAAAAACTGTGACATAAAGCAATCCATAACAGCTAAGGTATTCGGTTTTGGTGATGGGTGGGTAAACATCTAATAAGTGTCCAACGTAGTCTTAACAATCTGCCAAGAAATTCTCTGGGTGGAATCACTCCATATGAATTACTGTTTGGTACTAGAATGTTAATCGAAGACCTAGATTGTCAAACTTCAGTGGTGGAACAAAAACCCTTTTATGTCAAAGATAGTTTGACTGTTTTACAGGACTTAAATGAAACCAGAAGAAGTCTGAGTAACACGATATAGAGGCCAACGACCACTGAAGAAAAACCACCTGTCCCAGCAAGACCTGTCTGGATTCCAAAGATTGGGGATTTAGTCAGGGAAAAGATCGCGGTAAAGAAGGAATTTGGGCCTTCTTACAGAAAAGCAGTACCTGTCTTAGCAATCCAAGGAACAAGATCAGTAGTACTACCGTCCCTTGCTGGTTAAATGGAGAACAGAGTTGTGTCCTAGTCAAACCACAACATATGGCCAATAAGTAGAAGGCCCAGTGGACTCCCAAGATGTAGCAGAAGACCAAATCTTGCTACTATCCAAGAGGTTCAGACTGAAAGACTTATCACCTTTGATAAACCTGCAGTAAGAAAAGAAGGACTATGTAACAAAGCCATGGAACTTGTGCCTCTTGAGACCCAAATAACAGTTCGTCAAGAAACACCTGTCTACAATGATGTAGCCTCTGACTATACAAATATGACAAAGGAAGAAGCAGCTCCAAAGATTAATAACTATCCTGATGCAATTCCAACAATTGACAGAACTGCCTCTGGCTAGTTTATCAACTGTGATACCTTCTCTGAGGATCCCAGTGAACCTGAAGAAACGCCAGCAAACAAAACTTTCAAAGAAAAAATAACAGAACTCTTTCATCAACTTGAAAAAACATATCTGGTTTCACCATGAACTGCATTTTGGATTGTGTTAGGTGTACTTTTCCTCCTGCTCTGGCTCATTCTGGTTTTAAGCTTGGGAAAAATAATAGATGGAAAATACAGTACAATGGACACAGCAAGTCAGAAAATCAACTTGGTCCTGAAACCTTACAAATCATCTCATCGTGAACGCAGAGACCTCTCATCAGTGAACATCACAGCCATTCCCATACCTGGTGGTATAGCATGGGACAGAACTGATTGACATCTATGGCCCTGTAGAACTGCTGAAGATTCCACACCAGTTCAAGGTTTCTTTGAGTGACTTTGTATCACCCAGCACATTTTCTGATGATTTGGACTTTGAGATGTCAGATTTAGAAATGTCTGCAACCTTCACGGAACATGACTATTTATAAGGGTCATCAGATTATGAACAAATGTATTGTTTTAATCATTATGGTCACCATTATTTGCATACATCTGCAAGCCCTAGGAATGTTTTTACATATAATCAATGGGAAAATTGTCCAACGCCGCCAAAGGGCAGCTCAAAAACATTTTATGAAAAGTTTTCATACTTCTCAGGTTTTAATGTGACAAGTCCAGAAATGTTATATTTCAAAAATGTAAATAAGACGGGAATGAAAACAATGTTGACCAATACTAAACAAATTTATTCTGCAAACTTTTATGCTCAGCTGTCTACACTATTTACAACAAGGGGTGGTGAGAGACAGAGTCTCTGAATTAAGCAGAAAACTCTCACCCAGTCAAGAGATCAGGGCTAGATCCAACACCGTTTTTTAGCTCACTGCACCATCCCAGTTTCAGAACCTGGCTGTATGCAAATTAGTCTGTTCCTGTCCCAGTGCATGATGGGAACAGGGCAAACCAAACTACAAAAGCCAATTCTTACACTGGGAAGGAAACAAGCTCCCGGGGACCGGTTTCTGGCATTACAGCCGTCTTCGGCCCGGTTTGCTTGAATCCTGATGGTGCAATGAGCAAGGGACTCACATCTGAGTATACCCTTCCACGCTTAGGGTGGACAAAAATATTTACAACAAGGGGTGGTGAGGGACAGAGTCTCTGAATTAAGCAGAAAACTCTCACCCAGTCAAGAGATCAGGGCTAGATCCAACACCGTTTTTTAGCTCACTGCACCATCCCAGTTTCAGAACCTGGCTGTATGCAAATTAGTCTGTTCCTGTCCCAGTGCATGATGGGAACAGGGCAAACCAAACTACAAAAGCCAATTCTTACACTGGGAAGGAAACAAGCTCCCGGGGACCGGTTTCTGGCATTACAGCCGTCTTCGGCCCGGTTTGCTTGAATCCTGATGGTGCAATGAGCAAGGGACTCACATCTGAGTATACCCTTCCACGCTTAGGGTGGACAAAAATATTTACAACAAGGGGTGGTGAGGGACAGAGTCTCTGAATTAAGCAGAAAACTCTCACCCAGTCAAGAGATCAGGGCTAGATCCAACACCGTTTTTTAGCTCACTGCACCATCCCAGTTTCAGAACCTGGCTGTATGCAAATTAGTCTGTTCCTGTCCCAGTGCATGATGGGAACAGGGCAAACCAAACTACAAAAGCCAATTCTTACACTGGGAAGGAAACAAGCTCCCGGGGACCGGTTTCTGGCATTACAGCCGTCTTCGGCCCGGTTTGCTTGAATCCTGATGGTGCAATGAGCAAGGGACTCACATCTGAGTATACCCTTCCACGCTTAGGGTGGACAAAAATATTTACAACAAGGGGTGGTGAGGGACAGAGTCTCTGAATTAAGCAGAAAAGTCTCACCCAGTCAAGAGATCAGGGCTAGATCCAACACCGTTTTTTAGCTCACTGCACCATCCCAGTTTCAGAACCTGGCTGTATGCAAATTAGTCTGTTCCTGTCCCAGTGCATGATGGGAACAGGGCAAACCAAACTACAAAAGCCAATTCTTACACTGGGAAGGAAACAAGCTCCCGGGGACCGGTTTCTGGCATTACAGCCGTCTTCGGCCCGGTTTGCTTGAATCCTGATGGTGCAATGAGCAAGGGACTCACATCTGAGTATACCCTTCCACGCTTAGGGTGGACAAAAATATTTACAACAAGGGGTGGTGAGGGACAGAGTCTCTGAATTAAGCAGAAAACTCTCACCCAGTCAAGAGATCAGGGCTAGATCCAACACCGTTTTTTAGCTCACTGCACCATCCCAGTTTCAGAACCTGGCTGTATGCAAATTAGTCTGTTCCTGTCCCAGTGCATGATGGGAACAGGGCAAACCAAACTACAAAAGCCAATTCTTACACTGGGAAGGAAACAAGCTCCCGGGGACCGGTTTCTGGCATTACAGCCGTCTTCGGCCCGGTTTGCTTGAATCCTGATGGTGCAATGAGCAAGGGACTCACATCTGAGTATACCCTTCCACGCTTAGGGTGGACAAAAATATTTACAACAAGGGGTGGTGAGGGACAGAGTCTCTGAATTAAGCAGAAAACTCTCACCCAGTCAAGAGATCAGGGCTAGATCCAACACCGTTTTTTAGCTCACTGCACCATCCCAGTTTCAGAACCTGGCTGTATGCAAATTAGTCTGTTCCTGTCCCAGTGCATGATGGGAACAGGGCAAACCAAACTACAAAAGCCAATTCTTACACTGGGAAGGAAACAAGCTCCCGGGGACCGGTTTCTGGCATTACAGCCGTCTTCGGCCCGGTTTGCTTGAATCCTGATGGTGCAATGAGCAAGGGACTCACATCTGAGTATACCCTTCCACGCTTAGGGTGGACAAAAATATTTACAACAAGGGGTGGTGAGGGACAGAGTCTCTGAATTAAGCAGAAAACTCTCACCCAGTCAAGAGATCAGGGCTAGATCCAACACCGTTTTTTAGCTCACTGCACCATCCCAGTTTCAGAACCTGGCTGTATGCAAATTAGTCTGTTCCTGTCCCAGTGCATGATGGGAACAGGGCAAACCAAACTACAAAAGCCAATTCTTACACTGGGAAGGAAACAAGCTCCCGGGGACCGGTTTCTGGCATTACAGCCGTCTTCGGCCCGGTTTGCTTGAATCCTGATGGTGCAATGAGCAAGGGACTCACATCTGAGTATACCCTTCCACGCTTAGGGTGGACAAAAATATTTACAACAAGGGGTGGTGAGGGACAGAGTCTCTGAATTAAGCAGAAAACTCTCACCCAGTCAAGAGATCAGGGCTAGATCCAACACCGTTTTTTAGCTCACTGCACCATCCCAGTTTCAGAACCTGGCTGTATGCAAATTAGTCTGTTCCTGTCCCAGTGCATGATGGGAACAGGGCAAACCAAACTACAAAAGCCAATTCTTACACTGGGAAGGAAACAAGCTCCCGGGGACCGGTTTCTGGCATTACAGCCGTCTTCGGCCCGGTTTGCTTGAATCCTGATGGTGCAATGAGCAAGGGACTCACATCTGAGTATACCCTTCCACGCTTAGGGTGGACAAAAATATTTACAACAAGGGGTGGTGAGGGACAGAGTCTCTGAATTAAGCAGAAAACTCTCACCCAGTCAAGAGATCAGGGCTAGATCCAACACCGTTTTTTAGCTCACTGCACCATCCCAGTTTCAGAACCTGGCTGTATGCAAATTAGTCTGTTCCTGTCCCAGTGCATGATGGGAACAGGGCAAACCAAACTACAAAAGCCAATTCTTACACTGGGAAGGAAACAAGCTCCCGGGGACCGGTTTCTGGCATTACAGCCGTCTTCGGCCCGGTTTGCTTGAATCCTGATGGTGCAATGAGCAAGGGACTCACATCTGAGTATACCCTTCCACGCTTAGGGTGGACAAAAATATTTACAACAAGGGGTGGTGAGGGACAGAGTCTCTGAATTAAGCAGAAAACTCTCACCCAGTCAAGAGATCAGGGCTAGATCCAACACCGTTTTTTAGCTCACTGCACCATCCCAGTTTCAGAACCTGGCTGTATGCAAATTAGTCTGTTCCTGTCCCAGTGCATGATGGGAACAGGGCAAACCAAACTACAAAAGCCAATTCTTACACTGGGAAGGAAACAAGCTCCCGGGGACCGGTTTCTGGCATTACAGCCGTCTTCGGCCCGGTTTGCTTGAATCCTGATGGTGCAATGAGCAAGGGACTCACATCTGAGTATACCCTTCCACGCTTAGGGTGGACAAAAATATTTACAACAAGGGGTGGTGAGGGACAGAGTCTCTGAATTAAGCAGAAAACTCTCACCCAGTCAAGAGATCAGGGCTAGATCCAACACCGTTTTTTAGCTCACTGCACCATCCCAGTTTCAGAACCTGGCTGTATGCAAATTAGTCTGTTCCTGTCCCAGTGCATGATGGGAACAGGGCAAACCAAACTACAAAAGCCAATTCTTACACTGGGAAGGAAACAAGCTCCCGGGGACCGGTTTCTGGCATTACAGCCGTCTTCGGCCCGGTTTGCTTGAATCCTGATGGTGCAATGAGCAAGGGACTCACATCTGAGTATACCCTTCCACGCTTAGGGTGGACAAAAATATTTACAACAAGGGGTGGTGAGGGACAGAGTCTCTGAATTAAGCAGAAAACTCTCACCCAGTCAAGAGATCAGGGCTAGATCCAACACCGTTTTTTAGCTCACTGCACCATCCCAGTTTCAGAACCTGGCTGTATGCAAATTAGTCTGTTCCTGTCCCAGTGCATGATGGGAACAGGGCAAACCAAACTACAAAAGCCAATTCTTACACTGGGAAGGAAACAAGCTCCCGGGGACCGGTTTCTGGCATTACAGCCGTCTTCGGCCCGGTTTGCTTGAATCCTGATGGTGCAATGAGCAAGGGACTCACATCTGAGTATACCCTTCCACGCTTAGGGTGGACAAAAATATTTACAACAAGGGGTGGTGAGGGACAGAGTCTCTGAATTAAGCAGAAAACTCTCACCCAGTCAAGAGATCAGGGCTAGATCCAACACCGTTTTTTAGCTCACTGCACCATCCCAGTTTCAGAACCTGGCTGTATGCAAATTAGTCTGTTCCTGTCCCAGTGCATGATGGGAACAGGGCAAACCAAACTACAAAAGCCAATTCTTACACTGGGAAGGAAACAAGCTCCCGGGGACCGGTTTCTGGCATTACAGCCGTCTTCGGCCCGGTTTGCTTGAATCCTGATGGTGCAATGAGCAAGGGACTCACATCTGAGTATACCCTTCCACGCTTAGGGTGGACAAAAATATTTACAACAAGGGGTGGTGAGGGACAGAGTCTCTGAATTAAGCAGAAAACTCTCACCCAGTCAAGAGATCAGGGCTAGATCCAACACCGTTTTTTAGCTCACTGCACCATCCCAGTTTCAGAACCTGGCTGTATGCAAATTAGTCTGTTCCTGTCCCAGTGCATGATGGGAACAGGGCAAACCAAACTACAAAAGCCAATTCTTACACTGGGAAGGAAACAAGCTCCCGGGGACCGGTTTCTGGCATTACAGCCGTCTTCGGCCCGGTTTGCTTGAATCCTGATGGTGCAATGAGCAAGGGACTCACATCTGAGTATACCCTTCCACGCTTAGGGTGGACAAAAATATTTACAACAAGGGGTGGTGAGGGACAGAGTCTCTGAATTAAGCAGAAAACTCTCACCCAGTCAAGAGATCAGGGCTAGATCCAACACCGTTTTTTAGCTCACTGCACCATCCCAGTTTCAGAACCTGGCTGTATGCAAATTAGTCTGTTCCTGTCCCAGTGCATGATGGGAACAGGGCAAACCAAACTACAAAAGCCAATTCTTACACTGGGAAGGAAACAAGCTCCCGGGGACCGGTTTCTGGCATTACAGCCGTCTTCGGCCCGGTTTGCTTGAATCCTGATGGTGCAATGAGCAAGGGACTCACATCTGAGTATACCCTTCCACGCTTAGGGTGGACAAAAATATTTACAACAAGGGGTGGTGAGGGACAGAGTCTCTGAATTAAGCAGAAAACTCTCACCCAGTCAAGAGATCAGGGCTAGATCCAACACCGTTTTTTAGCTCACTGCACCATCCCAGTTTCAGAACCTGGCTGTATGCAAATTAGTCTGTTCCTGTCCCAGTGCATGATGGGAACAGGGCAAACCAAACTACAAAAGCCAATTCTTACACTGGGAAGGAAACAAGCTCCCGGGGACCGGTTTCTGGCATTACAGCCGTCTTCGGCCCGGTTTGCTTGAATCCTGATGGTGCAATGAGCAAGGGACTCACATCTGAGTATACCCTTCCACGCTTAGGGTGGACAAAAATATTTACAACAAGGGGTGGTGAGGGACAGAGTCTCTGAATTAAGCAGAAAACTCTCACCCAGTCAAGAGATCAGGGCTAGATCCAACACCGTTTTTTAGCTCACTGCACCATCCCAGTTTCAGAACCTGGCTGTATGCAAATTAGTCTGTTCCTGTCCCAGTGCATGATGGGAACAGGGCAAACCAAACTACAAAAGCCAATTCTTACACTGGGAAGGAAACAAGCTCCCGGGGACCGGTTTCTGGCATTACAGCCGTCTTCGGCCCGGTTTGCTTGAATCCTGATGGTGCAATGAGCAAGGGACTCACATCTGAGTATACCCTTCCACGCTTAGGGTGGACAAAAATATTTACAACAAGGGGTGGTGAGGGACAGAGTCTCTGAATTAAGCAGAAAACTCTCACCCAGTCAAGAGATCAGGGCTAGATCCAACACCGTTTTTTAGCTCACTGCACCATCCCAGTTTCAGAACCTGGCTGTATGCAAATTAGTCTGTTCCTGTCCCAGTGCATGATGGGAACAGGGCAAACCAAACTACAAAAGCCAATTCTTACACTGGGAAGGAAACAAGCTCCCGGGGACCGGTTTCTGGCATTACAGCCGTCTTCGGCCCGGTTTGCTTGAATCCTGATGGTGCAATGAGCAAGGGACTCACATCTGAGTATACCCTTCCACGCTTAGGGTGGACAAAAATATTTACAACAAGGGGTGGTGAGGGACAGAGTCTCTGAATAAAGCAGAAAACTCTCACCCAGTCAAGAGATCAGGGCTAGATCCAACACCGTTTTTTAGCTCACTGCACCATCCCAGTTTCAGAACCTGGCTGTATGCAAATTAGTCTGTTCCTGTCCCAGTGCATGATGGGAACAGGGCAAACCAAACTACAAAAGCCAATTCTTACACTGGGAAGGAAACAAGCTCCCGGGGACCGGTTTCTGGCATTACAGCCGTCTTCGGCCCGGTTTGCTTGAATCCTGATGGTGCAATGAGCAAGGGACTCACATCTGAGTATACCCTTCCACGCTTAGGGTGGACAAAAATATTTACAACAAGGGGTGGTGAGGGACAGAGTCTCTGAATTAAGCAGAAAACTCTCACCCAGTCAAGAGATCAGGGCTAGATCCAACACCGTTTTTTAGCTCACTGCACCATCCCAGTTTCAGAACCTGGCTGTATGCAAATTAGTCTGTTCCTGTCCCAGTGCATGATGGGAACAGGGCAAACCAAACTACAAAAGCCAGGGCAGTGAGATAAATAACGGTGATGGATCAAGCCCTGATCTTTGGACTGGGTAAGAGTGGTCTGCTCAATTCAGACACTCTGTTCATCACCACCCCCTTTTGTAAATCCATTTTGGCCACTATAGGTGTGGCAGGGTATACTCAGACATGAGTCCCTTTCTCACTGCTCCATCAGGATTCAAGCAAGCCGGGCCGAAGAGGCTGAAATGCCAGAAACCGGTCCCCGGTAGCTTGGCTCCTTTCTGGTAAAGAATTGGCTTGGTAGTTTAGTCTGCCCTGTTCCCATGATGCACTGGGCCAGGGACAGACTGATTTGCATATAGCCAGGTTCTGAGCTGGGATGGGGCAGTGAGATAAATAACGGTGATGGATCAAGCCCTGATCTTTGGACTGGGTAAGAGTGGTCTGCTCAATTCAGACACTCTGTTCATCACCACCCCCTTTTGTAAATCGATTTTGGCCACTATAGGTGTGGCAGGGTATACTCAGACATGAGTCCCTTTCTCACTGCTCCATCAGGATTCAAGCAAGCCGGGCCGAAGAGGCTGAAATGCCAGAAACCGGTCCCCGGTAGCTTGGCTCCTTTCTGGTAAAGAATTGGCTTGGTAGTTTAGTCTGCCCTGTTCCCATGATGCACTGGGCCAGGGACAGACTGATTTGCATATAGCCAGGTTCTGAGCTGGGATGGGGCAGTGAGATAAATAACGGTGATGGATCAAGCCCTGATCTTTGGACTGGGTAAGAGTGGTCTGCTCAATTCAGACACTCTGTTCATCACCACCCCCTTTTGTAAATCGATTTTGGCCACTATAGGTGTGGCAGGGTATACTCAGACATGAGTCCCTTTCTCACTGCTCCATCAGGATTCAAGCAAGTCGGGCCGAAGAGGCTGAAATGCCAGAAACCGGTCCCCGGTAGCTTGGCTCCTTTCTGGTAAAGAATTGGCTTGGTAGTTTAGTCTGCCCTGTTCCCATGATGCACTGGGCCAGGGACAGACTGATTTGCATATAGCCAGGTTCTGAGCTGGGATGGGGCAGTGAGATAAATAACGGTGATGGATCAAGCCCTGATCTTTGGACTGGGTAAGAGTGGTCTGCTCAATTCAGACACTCTGTTCATCACCACCCCCTTTTGTAAATCGATTTTGGCCACTATAGGTGTGGCAGGGTATACTCAGACATGAGTCCCTTTCTCACTGCTCCATCAGGATTCAAGCAAGCCGGGCCGAAGAGGCTGAAATGCCAGAAACCGGTCCCCGGTAGCTTGGCTCCTTTCTGGTAAAGAATTGGCTTGGTAGTTTAGTCTGCCCTGTTCCCATGATGCACTGGGCCAGGGACAGACTGATTTGCATATAGCCAGGTTCTGAGCTGGGATGGGGCAGTGAGATAAATAACGGTGATGGATCAAGCCCTGATCTTTGGACTGGGTAAGAGTGGTCTGCTCAATTCAGACACTCTGTTCATCACCACCCCCTTTTGTAAATCGATTTTGGCCACTATAGGTGTGGCAGGGTATACTCAGACATGAGTCCCTTTCTCACTGCTCCATCAGGATTCAAGCAAGCCGGGCCGAAGAGGCTGAAATGCCAGAAACCGGTCCCCGGTAGCTTGGCTCCTTTCTGGTAAAGAATTGGCTTGGTAGTTTAGTCTGCCCTGTTCCCATGATGCACTGGGCCAGGGACAGACTGATTTGCATATAGCCA
This sequence comes from Lissotriton vulgaris, assembly GCF_964263255.1. NCBI lineage: Eukaryota > Metazoa > Chordata > Amphibia > Caudata > Salamandridae > Lissotriton > Lissotriton vulgaris. Next base: position 716,955,982 of record NC_141689.1, on the reverse strand, counting down.
GGTTCTGAGCTGGGATGGGGCAGTGAGATAAATAACGGTGATGGATCAAGCCCTGATCTTTGGACTGGGTAAGAGTGGTCTGCTCAATTCAGACACTCTGTTCATCACCACCCCCTTTTGTAAATCGATTTTGGCCACTATAGGTGTGGCAGGGTATACTCAGACATGAGTCCCTTTCTCACTGCTCCATCAGGATTCAAGCAAGCCGGGCCGAAGAGGCTGAAATGCCAGAAACCGGTCCCCGGTAGCTTGGCTCCTTTCTGGTAAAGAATTGGCTTGGTAGTTTAGTCTGCCCTGTTCCCATGATGCACTGGGCCAGGGACAGACTGATTTGCATATAGCCAGGTTCTGAGCTGGGATGGGGCAGTGAGATAAATAACGGTGATGGATCAAGCCCTGATCTTTGGACTGGGTAAGAGTGGTCTGCTCAATTCAGACACTCTGTTCATCACCACCCCCTTTTGTAAATCGATTTTGGCCACTATAGGTGTGGCAGGGTATACTCAGACATGAGTCCCTTTCTCACTGCTCCATCAGGATTCAAGCAAGCCGGGCCGAAGAGGCTGAAATGCCAGAAACCGGTCCCCGGTAGCTTGGCTCCTTTCTGGTAAAGAATTGGCTTGGTAGTTTAGTCTGCCCTGTTCCCATGATGCACTGGGCCAGGGACAGACTGATTTGCATATAGCCAGGTTCTGAGCTGGGATGGGGCAGTGAGATAAATAACGGTGATGGATCAAGCCCTGATCTTTGGACTGGGTAAGAGTGGTCTGCTCAATTCAGACACTCTGTTCATCACCACCCCCTTTTGTAAATCGATTTTGGCCACTATAGGTGTGGCAGGGTATACTCAGACATGAGTCCCTTTCTCACTGCTCCATCAGGATTCAAGCAAGCCGGGCCGAAGAGGCTGAAATGCCAGAAACCGGTCCCCGGTAGCTTGGCTCCTTTCTGGTAAAGAATTGGCTTGGTAGTTTAGTCTGCCCTGTTCCCATGATGCACTGGGCCAGGGACAGACTGATTTGCATATAGCCAGGTTCTGAGCTGGGATGGGGCAGTGAGATAAATAACGGTGATGGATCAAGCCCTGATCTTTGGACTGGGTAAGAGTGGTCTGCTCAATTCAGACACTCTGTTCATCACCACCCCCTTTTGTAAATCGATTTTGGCCACTATAGGTGTGGCAGGGTATACTCAGACATGAGTCCCTTTCTCACTGCTCCATCAGGATTCAAGCAAGCCGGGCCGAAGAGGCTGAAATGCCAGAAACCGGTCCCCGGTAGCTTGGCTCCTTTCTGGTAAAGAATTGGCTTGGTAGTTTAGTCTGCCCTGTTCCCATGATGCACTGGGCCAGGGACAGACTGATTTGCATATAGCCAGGTTCTGAGCTGGGATGGGGCAGTGAGATAAATAACGGTGATGGATCAAGCCCTGATCTTTGGACTGGGTAAGAGTGGTCTGCTCAATTCAGACACTCTGTTCATCACCACCCCCTTTTGTAAATCAGCTGTCTACACTAGGTTTTGACTTTTGGAAAGACAACATTGAGACAAAAACTGTCTGGGGCACAAAAGACTGGCAGGTGCAAGGTTTAGAAGCCCTGTTCAAAGCATGCATTATACCAGAACAAATAATGTTTATAAATGACAGTGTTCAACAAACTTCTTGACTTGGCCTGGCTAAGATAAAAGATTTAAATAAACAGTCTATACCTAAACCCACATCGGAGAGTAATGATACTACAGAAAAGGAGGTAGACGTACCATATAATTTAAAACACAACAGAACTAATCCCAATTGGGGAAAAAATGGTTAATCGGGTCCACGGACACTAATAACTATCAAGATAGATTCATGAACAAAACACAAGGGTTCAAAGTGAATAAGCCAGATCCAAGATACCCCCAGAGACAACATCCAGGGATAGTAACTACTTACAGTGTAGGAAAGCTATGCCTTGAATGGCTACAGAAATCTATACTTCCAGAAATCAAACAACCCTTCTCTTTACTTAAAGAAGGCAATGATTTGCGAGATTTCTTAATGGGGCCTCACAAACCACGTCAAAAACGTTTCATATACACCAGTATATACGCTGCATACAACGAAGCTTGGAAAATAACGCAAATGGAAACTGCAGAAAGAATACGAGAAACTGATTGTATTAATTTAGAGAGAACTCTCTCTGTAGTGGACAATGGGTTAACGACTCTGTCCTCCAGAATATATTCTTTGGACAGGATTGTATCATCTGCAATTGACATAATGGAGCAGGACTTGCTAATGTTACAATAGGGCCAGTCTCAATTACGTTCTATAATGCAGTTAGGCTGGACGTTACAACATCTTCATTCAGGCTACGTGCCATGGCGTCTAATCAACACAACGTCATTGTTTGCTGTATTTAACCTTACAGATAAACAAATCTGTTTGGCACCAAGAAGAGCAGACTATACAGTGCTGAGCATTGAAAAACTGGAAAGATTACCAATGACAGTTTCTGAGAAGCCTGTCATTGAATGGATAATACATGGCACCATTACGATACCAGTGACGATTTTCCAATTTCAGTATGGTCTACAGCATATACCAGCGGGCCTGTATGAAAGGTTGGGTAAAGAATACATTAAGTCGACCTGGACTTTACCATACACACACAAATGTTGGAGTGGGGGAAAAGAGGTATTCCTTAGTGGTAAAAACTGTAAGAACTCACTAAGTGGTACACTTTTGTGCCAAGGTATTAATTTACACGGAGCCTGCGAAGGATCTGCAAATAACCTCTTGCCACCTGCACGGTACACCCTCCACAGTGATAGAACCCATTTCCAGGCAGCTATCCAATGGCAGTTACGTTATGCTCAATGACCACAGCTGTTGTGGCATGTTGCCAGGAAAAACCTATCTCATTAGTGTGTCATCCAGGGTCACTTGTTGTATGCAAGTATTGTATCCAAAGAGCAAGACAGACAGGGAGAATGAGTTATGCCCTTCACTGAATATCTCTTCTATACAAATTGATTCTTTAAGCAGAATGAAAGTCATTCTTTTGCAAAAAACTGTGGCACTGACCTAGTCTAAAGAAACTTATGATCTGCAAGTTGCAAGGACTTCTGCAGAGATACATGCATTATTATCAACAAACTGCCCAGTACATTTCGCAGAAATGTTAAGTCGAATATTAAATGTCTGATACCAGTGGCATCGCACATGTATTTAAGACTATTTTTTTGGAACTGTTAACACCATTTGAAGCAGTCCTCTGCATTTTTCCATATTTCGTGCACTCTGTGTTCGGTGGTCTGCCTCTCATTTTGGGACTTGTAGCCGGAATTCTATTTTTATTCCTTCTGCTCCGATATGGCAAGTCCGGTCACCAGCAATACCCAGACTACCATGGAACAATGCCTCCTGGCCATGCGGTATCGTGAGAGAATTACGCAGGTTCTTGGCTTGACTCGTTTAAGAGATCTGAACACAACTTGGTTTCTATTGTTCAGACCAATCCGGCAAGATTGCATCTTACCTGTTCTACGATGCCTGCTTTGCGGAGAAGAATGCGTGTTGGACATTTGTCTTACACTTCCATCAGTCCTGCCATCGGATGTTGATGCTTTGCTAGGTCAGGTAACTACTCATGCATCGTGTTGCCCCCAACGGCTGCCAATTCTGATGACTGCATTCATTGAGGTCTCACCGGCAAGTCTAACTGAGGGTGAGATACGTGACACTACAGGCACACAGGTACCACCTACTGAGGACATTGCTAAGGCATCTGCACATTTGACCTGCTAACTGAAGTGGCCCCACTTTCGCCTACTATGGTAGACAGTTTATTTGCCAGCCTAGGTGATCTGATGTTTTCTCCTGACACAGAGAATACCTTTTCATTCATGAACACAGCGTTCCCTGAACTCTGAGATTCGGCCTTCATTTTTCAAAACAAACTAGCTAACAATTTGAACTTTTTCAAAATGGAACTTTTTGGCATATAGTGATCTGCTTAAAGTATAACTATTCTTAGAGAACAAGATTGAAAAACTTCCTAGTGACAATATTTGGCCTAATCGTCATCACAAAACGGTATAAATATTATATTATGGGATAGTCTCGGTTTCTTTTTTATGACCTTAAGAGACATTTCATGAATGTAATTTTTGTATTATGCTAGAAGGTATGCTCTCATAATATGCTTCATATCAGTTGAGACTTGTTTTTCCATACTGTTTATACTAATTTCATGTACACAAGCCTTTTCAAATGCAAATGGGATTGTAAACACTAGCTCTTGAAACGCTTCAGTACTTATAAGTTTAGTTTTATTGAACTTAAAATCGTGGAGTGGATGTTGTAAATGAATCTAGGACCCTAATGTAATTTTCCCGATTCATGCCCTTATATAGGTATAAATGACCCGATCCTTATATAGGCATAGAAATCATTACCATATTTGGACTGAGCCCATACAGCCCAAACACGGCATGGCTACTTCCACTAAGTTCCAAGAATCAACAACGATTTCTTCGAAAAACCCGCCTTCAGCAGCTAGGGACTTCCCCTCGCCTGAATACGAATTTATCTAGAAAATCATGGAGTTTTCAAAGAACTGAGTCTTTGAGTGACGTTAAGTCCAATCATACGTTAAACTCTGCACCTTCAAAGTATAAATATGCGTACATTTGCCTAGACAAACACACAGTGGTTTGGAGCAGATCGACTAACTACTTGCCTGACGCCTGCAGCAGCAAGTGCCAAAGAAAGCCGACCCTCCAGCTGACGCACTGAGAGACGGTGTCTTTTCTCCTGCCGAGAAATCCAGCTCCAGTGTTTCCAGGCTATCCTTGCGGGTTGCTGGGAAATAGAGTCCTTAGAGAGATATACAAGACCGCCTTCATTCTAAACCAAGGTACGGAGCTGATTAGACCCTTAGAGAATTCTTGGATAGATCCTTGGCAGAAAAATACTAAACTTAAGCTACTCCTCACTTACTTCTTCCCTTGTACTAGACTTAGGTTAGGTACACCGCGGTAGGTGTATTTTAGAAGCACCAGGTGAGTACTATTAGTCATTATTTTATCACTGTATGTATTTTATATGTTTTAAGGCAATTTATGGCTTAGAAACCATATCATGTTTTTACAGTACTACTTTATAATACTTTTCGTATTATATACCCTGTTCTTCATAACCAGTATTACGATTGCAGCAGTACATTTCTTATGCTTGAGAAAGAAGTCTGTTGAATAAATACCTTTTATTGAAAACACCAGTTTCCCTATTTTCTCAGCACCTCTGGTGAAACGAAGCATGCACGATTGACTGAGTAAAATAGTTATCTATTGTTTCCGCGGCTCTAGAGATTGATTTATGTTTATGCGGTTGTCAGAAACTAATCCCTTCTTGTTTGTTCTAGTGACCTCTGAGCTAGCTGGCACTCACAATTAAGTTTAATATATACGATAGAGACCTAGTCGACCTCAGTCCTACGTCTAAACTATAGTATATGTTATTCCAATGTGCAGAGCCTATTGGGAATATAGGAACTACACTAGGTCACGCCATAGGCTCTCGGCGCCATGGTCGTCCCAGAATTTATTGCTTATGTTCAGTGTGCCTGACATGCCTCCTATTCCTCCAATTTAGGGTCGGAGTGGGAATCTGTCCTGCACCTTCCAGTGTTTCCTGGTGCCAAGACGACTCTGGCTCAGATGAGGGAATACTATCTCTCCCTTCATGCTATTTTTGGTTCTCTGCCTGTCTTTTGTGCATCTCGGCCCCAAGGAGGTCGGTGAAGCTTTGATCGACTCCAAACTTGTGAGGGCCTACCACTGTGTCAGTGAGGCCCTCTGAATTCGCGATCGAACCTTTATCGGCTCAGGTGCACAGCCATTTGGCACCTGTGACACCAGTGTTAAATCCGCTGCCGCCATCAGTGTCGACAGGACCGATCGCCCCTTCTTTGTCTCTCCTCCCCGATGCCGAGGTGTCGCCTCTTCAACACCGGTCAACGTTGGTGAAACCGTTCTTTGGGGATACCTTCCCCCTCTTTCAGAGGAGCACCCTGCTATTTTCCCATTGTGACACATGTCTTTTTGTGATGTCAGTGATGACATTACTGACTCCTCACCCTCCTCTAGAGTTTTATTGGGTGCCTGACCTTGGGGAGGCTAGTGGCCTTGATTCTTCCCCATTCTCTGGCTTGATTTCTCCTCCTAGCCTCGCTTCGGAGGCTAGCTCGGCTTTTGCTGAGCTTTTGCAGAGAGTTGCTTTGGTTCTGGGGCTGCAGAATCCTTCTGTGGAGGTGGCCGTTGATCCCTACTTGGGGTGCTTCAACAGGGCTAGATTAGGGCTGAACCTGTGCTTCCCTACAGTAAAGCCTTCTTTGATATTCTGTTGGGCGCTTTGGCTAAACCAGTTGACCGGTCTATAGCTCATAGGTACCATCCTGTCCCTGGAGACCTGCTCTTCCTTTTGCGACCGACTACTCCGCGCAACTTTTTGGTTCAGGCTGCTGAACCTTCCCCAACATTTGCAGGTGTCAGACGTCACTCCAGACAGGGAGTCTAAAAGTCTAGATGCTGTTGGCTGATATCTCTTTAATGCCACCAGCCCGCTCTGCGATCCCACAATACTGTTTGTGTTTTGGGCTGTTTTTGTCAGGTGTTGTGGGATTCAGTCTTATGCATTCTCCCTTCCGTCCCTGTTGACACTCTGGTCACTCTTACTCAGCTGGTCCGTCAGGCGGCTAAATTGCTGATTTGTTGTGGCATGGACAAAACAGATTCTTTTGAACGAGCCACTGCTCTATCGGTAGCTCTTCACCGGTGTGTCTGGCTACGCACCTCTGGCTTCTGAGGCTGTTCAGACCACCTTGGTGGACATGCCTTTCAATGGTTACTATCTGTTTGGCTTTCAAACTGACTCTTCTGCACGCTGTTTCCGGGATAGTCTGAGTGGAGCAAAATCTTAATCCCTGCTTGTTATACCGTTTCCTTCTTCCCACCATAATCAGGTGTGGTCGAGGATGGTCTCCTTGATTTCTTTTCTGTGTAAGCTGTAATAGGGCGGTGCTCGTTGGCTTCTTCCTTCAACTCGTCGCCTCCGAGTAGCACTCTGTGTGAAGCTCCTGCCCCAGCAGGTATTTTTCTTTTTTGCTCTACATCCTGTTGATGACTGGTTGTGGTCCCCAGTTGTTATTGGGACATCTTATTTTTTGGGGCCCTGTTGGATTTCTACACCAGTGGCTACACGGTGTTCCGTTTTTTAAATTTAACTTTACTTTTTATTGGACATCAGAAAAACAGCAAAAATCAATGTGACATACATTCACATATACAGAAAACAAAATACCGTATCTGATGGCCCCACAGGGAAAAAAAGAAGAAAACACCAAAATATATGAGAACCAACTTGGAAGTTTAGTATTATATAAACAGTTAATCCTTGTTCACCCACTTAGTTAGGGATTCCCATATCTTTTCGCCTTTGGCCCTTGCCCTGCTCCCCCTTCTTCTAAACACAGATATCTCCCAAGTATATATGAATAATAATTTGCTAAACCACACATGAATCGAGGGAGGATTTGGATCGAGCCGGACAGAGCCGATTTACCGCCATAGCTATATCCACCATTTTACGATCTGCCTCCTCCATCTCCTGATTAGAAATCCCTAGCATAATAGCCTGTGGAATCAATAATAGAGGGTATCCCAATATGGATTCTAGCCGTTGTTCGATTTGACCCTGCAAATCAGAAAGACCAGAGCAAACATATGGGTGCTATCTGCAGCCAGCAACCCACACCGAGGGCAGTGTATCCCCGAGGACCTCCCCCCCCACAACCCCCCATCGCAGTGAATGCGCGCCGGAGTAATTTATAAGTTACACCAAGTTTTAAAACATTGTACTTGCAAATTAGCAGAAATACATGTTGTTTGGCTAAACAAGGGTGCTTCACAAGCCCACTTTTATGACTCGAAAATTAATTTGGCCCGAACGCCCCTAAAGAAATCTTCAAAATAGTTAAATCCTTAATCTCTCCCTCCCCTGAGCGTCTCATCAGACGGCGCACAAATCCATTGTAACAACCTTGTCACTTTTTTCCCCCAGAAAATTCAGGCCATTTATTCCTCATTCAGAAAGGGCAAGGATGACACAGAACCTACCACCCCTACAGATTCCGACTCTCCCGTCCCCTGTCTGCTGGACAAATTTCCACTCCTCGACCCCATTACATTAGATAGATTGATTCCTAAAATCATCTCGGGATCTCCCAATGATCAAGCACCCCCTCAGACTCTCATTAAGGTCATTGACGCCATTAGTCCGGTCATCTTGGATGTCCTTAATGCTTCCATCACTTCTAAATCCGTCCCATCTCCGTGGAAGTGCGCGATGGTTAAAGCTTTATTGAAAAAGCCCACATTGGACCAGAACAACTTGGCCAACTATCGCCCAATTTCCTTGCTTCCGTGGATGAGTAAACTGCTTGAGAGGAACGTCAACAACATCTTAGTGGATTATTTAGAGTCCAATAGTCTGCTCCGTGCCTCTCAGACAGGGTTCCGTCCTCAGCACGGAAGTGTAACCGCTCTCTTAGCAGTGACGGAAGAAGCCAGAGCTGTGCTGGACCGGGGAGGAAAAGCCGCCATCATATTACTTGACCTCAGTGCCGCGTTCGACACGGTCAACCATGCCACATTATTACAGCGATTGAATGGTTTGGGCGTGTCGGGCGCGGGCCTGGAATGGCTGACCTCCTTCCTGGATGAACGATTCTTCCAGGTGTTTGAGGGCGAGACAGTCTCCCCCAAACATCCACTTAGCTGTGGGGTGCCCCGGGGCTCCTCCCTAAGCTCCACTCTTTTTAATGCCTATATGCAACCTCTAGAAAAGATAGTCCATCCCTTTGGTGTGCGTATCATTACCTACGCCGACGACACCCAACTGGTGGTCTCTTTGGACCACTCCGAGGGATCGTCCAACACCTTAGGTCCTTGTCTAGAGGCTGTTGCTAGGTGGATGCAATCTTCCTGTCTTAAACTTAACGGGGAAAAGACAGAGATTATGCTGTTGGTCTGCCCTCGCATCCATCTGGCCCCCATGTCTCGGCCCGCCTCCCCCCCCCCCCAAACCTCAGATAAAGAGCCTCGGAATCTGGCTTGACAAAGCGCTTGACTTTTCGGTCCAAGCCACTAAAACTGCCTCTACATGTATTGGGCTGATGAAAATGCTCCGCAAAGTGCTCCCTTGGCTCCCATTCCAGGCGGGGAGGATCATGGTCCATGCCCTGATACTCTCCCGCCTGGATTATGGAAATGCCCTATACATAGGAGCCCCGGCAGCAGTGACCAATAGGCTCCAAGTCACGCAAAACTGTGCCGCCCGACTACTGTATAACATTCCCCGCTGGCAGTCAGCTATGAAAGCTCTAAAAGAACTTCACTGGCTCCCAGTAGCGGCCAGAGTGCAGTTCAAGGCCATGTGCATTCTGCACAAATCTTTTCATCGCACTGGCCCTGTAATTCTGCACCCCATAGTTGCGCCTTACGTCCCGTCTAGAGCCCTGCGCTCTAGCTCATTACATCTAGCAACTACTACTAAAATCAACAAAGCCCGCTGGGGCGGTTGTTCCTTTTCCCATACTGCGGTCAAGCTTTGGAATTCTCTCCCGCTCTCCCTTCGAGAGAATAGTAACTGTATGTCCTTCGGAAGGCCTTAAAAACTCATTTGTTCGCAAAAGCGTGTTGATCTACCCTGAGCTCTCCACAAGCAATCAGTCAAAAGCGCTGCGAGGCCTCCGAGTAGTTATGCGCTATATAAGTGCAATTTTTCATTTCATTTCTTCACACTCACCTTGCCCAGCAAATACACTTGCTTGCCATCACTCAAATTGTTTGGTCAAATCATCACCCATTTTGTCACTAATAGGCCTATATAAAGAAGATGTTGTGGCCTGGCCACTCTTGATTAAATCTAATAGAGGAATTTGATCCCGATTACTAACTCTCTTGGCAACAAAATCCCTTATCTGTAGGTATTTAAAAAAATATGTATTCTTGATTCCAAATTTCTCTTTAATAACCTCAAAAGTAAGTATTTCGGCATTCAAAATAAGATCCCCTATACAATGAACACCTTTCTCAACCCAATTTTTGAAATATATATCATGGAAGTTCGCCGGGAGTAAACTGTTATTGGATAAAGGGGAGTATAGATGTATCCGCCCGGTGCCAAACTTTTTCCTGAGTGCAATTCAAACCCTAAATACCCCAAGTAAAACCTTAAATTTGACCCTCTTGAAATATGCAAAATCTATCTGACACAAAAGAAGCCCTCTGGCTTCTGTCCCTAGGAGGAAATGATAAATTGAGATCTCTAATCATCTCAAATTCCCACCATTTAGCAACTCCCCCATCTGTTGCAACATAATTACCCAGTAGTAAATTTGAGAGTTAGGGACGGACCAGCCTCCCCTATCTCTAGAGTCATGTATCTAAGTGCCCTTCTAGGGCGCTGTCCAGCCCATAGAAACCATGTAGCTAACTGATCCAACTTCTGGAACCAAACTTTGGGTATATTTAGGGGAATTGCTCTAAAACAGTATAACATTTTGGGAAGAAAAATCATTTTTAAAACATTGTTCCTCCCAACTAGAGTTATATGTAAATTGTTCATTCGTCGAGAGTCAGACTTAATTTTCTGAAAAAGCGGTTTAAAGTTAATATCTACAATATCTTCAAGTTTGGAGCTTATTTCTATACCTAGATATCTGGCATTTGGTACTATCCGCTGATCAGCTAGTGTAACCTTATCATTGATGACTATTTGTGTTTTATTATCGTGCAGATGATAGCCAGATATCTTACCAAATAGTAATGTCAAAATCTTTATTTCCTCCAGTGCCTGCCGAGGAGCAGCTGTTGTTATTGCTAAATCGTCTGTGTATCCCAAAATTTTTACGTCTCCCCCGCTAGCACAAATAGGTTGGATTATTTGATTCTCCTGGACCTTCCTAATTAGTGGATCAATATAGATGGCAAATAACATAGGTGAGCACGGACATCCTTGTCTTGTTCCACGCATTATATTAATCTCCCCAGACTGTACCCCCATCAAAGCTATCTTAGCAATTAGATCTTTATACATACCTTGTATTGATTTTAGGAAGCCATCCCCGATCCCATAGTGTTTCAAGACGACCCATAAAAAAGGCCAGGAGACCCTATCAAATGCCTTTTCCGCATCTAAAAGAATTAAGGCCATAGGGTCCCCTGTAACCTTGGTGTAGTCAAATAATGTTATTGCCAGTCGTATGTGATCAATCGTTTCACACCCAGGGCCAAAGCTGTGTTGTTGGGGAGAAAACATTTTTTTGATAACCTGTGCCAATCTATTCGCAAAAACCTTGGAGTAGATCTAAATGTCGCTATTTAGTAGGGTAATAGGTAGATATGCCCCTGGATCGGTCGCCACTTTCCCTTTTTTAAGAAAAACCACAATCTTAGCATTTTGCCAAGACTCCGGAGGTATATCTCCACTCTGAACAATGCGAAACATCTCAAGCATTATTGGCGCCAACTGAGTCCGGAAGGTCTTAAAAAGTTCACCTGGGAGATAATCGGGACCAACCGCTTTGCCTGGTCATAGTGAATCTATTGCCCGGATTATTTCTCCTAGACTGATCGGGGCATCTAAAAGATCCCTGTCAGCCGAGGACAGTTGGTCAATTCTGATCTCTTCAAGATATCTCCTGATTTCAGCCTGTAGACTACAGGTATCTCTTATATCTTCTGGTATTATTTCTGATAGAATTTCTGAAATGCAGAAAGAATATCCCCATAATCGGTAACTAAGCCGATATCAGGATCTAAAATACCTGCAATCCGATTTTGAGCTTCTTTTTCCCTAATCTGCACGGCAAGCATATGGCCAACCCTCCCATTGCATCGTAGAGCTTGGAACGCCAGGCTAGATATCTACCCGCAGATTTAGCAATTGAGATTTCCGTTATAGATTTAGCTATTGAAATCCTAGTTTGAGCCATTTCAACAATGTCATTGTCCCGCCCTTCTGTCCAAACCTTCGCCAGATGATTCTCAGCTTTGGTGAGTGTTTCATACAGCTCCTTAGTCTTATTCCTCTCTTTTTTTTTGCATCTCCCACCCAACCTGTGTAGTCTCTCCCCTGATCCCAGCTTTTAAAGTGTCCCAGACATTTTGAATACCCGTGCTTCCCATGTTTTCATTGAGAAACCTAGTAATCCATGTATCCATATGTTATAGATAGGCCTTGTCGCTTAGAAGCGCCCTATTAAATTTCAAGCTGACAGCTTGTCTCTGGCATTTAATATTCACTTCCAATACTAAAGGGTTATGGTCAGACATAACTCTTGGGAATTTTACTACCTTGGACCAGACATTGAGAAATAAAAAAATAATCTAATCTTGCGTGTGACCTATGTAGCGCCAAAAAGTAAGTAAATCCTGGGTCATTCCCTTCGGTTAAAGCCCACATATCTACCAGCCCATGTAGATCTTTCAGTTGGCTGAGAGATCTAAACACTTTCGGTTTCCGCCCTTGATAAATTGTTTCAGGGTGATTAGATATCGCACAACCCATATTAATATTAAAATCGCCACAAAGTATGATCGGAGATGGCCAACCCACTAACTCCAGACCAAGCCAATTGTACATTTCCGGGTCATCCAGTACTGGTCCGTAAATAGAACATAATGGAAACATACTGCGACCAATAGTGCATTGCCTCATAGCCCACCTTCCATATTTATCAGAGGTAGCGCAGGTGAAATCCGCCATACCCCGCTGCGCAAACGTAGCCACACCCTTTGTCTTAACCTCCTGTTTAGTCCACACAATCAATTGAAACCCATCCATAACTTTATTTCAACTAGCTTCTATATGTGTGTCTCTTGGAGGCAGATGATACCTGCCCTCAAGATTTGCACATCTTCTCTTATCCTACATCGTTTAGCAGGGTCATTTAACCCACAGATATTAACGGAAGCAATCCTAATACACCCCATTAGGTATGTTGAGCAGAACCAAATACAATGTGGACTTAAACATTATAAAGAAAAAACCCACAACACATAAAAACCTAAACCCCTAAGAGTCCCCTTGGTTCAAAATAGGATCCACCCCCCCTTCCCTCCCCACACCCTTAACTAGGGCACAAAAGGTCCTCCGACCCTTGTGATGCCTCCTGCGTAGATGTGCGCCCCGTGTTCCTCTTGGACCCGCCACAAGACAAAGAAAAACCACACCCCATCCCAATATACCAAACGAGCGACCCCGTTTCGATTAGATCACCAAGATTTGCTCAAAGAATGTATCATTCCAGCTTAATTGCAAATTAAACATTCTATATTATACAATCCATCAAAGCCAAACTTTGGGATTAAACAAATACCTCCCATAAACACAAACAGGGAGATTTAATTTAATTACGCCCTACAGGCCCAGATCTCGATCCGACATCAGTTAACTCCTTTAAATAGTTTTCCGCCTGGATCTCCGAAGTGAATACCCTAACCCACCCCTGGCAGATGACTTTCAGCCTAACAGGATTCAACAAATACACTTCACAACCAAGTTTTTGAAAGGGGCTAATCAGCTGCCGGAGGCGCCACCTTCTTTCAACAGTAGTGTGGCAGAAGTCGGGTCGAGCAAAAAAAGTCTGCCCTTCTGCTGATTTTTTTAGCTTCTGGTCTAGCTTTTTAAAAAATTGCTTGATGCAATAAAAAGTTCCCAAAGAATATCAAAATTGCTCGGGGTTTAGAGTTGGGGCCAGGATTACTTTTAACCATGAGGGGAAACCTGTGGACACGTTGGATCTCCGCCTCCCAGTTCCAGTGAGAAAGATCTGGAAACGCCGACTTGAAGAGCTTTAGCACAAACCTGCGTATATCACTCCCCTCAACTTTTTCTTCAATGCCCAGCAAGCGTAGATTGTTCCTTCACTACCTATTTTCAGATTCTACCAATTTCCAAAGGATTCTAGCATCGTTCGCAGATGTTTTTTTCTCCGTGCTTTCCAGGCCGACCTCTTGTCCCACTACACGTTCTTCTAGGGCAGTGGTTCTTACCATAACTTCTGAGCAAGCTTTAGTTGTTTTACGAATAGCCCCCTGGATTTTTTTGGTTGCCAATTGTGCCCTTTTGTGCTCTTGCCGAGCCTCGGATTGAATTGCCTTTAGTGTTTCGTATATTAGGCTAATTGAGGGAGCCTGCTCCACTTTTTTGCCAGAGGTACTGCAGCTTTCCTCCTGGAGCCCCGAGCCTGACCCTGGTTCCACTTCTGCTGCTAGATTCATAATAGAATAATCCCACTGGAGATGTTCCATGGTGTCAGAGTGAGAGCTTTCCTGCAGGGAGCCTTCATCATATTTTTTCCTAGGACAATTGACGGCCCTACTTAGTGTATCTGCCGTTGTAGGGGGGCTGTCGCTATCATCTCCTGAAGCATTTATGTCCGTATTGTCAGGTTCGCTCACATCATTTAAATCCAATTCCTCTGGCAATGAAAAAACATTATCCCCATCTGGGGTGCCCGGCACTATATCATCAGACTCCTGAAACTCAGCAGCACCCTCAATAAGTTTAGTCCTTGCACCCGTGATTCCCTCCAGTTCATTGCTGTGGGATGTACCTTCTAGACCTGCTATTTGAACATCTAGAGCATCCCCGGTGTCATGGATGCTACATATTTCGCTAATTGCAGGGGGATCCTGTGTGCCCAACCCCTCAAGAGCAGCTGCAATGTCGCAGGTACTGGTTTCAACAGTAGGGGAAGCCACTAGAGAGCCAAGGCCAGTGTCAGTGTTCACATTTCTCCCCATTAAAGAAATAAGCTGCTTTGGCTGTCTAGCGCTTACCAGTTTGCCGGAAAACATTCCTGGAACGATGGGGGTCTTTTTCTGCGCACCTGCCTCCATCGGATGCTGTTCTGTGTCAGGAGTCCCTCTCCTATTCCATGCTTTTGCCACATTGCCCTGAGGGGGGAGTAACAATCGCCTCAGATTCCCTTGCAGCAGGCAGTTTCTTGGGAGGCACAGCTACCTTCGTGCAGCTGACTCCCTCCTTCGGTCCAGGGAAGACATGGCTTGGCAGTTCAGGCTGGACTGTTCCCATGAGGCACAGGGTCAGACTGATTTGCATATGGCCATGTCTGAACTGGGGTGGCTGAGTGAGCTAAAGAATGGTGATGGATTAAACCCAGATCAGTTGACTGGGGGTGAGTGTTTGATTTGCTCAAACGCTCCGTCCATCATCCCCTTTTGTATCGCTTTGTTCGCCTTAAGTTGGCAGGGTATCGTCAGACGTGAGTCCCTTGCTCACCTGGCCACTGGATTAAAGATAGCCTGGCTGATGAGGATTATGAATCCGAAACCGGTCCCAGAATGCTGGTTTCCGGTCCAGGGAAGACATGGCTTGGCAGTTCGGGCAGGGCTGTTCCCATGAGGCACAGGGTCAGACTGATTTGCATATGGCCATGTCTGAACTGGGGTGGCTGAGTGAGCTAAAGAATGGTGATGGATTACACCCAGATCAGTTGACTGGGGGTGAGTGTTTGAATTGCTCAAACGCTCCGTCCATCATCCCCTTTTGTATCGCTTTGGACAGAACTGGAAGCAAAAGAGACGAGGTGGGAAGAAGTTACTGATTAAATAACCAGGTCTTCAAAGATCTACGAAAACAGGTGTAAACTGTTTCTGTATGGATAGCGAGAGGGAGAGTATTCCAAAGCAGCTGGCCAAGATATGACCAAGACCGACCGCCCATCCTAGCAAGTTTGAACCTGGGCACTGTGAATTTTTCAAGAGTAGCAGAACGAAGATGGTCGGTAGGGACATAAGGGCAAACAAGAGAATGCAGGTATTTTGGTGCTGAACCTCGTTTGATCTTAAACATGTAATTCAGGGCTTTGAATGATATACGGTTTTCCACCCTGAGCCAATGTAGGTCACAGAGCTAGCCAGAGATGAGAGTAATTCTGACCCCTTTTATAGTTTTTCTTCTGTATACATATTGTTTTTATTTATTTATTCAGGATTGAAAGTTGTTTTTCTTCGAAGAAGTCTTCCTAGTCACGAGGTAAGGTGACTCCTTTGTTTGATAGTGCACATGGTCATTGACTCCATTATTATATTGTTTTTCTCCGCCATCAGGTTCGGACGTGTATTGCTGTGCTCTAGTTGAAAACTTTTCTTCAGGTTCCCCTCGATGCGCAATCCTCTCTACACTCAACAGTATTGTTTCGTACGTGTTTCCCACTTCTCCCCATATCGTTTGGGTCAATGGAATCTACTTTTCGATCGGAAAGCTTCGTGGACAGCCTTCGGGCCTGACCCCGTCGGTTCAGCTCTCAGTCGATGGAGCAGACACAGTTCAAATTCTGCCCTCAGTGCCAAGCGAAGTATCCACTCACTGAATCACACAAAGTGTGTAACTTGTGCTTGTCTCTAGAGCACAAAGAAGACTGCAAGCCTTGCAGATCGTTTCAGTCAAAGAAAACTTCGTGATCGCCGGGCTCAACAACGAGAGATATAGAGCGTCAAAGCATCAAAGACAAGTTGACATCTTCGGTGGTAATTCCAGACAAGATGATGTTGCTGTATCAGGGGCAGAGGAGGAAGAAGCCATCTCCATGCAGGACTCTGATTCAGAGCTCGAGATAGACCTCAACACCGAAGAACTACTGCAGGGACAAGGTGACGTGATACAGAAAAACCCTTGCCCCATCAACTCACCCACAAAAAACATAAGGCTTCTGCACCACCTGAGCCTTCTGGCCAAGGTCAGCACCAAGACAAAGTTTCTGACACCACCCCTTCTGGCTCTGCTTTCAAACATCCATTCAAGCTTCTGCCTCTGTACTGAGTCTACACACATCCTCGTCGGAGCCAAAGCCCTCCAGTTCCAAACAGAAATCCGGTTTGGAGCCGAAACCCTCCACAACAAAAATTAAACTGCCTTCAGAGCCGAAATCTTCCGTACCCAAAGGCTAGTCCATACCAGCACCGAAAGATGTTCCTTGTGACCCAAATTTAGACATTGTTCCACAGAACACGGATCCCAAAGAAAAGAAACTGTATATGAACCTTGAAACGGGTCACATTCATACAAAGGTACCTCAGAAACACAAGCTTCCTGATGAGGACACTTATTACAAGATCCATTTAAAAAAAGAAGAATGTTGCTACCAGTCCTTTTCATCCACCAGCATCCACTCCACCACCCCCTTCTCCACTTTTAAATCCTTTACATATCACACCTCCGGATTCTCTGATATTGATGAGGGGGGACACGCATTTACCAGTAGACCCATGGACTATTACACAATTGACCTTCCAGCAGACAGTGCTCCAGATCTTTACCCTGCCAAGCCGTCTCCTCTTAATGACTAAGTGTCCTATCAGGAACTCATTGCCAGGGCTGCACAATATCACGGTGTAGCACTGCACAAAGAATCATTAGAAGACTTTTTTTTGTGAGACATTAGGATCCACACATAGGTTGTCACAAACACTTCCTATGCTTAAGGGTATGATGAGGCACGCTGATGAAATTTTTAAAGATCCTGTGTGTACACACATCTTGACTCCTAGCCTTGACAAAAAGTATAAAGCTTCCCCAACAGATCCGGTATTTATTAAGGTCAAGTTACCACTAGATTCATTGGCAGTGCCCAAAGCTCGTAAACAGGCTAATTCCCAAACATCAGGGGACACTCCTCCCCCAGATAAAGAGTCCAACCTGATAGGCGCCTCTGGCAAACACATAGCTGCTGCCAATCACTGGCGCATTGCTAACACTCAGGGCTTTTTAGCCAAACAATACCGTCGAACTGGGTGAGGATTGCGCGACGAAGGAAACACATCCGAGCCCAATGGCGGAAAAAAACAATCTGAGGATGGAGCCGATGCCCATGCGCAATGTGGTCCAAAGGAGGAGTCATCTATCTTGTGACTTCCAAAGAACTTTCAGGACAACAATAAACTGCAAATATTCAGGCCCAACACTAGGTGGCGATCTATTAACAGTGTATAACTCTGCAGCTCTACATGCCAAGAACAGATACGTACTGGTAAGTAGCATTTTCCTTCCAATTCTTCCATAAGATGTGCTCAAGATACTGCGGATAGAGAGGTCAACACTAGTATTTTGCTTAGGAGACATGCTTGGTTAAGGATTTCTGGGTTTAAGCTTGAAGTCCAACAATTTATCTTAAAACAAACCATTTGATAAAAAAACATATTTTCGGTCCTGAGATCGATCAGGCACTCAAAAAAATTTAAACGGATACTGAAGTAGCTAAATCCAAACGGAGCGCTCCAGTTTCCTTCAAACAGAGGCTCCTTTCATCGCTCCTTTTTACTGAGCAGGGTCCAAGACCACACCCTCAGACCAGAATACCTCCACTTACAAAGGTAATAACCAGTCCTCTCCCTCAAGGGTTTTTTCGAGGCGGTTATAGAGGAAACAACTCTAAAGGTAGGTGTAAGGGCAACACACCTCGTAACTCCCCTACCCTAATAAGCAGTGACTTACCCATGCTTTCCCCCACCCCCCTGCCGACCATACCACACCTGTTGGAGGAAGACTTCAACAATTTTTCCCCATTTGGCAATATAGAACAACTGACAAATGGGTGATTGGAATTATCCAACATGGTTATTGCCTGGAGCTTACCACCAATCCTCCAAACAGTCCACCTTGCTCTCACAAATTGTCTCAAGACCACTTCCAATTGCTCGAACAGGAAGTGCAGTCTTTTACTAAAAGGAGCCATAGAACCAGTGCCAGTGCAGGGGTTTATTCTCTGTATTTTCTGATTCCCAAAAAGGACTGCTCCTTAAGACCTATTCTGGATCTCAGACAGTTAAACCATTATATACTGTCAGAACACTTTCACATCTATAGAAAGGAGATTTTCTGTCTACTCTAGACTTAAGACACAGGGGCATATTCTCAAGGAACTATTGCCACGTTATCGGCACTTTATCACAGCCAAAGTTGCGATAAGACGAACGCCCCATTCACAAGCTGGTGATAACCGCCCATATCACCAGTTTACCTGCGATAGCAGCCTCAAAACACATCGCCACAGATGACCCTGGCAACTATCGCTAATGAGATACAGAGTAGGCAATCTCGTGCCAAAAGCCGCAACACCACTCCGCAACATTCTGAATGACCAGCCAGATCGGCGATAAGAGCCCAAAACAGGCGATAAGTGCGTTAGCAGCAGGAAATTAACACCTGCTCTGACCTGGTGTAAAGTCTGATGACAGCCTGCACCAGGAAAGAGAGCCACGCCCAGAGCCACACCTAAAGACAAATAGAAGCCATGGAGCTACTGATCATGCAGCTCGGAGTCCCAACAGGCCACAATACCCACTGCCCCTGCCCCTCTGAACCACACCCATCCCAGACCACCCCCTGGACCACCACAGAGGCAGCTCAGACAGCAGATCTTCAGAAAACGCACCAGCCTCACAGACTTGACACTAGTGTATATCCTTGCCCACTACATGCTCAAAAGGACAACCATTCTCCGCATCCTGAACATCATTGCCCACAGGCTGACGGTACCAACACAGCATACAACCTACAAGCTGCTGGCTGTGCTGCATCTGTTGGCCTCTGGTACCTTCCAACCGACAACTGCCAGAGTCGGAGGAGCCTCGCACCCAGCCCTATCAAAGTTCCTCAAACCTGTCCTGGATGCCATCATCCGCTTGGTACCTCAGTACCTATATTTTCCCCACACTGCACAGGAACAGCTGGAGACCAAGGTTTTTACACCATAGCTGGCTTCCAGCACGTGTTGGGGCAGTTGACTGCACACATCTCCTACTTGTGCCCCCTGCTGACACTGCACATAATTACCGCAAAAGAAAGCACACTTATTCCATCAATGTACAGGCAATAGTGGACCACCGGGTACTCTACCCAGGCAGTGTGCATGATGCTTACATCTTCCAACAGTCCATCATCAACCAGCGCTTCCAGACTGGCACCTATGGAAATGCTGTGCTCGGTGGTAAGTACCAAATGAACACAGCTCAAATCCACCATCATGCTATTCACAAATCTGGAAATGCCCACATCAGTCACATACAACATGCCCACCCACCAGACACAACAGCAAAACTTACTTTGGCAACCTGGGCGAGCCATGTACACAAACCATCAACTGCATGGCACCTCAGCCACAATATAGCAGAATGTAGGGAGAGGTGGGACCCAGGCATGTGCAAAGGAGGCAAGTGACCGATGAATGAGAATGTACACAATGCCAAGTATGACATGGATGTGCTGGAAAGACTGCAGTATGCAGACCACACACATATTCAGGTCCACATACACCGCTGGTGTATGGAGTGTAGTGGACAGTGGATGCAAGCATGTCACCGCAGGGAGTGGGGTAGAACTGGGACATGTAGCCATGTCGTACCTCCCTGTCAGCGTAAGCGGAGTGGACAAGCGTACGACAGTACAGCATAGGGGTGTGGCTCCTCCACACGTGGATTTGGGTGTGGTTAAGTTCAGGCCCTGCCAAGGAAGTTACTCATGCCTGTCTCTGTTGTTTATTGCGGGACGGGTGGCGCAGACACTACGAGGTTGCTATGTGGCATGCCCCCGGAGTGCGTGCTCGGCCGAATGGAGGGCATGCCTTCTTGGGGTCAGGGATCACACATGACAACCGTAGTGTGTTGCTGTTAGCGCAGCATGCACAAAATGTCTGCCCTCAACCGCATTGCGAGTTCAGCCAGCCATGTACTTTTATGTCTGTGTCAGCCCTGTCATTACAATGGGCCTACACACACGTGGCCGGCCACCTTCGGCGCACATCACTGTGTCGTAGTCAGGCTTGTGGACATGCGCAAACAGGTATAACAATGGTATGCTGTAGGGGTGCAAGTGATGCAACCGCACTGCGCACACCAGTGAGTATGCTCTGGGGAGGGAGGTGCAGCAGTGAGGCTACGTAATATACATTGATGCCGCTCATTTGCAACAAGCAGTTAATGTCATACAGGCATCACTAAGTCACACATATCACACACCAATGAACCAGTGAGCCTGCCAACACATGTAGTACTTTGTCTTGATCTATGTCTCTGCACTGTCACAGGTGACCAAGGATATGCACTCTGCGCTTGGATGATGATGATACCCCTCTATGATTGTTGTGTGTTGCACAACATACGTACGCAGCAATGCCCCATGGATAAGAGTGCCAGATGCACCGGACGATGACGATGATGATGTGGCAGGTGGACCACACCCCACTGCAACCGCAGCAGGAATAGCCCGTAGGAACACCATCATTGACAATTTCTTCTCATGTTGATGTTCCATTGTCACGGTACTTAGCAATCATGGGTACCTCTCTGTCCTTTACAAAACTTACAGTACGATGAATGACCACAGACACAGCATGTGCAAATAAATACATTCCAAGACACATTCCTGCGTGCATGTCACGCAACTGTACAGGCACTTCACTCAGACAAGTGTGGGTGCGACATGTAGTGCTGGCAATTGTGGAATTTGCTCATGGATAGTGGGTGTATCACCTCTGTGCAGTGAGGCTGTTTAGGGTGTCACGTATTCAAACTGCCAGTTCTGTTTGTCACAGTTGGTATGGTATCCCACTCTTCGGCTTTTCACATGTGTCCCAAATCATTCCATTTTGGCTGTCATTTGTGGCCAACAAGTGACAAGAGGGCTTCTTTTGGGATCTGATATGTGCCGCCATGGTGCAGGGATGCCCCCTGTGACTCCAGTCCCACAACATGGGCAACATATACGTAAAGGGGAGTCACTGCCCCAACAATAGTCCATGATTTCATTATCGTTTGGACATGGCACGTCTGTGTGCAGGGGGTGTTGATTGTCCCTCTGCAATGTGAAGAGGAGATGTGGTTTCACAATGTGTTCCATGTATGTTTCTGCATTGGCACAGGTTACATACAGAATGCATGTCAATGTACATTGTGGCTGTTTGTGGGGAGATGCCTATTTGATGTGGGACAATGCTCATTTGTTCTATGTCACGGCAGTGGGGTTGTGCTCGTAAGTTGTCTCAGCGTTTTTTAGTCTGCTTTTATGAAGCATTTTCTCGCATGATGCATGGGAATAGCAGGCTGTCTCTGGTTATCGCTGATGTTTGTATTGCGATTGGCCTCATCGCTACTATTTTCGCGTTGATGTTTCGCTTTTTCTCAGCGTTGCGTTGGTTTTAACGCAGACTTTTAACGAGTTATCGGGAGCCTATCGCATGGTACCGCTGTGTTGTGAATACTTAGTTAACACTGTGTTCTTTTCCCACAATAGACTGCAATGTAAAGAGTTGCGTTAAGCAAATTTTGCGGTAATTATCACACGTTCTTGAGCATACACCCCACATTTTCATTTTCCAATTCACCCAGCTCATCGCAAATACCTCAGATTTGTGATAGCAGGCAAACATTACCAATTCAAAGTACTCCCATTTGGAGTGACTACTGCGCCCAGAGTATTTACCAAATGCTTGGAAGTAGTCACAGCCCATCTCAGAAGAAAGCATAGTCACGACTTCCCCTGCCTAGACGACTGGCTCTTCAAAGCCAGCACTTACCAAAACTGTCTACAACACACTCCAATCACAATAAACCTGCTCCATCAACTGGGCTTTCTGGTCAATGCACAAAAATCTCATCTGCAACTCTCACAGATGCAATCTTACCCAGGGGCCACTTGAGACACAGTCAAAGCTCTAGCCTTTCCCAATGGGGAGAGGAGTTGGCCTAACGGCTAGGGTGTTCGACCTCAAATCTGGGGGACCGGGTTAGAGTCTCGGCAATGATGCTGAACATCCTGTGATTCTGGGCAAATCACTTAATCTCCCAGTGCCTAACAAAAAAAAATAATTAATATGTGTCCTCATGTAACGCAACTGTTGCTATGTAAAGCGCTCTGATACCCCATACCGGGTCAAGTTTGCGCTGTATAAAACTCTGTATAAATTTTTTTTTGCCATAATTCACAACATTCAGTCTATGATACTACAGTTTCAGTCCAACCAAACATTATCAGCCAGAGTGTTCATGCAACTGCTGGGAATGATGGTGTCCTGCATTGAAATTGTACCCCATGCAAGACTTTACATGCGTCCCCTACAAGAGTGCTTAGCACGTCAGGGGAATCAGTTGCGTGGTCAATTAACTGATCTAGTGTTGGTAGACGGCCGCACCCATCGCTCTCTGAAGCGGTGGAACCCACAAAATGTATCAAAAGGACGGCCTTTCATTGACTATTCCACAGATCATGCTCACAGCGGACGCATCTCTGACAGGTTGTGGTGCCCATCTCCAAGATTACACAATACAAGGCCTATGGAGCAACACGCACAAAAGCCTCCACATCAACTATCTAGAGCTTCTAGCAGTTTTTCTGGCACTTAAAGCTTTTCAAAGTCACCTGGTTGGCAAAACTGTTCTAGACCGAACAGACAACATGACAATAACAAAATCAATCCTTTCTATAGAGAAGAGGTGTGGCGCCGCGGCCAGGGCGACTGACACTGGACGCTGGGGCTCATGGTTCGAGCCCCGGCTCTGGCGGCAGGGGTCTGCCCAGCACCTTGTGACTCTGGGCAATAGCTCTCTTAATCTTCCCAACGGCCCCAGCGCCGGGATGCCTCCGGGTAGCTGTGTGCTTTACAAATACTGGATTTACATTTATCTGTTACACTTACAGCAAACTGAACTAGCTTATATATCTATTCGTTTGCACCTTGCAGTGCGTATTTGCAAAACAGGCAGCATTTATCACTATTTAAAATTCCAGTAATCAAACCCTTCACGGAAGGCTTGAAAAGAGTAATACCACCAAGAATTCCTCCTGCCCCAGTATGGAATCTTAACATTGTCCTTACAAGGCTTATGGGTCTACCCTTTGAACCATTGCAGAAGTGCCCTTTGCAGTTTCTCTCATGGACAGTTGCTTTCCTCATTGCAATCACCTTATTAAGGAGAATTGGTGAGCTACAGGCATTAACCTTGGAAGAACCCTTCCTCCAGCTACACAAAGACAGGTTAGTTCTTCGCACCAACCCTAAATTCCTCCCCAAAGTGGTTTCTGCTTTTCCTATAAATTAATCGGTTGAGTAACCTGCGTTTTTTCCTCAACCTGATTCTGTAGCAGAACGCGTTCTTCACACGCTTGACGTAAAAAGAGCGTTATTGTACTACATAGATAGGACAAATGACTTTTGCAAAACAACTGTTTGTTGCATTTGCAAAGTTATTCCCATCTATAAATCTGGTATTGCAAGATGGATTGTTAAATGCATTCAAACATGCTATGCAAAAAAGCTAAAAGAACTTTATCTATACCTCCTAGAGCACATTCCACTCGCAAAATAGGGGCTTCTGTGGCAGTTTTAGGTAACATTCCTCTAGCTGACACATGTAAGGCAGCTACATAGCATACACCACACACATTTACCAAACACTATTGTGTAGATGTATTAGCACGTCAACAAAGTAATGTAGGTGAAGCAGTGCTTAAAACGCTATTTCAAAAGACTGCAACATTTACAGGTTAGCCACCGCTTTGGAAGTATACTGCTATGTAATCTGTGCACAGCATGTGTATCTACAGCACACATGCCTCGAACGGATTATGTTACTTACCCAGTAAGCATCTGTTCTTGGCATGCAGAGCTGTAGATTCACATGCGCCCACCCAGCTCCCCGGGTACCTATAGTTGTTGCAGTTCTTCATTATACATTAATACACATAGACATCTATATTCTCGCCATCTTGCGGGAAAACAATCTAACAATGGAGTCCATAACTTTGCGCACTATCACCGAAAGGAGGAGTCACCTTACTTTGTGTCTAGGAAAGACTTCTTCGAAGATAAACAATTTGCAAACTTCCAGACCCAACACATAGCATGTGAATTTACAGCTCAACATGCCACGAACAGATGTTTACTGGGCAACTAACATAATCCATATATATGTATGTTTTTTCATGCATATGTATATCTTTTTCCATATTTGTTTTTTAGGTATCTCTATAGGGAGTGACCTACCTCGTAACTGGGAAGCTCTCTTCATGTTGTTTTGCTTTCTTTCTCTACTACACCCCCACGCCCAAGAATTTTAAGTTGAAGTATATACAGTGATACAAATATTACAATTTTTCAACAAGATTCCTTTTTGGCGCACAGTTTCCATTGCAGGTCCTATAAGTGGCTCTGCGTTTTAGAGCGGAAAGTAGACACGGAAGAAACTTACACAGTGCATTGGGGTAGCGCTTATATAGACTCTACAGACATCGCGTCCGGTGATCGACGTAGTTACGGAGTCGCTCTACAGATGCGCAGACTTACTGCTGTAGAAAAGTTTCCAAATCCAGTCTGGCACCTGGGGATAATTCTAAGGTAAGCATTCTGCGGCTAGATCTTGTCTCCACCATATAAGGCGTAACCAAAGATAAGTAACTTATTTTTCTGGTAGCATGTCGTCACATAGTTGGCAGTTCTCCCTAGACACCTTATTTTTATAGGTAAAATCTGTTAAGAGTTGCATGTGTTCCATAACCCCTGCAATAAAGTGCTATGTTGTGTTATATCCACTCAATGCAAAAATAAGGACATCAGCCTCGGGTGTGTTGTGAATCTCTCACTGAGGGATGAACTGTTTGTCCATAATAACCCACATCTCTGTGCCATCTTCAGGATGTTCGTTTTCATGGTCGGAAGCATGCACTCAATGTCCAAGAATAATAAATGAACAAGAGAGCAGGTCTTATGAAGAATGATTCTCACTTTTTGTTAAAATTTAGAGTGCTTTTTGAACTTTTCATATCTCCAAATTGAAACATGCCTTCATTTTTGTCCCTCGCCCAATAAATAAAAAAAATAGGTGTATTTATTTAATACTTTCGAGACAAAAACGCTTGGGCTGCATCTAAAATGACTGGAACATTGAGCTGCTTCAGCGGATGAATCGAAAGGCTTGTCCTTTCGATTGTAGCAGAGTCCTCGGGGACTCCTAAATAATCCGATGATTATATTTTTGCTGATACATCCTAGAACCCACTTCCAATCATTCCCCTCAGTTATGAGTATTTTAAGCCGACAATAGATTATGTGGATAATTTAAAGTTTTTCACAGCAGAGTGCTAGAAGCAAAGCTCTGCAGAGATGCTTACCCTGCAACAGCAAAGTGTGACATTCAGTTGGGAGATTCGCGAATAGGGGTTATAATCAGAAATAAGTCCAGAGAAATGCACTCTTTATTGTTTTGTAGTATGAGTTTTAATGACTAATATCATTGTCTTAGAGCGATTTTCCTCACAACAAAAATAAATGCTGAAAGATAGCTAATGGTAAGGGTGTACTCACCAGTCACATGAAAAATGAAGTGGGAATTTAATTGAAACCCCTTGTTATGAAAAGTCGTAATTTCAATTGATGCAATTTAATTTTGATTTGTTTAGTATGCCAATTACCTCATCCATTCACTTCGACCTCTCTAATCACACACACACACACACAAATATTCTCAAGTGTGTTCTAATCAGTACTAGAACTATGGTGAAACAAAACATGACTTGGAGGTTATTCACAGCAGGAATCTATATATTATGTTTCTTTCAGAAACTTGGCTTGAAGCCCACTCTCATCCAGATATTACATCTATATTTCACCCATAGTTTTAAAATCTTGCATATTGATCATACAGTGGAGGTGATGTAGCAGTTATTAGCCATTCCTCAATCTCGTAAAACAAATAATCTGCCTGTGTTTCTCTGCTGCTAATCTCATGTTACTAGAGAATATTTCTCCTACATTTACTAGAAAAGTTGCACTGTTTTACTGCTCTCAGGTTATTCCTCTAGTTTTGAGCTGTTTTGCAATTTATTGCCCCTATGTGTTTAATGTCCAGTTATTTTTTGTCATGGGGGACTTCGATATTCTTGTCAAGGAGTGAAACATTCCTCGTGAATTTAATCTAATTGCCTTCTGGGTGGTTCTGAACCATACCGAAATAGTGATGCCATCTATTCACAAGACGTCTCCTTTCTGGTGAAGAACTGGCTTGGTAGTTTAGTCTGCCCTGTTCCCATGATGCACTGGGCCAGGGACAGACTGATTTGCATATAGCCAGGTTCTGAGCTGGGATGGTGCAGTGAGATAAATACCGGTGATGGATCAAGCCCTGATCTTTGGACTGGGTAAGAGTGGTCTGCTTAATTCAGACACTCTGTTCATCACCACCCCCTTTTCTGAATCGTTTTTGGCCACTATAGGTGTGGCAGGGTATACTCAGACATGAGTCCCTTTCTCACTGCACCATCAGGATTCAAGCAAGCCGGGCCAAAGAAGGCTGAAATGCCAGTAACCGGGCCCCGGTAGCTTGTCTCCTTTCTGGCGAAGAATTGGCTTGGTAGTTTAGTCTGCCCTGTTCCCATGATGCACTGGGCCAGGGACAGACTGATTTGCATATAGCCAGGTTCTGAGCTGGGATGGTGCAGTGAGATAAATAACGGTGATGGATCAAGCCCTGATCATTGGACTGGGTAAGAGTGGTCTGCTTAATTCAGACACTCTGTTCATCACCACCCCCTTTTCTGAACCGTTTTTGGCCACTATAGGTGTGGCAGGGTATACTCAGACATGAGTCCCTTTCTCACTGCACCATCAGGATTCAAGCAAGCCGGGCCGAAGAAGGCTGAAATGCCAGAAACTGGTCCCCGGTAGCTTGTCTCCTTTCTGGTGAAGAATTGGCTTGGTAGTTTAGTCTGCCCTGTTCCCATGATGCACTGGACCAGGGGCAGACTGATTTGCATATAGCCAGGTTCTGAGCTGGGATGGTGCAGTGAGATAAATAACGGTGATGGATCAAGCCCTGATCTTTGGACTGGGTAAGAGTGGTATGCTTAACGCAGACACTCTGTTCATCACCACCCCCTTTTCTGAATCGTTTTTAGCTACTATAGGTGTGGCAGGGTATACTCAGACATGAGTCCCTTTCTCACTGCACCATCAGGATTCAAGCAAGCCGGGCCGAAGAAGGCTGAAATGCCAGAAACCGGTCCCCGGTAGCTTGTCTCCTTTCTGGTGAAGAATTGGCTTGGTAGTTTAGTCTGCCCTGTTCCCATGATGCACTGGGCCAGGGGCAGACTGATTTGCATATAGCCAGGTTCTGAGCTGGGATGGTGCAGTGAGATAAATAACGGTGATGGATCAAGCCCTGATCTTTGGACTGGGTAAGAGTGGTCTGCTTAATTCAGACACTCTGTTCATCACCACCCCCTTTTCTGAATCGTTTTTAGCTACTATAGGTGTGGCAGGGTATACTCAGACATGAGTCCCTTTCTCACTGCACCATCAGGATTCAAGCAAGCCGGGCCGAAGAAGGCTGAAATGCCAGAAACCGGTCCCCGGTAGCTTGTCTCCTTTCTGGTGAAGAATTGGCCTGGTAGTTTAGTCTGCCCTATTCCCATGATGCACTGGGCCAGGGACAGACTGATTTGCATATAGCCAGGTTCTGAGCTGGGATGGTGCAGTGAGATAAATAACGGTGATGGATCAAGCCCTGATCTTTGGACTGGGTAAGAGTGGTCTGCTTAAATCAGACACTCTGTTCATCACCACCCCCTTTTCTGAATCGTTTTTGGCCACTATAGGTGTGGCAGGGTATACTCAGACATGAGTCCCTTTCTCACTGCACCATCAGGATTCAAGCAAGCCGGGCCGAAGAAGGCTGAAATGCCAGAAACCGGTCCCCGGTAGCTTGTCTCCTTTCTGGTGAAGATTTGGCTTGGTAGTTTAGTCTGCCCTGTTCCCATGATGCACTGGGCCAGGGACAGACTGATTTGCATATAGCCAGGTTCTGAGCTGGGATGGTGCAGTGAGATAAATAACGGTGATGGATCAAGCCCTGATCTTTGGACTGGGTAAGAGTGGTCTGCTTAATTCAGACACTCTGTTAATCACCACCCCCTTTTCTGAATCGTTTTTGGCCACTATAGGTGTGGCAGGGTATACTCAGACATGAGTCCCTTTCTCACTGCACCATCAGGATTCAAGCAAGCCGGGCCGAAGAAGGCTGAAATGCCAGAAACCGGTCCCCGGTAGCTTGTCTCCTTTCTGGTGAAGAATTGGCTTGGTAGTTTAGTCTGCCCTGTTCCCATGATGCACTGGGCCAGGGACAGACTGATTTGCATATAGCCAGGTTCTGAGCTGGGATGTTGCAGTGAGATAAATAACGGTGATGGATCAAGCCCTGATCTGTGGACTGGGTAAGAGTGGTCTGCTTAATTCAGACACTCTGTTCATCACCACCCCCTTTTCTGAATCGTTTTTGGCCACTATAGGTGTGGCAGGGTATACTCAGACATGAGTCCCTTTCTCACTGCACCATCAGGATTCAAGCAAGCCGGGCCGAAGAAGGCTGAAATGCCAGAAACCGGTCCCCGGTAGCTTGTCTCCTTTCTGGTGAAGAACTGGCTTGGTAGTTTAGTCTGCCCTGTTCCCATGATGCACTGGGCCAGGGACAGACTGATTTGCATATAGCCAGGTTCTGAGCTGGGATGTTGCAGTGAGATAAATAACGGTGATGGATCAAGCCCTGATCTTTGGACTGGGTAAGAGTGGTCTGCTTAATTCAGACACTCTGTTCATCACCACCCCCTTTTCTGAATCATCTATTCACAAGACAGGACATTTTAGACCTGGTCTTCTCCTTAGTTTCCAACATCTCCAAACCAAGTTCATTTACACTGACTAATCTGCCATCTTTTTTAATTTATAGTTGTTGTTACAAGAGTCACTGAACAATCCTCTCCTTCTATGAGCAGAGCCTGGTCAAACTTGTCAATAGTTACACTTACCAGATAACTCAAGCGGTCTTATCCTTCACATCCCAATCCTAACTACATGAGGGTGACCCTCACAAGGGAGGCAGGCATGCCCAATGGGAGACACAAGACATGCAGAAGTTGGCATTTCACACATTTATTGAATCAACTGGATTCTTGTATAAATACATCTGCTGTAATGATTAGTAGAAGAAAACAGAGCATTTTAACCAGCATTACAAGAATGGTGAAAAAGAGAATGCAATAATTATAATCCTTGGATTAGATTATATGAATACATTCAATTGTACTTTTATTTAGCACTATCTATCCCAGATCATAAGGTGAATGCAGTTCTGCAAGATGCCTTTGGGTGATCTAGCTCCCCATTTACCTGTGTGAGTGTTTTGATCGGAGGATGCCAAAAAGAAATTGGAAGAAATAAATAGGGATGTTGATGAATATAGGGATTACTTGATAAATAAGAAAACGAACAAATTGAAACAAGCATTTGCAATGCAATAGGTCTCGTATTAGGAAAGTTTGCGCTATTGGCCTTGTAAAGGACAATTTTTTTATTTATGTGTTGGTTTTGAAAATAGCTAAATTAATAGCCAATGCCAATAGTTATAACTTTCGCAAATGTGACACCTATAGCATTTGTAACGCAACATGTGCTCTATTCACGTGACTTAGATGTATTGATATTACAAATAACAATTGCTTAATTTTTTTAAATAATTAATACTTAAATAAAAGTGATTGTAATTTATAATGGTAATAGCTTAAACTTTTGTAAATAACTTTTGTAAAGATTATGTTCAGTGTATTTTATTGTGACGAAAATGCAAGAACAGAAGTGAAATATTAACATCTTTTTGTGACATTTGTAATTAAGCTTGAAACATTGAGAGAACATATTTGAACCAGTTGTTGTTGAATGGTTGCACAGATTGATGCTGTGATGGCGTGGAGTGATGTGGTGGCGTTCAGTGATGCTGTGGCAGCGCATAGTGATGCTGTGGATCCCTGAGTGATGCTGTGGAAGCCCTGAGTGATGCTGTGGAGGCCCTGAGTGATGCTGTGGAGGCCCAGAGTGATGCTGCGGAGGCCCAGAGTGATGCTGCGGAGGCCCAAAGTGATGCTGCGGAGGCCAAGAGTGATGCTGCGGAGGCCCCGAGTGATGCTGCGGAGGCCCCGAGTGATGCTGCGGAGGCCCTGAGTGATGCTGCGGAGGCCCAGAGTGATGCTGCGGAGGTCCAGAGTGATGCTGCGGAGGCCCAGAGTGATGCTGCGGAGGCCCTGAGTGATGCTGCGGAAGCCCTGAGTGATGCTGCGGAGGCCCTGAGTGATGATGCGGAGGCCCTGAGTGATGCTGCGGAGGCCCTGAGTGATGCTGCGGAGGCCCTGAGTGATGCTGCGGAGGCCCTGAGTGATGCTGCGGAGGCCCTGAGTGATGCTGCGGAGGCCCTGAGTGATGCTGCGGAGGCCCTGAGTGATGCTGCGGTGGTGCTTAGTGATGCTGTGGTAGTGCTGAGTGATGCTGTGGTGGTGCTGTGATGGTGCTGAGTGATGCTGTGATGGTGTGATGGTGCTGAGTGATGCTGTGTTGGTGCTGAGTGATGCTGGGGTGGCACTGAGTGATGCTGGGGTGGCGCGGAGTGATGCTGGGGTGGCGCTGAGTGATGCTGAGGTGGCGCTGAGTGATGCTGTGGTAGTCACATCATGTTCACATTTAGAAAAGTGTTTCAGAGGGTTGAAGTAAGATGAGCAACCTGCCAGAAACAAATGGGGAAGAAAGGAACTGACAGGGAAAAAGCTGCGGCAGCAATTTAGGGCATTACATCAAGAGTGAAAAAAGGATATCGTGCAACACTAAAATGACACCGATATTAGGAACTGTTCTAGAAATCCTGTGGTGAAGATGAATGCTGCAGAGAATGACACCCCATCCCAGACTAGAACAAAGAATGATATCATTGCAAACAATATCATTTCATGGTACGGAAAGCTGTGGAAATGTTGGTCCCTACATAATTGATGATGTCAGCACAAAGTGTGAGTGGATCTTCTAAACTGTCAAAAAGAAACTTAATCTTCTAATTCTGTATGAGTATTTGTTAGATTCCACAACAGAGAGGGGCTGTGAAGGACGGAGAGGCGTCAGGCAGAGGCCACGCGCGGCGGACATCAAAGGAAGGGTGGGAGGGGGAAAAAACTGATTAGCGAGCGAGAAAAGCCAGAAACACCAGGGGGGCGGGGAAGGAGATTCCCTTCAAGCTTTAAGCAAGCCCCTTTTACAAAAGCTCTCGACGTGGCCAGCGAGTGGGAGGGAGGAAAGGGAGTGAGGGGGAGCAGAAGCCTTTGATGGTGGTGTGCGAGGCCAAGCACGTCTGGGGAAGCTTCATGCATGAGTGAACAAGATGCATTTAACGAAATCCGCTTGCTTAAGGAGACTCTGGTTCAGTAGTAATAGGTCTTTGAGTTATAAATAACTCAACCTAAAAAGGCACTATCCAGTCAAACTCTTTACTCAGGATCTAGTGGGAAAGAGAGCTAATTGGGGAAAAAACACTTCTTGTAAAACATAAAATGACACACGAACAATAAAAAGCTGAATTATTTCTATAGCAATGCATTTGTGTGTAAAATAACTACTATGCAGATATTTCTAATGCGTACAGACTTCCTTCTAAAGGTTTGCACCCAGAGGTAGCTAGAATGTGAAGCACAAACTCCATGGCAATAATGGAATGTCTCACATTTGACACACTTTGCGGAAACTTTGGAATTTGACTGAGACAGGCCCCTATGACTTCGTGCCGCCTTAAGGGGAGACAATATCCTGAGCATTTGCTAGGAACATGTGAAGCTTAAAAGAGGTACACTCCGCTGAGATTGTGCAGACCCACACTTATTTTGTGTGCCTCAATTGTGTGGTGAAAATGCCTCATTAAATGAGCAACGTGACGAGATGGACTCTTGTCACCGAACAAGAGACAGTCGTTTGACATCTTACTCATACGTGCAGTTTTACCGCGTTCCATATATGTAATAATGCACTCTCCAGCTGTGCTCGGTGCTGCAACGTAACGCCTTTATTATCGCGGCGATAAGGTCACTTTGTGAATTCAGTGCTCACTAATGCGGCGGGGTGGTGGTGAAGCGCTGGAAATGAAACGCCAAAATGCTCAGCGCCGTGCAGTGAGCCCCACTGTGACTGTCTGCTGAACATAAACGTAACATTCAGAAAGCAGCGCGTTCTTGTGTTAAGAGTAGTGTGTGTTTTTAAAATGCGGTGCACATAGAGCACTTGTTTCTAACACAATCCACACTATTAAGGTTCGACAAGTAATGCTGTTATTGTATATATTTCCTGCTTTGAGGAACAAAAAACACATATACGCGAAGTGCGCCTTGAAGTTATAGTGCTCAGTTGTAAGCTGCACTGCGAGCCATGGGAAAGTCAGTGCCCCTCTACACATTGTAAGGACGACGGGCACTTCATTTTCAGTTACGCC
This sequence comes from Lissotriton vulgaris, assembly GCF_964263255.1. NCBI lineage: Eukaryota > Metazoa > Chordata > Amphibia > Caudata > Salamandridae > Lissotriton > Lissotriton vulgaris. Next base: position 716,922,569 of record NC_141689.1, on the reverse strand, counting down.
ACATTTAAGTAACAACAGTACGGAACCGCTATAAACACAGGGCGCCTCGCCATGGAAACGATGCACACCTGCCTAAATAAACCCTGCTCTGTGCCTGTTTAGGACAGGGCAACACACAGAAGTAATTTGTCCACTTGTAATTTTTTGTTCCTATTGTGAAGCGCTCTGACGCCTTCGGGTAAAGTCCGCGCTATATAAAAACGCATAAATAAAAATAAAATAAAATAAATGAGGAAAATGTGACCTTTGAGAGTGCGCTTGAGAACTCGTCACCGATGTTTGTAAACACAGCTCTCAAATGACACGTGGAAACAATTGTCCACTAACAGAATAGTCTGACGTCATCGAGATTCTGGGCATGAACATCAATGAGGCAAGGCTCAGGCAACCGCGGACTTCAAGACTCTTTCCTGCAAAGCAGACTAACCATTGCAAAAGTCAGTCTAATGCACAATCTCGTCCTGAAGAAAAGAAGCCCAGAGAAGGGGCCAAGTACAGCGCACCATCATTCCTTTGATGCAAGCGCTGTATATACCTCAAATCAGTGCAAATTTCACACACAGAAGAGAAATGGCAGAGGCAGGTGTAATGAAACCTTCTGCCAAACCGAGAACATTGTACATTACAGACAGAATTGGGACACCACAGGCAGCAACAATGCAACACTGCAGTGCGCACACAATAGTTGCACCATAAGCAGCAACAGAGCAGCATCCCTCACAGATCGAGTAGGCAATATATGAATTCCGGGTACACCGAGTATGTACATTCTAGACCATCTCCTATGCACACTCAGCTAATCTTAAACTTCAACCACAGCGGATCAGCGAAATGTCATAAAAAGCTGCACCGATGTCAGATCTAAAGGCTGTGGACATAGAGATAAGGTTGAAAGCAGAGATCTAAATATCAGCTGTGGTCAGATCCTGGAAAAAGTATGCGAGACAGGCGTTGAAGTGAAAGGAAACGGCAAGATATGTAGGTGAATGCTTTGGTTCAAGAAATGCATTTCTGGTCAGATCTTCCCTCGTCTGGCCACAAGAATACAGTTATTCTAACATGACTTCTGGCAGTGATGTTTCAGTGTGGCATCAGCTTATTGCACTCTCTTAAAACAAGACAGCGCTGGGAGGGGCCCGGGCAGAAAATCGAGTCACGGCCTGGCAGCCGTGAAGTGTGAAGCAGTGGGTGGGGAGGTAGGAGCAAATGGTAATGGGAGCCTTTGAAGAGCAAGGCAGGGGGATAAAAGCGCGTTCACCAGCACGTGCACTTCTACAAATCCGCCTCGTGAACTCAGATTTCTGGTTTGACTGCAATAGGTGTCTCTACGAGACCTAAAAAGATATGGAAAGATTTAGTCAGGAAGTTGCCTACCCCTTCTTGAAAGAAAATTATTACCAGCAAAGACAGGAATCAGGCTGGGAGAGACCTAACAATAGACCCATATACACCCATATACAATAGAGGAGGTAAAAACAGATTACATTTTCAGAGACATCTGGGTCTAGTAGTGAAGAAGAGGGGGTGACACTAGAGATGATACTAGCAATAGAAATAATCCCAAAGAATATGGTTCTTTTTTAGAGACACGCCCACGGAGAGGACAGGGGTATAACAGGAACCCACGGAGGGGCCAACAGAATCAGGGACCTCCTCCTACTCCACAGGAATACCTCAGGACACGCAAACATAGTTATTGGCGGTAGGTGTGATTCCTGTTATCAATCTCTCTGATTCAGTGCTGAGTGAGGTAGAGCTTAAGGTTTTAGGTAAGGGTTTCAGCTTTGTTCCATCCACCAAAAATAACAAAATCGAATTAGAAAAAGATCTTCGTGCTTTTTTCCACAAAATCCGATTGAATCATTTTTTTAAAAATAGACCTCCAAGCGATATAGTGAACCATTCTGGTCTAAAATCCAAATCATCGTTTACCCCAACTTTGAGTATGGTTGGCAAAAATAAAGAGGCCTTTGAAAAGACGGTAGAAAGCGATATTCACAGGATACTTAATGATAGCAATCACTTTGTTACTCACAATAATGGGAGGGAAGAGAGAGAATCCATCAATGGTCTCAAAAATAATTTTAGCCTGACTATAAAGCCGGCAGACAAGGGTGGAGGAGTGGTTGTTTTTAACACAGCTGATTACAATGACAAGATGACCAGTATGTTGAGTGTAGCTGAGCATTATGTGTTAGTTCAGGGAAATTCTCTTACCAAGCTGTCCACTGACTGTTTGCATTTGTTGAACGAAGCCATAAGTAACAATTCGATTTGTGAGGAGGAATATACATTTTTTAAACAATACTGATCGTAAAATATATGGCCTTCCCAAAGTACATAAGGATGCTAGCAATCCACCCATGAGACCCATTGTAAGTAGCATTGACTCTCTGCTAGAACCTCTTAGTAAATATGTTAATGCTTCTTGCAACCATTGGTTAGTGGTCTCAAATCCTATGTTAGGGATTCCTCCCACATTATCTCACTTTTGGAGATAAAGCGTTTCTATGGAGAGACTCAAATGTCTGGTTACTCTGGACATTGAGTCTCTCTACACTAACATTCCCCAGGATGACACTGTAGAGATGATTCGTGAACTCCTTATGGAGACTGATCTGGAGGGTGTCAGCAAGGATTTTATAGTGAACTGTGTAAAAATCATCTTGAAGAATAATTTTTTTTGTTTGGTGACAAACTGTTTAAACAGAAGAAGGGTACCAGCATGGAGGGGCCACCTGTGCCCCCCCGTCTGGCCTGTCTTTGTGAGGGAGTTCGAAGAAAGGCACTTTTAATGACCTCGCCCCATTTTCTGAGAATGTAGTGGGCTGGTACGGCTACATCAATGGCATTTTCTTTATTTGGGACAGAGATTTAGAGCTTTTAAATGAATTTCTAATTTGGTTGAATTTGGGGGACCCAATTTAAAATTCACCTCTCAGATTAGCAGAACTAAGGTTAATTTTCTTGATATAACAATTAAATGTGTGGAAGATGTCCTTGAAGTGGAGCTACATACCAAGCCAATGGCGAGAAACACACTATTACATTATACTAACTTCCACCCTAAATCACAAAAGGACAATATCCCTTTCAGCCAATTTCTCCGTCTTCGGAGGAATTGCTCCAGTCTCGATGACTTTTACAAGCACTCAGACATCTTGAAAAAGAAATTCAAAGAGAGGGAATACCCTAAGAAACTTATCCCGCACTCTTTTAAGAGGGCTAGGTTTTACAACAGAGAAGCCATGCTTGAGAAAAAAAAGATCAAGATAAGAATACCAAGCAATCTGAAAAACTGTTTTTGTCAGCAAATTCTCCAACTTGAGCAACAAAATTAAGAATAGTGTCAATAAGAACTGGCACATTCTTAACTATGAGGAAGAAAATAAACTTGACAAACCTTTGTTCGCATTTAAGCGCAATAAAAACCTCAGGAATGAGTTTGTACATACATACCGTGAGGACCAACATGAGAGCCAGAGGACTCTCAGTTTGACTAGAGCTAGTGGCAATGCTAAATGCAGATCATGTTGGCCCCTGTGTATACAAGGAAAAATTTGAGTATAATGGCAAATCGTTGAGGCTGGAAACCCTTAATAATTGTAGGAAAATCTGGTCTATCTGCTCCTTTGCCTATGTGGCCTCGGCTATGTGGGTGAAACAGGCAAGGAATTAAGGGTAAGAATTCAGGAGCATAGGTCTGCCATTAAAACAAAAAAAGAATATGCTCCTCTGGTTTCTCATTTTCTTGAGAAAGTTCATAAAGAAAATGATTTTCGCTGGTTCATATTAGTAAAGATTACTATACGTAGGCAAGGAGGAAACCCTGACACAAAGAGGAAAAACACGGAACAATGGTACATTTCTTTTTTGTATACTGTACGTAAAGGCCTTAACTCTAGAGATGAGCAATACACTTTTTGGGGGTTTATCTGTGAGGGGGTAGTTAAGGGTCTAGTTTTGTGCCAACCGGAAACAATATTTACAAAAAAATGTTTCACCTTTATATGAACATATTTATCATTTAAAGTGTGAATACCCTTTTAACTAAACTTAAAAGTATTTTCTCTTTTTACCAATTAAATCACACTAAACCTTTTTCTCTATATCTGAGTAGATAGGTTTTTTCCATAAAGAATGAGCCATGGTTGGGTCCTTAATAGTTTTTGGATTAGGCTTTTGATTTTGTTTTTAGTCAGTTACAGGTGCTAATTTTATGTCAAGAACGGAGGCTCCTATTATGCCTTCTTTTCTTGCTTTATTTTCAATAGCAGCAAGATAAGCAAACAACTACAATACCCAGAAGGCACAGCAGGAAAACTACTGGCCAATGGGATTGGATAAAGCAAACAATAAACCAATCACAACATGGATAGTATATATGGCCCGATCTGACCATGAGTAGTCCTCTTTTCTTGCTGCTACGCAGTCAGATAAGTCGCATTTCTATTTACTCTATTGCTTATATTACTTATTCAGCATTTTGTTGTCTAATTATTTGCTTATATTGTGTGCCCTGCGAGCGCTGCTTACGCTCGTTCTCCTTTGGTGCCTTCAAGCGCTCCTTGCGCTCGTTTCTCCCTGTTACCGCCCGTCCCCTTTCTGGACCCGTTTCCCCCCCCCCTTGCGCGCTTTGCGGGTGGTTCCTCCCGCTGCGCGCCTCCTTGCCTGCATTTCATTTACCGCGTTTCTGACGCAGCTGCTCCGAGTGCTTCGGTTCCCTCAGCTTTACCAGTGTCTCTCCTCTCACGGTGCCCGCCCCCAAGGGAGTGTCTTTCCCTATTTCCTTCCACGCTGAGTCACACCCCTTCCTAGCCTGTAACACTTTCCTCACTGCCATTTAGTTTTTTCATTATGGAGGTTTCCAGCTCCCCTGAGCTTGATAATGAAGAAAGTGAAACTTTCAAAAATGACCTTAGCCATTTTATTAATAATTCTGTGGAAACAGCTGTGGAAGCTTCTATGCACCGCGTTTCCAAGCACATGGAAAACTCTCTTTTGAGTCTCATGACCAAAGCTTTGGCCCAGTCTGTGGGGGAATGCAGAAAACGTAAACTGGTACCTTCCACTTCTATATCTAAAAAAGTGTCACTCTTGGGTCGCGAGTTGTCCTCGCATTTGACTGTGGGCTCAGTCCCTCCCAGGCCTCCTACCACGGAGGGGTTTAAAGCTACTGTGGGTAAAAGTAAAACCAAAATTAAAAACGTGGAGGTTCCTAAGAAGCTGGTCATTGATTCCATCCCTGACACAGATGATGATGATGATTGTTGGAACCGGCCTCGTGGCGTGGCCCCACTCCTCCTGCATGGCGGGCCCGGGACGACATCGACCCCTGCCCCTCGGGCTGAAGATACCCCCTCCGACATTCGAGAGCCGCCCCCCTGGCAACCACCGGCTCTCCCCCACCCGAACATGGCGACCCTTACTCGCCCCACACTGCTGGCCCGGTCCCTATCCCGGGCTACCCTCTCAGGCCCCGACGCCATCTTGGGCCTTCCCCGTCCGGGCCCCGTGGCATCGCCCCGACCTCGGCCGCGGCCCCAGCTAAGCCCCGACATCGAGGCACCAAGATCCGGCCAGGGGTAAAACGGCCACTTGACGGATCAAGGAGGTGGGGAGTTTTGATGGCCCTGCAGCCGGACGCTGAAACCTTGCTGAAACCATCTTTGGAGCCCTGCTGGCGCTGCCGCAGCCCAACCTCGCAGAAACCATCCTTGGAGCCCTGCTGGCGCTGCCGCGGCCCAACCTCGCTGAAACCATCCTTGGAGCCCTGCTGGCGCTGCCGCGGCCCAATCTCGCTGAAACCATCTTTGGAGCCCTGCTGGCGCTGCCGCGGCCCAACTTCGCTGAAACCATCCTTGGAGCCCTGCTGGCGCTGCCGCGGCCCAATCTCGCTGAAACCATCTTTGGAGCCCTGCTGGCGCTGCCGCGGCCCAACTTCGCTGAAACCATCCTTGGAGCCCTGCTGCCGCTGCCCAACCTCCCTGAAACCATCTTTGGAGCCCTGCTGGCGCTGCCGCGGCCCGACCCCGAGGAACCCCCCAGCTCGAGGATTGAGAGCTGAGCGTAGGGTATCCCTGTACCAAGCTGGTACCAAGACTGTCCCGCTACCCACTTCCTGCAGTTACCAAGACCTTTAGGATCCCTCGATCCATTTGTACCTGTATCGTAGAGATAACCTGCTTTGATTACTGATAAAGACGTTGAGAATCTATCCTTGTGTGGTGTCCATCTGTAGTGGTGTGATTGCTCGCCTGTACGATCCTAGGAGAGGAACCTCACCAGGAGGCCTCTCGACTTCGCTCGGCCAGTTCTAGACGGAGAGGTGGGTCTCGGGGTGGTCGGCCAGACAGCCTCTGCCTTGTGGTAAATTAATTTTACCTAATCATTTTTCCATATAATTATCAATACAAGACAGCTCATTCAAATGAGAGGCAGAGTCCGTGGAATCTGAGTCATACGGGCTTTAATATAATGCTTCGAAGCATGGGACATCAGGTTCCATCACCACTCAGGTTCAGGAAGGGACATTCAACTTTTTATTAACAGTACACATTATTTATAGTAAAACGGTTCAATTGGAGCCAATACAGTAGGCGTAACGGGTGAAAAGAGAGAGATAAGAACACATGTACGTAACAGGAGGTGTGTAAGAAGGCGTACACATGGGCGTGCACTGGACATGTCAGAGAATCGTCACATAAAACGTCACAAGTGGGTGGATGCTTAGTGAAAGTTTGCAGAGTCGGCAGAAACCTCTAACCTATATGCGCGCGCAGCTGAGCATGACGTGTAACCGGGGAGAACTGGGGGCTTTGACTTTTGCACGAGTAGAGGAGACTGGTGTCTGGGGTGTCAGAACGACCTGCACCTATAGCATATCTGATATCGTATGTTTTGAGGATGTAATGTCTGGAGTAAAAGGTCTCTCGGGCAGAGGCCGTTCAACACTGAATGCGAGTGCGTGCAAAGGGATCTTCATGTAGAGTGCGGGGGCCATGAGCCTACCATGGTAACTGGAGCAGTAAATTACTTGCATGGAGACAGGAAGGCAGGGCCCTTTGCTCTGCAGCCGGGAATATGTTTACCTATTTCACTAGACTGGAATGTGTTTTCGAGGAGGCTGGACAGATAACTTGTAGGTAAAACATCATCTTGGCAAGCGAACCAGGCCGAGCAGGGCACCGCTCGTCTGAGGCAGGAAGTAAGGCAAGGGTCAGGGATGCATACAGCTTTCAGAGACAGGAGAGAAGAGACTCGGGGCCTCGTTTAAGGGCCTAACTCGACTGGGCCAGAAAACGTGGACGAAAACGTGAAAGTGCACCATGTAAAGACGTTGGCACCGTAGGTCTAGAAACCTAATTAACGGGATATTTATACATGGTTGGATAGCTGACATGTTAACGTTGGACGCAAATGTATTGGCGTCTCTCTAGCATGAACAGAAAAGAAGTTACACGACATACAAGGAACATGGGTGCATGGATAGGGTGCGAGTAGGGGGACACTTTGGCTACCTGAAAATTTCTATTACCTCATTCCCTCCTTGGCCCCTACTTCACCCGTTAGGATATATCTATATTCATGAGACCATCTATCTGTTCATATAACATCATTTGTTCATCTTTTATCATTCGGGAACGGGAACTTGGACCTGGAATACAGGCTGTGGCGCACAAGCCGCAAATCGCTGGCCCACATTGCAGACAGAGACAACAACTGAATACTATAACCAATATTATACCTAGGAATGATAGCAATTTCCATCCCCAAGCGGATATCACACTCCAGAGCCAACCGGACCAAGTCCAGGTGCCTGGATTCTGGTGAATCAGGTGAGCTATTTCATGAAGCCTAGTAATAGCCTTATACACGGATGGCGCGTTATTAGGAATAAACACGCAACAACTGGATCCGATGACTCTACAAGCCCCGCCCCTATCGGCCAGGATGACGTCAAGGACAAGGCGATTTTGAAGAACAACAAGTCTCATAGCAGATTGCTCTTCGGTCAAGTTACCTAATGCAGAAGTAGTCTCGTTCACTACTGCTTCCAAAGTTCTCGTTAATTTGCGTATCAATTTACTATTCTGGACAGGACCTACGAAAAAAAAGAATCCTTTATTGAAATCTGTATATTCCTCCCATGTTGTTTCAGTCTGGTCGACAATCGGGGTCTTGATCTCCCTTCTATGTCTGACATGTACAAGACGTGAATTTCTATGATAATCAGATGGGGCTAGAAAAACAGGTGGCAGGAGGAACGCAATATAACACGTCCCATCCCAATCAGGGGGCAGATGAACATAAGCTGTATGTCCACAAATAAAATAAGAATGGCGTGAGGCTTTGAAAGTAGACTTTCCTTTATCACTGAATTCGACCACAGTATTACAATCACTATGTCCTAGATGTACTGAACCATTCTTTCTGACGCATAATTCACCTTTCACTGGCAAAACTGAAATAGACGGCAAGTCCGAATTAGTCTCAGACTGCACATTCAGGATCATGAGGTTAAGTGTAAAATTACCTAATCCATACACTTCATTTTCTAGATCGGTCCCTGTCCTTTGGGGAAGACCTTCTTGGTCTGGGAAACATATTTTATTCATGACTGTATTCAGGTTCCCCCATATCCAATTACCTTGAGAAACCTTGGACTTACTATCTAGGGAAGACATTAAAGTAAACCATGCACCACATGAACCATTATGTGTGAACGGGTAAGGAAAGAGAGGCAGAGCTCCCTTGTATTTCTGGTAAGGTGGGAGTCGGCCACATACCCAACAATTAGTGGCATTGCTGGTCTTGTGAGTATGATGTAACATACGGATGAATGTATTGTTGCGCATTGCTAATCAATAGGAAAGTTCGTGTGGAGGCAGGTCGCTGAAAGTGTGCTCTGCGGAATCATTAGAAGAAGCGTGTACATGTGAATTTAAAGGAAAGAAATCATGTAACCAGAAGCTTGCACATATTATCAAAATGCTCAGAAGAAACATGAGAATTAATGCAATTATGCATCTGCTGTGTAAAACTTTACAGTATTTTTTTCTTTTTTCGTTACGTCTATCTCTCTGACTACTGGGGTCTATCTTATTCATGTCAGAAACCTGTCTAACCGCTTCACCCGAGGGGGACTTAAACAATTAAACGCTGTCTGACTTACTAGACCTCAACTTGGTACGGTACTCCTCTTGGGGAGTTTTCTCTAGCAGGGGGAGTTTAGAGTCAATGTCCGGAAGGGGGCAGTCCTTAATCCCAGTATCTGGACACAGTCCATGAATCTTCTTTATGTGGCTGGAATGCAACCAGCCTTTTCTTCCTTCCAGCTTGACCGCGGTCCTCGTCGTCATCAAAACCAACTTAGGCTGTTTCCACCTCGGCTCCAGCGGACTTTTCCTGTCGAAATTCCTCACGAGGACGTGCTCGCCGGGGACAACGTCATGCGGTTTCACTTGAGTGTTGTCTGGGAAGGCAGCGGCGACCTGTGAACGACAAGATTGTAGTGCAGACATCAAGGAGGCCAAGTAATCTGTCAGCATAGTACTGTCAACATCTGTGATTTTCTTTGGCATAGGCGTACCCCACATATTGGGAGGCCGCCCAAAAATTATTTCATAAGGAGACAATCCTGTCCTAGAATGGGCTACCATACGCATATAGAAGAGTGCAACTGGCAATGCTACGATCCAATCTACACCTTTTTCTGCACATATTTTTGCTAGGCGTGTTTTCAGGGTCTGATTATGTCTCTCTACGAGACCAGCTGCTTCAGGGTGTCGTACACAGTGGAACTTCCACTGGTAACCTAACAGGAGTGAAACCTGCTTCATGAGCTCGGACGATAATGGCTGTCCATTATCTGAATACACGACACGGGGCAAGCCGTATCGCGGGAAAAATTCACGAACCATCTGCTTGGCAGTGGTCGCGGCAGTGTAATCTGGGACTGGATATGCTTCTGTCCATCGGGAAAGGGCACATACAACTACGAGGACATATTTAAATCCTCTACATCTGGATATAATCCATCTGGAGGACTTCAAAAGGATGATCGGGAGGGTGGAAACCACCTTGTTCCACGGGAACACCTTTGCCTGGATTGAACTGACAACAGATCATGCAAGTACGCACTTTCTGTTTTGCTGCTGCTCGTAAATGTTTATTGAACCAGAGGTTTTGAATGCTGTCTAACATGGCTTTTTCTCCTAAGTGTGCTGGACTATGTGCTGTGTTAATGATTACTTGAACCATAGAGTCGGGGAGGAACCATGTGGCTCTTCCCTTCGTCATCCATCCCTGATCTGTCTGGATCCCTCCTTGTTCAGTCCATTTCTTGATTTCATCGGGAGTAGCATGTGTCTGTATGTCGAGCACGTCTAGAATGGGATCCTTCACTGTCATACAATGTGTCTGTGATATTACGTCAGTCTTTGTCATGTCCGTTGGGATGTCTGTCTGAGCTGTGAGTTTGGCTGTTCGGTCTGCCAGATCGTTACCCTGAGAAATAGTGTCGGTAACTTTAGTATGTGCTTTGCATTTCATAACGGCTATGGCTGTAGGCAAGTGTATTGCTTCTAACAGAGCTTGAATAAGGGGACCATGTTGAATCTTGGTACCGTGAGAAGTTAAAAAACCTCTTTCTTCCCAAAGAACACCGAAGTCGTGAACGACTCCGAATGCATACTGTGAATCTGTGTATATGTTTACTTTCTTGTTCTTGGCTAGTATACAGGCTTGGGTCAGAGCGATGAGCTCTGCTGCTTGGGCAGACAGTGTGTCAATGCGATGTGTTTCTAAGACTTCAGTTTCGGTGGTCACCGCATAGGCGGCCACTAACTCTCCTGTACTTGTTCTCATACATGAACCATCCACGTAAAGTGTCAGGTCTGGATCGGGTAATGCAATGTCTGTCAAGTCTTGTCTGGGCTTCGTTACTGTATTGATGACTTCTACGCAGTCATGTGGTGTCGGGTCAATCGTGCTCGAGGGTAACAATGTGGCAGGATTTAGTATGTTGCAGCGTCTGATTTCTATGTGTGGCTGAAACAATGTCAATTCGTATCCAGTCAGTCTTGCTATGGTCAGATGCTGAGTCTGGGTTCGGTTCAAAAGAACTTCCACGGAATGTGGAACTTGTACTGTCAGGGGATGTCCTAATACTATTGAATCGCTTTGTCTGATTGCTAGGGCTGTTGCTGCAACTGATTTGAGGCACGCAGGCAGAGCCTGGGCCACTGGATCCAATGTACTCGAAAAATAAGCACAAGGCTTATGGTGTCCTGCTTGATCTTGTGTGAGAACAGATAATGCTGTGCCATCGCGTTCTGTAACAAAAAGTGTAAAAGGCTTGCTGTAACATGGTGTCGCTAAAACAGGTGCCTGACATAAGGCTTTCTTTAACTCGTCAAAAGCTTGTGTGTGTTCCTGAGTCCAAGGGAGGACAGTCGAAGTCGCTGCCTCCTGTGTTGTCAACTGTATGAGTGGTTTAGCTAGAAATGCATACTGGGGAATCCATTGTCTGCAGTACGAGGTGAGGCCAATGAAGGCCCGTACCTCCTTTTGTGTCTTGGGTTGTGGCAGATGTGCAATTAACTGGATACGGTCTGGTGTCAGTTGTCTCCCCCATTTGGACAGCAAGTGCCCAAGGTATACCACTTGCTGGGCACAGAATTGTAGCTTCAAAGGGGACACTTTATGCCCCTTTTCGGCCAAGAAACATAGGACAATCAGTGACGCGCGTTCGCAGTCACGTTCGGTCCGTGCAGTTATCAACAAATCATCTACATATTGGAGCAGAGCAGTGTCAGCAGGCATGTGAATACTGTCTAGTTGTCTTTTCAGGGCTTGACTGTAAATACTGGGACTTTCCGTGAACCCTTGAGGTGCACGTGCAAATTTAAAACTTCGGCCATTTAATGAGAAACCGAACAAAAATTGGCTTTCCGGATGAATGGGGACACTAAAGAAGGCGTTCTTAAGATCAATTACAGTAAAGAACGCAGCTTCGGAATCAATGGCAGTCAACAAAGAAGATATGTCTGGCACTACTGGGTACTGGGGAACGATGCATTTATTGAGCTTGCGAAGATCGATCACCAGTCTGTAGACTGGAGGTGCATTTGGGTCGGTTCGTTTAAGAATCGGAATGATTGGGGAATTACATACATTGGAGTCAGTTTCTATAACTACTCCTTGGGCAATCAATTCATCAATAATTTTCAATAAGGCCACTACAGCCTCTGGGGGCAATTTGTATTGTCGGATTCGGGGCAGTACAACACCTTGCTTGAGAGTGACACGATAAGGTGTGATGTGCATACATCCTACATCAGTTGGACCTTTTGCCCATAAATGTGCTGGTACATTTTTCAATCTTGGATCAAAATCACGTAACACATAGTGACCCTTAAAGTCACGTAAGAACAATCTCACTCTTTCCGGAGAACAACATATCACAGCTCCTAAAGCTTTCAACGTTTTAATGCCAAGCAGATTTTCAGGACATGCTTTCGTAAGTAACAGGTCAGTAGTGCGTGATAATGGACCAACTTCAAGAGAAACTGGCTTTGACACTTCATTAACAATAGGCTTTCCTGAAAAACCCAGGGAAACATTCTGTGAGCCTGAGAGGGGTGCCCCTGGAACTTCGTCATGACTGATGGTCGTTCTACTTGCCCCTGTGTCAATCAAAAATTTTCTGTCCTTCCCTAATACCTGACTATGTACATAGGGACCATCTTGATCTACAGGAACCTCAATAAGAGGCAAGCCAACCTCCCTCTCTAGGCTGTTTCATGTGTACTGCTGGTAATCGGGGTAATCTGACTGTGCATACTGGTACATTTGTTGCGAGACATGTTGAGTGGCAGCAATAGGCTGTGGTTGGGGTTGGGGTACAGCTACTGTCTGTGGAGCTTGCTGTGGTGGCTGTTGGGTATTCTGTGGGATATGCTGTGGGACGTGTTCCTGTCTAGGAGGACGCGGCCTTTCTTTCGTCCTCCCGGTAGAAATATTGTGTTTCAAAACCAAACATTCATTAACATAGTGACCTGGCGGTTTGCAGTAATTGCAATTCCCTTTAACGGGAGCTGCAGACTGACCTGGAGGTGCTGTACCCTTTCTTTGACCGTCTGCTGGAACAGTTTGGGCTACTAGTACTTTCATTTTCGTGTCTTTCATACGTCTCTGTTCATGTTCATGTTCCTCTCTAATTCGGTTCTGGTGGTACTGTAACATTTGCAACATTTGGGAAGGTGTATTTGCTTGCCATGTGCTCTCGACTTTCAATACTCTATTCTTAACCTGTGGTAAGGAATTCTCGACTAATTTGGTCACAAAAAGATGTGGATATGATTCACTACTTGTTTTCAGGCCACTGTTAATAACAAAACATTTCTCAAATCTGGAATAAAAATCACTAGTGTCTTCGTCCTGTTTCTGTTTGCAGGCTGAGATTGCATCCCAGTCTTCCTTTTTAGTTGTCAATAATCTCGGCAAAACCTGTACTAATAATCCTGGTAATGCTTTAGTTTTGTCCCCAAGACCTAAACCTGGGGTACGTCTTGTTTCTTCATCTTCTAATTCAGTCCAGTTAATCTTTTTATCTCCCACCTCCCATTCTTTTTCTTTGAGTTTCTCGTAGATGCCTGCAGGTAACAGTACTTTTAACATTTTCATAATATCGGGATATGTGTAATCTCCCATGAGTAGCATGTCTTTTAATTCACGGTGAAACCCTGCTGGATCTTTATCATGACAAGGCACTATTTTCTTCATTTCCAATAATTCCATTTTACTTAAGGGCGTGTATACAAATACACTTTGAAGCGCACCCCCTGGAGTCGTCTGTACGGGATGAACTTCTCGTAAGGGATTCTGTCTGTCTATGTGAAAAGGATGGGTTACTGGGGGTGGAACGGGAACAAAATGTGGAGTCAAAAATGTTCTGTATTTATGACGTTGTTCAAGAATCGCATTAATCAAATCGGTACCTAGACCTCTCCATCTATTCAGGAGTAATTCATCTAATATATTGTATAGGGGACCTGGATCAGAATGCTGACTCTCATATAGCATAATGATATGCTGGATCATGTACATACCAGCTAAACGTTGTTCAGTTGGAGTAAGACTCAGAAATGTTTGCGCTACTGAATCATCTTTATATACGCTCTTATTATCAGCCCACTGTACTGCGGACCGTGCTAGTTCTTGTTCACGCATTGTACTAAGTTCGTTGTAACCTACTCTTTCTTTTAAGATTTTATCAGTGGCTTGGAATAAATGTTCAAGAGAAAATTTTTCTGGTATGGGAGTAAGAAAACGTCTTATTTTCTAGGCGTATAGGTCTGTCGAAAGGTCTATCAAAAGAATACTGTTTAGGGAGTTTCACTCTACCTACGTACGCCATCATCTCGGGGGGTCTGACTCTTCTAACCCATTCTCTTCCTCTTCTTCCTCGGTTTCGCTCTCTTTCTCGACTCCCCTAGCTTCTTTCTCTTTTTCATGCATTATTACTATTTCTTTGCGGATCTTTCTGTACATGGCATCTATGCAATTTTGTTTATCATGTTTACAATCTGCAATATTATTACTCCATTTCATCAACACGTCCATCTCTTCTTTGACAGCACCTGGCCGATCTCGTTCCCTTATCAAACAATTAATCAAAAACCGTAAGATCATACTTTGTGTCTCAACCTTCTGATATGCCATGGCCTCGCGAATACATTCTGGTCCCTCCCCTGTTCTAATAAAATGATATATTTTATCTAGATGGTCAGTCATTTCTGGTAAAAGCATCAAATATCCTGTAGCGCGTCGTAGACGTAAAGAGACTAACATCATGTCTCCTTCCTGGCCGGGTACTGGATCATATCTACAATCAGTCAAGAATTGTCTAAGGGTTTCGAGTGCAGCCGCTCTCGGTGTACGTTGCATTGCGAATTCTCTGGATGTCATTCGTTTAACTGGAGGCGGGGTGCGAAAGTAGCCTTCAGCACCTCCTGAAGCGTGGGCATGTACTGACTGGGCAGTGGCTGCAGATGTAGTAGCGGGTAAAGGTGGCAATTGGACCGAAGGTGGGCTCTGTGCCACATCTGTCGCGAAAGGATTAAGGGGACCAATAGTAGGTGGGACCGTAACGGTAGCAGTAGCAATAGGGGAAGTAACAGGCACTGGAAGCGTGACTTGGGAACGTGGAGGGGTCGTGGCTTGGACAGCGGATTGAACAGTCGGAGCAGACTGCTGTGCATTATTAACGGGTGGCACGGGCATATTAGTATATGCTGGAGCTACATCATCCAAATAGGAAGAAAGGAAAATGTCTGCTGCGGTTTGTTTATGACGGAGTTTAGTTGGGACCAATGGTGGCGGCAAGTTACGGGGTACTTCCGGGGTCGCCTTAGGCAGGCCCTCGGCAAGAACTGGATACAGTCCTGTAATAAGTGCATTTCTCTGTCTGTCTTGTTGTTCTATTCTGACTCGTTCTCCTTCTTCTAGTAACTCTTTTTCTCTGGCTTTTTCGGATTCTTCTCTGCTTCTCTCTGCTTTCCTGATTTCCTTTTCATTTCGTCTATACGCTTCTTTACGCCATAATTCTATGGCATCTTTCTGGGATTGTCTGGCTTTCTTTTTCCACAATGCTTCTTCTACTCTCATGATGCAATCGGCACCCTATGTCCCTGAGACAGGCCATCTATACTTCTCTTCCAGACCCTTAGTGTAGTCTGCCCATAAATCTAGGTACAGTATGGCATCTAAGCCATGCTTATTATACATAAAATGTCCAGGAGTGTCCCTAGGCGGGACTGGAACTGCTTCTTCTAATATCCCTTGCCTGGTTCCTATCTGACGTAACTTTGAAAACAGCGGCATGGTCGGATTACTTTAAACGTGGACACAGTAAAACACAGTAATGAATAGCAAAACAATCATTCATACCACAACATTAAAACACATAAAAAAAACATGTTACCTGATACATAGAGAACACATAAAAGCGAGACTGACACTCGAGTTGCAACACTAGAATACTGAATCACTGGATTACTAGATGCACTGCTAAAACAGTACAGACCGGTCCCATAAAGAGACACGTCGGACCGTATCCACCTAAGTGAACACGTACGGACCAGGTCTGTGTACCCAGACCTGTCTTGACCGGGAACAAATTAATGAACCCGTCTAGATGCGTTCCCAATAACGGTACTCACCGGGAAGCAGAAACTGAAGGCCTCGGAAACTGGACTGGACTGGACTGCGTCAGGTGACGATTCTCCTACGCATGCGCATCGGAACAGGTGGGCCTCTGGACACCTCGGACTTTGTTCTCTCGACTAGGGGCTCTGGTCGGGATCCTCCGCATTCCTCACCGCCTCGTCTGGATGCTGGGCCGCAGTCACCGTCTCCTCCGTAGGCCCGAGGGAGAATAGCAGGAAAACCCGCGGAAGTGCACTTGTTCTGTCGCAGCCGCAGAAGGGGTCAAGGCCTGCGGGTCATCACCGGCGAGTGGGGAAGGGGGGGGGGGGGGGGGAGGTACCTGTTCGGGCGCCAAATTATGTGGTAAATTAATTTTACCTAATCATTTTTCCATATAATTATCAATACAAGACAGCTCATTCAAATGAGAGGCAGAGTCCGTGGAATCTGAGTCATACGAGCTTTAATATAATGCTTCGAAGCATGGGACATCAGGTTCCATCACCACTCCGGTTCAGGAAGGGACATTCAACTTTTTATTAACAGTACACATTATATATAGTAAAACGGTACAATTGGAGCCAATACAGTAGGCGTAACGGGTGAAAAGAGAGAGATAAGAACACATGTACGTAACAGGAGGCGTGTAAGAAGGCGTACACATGGACGTGCACTGGACATGTCAGAGAATCGTCACATAAAACGTCACAAGTGGGTGGATGCTTAGTGAAAGTTTGCAGAGTCGGCAGAAACCTCTAACCTATATGCGCGCGCAGCTGAGCATGACGTGTAACCGGGGAGAACTGGGGGCTTTGACTTTTGCACGAGTAGAGGAGACTGGTGTCTGGGGTGTCTGAACGACCTGCACCTATAGCATATCTGATATCGTATGTTTTGAGGATGTAATGTCTGGAGTAAAAGGTCTCTCGGGCAGAGGCCGTTCAACACTGAATGCGAGTGCGTGCAAAGGGATCTTCATGTAGAGTGCGGGGGCCATGAGCCTACCATGGTAACGGGAGAGGTAAATTACTTGCATGGAAACAGGAAGGCAGGGCCCTTTGCTCTGCAGCCGGGAATATGTTTACCTATTTCACTAGA
The DNA here is from genome assembly GCF_964263255.1 of Lissotriton vulgaris. Classification (NCBI taxonomy): domain Eukaryota; kingdom Metazoa; phylum Chordata; class Amphibia; order Caudata; family Salamandridae; genus Lissotriton; species Lissotriton vulgaris. The sequence goes on along the minus strand of NC_141689.1, from coordinate 716,905,259 downwards.
CTGGAATGTGTTTTCGAGGAGGCTGGACAGATAACTTGTAGGTAAAACATCATCTTGGCAAGCGAACCAGGCCGAGCAGGGCACCGCTCGTCTGAGGCAGGAAGTAAGGCAAGGGTCAGGGATGCATACAGCTTTCAGAGACAGGAGAGAAGAGACTCGGGGCCTCGTTTAAGGGCCTAACTCGACTGGGCCAGAAAACGTGGACGAAAACGTGAAAGTGCACCATGTAAAGACGTTGGCACCGTAGGTCTAGAAACCTAATTAACGGGATATTTATACATGGTTGGATAGCTGACATGTTAACGTTGGACGCAAATGTATTTGCGTCTCTCTAGCATGAACAGAAAAGAAGTTACACGACATACAAGGAACATGGGTGCATGGATAGGGTGCGAGTAGGGGGACACTTTGGCTACCTGAAAATTTCTATTACCTCAGCCTCCCCCCGGAGATCCCCTTTCTAACAATGATGATATGGGTGACACTGACGATTTGGCAGACCTCTTTCAAATTGTTGATCCTCCTTCTCCTAAGAAAGCTAGACTTGACGCCTTTGCATCTCAACCCGTCCTTGACGTGGAAGGCAATCCTATGTTTGACCCCTCTACTATCCGACACCCCAATTCTACAGAATGGTTCTCCTCCCCACATGTGGGTGAATATATTTCCTCAAAGCTTCGTCTTCCCCTTGACAAATCTGTCAGAAGGAGTGACAGTAATGTGAGAAGGTAAGGAAGGCTTAGGGCATTCAGATTTGAGCTTAGCTCTATCGATCAACCTCTCCTTACTTTCTTTTCAAAATTTGGCAAAGACCCTCGTAAGGGCGTTGACAGAGCTTGGTCCACTTGTCAGGACAAATTACTGGATGTTGTTGGTCCCTTGGCCCGGGTGCTGGGCATGGCGGAGACAGCTCGCCTTGAGGGTTCTGATCTCAATCCTGAAGATATTTCTCTATGGCTTCAAAGATCCTTTTGTCTGTTGGGTAATGCCAACGCTGCCATTATTCACGAACGCCGCGAGGGCTTGCTGATCAAGTTGGATCCGAAGTTGGCGAACCTGGCTTCCCAGGATCCTGGTGTGAAGGCGGATGGTCTTCTATTTGGCGTTTCCCTCGTCAAGGACCTCAGTCGCTATGTCTCTACCTTTGCCTCTTTAGACAAAGCCCAATTCTCCATTAAAAAAGTCTTCGCCCCTCAGGTTTTTGGCAGGGCCGGCAGAGGTTATCAAAACCAAGGCCAAGGTTCCAGAGGTGCAGCCAATTCCGGCTATCCGGAATACAAGCCACAGTTCTACCCCCAGCGTGGCCGTGGCTTCCGGGGCCGAGGACAAAAAGGCTTCCGCAACAGCAATGCCAATTCTCAAGGTAAGCCCCTCACCTCCAATCGGAGGTAGTCCGCCTCTATTTCTTCACAAGTGGAGGACTCTCACAGCGGACCCTTGGGTTCTCAATTCTGTCCAAGGTTATCTCATAGAATTCTACGCTCCTCCTTTCCAGGATACTTTTCCTCATCCTCTGGTTTTTTCCGCAGACGTAGCTCTGCTTGTTTCACAAGAAATTCAAATTCTTCTCCTCAAACGAGCTATCCTAAAAGCTCCCTTCGATCCCTCAGGTTTCCTAAGCTCTCTTTTTGGTCCAGAAAAAAAAAAAAAGGTTCGTCCTGTGATCAATCTCAAATGGTTCAACCAGTTCGTGGTTTATCGGCATTTCAAGATGGAGACCATTATCCATCTCAGAGACACCTTACGTCCATCGGATTGGATGGTCAGACTAGACCTGCAAGATGCCTATCTCTTGATTCCCATTCACGAATCTCACACGAAATACCTTCAATTTCAGTGGCTCTGTGTCACTTACAGCTTTTGTTCGCTTCCTTTCGGTCTTTCTTCCGCTCCTTGGTGCTTCACCAAGGTGATGAAACCTGTTGTGTCTTACCTTCGGTCCCTAGGTATTTGTCTTATCATTTATCTGGACGATATTCTACTTATGCACGCCGACAAACAGTCTCTTCTTGCCAACCTCGGCGTTACTCAGTCTCTTCTCCTCGATCTCGGCTTCTTGATCAATTCAGAAAAATCCATGTTACTTCCATCTCAAAGTATAGAGTTTCTGGGTTTCCGAGTGGATTCTTCCACCGCTTCGCTTTACCTTCCACAATCCAAAGTCACTGCCATTCGATCAGAGATACGTCACGTTCTCCAACTCTCCGAAGTGTCTCTTCGCTCCCTTGCAAGATTAGTGGGGCTTCTATCAGCGTCTATTCAAGCCATCTTTCCCGGTCCTCTTCACTATCGCACTCTGTAACGCTTGAAGATAAGACCTCTCCGCAAAGGACTGTCGTATTCAGATCTCATTCAGCTAGACCTAGAGTCCCGCCTTGAACTTCAATGGTGGATCGACCATTTAGATGCGTGGAACGGAAGGACGATCTTCGCTACGGCCCCAGATCTTGTCTTAGAATCAGATGCCAGTCTGTCGGGTTGGGGCGCCCGATATGGTTCAATCTTGACTGGAGGTACATGGTCTCCAGAGGAGTAGTCATTGCACATCAATTGTTTAGAGATGCTGGCAGGCTCCTTTGCAATCCGCAGCCTGGCAAAAAACAAGGCAAGTTGTTCCATTCTTCTTCGGATGGACAATGTTTCTGCGGTCCGCTACATAAACCATCTCGGTGGCACAAAATCCAAGCCACTCGTGGAACTTGCAAAGAGCCTTTGGGAATTCTGTCTCCAACACAAACTGTCTCTTCAGGCGGAGTACCTGCCAGGTAATCTAAACGCCATAGCAGATTGGCACTCTCGTTATCTTAGAGATTCAAGCGATTGGAAGCTTCTTACCTCCGTCTTTCTTTCTCTCTCCCGGAAATGGGGACCTTTCTCTATCGATCTTTTTGCTTCCCGTCTCTATTCCCAACTTCCCGCTTTCTTCAGTTGGCGACCGGATCCTCTTGCTCTGGCGACTGATGCCTTCCTTCAGGATTGGTCCCTGATCCTCAATTATGCTTTCCCTCCTTTCCTGATGATCAACAGGGTGCTTGCTCAAGTCCGACGTCAGTCGACCTCCTTGGTGCTTTCAGCCCCTTTCTGGCAAGCTCAATTCTGGTTTCCTTGACTCCTGGAGCTGACAGTGGACTTTCCGGTTCTCCTTCCTTTCAGCGAAGATCTTCTTCTAGACCCACTGGGTCTTCCCCACGCCATGATTCTGGACCAATCCCTTGTTCTTTCAGCTTGGAAAATTTCCGGTCTTCCTCTTCTGACATCATCGTTTCACAGGAAGCTTCGATCTTTATCAGTCAAGCCTGGGCCCCTGGCACTTCCAGAGCCTACAAGTCAGCTTGGACTTTATGGTCAGGCTGGTGTCTGGAACGGTCTGTCGATCCCTTTTCAGCCCCTCTAAGTTTTGTGGTTAACTTCTTGGCCTCAGAAGCTAGCGCGGGTAAATCTTACTGCACTGTTAACCTTTACAGATCTGCTATATCTCTAAACCACTGACCCATTGACAATAAGCCGGTAGGTTCTCATCCTTTGGTGCGTCGTCTTCTCCGAGAAGTCAGATTCTCGAAACCTCCGTTGGCTAAGTATTCAGTTTTATGGGATGTTACTTTGGTTTTCAAATTGTTTATTTCATGGCCTGACAATGATGCTCTCTCTCTCAAAATGCTTTCAGCCAAACTTACCATGCTTTTGTGCTTAATATCAATCAAACGTGTTTCTGATGTAAAAGCTTTGGATTTGTCTTCCAGACAATTTTCACCTTCTGGTGTTTTGTTTCAGGTTCACAGGCGTACCAAAACCAATTTACAATCTGTGTTTTATCCCTATTTCCCTTCCCAACCTCAGCTCTGTGTTGGTCAATGTCTCAAATGTTATGAACAAAAAACTGCTGATCTCAGGACCTCCTCTCATTCGCAATTGCTCATTTCTTTTCGCAAACCCCATCATCCTGTGTCCTCTGCCACGCTCGCCCGTTGGGTGCGTTGGATTATGTCCCTTGCGGGCATTGACATTACCGCCTTTGGTGCTCACTCCGCTAGGGGTGCTATGGCCTCTAAAGCCTTTTGGGCAGGCTCTCGTTTTGAGGAAACAGAAATTTTTAGGTAAACCTATGTGTCCCCCACTCGCACCCCATCCATGCACACGTGTCCCATGTATGTCATGTAATTCCTTTTCCGTGCCTGCTAGAAAGACGCAAATACATTTGCGTCCAACGTTAACATGTCAATTATACAGTTCTCCAAGAAAATCACGTTAATTAGGCTTCTAGGCCTATGGTGCCAACGGCTTTACATGGTGCACTTTTGAATCTCGCACACGTTTTCCTCCATGTTTTCTGGCCCAGTCGAGCCAGACCCTTAATCGAGGCTCCGAGTTCTTTTCCGCCTCTGAAAGCTGCCGTTTAGGTATGCATCCCTGACCTCTGCCTTACTTCCTGCTCAGACGAGCGGTGTCCGGCTCGGCCTGGTCTGCTTGCCAAGACGATGTTTTACCTACAAGTTATCCGCTCAGCCTCCTCGAAAATACATTCCAGTCTAGTGAAATAGGTAAACATATTCCCGGCTGCAGAGCAAAGGGCCCTGCCTTCCTGTCTCCATGCAAGTAATTTACTGCTCCCGTTACCATGGTAGGCCCATGGCCCCCGCACTCTACATGAAGATCCATATGCACGCACTAGCATTCAGTGATGAACGGCCTCTGCCCGAGAGACCTTTTACTCCAGACACTACATCCTCAAAACATAAGATATCAGATATGCTGTATGTGCAGGTCGTTCTGACATCCCAGGCATTAGTCTCCTCTACTAGTGCTAAAGTCAAAGCCCCAGCTCCTCCAGTCATGCTCAGTTGCGCGCGCATCTGTAATAACAAATTTCTGCTGATTCTGCAAATCTACCCTAAAGCATCCACCCACATGTGATGTTTCTTGTGACGATTCTCTGACATGTCAAGTACACGCCTCCTGTTACGCACATGTGTTCTTATCTCTCTTTTTTCACCTGTTACGCCTACTGTATTCAATTCAAGTATACTGTTTTACTATATATAATGTGTGATGTTAATAAATGTTGAATGTCCCTTCCTGAACCTTAGTGGTGATGGAACCCGATGTCCCATGCTTCGAAGCATTTCATTAAAGCCCGTATGACTCAGATACCACAGACTCTGCCTCTCATTTGATTGAGCTATCCGTATTGACATTTAATGTATTCAAAAATTGTACAGTAAATTTATTTACCACATAATCTGGCGCCCGAACAGGGACCCCCCCTTTCCCCACTCGCCGGCGATGTACCGCAGGCCTTGACCCCTACGGACCCCTGACGGAACCAGTGCACTCCTGCGGGTTTTCCTGCTATCTTCCTCAGGCCCACGGAGGAGACGGAGACTGCGACCCGGCATCCAGACGAGGCGGTGAGGAATGCGGAGGATCCCGACCAGAGCCCCTAGTCGAGAGAGCAAGGTCCGAGGTATCCGGAGGCCCACCTGTTCCGAGGCGCATGCGTAGTAGCAGCCAGACGTCGTAGCAGACCAGTCCAGTCCAGTCCAGTTTCCGAGGCCTTCAGTTATTGCTTCCCGGTGAGTACCGTTGTTGGGAACGCATTTAGACGGGTTCATTAATTTGTGCCCGGTCAAGACAGGTCTGGGTACACAGACCTGGTCCAGACGTGTTCATTTAGGTGGACACGGTATGACGTGTCTCTTAATGGGACCGGTATTGTCTGTACTGTTTTAGCAGTGCATCTAGAAATTCAGTGATTCAGTATTCTAGTATTGTATCTCGAGATTTCAGTATTCATGTGTCTTCTATGTACCAGGTAATATCCGTCTGAAATGTTTTAATGTGGTTTAATGTCGTGGTATGAATGACTGTTTTGCTATTCATTACTGTGTTTATTTGTGTTCACGTTTAAAGCAATCCGAAAATGCCACTGTTCTCGAAATTACGTCAGTTAGGAACTAGGAAAGGGATACTCGAAGAAGCAGTTCCTGTCCCGCCTAGGGACACTCCCGGACATTTTATGTACCACAAACATGGCTTAGATGCCATACTGTACCTAGATTTGTGGGTGGACTATACAAAAGACCTGGAAGAGAAATATAGATGGCCTGTCTCAGGGACATGGGATGCTGATTGCATCATGAGAGTAGAAGAAGCATTATGGAAAAAGAAAGCCAGACAATCCCAGAAGGATGCCATAGAATTATGGCGTAAAGAAGCGCATAGAAGAACAGAGAAAGAACTCAGGAAAGCAGAGAGGAGTAAAGAAGAATCCGAAAGAGCTAGAGAAAAAGAGTTACTAGAAGAAGGAGAACGAGTCAGAATAGAACAACAAGACAGACAAAGAAATGCCCTTATTACAGGCATGTATCCTGTTCTCGCCGAGGGCCTGCCCAAGGCGACCCCGGAAGTACCCCGTAACTTGCCACCACCATTGGTCCCGACTAAATTACGTCATAAACAGACCGCAGCAGACATTTTCCTTTCCTCTTATTTAGATGATGTAGCTCCAGAGTATACCAATGTACGAATACCACCTGCACCTGCTATTAATGCTCCTACTAATAATGTTCCTCAACAGTCTGTTCAGGATGACACGACCTCTCCCACTGTCCCTCCTGGTACTGTTCCTCCTGCCACTGGTCCTAGTAATCCTTTTGGCCACCTTACATTGCCACAAACATTGCCTGCTCCTATTACTACTTCACCTACCCGACCAGTTCCAACATTCCCACCGATGACACAGCCAGTTCATGCTTTTGCTTCCGCTTCAGGAGGCGCAACAGGAGGTCTCCCTGTCACCCCGCCTCAAGTAAAACGAACGACGCTTAGAGACCTAGCATTACAACGTACACCCAGGGCAGCGACATACGCAGCCCTTAAAGAGTACGTTACAGACTGCAGATATGACCCAGTACCAGGCGAAGACGGGATGGTACTATACTCACTACGTTTACGGCGCGTCGCAAACTATTTGGTTCTTCTGCCACATATGAAAACACATCTAGATAACATATATAATTTCATTAGAACAGGGGAGAGACCAGAATGCATTCAAGAGGCCATGGCACACAATAAGGTCGAGACACAAAGCATGATTTTACAGTTTTTGATAAATTGTTTGATAAGGGAACAAGATCGGCCAGGTAACAGCAAAGAAGAAATGGATATCCTGATTAAGTGGAGTAACAATATAGCTGACGGTAAACATAATACACAAGGTTGTATAGAAGCCATGTACAGAAAAATCCGTAAAGAAATTGTAATGATACACGAAAGGGAAAACGCAGCTAGGGAAGCTGAGAAAGATAACACCACAGAGGAAGAAGACGATTTATTGGATACAGAGGAAACCCGAGGAACAATAGCGTATGTAGGTAGAGCAAGACCTTTTGACAGACCCATTCGCCTAGAAAGCAAGAAACGTTTTCTTTCTCCCATACCAGAACAATGTTCTCTTGAACATTTATTTCAAGACACTGATAAAGTACTGAAACAACAAATAGGTTACAGTGAACTTAGTACTATGCGTGAACAAGAATTAGCCCGATCAGCAGTACAATGGGCTGGAAATAACTGTGTATATAAAGATGATTCAGTAGCGCAAACATTTTTGACTCTTTCCCCAGACGAACAGCGACTAGCTGGTATGTACATGATCCAGCATCTCATTATACTATATGAGAGTCAGCATTCTGATCCAGGTCCCCTATATAATATATTGGAAGAATTACTCCTAAAAAGATGGAGAGGCCTAGGTACCGATTTAATTAATACCATTCTAGAACAACGACACAAATACAGAACTTTTCTGACTCCACATTTTGTTCCTGTTCCACCTCCAGTAAGACAACCATTTTACATAGACAGACAGAATCCCTTACGAGAAGTTCACCCCGTCCAGGCCCCAAGGGGTGCGCTTCAACGAGTATTCGTATACACACCCTTAAGCAAAATGGAACTATTGGAAATGAAGAAAATAGTGCCTTGTCATGATAAAGATCCAGCAGGGTTTCACCGTGAATTAAAGGACATGTTACTCATGGGGGATTATACATATTGCGATATTCTTAAAATGTTAAAAGTATTGTTGCCCGCCGGTATTTACGAAAAGCTTAAAGAAAAAGAATGGGAGGTGGGAGATAAAAAGATTAATTGGACTGAATTAGAAGATGAAGAAAATACACGAATCCCAGGTACGGGTCTTGGGGACAAAGCTAAAGCATTACCAGGATTATTAGTACAGGTCCTGCCGAGGTTATTGGCAATTAAAAAGGAAGACTGGGATGCAATCTCAGCCTGCAAACAGAAACAAGACGAAGACACTAGTGATTTTTATTCCAGATTCGAGAAATGTTTTATTATTAATAGCGGTTTGAAAACAAGTAGTGAATCATATCCACATCTTTTTGTGACTAAATTAGTCGAGAATTCCTTACCACAAGTTAAAAACAGAGTTCTGAAAGTCGAGAGTACATGGCAAGCAAATACCCCTTCTCAAATGCTACAAATGTTACAGTACCACCAGAACCGAATTAGAGAGGAACATGATCATGAACAGAGACGTATGAAAGACACGAAAATGAAAGTACTAGTTGCTCAGTCTGTTCCAGCAGACGGTCAGAAAAAGGGTACAGCACCGTCAGGTCATTCTGCAGCTCCTGTTAAAGGGAATTGCAACTACTGTAAACAGCCAGGTCACTATATAAACGAATGTACTGTTCTGAAATATAATATTGCTACAGGAAGGACGAAAGAAAGACCGCGTCCTCCCAGACCAGAACATGTTCCACAGAATATTCCGCGGAATACGCAACCTCCACAGCATGCACAGCAAACAGTAGCAGTACCCCAACCCCAACCTATTGCTGCCACGCAACATGTTACACAGCAAATGTACCAGTATGCACAGTCAGATTACCCCGATTATCAGCAGTACTCATGAAACAGCCTAGAGAGGGAGGTTGGCTTGCCTCTTATTGAGGTTCCTGTAGATCAAGAGGGTCCCTATGTACATAGTCAGGTATTAGGGAAAGACATAACATTTTTGATTGACACAGGGCCGAGCAGAACTACCATCAGTCATGACGAGGTTCCAGGGGCACCCCTCTCAGGCTCACAGAATGTTTCCCTGGGTTTTTCAGGAAAGCCTATTGTTAACGAAGTGTCAAAGCCAGTTTCCCTAGAAGTTGGTCCATTGTCCCGTACTACAGACTTGTTACTTACGAAAGCATGTCCTGAAAATCTGCTTGGTATTAAAACGTTGAAAGCACTAGGAGCAGTGATATGTTGTTCTCCGGAAGGAGTGAGATTATTTTTACGTGATTTCAAAGGACATTATGTGTTGAGAGATTTTGATCCAAGATTGCAGAATGTACCACAGCATTTATGGGCGCAAGGTCCAACTGATGTAGGTTGTATGCACATTACACCTTATCGTGTTACACTCAAGCAAGGAGTTGTACTGCCCAGAATCCGACAATCCGACAGTAAGCAGCCTTACTGAAAATTATTGACGAACTGATTGCCCAAGGAGTAGTTATAGAAACTGATTCCAATGTATGTAATTCTCCAATCATTCCAATTCTTAAACGAACTGACCCAAATGCACCACCAGTCTACCGATTGGTGATTGACCTTCGAGAACTGAATAAATGCATCATTCCTCAGTACCCAGTAGTGCCAGACATCTCTTCCTTATTGACTGCCATTGATTCTGAAGCAGCGTTCTTTACTGTAATTGACCTCAAGAACGCTTTCTTTAGTGTCCCCATTCATCCGGAAAGTCAATATCTTTTCGGATTCTCTTTAAATGGCCGTAGCTTCAAATTTGCACGTGCACCTCAAGGGTTCACGGAAAGTCCTAGTATTTACAGTCAGGCCCTGAAACGACAACTAGACAGTATCCACATGCCTACTGACACTGCTCTGCTGCAATACGTTGATGACTTGTTGATGACAGCACGGACCGAACGGGACTGCGAGCGCGCATCACTGACTGTCTTGTATTTCTTGGCCGAAAAGGGGCATAAAGTGTCCCCTTCGAAGCTACAATTCTGTGCCCAGCAAGTGGTATACCTTGGGCACTTGCTGTCCAAGTGGGGGAGACAGTTGACATCAGATCGTATCCAGTTAATTGCACATCTACCACAACCCAAGACACAAAAGGAGGTACGGGCCTTCATTGGCCTCACTTCTTACTGCAGACAATGGATCCCTCAGTACGCATATCTAGCTAAACCACTCATACAGTTGACAACACAGGAGGCAGCGACTTCGACTGTCCTCCCCTGGACTCAGGAACATACACTTGCATTTGATGAATTGAAGAAAGCTTTATGTCAAGCACCAGTTTTAGCGACTCCATGTTACAGCAAACCTTTTATACTTTTTGTCACAGAACGCGATGGCACAGCATTATCTGTACTCACACAAGATCAAGCAGGAAAACACAAGCCTTGTGCTTATTTTTCTAGTACATTGGATCCAGTGGCCCAGGCTCTGCCTGCGTGCCTCAAATCAGTTGCAGCAACAGCTTTAGCAATCAGACAAAGCGACTCAATAGTGTTAAGACATCCCCTGACAGTACAAGTTCCACACTCAGTGGAAGTTCTTCTGAACCGTACCCAGACACAGCACTTGACTATAGCAAGACTGACAGGATATGAATTGACATTGTTTCAGCCACACATAGAGATCAGACGTTGCAATACATTAAACCCTGCCACATTGTTACCCTCGAGCACTATTGACCCGACACAGTATTGACGACTTCTACGCAGTCATGTGGTAACGAAACCCAGACAGGACTTGACAGACATTGCATTACCCGACCCAGACCTGACACTTTACGTGGATGGTTCATGCATGAGAACAAGCACAGGAGAGTTAGTGGCCGCCTATGCAGTGACCACTGAAACGGAAGTCATAGAAACACATCGTATTGACACATTGTCTGCTCAAGCAGCAGAACTCATTGCTCTGACCCAAGCCTGCATCCGAGCCAAGAGCCTGAAAGTAAACATATATACAGATTCACAGTATGCATTCGGAGTTGTTCACGACTTCGGTATCCTCTGGCAAGAAAGAGGTTTTTTAACTTCTCATGGCGCCAAGATACAGCATGGTCCCCTCATTCAAGCTCTGTTAGAAGCAATACACTTACCTGCATCCATTGCTATCATGAAGTGCAAAGCACATACGAAAGTCACAGATACCATTTCTCAGGGTAACGACCTGGCAGATCGAACAGCTAAACTCACAGCTCAGACTCAAACAGACATTCCAACGGACATGACAAAGACTGAAGTATCATCACAGACACATTGTATGACAGTGAAGGATCCCACTCTAGATGTACTCGACATACAGACACATGCCACTCCAGACGAAATCAAGAAATGGACTGAACAAGGAGGGATCCAGACAGATCAGGGATGGATGACGAAAGGAAGAGCCACATGGTTCCTCCCCGACTCTATGGTTCAAATTATCATTAATACAGCATATAGTCCAGCACATTTAGGAGAAAAAGCCATGTTAGACAGCATTCAAAACCTCTGGTTCAACAAGCATTTACGTGCAGCAGCAAAACAGAAAGTGCGTATCTGTATGAACTGTTGTCAGTTCAATCCAGGCAAAGGCATACCAGTGGAACAAGGTGGATTCCACCCTCCTGACCATCCTTTTGAAGTCCTCCAGATGGATTATATCCAGATGGACCGATGTAGAGGTTTTAAATATGTCCTCGTAGTTGTATGTGCCCTTTCCAGATGGACAGAAGCTTACCCAGTCCCAGATTACACTGCCGCGACCACTGCCAAGCAGTTGGTTCGTGAATTCTTCCCGCGATACGGCTTGCCCTGTGTTGTGTACTCGGATAATGGACAGCCATTCTCGTCCGAGCTTATGAAACAGGTATCACTCCTGTTAGGTTACCAGTGGAAATTTCACTGTGTACGACACCCCGAAGCAGCAGGTCTCGTTAAGCGTCACAACCAAACTCTGAAAACACGATTAGCCAAGGTCTGTGCAGAAAAAGGTGTAGATTGGATAGTAGCCTTGCCAGTTGCCCTCTTCTATATGCGCATGGTTGCTCATTCTAGAACCGGACTATCTCCTTATGAGGTAGTCTTCGGCCGACCTCCCAATATGTGGGGAACGCCTATGCCTCGTAGAATTACCGATGTCGACAGTACTATGCTGACAGATTACCTAGCTTCCTTGATGTCTGCACTACTATCTTGTCGTTCACAGGTCACGGCTGCCTTCCCGGACAACACCCAAGTAAAACCGCATGAAATCGTTCCTGGGAATTTTGTCTACGTACGCAATTTCGACCGCACAAGCCCTCTGGAGCCGAGGTGGAAGCAGCCAAAGTTGGTGTTGATGACGACGAGGACCGCAGTGAAGCTAGAAGGTCGCAAGGGGTGGTTACACTCGAGCCACGTTAAACGGTGTTACGGACTGTGTCCAGGAACTGAAATTAAAGACTGCCCCCTTTCGGACACTGACTCTAAACTCCCCCTGTTAGAGAAAACTCCCCAACAGGAATACCGAGCAAAGTTGAGGTCTAGTAAGTCAGACAGCGTTTAATTGTTTAAGTCCCCCTCGGGTGAAGCGGTTAGACAGGTTTCTGACATGAATAAGATAGACCCAAGTAGTCAGAGAGATAGGCGAATCGAAAAGAGAGAACAATATTACAAAAACTTGCACAGCCGATGTATCATAACGTTAATTTTCATGTTTATTCTGAGCATTTCGATTGTATGTATAAGTTTCATGTTACATGATTTCTTTCCTTCTTTTGGGTCAAGCGCACATAATTCCTCTAATGACTCTGTAGAGCACACTTTCAGCGACCTGCCCCCTCATGAATTATCCTATCGACTAGCAATGCGCAACAATACATTCATTCGTATGTTACACCACACTCACCAGACCAGCAATGCCACCAATTGCTGGGTATGTGGCCGACTCCCACCTTATCAGAAATACAAGGGAGCTCTGCCCCTCTTTCCCTACCCGTTTACACATAATGGTTCATGTGGAGCATGGTTTGCTTTAATGTCTTCCTTAGACAGTAAGTCCAAAGTTTCCCAAGGCAATTGGATATGGGGGAACCTGAATACAGTCATGAATAAAGCATGTTTCCCAGACGCAGACGGTCTCCCCCAAAGGAGAGGGACCGACCTAGAAAATGAAGTATATGAATTAGGTAACTTTTCCCTCAATCTCATGATCCTGAACGTCCAGTCCGAGACTAATTCGAACTTGCCGTTTATAACAGTTTTGCCAGTGAAAGGCGAACTATGTGTTAGAAAGAATGGTTCACTACATCTAGGACACAGTGATTGTAATACTGTGGTCGAATTCAGTGATAAAGGAAAGTCTACGTTCAAAGCCTCTCGCCATTCTTATTTCATTTGTGGTCACACCGCTTATGTGCATCTGCCCCCTGATTGGGATGGAACGTGCTACATTGCGTTCCTATTACCACCTGTTTTCCTAGCCCCACCTGATTATCATCGAAATTCACGCCTTGTGCATGTAAGACATAGAAGGGAGATCAAGTCCCCAATAGTCGATCAGACTGAGACAACATGGGAACAATATACAGATTTCAATAAAGGATTCTTTTTCTTTGTAGGTCCTGTCCAAAACAGTAAATTGATACGTAAATTAACTAGAACACTGGAAGCGGTAGTGAATGAAACTACTTCTGCTTTAGGTAACCTGACCGAAGAGCAATCTGCTATGAGAATTGTTGTTCTTCAAAATCGCCTTGTCCTTGACGTCATCCTGGCCGATAGGGGCGGGGCTTGTAGAGTGTTCAGATCCAGTTGTTGCGTGTTTATTCCTAATAACGCGCCTTCCGTGTATAAGGCCATAACACGGCTTCACGAAATTGCTCACCTGATACACCAGAATCCAGGCACCTGGACTTGGTCCGGTTGGCTCTGGAGTGTAATGGCTGCCTGGGGATGGAAATTGTTATCATTCCTAGGAATAATACTGCTTATCCTATTCAGTTGTTGTCTCTGTCTGCAATGTGGGCCAGCGATTTGCGGCTTGTGCGCCACAGCTTGTATTCCCCGTCCAAGTTCACGTTCTCGTTCCCGAATAAGGAGAGAAGAGCAAATGATGTTATATGAACAGATAGATGGTCTCATGAAAATAGATGTATCCTAAAGGGTGTAGTAGGGGCCAAGGAGGGAATGAGGAAATAGAAATTTTTAGGTAAACCTATGTGTCCCCCACTCGCACCCCATCCATGCACACGTGTCCCATGTATGTCATGTAATTCCTTTTCCGTGCCTGCTAGAAAGACGCAAATACATTTGCGTCCAACGTTAACATGTCAGTTATACAGTTCTCCAAGAAAATCACGTTAATTAGGCTTCTAGGCCTATGGTGCCAACGTCTTTACATGGTGCACTTTTGAATCTCGCACACGTTTTCCTCCATGTTTTCTGGCCCAGTCGAGCCAGACCCTTAATCGAGGCTCCGAGTTCTTTTCTGCCTCTGAAAGCTGCCGTTTAGGTATGCATCCCTGACCTCTGCCTTACTTCCTGCTCAGACGAGCGTTGTCCGGCTCGGCCTGGTCTGCTTGCCAAGACGATGTTTTACCTACAAGTTATCCGCTCAGCCTCCTCGAAAACACATTCCAGTCTAGTGAAATAGGTAAACATATTCCCGGCTGCAGAGCAAAGGGCCCTGCCTTCCTGTCTCCATGCAAGTAATTTACTGCTCCCGTTACCATGGTAGGCCCATGGCCCCCGCACTCTACATGAAGATCCATATGCACGCACTAGCATTCAGTGATGAACAGCCTCTGCCCGAGAGACCTTTTACTCCAGACACTACATCCTCAAAACATAAGATATCAGATATGCTGTATGTGCAGGTCGTTCTGACATCCCAGACATTAGTCTCCTCTACTAGTGCTAAAGTCAAAGCCCCAGCTCCCCCGTCATGCTCAGTTGCGCGCGCATCTGTAATAACAAATTTCTGCTGATTCTGCAAATCTACCCTAAAGCATCCACCCACATGTGACGTTTCTTGTGACGATTCTCTGACATGTCAAGTACACGCCCATGTGTACGCCTTCTTACACGCCTCCTGTTACGCACACGTGTTCTTATCTCTCTTTTTTCACCTGTTATGCCTACTGTATTCAATTCAAGTATACTGTTTTACTATATATAGTGTGTGATGTTAATAAATGTTGAATGTCCCTTCCTGAACCTTAGTGGTGATGGAACCCGATGTCCCATGCTTCGAAGCATTTCATTAAAGCCCGTATGACTCAGATACCACGGACTCTGCCTCTCATTTGATTGAGCTATCCGTATTGACATTTAATGTATTCAAAAATTGTACGGTAAATTTATTTACCACAGTTTGGAGGATATCCTGAAATCAGCAGATTGGTCAAATGATTCGGTTTTCAAAACTTTTTATTGCAAACCTGTTGTTACTGCTTCTTCTTTAGTGGTTAATATGCTTTGAACAAGCATAATAGGAGCCTCCGTTCTTGACATAAAATGTAGATTTTCCTAGTAATTATGACGGAAAGTCTTAATTTTATTAAAGACACGGAGGCGAGTATTATCCCACCTCTGCATTACTAATTATGTCTGTTTTCCCACCCTTAGAAACTCCGGCTTTACCACAAGCCTCCACTTAAGACTGAGTCTGCTTCTATGGATCGCCTCTCTACATCAGAATCCTCATCAGCTTCCCGTTGGAATTTCCTCCATCACTATCCTGCAGTTCTGGGTTTCCTTCAGGTTTTGTTTGCTTGGATTATGACTTTTTGCATTTTGTTCGCTATTTTTCCTTTGTTTATGCATTCTAACTGACTTTCTCGCACAAGAAAAGAGGACTACTCATGGTCAGATCGGGCCATATATACTATCCATGATGTGATTGGTTTATTGTTTGCTTTATCCAATCCCATTGGCCAGTAGTTTTCCTGCTGTGCCTTCTGGGTATTGTAGTTGTTTGCTTATCTTGCTGCTATAGGTGTGGCAGGGTATACTCAGACATGAGTCCCTTTCTCACTGCTCCATCAGGATTCAAGCAAGCCGGGCCGAAGAAGGCTGAAATGCCAGAAACCGGTCCCCGGTAGCTTGTCTCCTTTCTGGTGAAGAATTGGCTTGGTAGTTCAGTCTGCCCTGTTCCCATGATGCACTGGGCCAGGGACAGACTTATTTGCTTATAGCCAGGTTCTGAGCTGGGATGGGGCAGTGAGATAAATAACGGTGATGGATCAAGCCCTGATCTTTGGACTGGGTAAGAGTGGTCTGTTTAACTCAGACACTCTGTTCATCACCACCCCCTTTTCTAAATCGTTTTTGGCCACTATAGGTGTGGCAGGGTATACTCAGACATGAGTCCCTTTCTCACTGCTCCATCAGGATTCAAGCAAGCCGGGCCGAAGAAGGCTGAAATGCCAGAAACCGGTCCCCGGTAGCTTGTCTCCTTTCTGGTGAAGAATTGGCTTGGTAGTTTACTCTGCCCTGTTCGCATGATGCACTGGGCCAGGGACAGACTGATTTGCATATAGCCAGGTTCTGAGCTGGGATGGGACAGTGAGATAAATAACGGTGATGGATCAAGCCCTGATCTTTGGACTGGGTAAGAGTGGTCTGTTTAACTCAGACACTCTGTTCATCACCACCCCCTTTTCTAAATCGTTTTTGGCCACTATAGGTGTGGCAGGGTATACTCAGACATGAGTCCCTTTCTCACTGCTCCATCAGGATTCAAGCAAGCCGGGCCGAAGAAGGCTGAAATGCCAGAAACCGGTCCCCGGTAGCTTGTCTCCTTTCTGGTGAAGAATTGGCTTGGTAGTTTAGTCTGCCCTGTTCCCATGATGCACTGGGCCAGGGACAGACTGATTTGCATATAGCCAGGTTCTGAGCTGGGATGGGGCAGTGAGATAAATAACGGTGATGGATCAAGCCCTGATCTTTGGACTGGGTAAGAGTGGTCTGTTTAACTCAGACACTCTGTTCATCACCACCCCCTTTTCTAAATTGCTATTGAAAATAAAGCAAGAAAAGAAGGCATAATACTCGCCTCTGTGTCTTTAATAAAATTAAGACTTTCCGTCATAATTACTAGGAAAATCTACATTGCAGAATGATAGTTTGGGCACTATACTTTGTTGTTTCTAGTTGGTCATAGGCATTTCATGCAGGGTGCCAAGCCAGAGGAATACAGGCATTTAGTGAAAGGTGCCAGTCCTTATATGGCGGACTCACGTGTAACAATCAGCTATTGGCCTATTGTATGGGCTGACAATCGCAATATGGCATATCTACGCATTTACTTTGTGCCGGTTAGATTAACAATTTTTAAATATTTGGTCTCGTCCCGGTTTGGTGAATTTTGATTGTTCGAATAACAATTCGAGATATACATAGAAAGTAAAAGGTTGTCTCCCTAGCTTGAACAATTGCTCTTTACATTCGGGTATACACTCTGGTTAGGTTAGGTAGGCAAAGATGGGGCCCGCCTTTTGATACATTTACCTTGTGACCCATTCTCTACACACCTGTGTTTGATTGACAGGATATAGTGTAGGCTTTTTTACGTGCCGGTATTTCGGCAGTGGGAGAGACACTAACGGAGGTATTCAACCCTGTGTCGGACTCCCAGCTAATCTTCTACAATATTTTCATTCCAGGTAAGCCGGGTTTTAGGTGGGTGATAGGATGTAGGTTCTTGGCATCTATATATTTTTCTGAGTGGGGCAAACTTTTTAATCTATGTTTACCCCGCTCTTTGTCCTTAGAGAGAGCTTTTCGCTCAAAACGCTGAGAATACTAGGAGAAATTGTTCCCTTGGATTCGGAAATTGACATTCGCTTCTCATTTTGCATGTTTTAACATCGTCACAGGTAATTCACATGTTGAGTGTATGGCTTTGTTTGTTGTATCTTTATCACTGTAGACAAGGTCCAGTGTTAACTGATATGGACCTTTCTCTTTTTTCTTTCGGCAACATATTTCCTTTAGTTTTATCGCATGGCACGAGGAGCGCATTTTGGCGATTTTTAATTAAGGAAGAATACATCGTCTGCTTTACATTCTGGGTTCTGCCCGAGATTTTAAGGTATATTTGGCTGAGGTTGATACTAAGATCTTCAACATATTAACCATTACGGGTAACTGACCCCTATGTTTTTTCCTCTTTCTTTATGGTCGATTGACGACATGATTACTCTGCCAAAATCTACACTTATTTGACAATATTTGATTAATGGAATTTACGAGGTATTTTGCCCCATTTTTTTCATCATGATTGAATAGTTTCAGTTTCCTGTATACCAATGACAATTGTCTCATAGCACACGTTTGTGCATGTTTCATTTTGTTCATACCTAGACCCCATTTTAGATTACTACTGGTGGTTTTTATATGAAGGGAAGCCAATGCATTATAAACTGGGCACGGCCTTGTAAAGGAAGTGATTCCCTTTCTCTCAATGTCACCCTACACAAGCTAAAATATATCCATGGTGTATAACACACACAAGATGATGCCCAAATTTCACTTTATTCATTCAGGAATGGCATCTAGAACAGAGTTATTGCTCTTTTTTGTATCGTTGTGTGTGTAACATGAGTGAAAGTGTGTACTTAAGAAGTGCGTGTGTATGGTCTGTGATTATTTATATTGTGAGCCATTGAATCGAGTCAGTCCAAATCCTAATGTATATGTTTTTTTAATCTTATTAGAAATTGTATATACGAAGTGGGAAGAAGTTTTCTTTCCTGAAGAAGGTGGAGAGCTATTTTCGTTGGACCCACCGAAATGCGTTGATGCTCTAGTTGTTTGGGTACTATCACGGATATCTGACTTAGGCACAAATCTGCTTTTCTACTACTTAGCAAAAAAATCTGGTTTGCGAAAAAAGCGCTGTGCTTATACATTGTTTATTTGTTGAACTACTGCGTTGTTTCCAGACTTGGAAAAATTATTTCCTTGCTGTTTTTTGTCCCAATTTTTTACAACTGTATTTTTTTATTTTATTGTTATAATGTATTGTGTGTTTTTAATGTTGAATAGTTGCTATATATACAACACTTGTAATAAATTGTAAGCAACTTTTTATATTCGATTTTGCACTGATTTTTTTCCTTGGTTCACATTGTGGATGCTTGAGTACGAGTATAATTATATGGTTTGAATGTTGTTTATTTGATCAAACAGTCCAACAGTTCCCAAGGGGATTACTTTTGACATTTGTTTTCATCGGAAGCCAGTCTGGTGTAGACAAGGCCACCCTCCCTCTCGGGATAGTGAGGAAATTCAGCTGGGCTAGAATTCAGGCAGAGGGTGAACACAACAATCCATAGAAATGCTCCTCTGCTGAACAAAGAATAGGGGAAGTTTATAGAATAAAAACTGGACTTATTTGCACTGTGCCAGGCTTCAGATCCAACTGTCCTTGTTCATTCTACTAATTAAGAGCAGTCTCCGAACATATAATATGCATGGGCAGTTTGCGCAGCGTTATTGGACAAAATGTACAATTGTGTGATTATGTGCCTATGAAAAAATGTATTTGTGCAGTAAAACACTTTGGGCAAATTTACATTTCCTGGCTCATCCCTGCAAATCAGCAGGGATGCACCAGGAAAGATGTGTGACGCAAGTTTACCCTTGCGCCACCACGGATGCGCTGCATTTGCAATGCAGCGCATCATGGCGCAAGGATTAACAGACGCATGTCGCATCTACCGGTGTAAGGTTCCCGCAGTGCTGGACACAACTCCAGCACTGTTCCAACCTGGCCTATCCTCAACATGGTGCGTCACGCCTTAAGCCTGCTTCAAGCAGGCACAAGGTTTTGATGCAGCGGCTTCAGAAAAGTGACTGAGTGAAATCTTGTAAATTTCACTCATTTCATGTGGCGCAGGGCTTTACAATGAGACATCTCCCTAGATGCGTCAAGTTGTAAATAGGGCGCAACGTGGCACATGGTTTACGCTGCTGCATCACAGAAGTGACGCAACGGTGGCGCAAATGTGGCTCACGGGGCTCGTAAATCTGCCCCTTTGAGTACACTGTTGCACATGTGCAAAATGTGCTAAAAGTGCTTGTGTAAAAAGATGTCCAATTTAAAAGTGTAATTGTGGAAGCGTTTGCGCACAGGCCCTATTAACCTCACAACAGTCGGATCTATAAGTCTGGGTAAGAAGGATCGGTGTGTTCCTATAGAGGTTTGATGCTGCTCTGGACAGATGACGGTGCCACCAGCAATGGGATTGCAGGTGTAAACACACCAGTGTGGAGGAGGGCGCAGGGATGGGAGCGAAATCAAAATAATGCGTTTTAAGAGCAGGAAGCCCAGACACTGCAGTAACAAGTGCCCTGAATAAGAAAGTGGTAATGTCCTATGGGTGGTCCTACAGAATGAGTTTGCCCCACCAGCTGTGCCAACTGCCCCAGACCTGCATACTGGCCCAGACTGTTGTACCAAATCAATTTTAGCTGACCGCTCCGTCCTCTCTTGCATCTGCCTTGGTATCCACTGTCTGTACTAAATAATGCTTTTCCCAATTCTACAGCTATATCAGGGTCCTAATGGCTCAAGCTATGTCCCACAAGACTGAGCATATTTTCCCAGCAGATCAAGATGGCCCCTATGTAAAAGTATGAATAGATGACTTGGGGTTGCATATACTACTATAAGACCAAAAGCACCCCATTTCCCCTTCTTGGCAAAGTTAGTGCAAGCAGTCGGCATTTCCAATTCTATTATCAGTCATCTCATTTCATATGCTGACCCGGTGACTAAAGGTCGTTACAGACAATGAATTTGTGGTCAGTTACACCAGAATTTGTTGGAAAGGGATTTGTTGTGCAAAAATACAATTATTGTACCTCAGCCATCACCTTCAACATTACAGCATTAGAATCTCTATGTTAATGATGCAGAATGTGACCTCTCCAGAACAGAAAGAAATACCTGAAGATTTGTACACCCCAGTGCCAACTGGACCCTAGGCAGTGAAGGATGGAGAAATGCAGATGATGCACAGTGCCCAGACAGTACTTATGAAGTTGAGGGAAGGTGCAAGCTTACCACAAATTCCCCAGTACAAACTGTCTCAGCCAGGATTTGGACCCACAGTACAAGATTTGATGGAGCAGATTATCATCAGACTAATATGATCAAGTCTATGCAACACCCCCCTTCTCCCAGTGTGGAAAGCAGTCATGGTATCTTGGAGGATGTTCCAAGATTTGAGAGCAATTAATGATTTAAATAAAAAAAAATATTTATAGTTTCAAAATATAACAGTAGCATGAGACATATTCATCAATTACAGAGTACAGGGGGGGAGGAGCTTCGCGGGCGACCAAGATGGCCGCGTGAGCTTGGAGCTCCGAAGACCCTCCGATCCTCCGCATTGATCCTGCTGCCTATCCTGTCCCACGACGGTGGGAATCAACTGCGAAGTCGGTGCTGCGGCGCCCGGTCTCAGACTGAAGATCCGAGCTTCCTGGACCGACTTATGCCGTCGTGAAGTTGGCGGGCACTACCGACGTCATTGACTGGCATTGTTGGGACCGAGAAGTGGCCTGCCCCGGGACACTTTGTGCGGACCTACCACACTTGTTGGTCCAGCTGGCCCGGGCGGTCTCCTTCATAACTTTCCTCTTGTCGTACTGGAGGCGCTTTGTACTGTGTGTCTCGAATCGAGTGGAGGTGTTATTGTAGGCCTGCCCCTCCCTTGGACTATACTGTTCTCGCTACTCAACATGGCGGGCAGAGGAGATCCGGACAAAGGGAAACCTCAAAGGGTCAGCAGGAAGCCGACCCAGTCCCAATCCACCATCCCGGAACGGTTTTCCCATTCAAAGGGATCGCCCGGCACGACGGGCCACACTAAAGACCCACATCGAGATATGTCCCCTGAAGATCCTGAATTCACACTCTGGGACGTGATGGGAGCCATTGCTGGTGTGAAGGCTGAGATGCATAGCCAACACGAGGCGCTGTCCAGCAAAGTGGATACCCTTAAGATCGAACTCAATCTCATTAGAGCCGACCTCGGCAAAACGAACGACAGAGTGAAGTCGCTCGACATCAAAACGTCGAGTCTGACTAACGACATGTCGGATGTACAGACCGAGGTACGGGACCTGAAGGCGGCTAATGGGGCGCTTGCTCGCCGGCTTGACGAGTTCGAGGGACGGGCCCGGCGCCAGAACGTCCGCATTACGGGTGTGCCGGAGGGAGCCGAGGATGGGTCAGTGGACTTGTTCATGGAAGATCTGGTGGTTAAGAACTTGGCACCGGGCGGATTGAGCAAGTTCTTTTCAGTCGAGAGAGCACACAGGCTGCCGGGTGGTCAACCAAAGTCGGGTGCATCCCCTCGCCCCATCATTGCGAGGCTTTTCAACTATCTGGACCGAGACGCCATTTTGCAGGCGTCGAGGAGCGGTGGCCCGCTGCGATTTCAGAACGCTGACATTAACTTTTTCCCTGACTTTACACAGGCTGTCCAGAAACGCCGGCAAAGTTTTATGGGTGTGAAGCGGCGGCTAAGGGAGATGGGGATGCGGTACTCTATGCTTTATCCTGCAAAGCTTCGAATCGAACATGGCAACCAGACAATGTTTTTCGATCTCCCAGATGCGGCAGGGGACTGGTTGGACACTTTGCCTCAACGTCGGACCGATCCGGAGGACCAGTCGGAGGGAGCATCAGGAGGTCCAGGTTCCCAGGAATTAACTCTCTGTCTGTGACTTTCTATCTGGGGGGGTTGCTGCGGTTGGCATCGAACTCGGACATTGATTCTTTTTCTTACTACTTCTGAACTTTTTAAGAAGGAGGGTAACGGGGGGGATAGGATGTCTCCTTTTTCCTCTGGGGGCTTCTTGTAGTTTGTTTTAGGGTCGACAGGCACACTGCTAGTTGGGGTGGCTTTTAGTCTAATGCAGGGTGCAGGGTGGGGGATGGTTGGGGCGTGTGTTTTCTTTCTGTTCTTTTCTTCCTACTTTCTTCATGGCTGGGAATCCATTGTCTTGCGACTATCGGTGTGTTGGCTGCATTCCGGGGGGGGATGCTGGGGTGGGACGTCTTTGATGATGGGGGGTAAGTCTCTGAATGTATTGAGTTGGAACGTCAATGGGTTGGGGGACCGTATTAAACGTGGAGTTGTGATGCAAATGCTTAAACGATGTGTTCCAGATGTTGTTCTTTTGCAGGAAACTCATCTTGTCGGCAACACTTGTAAGGCTTTGAACAGGAGAGGGTTTAAAATGGTGGCCCACTCCGGGTTCTCTACGGGGTCCCGTGGGGTGGGCATCATGGTGCGCATGTCCCTTCCCCTGGAGGTGGAGTCTACGTTGGTGGATGATAGGGGCCGCTATGTGGCCATGGTGTGCAGGTGGGAGGGGCGCACTCTGGTATTGGTTTCGGTTTATATCCCCCCGGGGCTGCAGGCAGCCACATTCCAAGACCGTAGTGGCGCCATCTTGGGCCTCCCGGAGGGACTGCTGATTCTGGGTGGGGACTTCAATTCTGTGGTTTCGGGTGATTTGGATCGTTTCCCGTCCAGAGATCTTCGTAGTGCGCAGTCGTGGCTCCCGGATTTCATGAACACCATGGGCATGGTTGATTGTTGGCGACTCTTGCATCCCGCCCAGCGACAATACACCTTCCTTTCAGGGGCTCATGGTAGTCTCTCCCGTATTGACTATATATTGACCCCCGCGGCTCAGGCGCAGTCGGTTTCTAGTGCTCGTCTTATGGCCAGGGGCATTTCAGACCACTCTCCGGTTTGGGTGTCTTTCGACTTTGGCATCATGGCGGCGGCTAGGGTGGCGCCTATCAACCCCTGGTACTTTCGCAACCCCAAGACTCGTGACCTCCTTGCTAAGTCTATTGAACTGTATTTTGCTGAAAATACGGGCTCAGTAACTTCGGCCGTCTCTCTTTGGGAGGCCTTCAAGACTGTCCTTAGAGGAGAGGCCTTCTCCTTGATAGCCGAAGCGCGTAGAAGACGGGATGAGGACTTGGTGCGGCTGGAGTCGGATATTGCTGACCTGAATTCCCAGTTAGCATTGGGACCGACGCCGGAATTGCTCCATGTTCTCGCCCTGAAGCAGTCAGAGTATGGTGCCACTGCTACTGACGCGGCCAAGGCGATGGGCAGGGAACAGCAGGGTAGGATCTACGACGCCGGTGACAAGGCGGGTAAGCTACTTGCCTGGCTGGACAAGAAGGAACTGGCATCCCGGGTAGTACCAGAAATCCTGGGCGACGACGGCCTGGTTGTCACTGACCCTACTGCTATTGCCGCGACATTTGCTGACTATTTTGAGACGGTCTATACGTCTGTCTCCGCTTTCTCCGAATCGGACTCGGCTTCCTTTTTGGAAGAGATTGAGCTCCCTTGTTTGTCGGATGTTGAGCGTGAAAACATGGACCGCGGCGTGACGGTAGACGAAGTGACATTGGCGATAAGGTCGCTGCGCTCTGGGAAAGCTCCGGGACCCAATGGTATCCCAGTGGAGCTGTACAAACTCAAGGCGGACACCGTCGCTGCGCCCCTGAGGAACATGTTCCTCGCGGCTCGAGAGGCAGGCGAGCTCCCGCTTGATCAACGTTTGGCCACTATTGTGGTCATTCACAAAGAGGGGAAGCCTCGAGACTTCTGTCGGTCATACCGCCCTATTTCTCTGTTAAATGTCGAACCTAAAATCCTGGCGAAGCTACTAGCCAATCGGCTGGTGGGTGTGATTGCGGACCTGGTTCACTCGGACCAGTCTGGTTTCATCCCACATCGGAACACGGCCCTTAATCTCCGCAGGCTTCATGCGGTTATGGCGCGAGCTCACATGCTCACGGAACCGACTGTGCTTGCCTCGCTTGACGCGACGATGGCGTTTGACTCGCTTGAGTGGAATTACCTCTGGGCGGTGCTTGCTAAATTCGGGTTTGGGCCTGACTACATTAGTTGGGTTCGGCTCCTTTACTCTTCCCCGATGGCCAACGTGCCGGTGAACGGTCGTTTGTCGGCCTCATTTGCCTTGCGCAGAGGTACTAGACCGGGTTGTCCGCTGTCACTGCTCCTTTTTGCGCTAGCGCTTGAGCCGTTGGCCGCATGGATCCGTACGCATCCTGATATTGCTGGTATCAAATGGTCGCCGGGCTTTGAGGATCGCGTTTCGCTTTATGCAGACGACATCCTTCTCTATCTCACCTCTCCCTGCCGGTCTCTTATTATGGCATTCGACGTACTGGGTACTTTTGGTGGTTACTCGGGCCTGGTCATCAATTGGTCCAAGTCCTACCTCTATGTGCTGTGTGGGGACACTCCGCGTCTCCCTAGAGGCTGCGCTATACAGATCACGCAACAGGGATTCAAGTACTTGGGCATCTATATTTCCATGGATGCCCGTACACGTTATGCTAACAACTTACTCCCCCCTCTGGCGCGCTTGCGGCGAGATGTGGAGGGTTGGAAGAGATTGCCGCTGTCCTTGTTGGGCCGCGCGGCATTGTTTAAAATGATGTCCCTGCCGAGGTTTCTCTATGCGCTCCAGAACACACAAGACCCAGTGCCGTCCAAATACTTTGGAGAGGTTGAGAGCCTGCAGCGCACCTTATTGTGGGATGGCAGACCGCGGATCTCTATTGCTAAATTGACTATACCGTGGTACGACGGGGGCATTGCCTTGCCGGATATACGCCGCTATTATTGGGCGTCTCAGCTGGCGGCTATTAACCACGGTTTTTACGGACCGGCAGTCAACCCGGGATACGCCATGGATCGCTGGCTCATGAATGACGGGATGTGGGGGCGTGGCTTGGGCGCCGATGGCGATGGTCGCCTGAGAGCTCGGCTCCGGGACTAAGCCCGAGTTTATCCTGAAAATCGGTGGCTGAGGGGCACCCCAAACCCCGCATTCGGTTGTGCGAGGCGACGACACCCTGCCGGGGGCCTTAGTGGAATTTGGACGGGGACTGCTCTGAAGAAATGCCGAAGTTTGCGGAGTGGCGGAGTGCGACCCAACATGGCGCCCGGATCCCTTTGTCCCCTCGATCGGAGCTACTGAGCTGAGGAGGACTCGCGGATGTCGGCTGGCACCCGGCTTCATCATCCTCGGTTGTTTTGGACAGTGGACATTGACGGGCTCAGACTTTATGCAACGGGTTCACACTCGATTAGACGACTGGGCGGGTGCCCACGCACTGGAGGGCACCGGGTGTGGGAGCATTCGGCTACAGGTGGTGGCCCGCATCGCGACTCCGCAGCCAGATACGTCCTCCCGGCCAATTCAACTACATGGGAGGCGCGACACTCTGGCGCCACGGAACAACCGAGGGAGTTGGTGGCCCTCACCCGGGAGCTATAGTGGGTGAACGGGCCTGCCCGTCCAGGCGACGGTTGTCTCCGCCCCCTCATCGGTGCCCTCGGACGACGTGGCGGTGGTGTGGGCCGAGGCGGCGGAGCCCCTACAGGCACTGGAGAAGGAGATCGCCCAGACCCGATGTGAGACGGAATTCCCGGGAAGGTCGCGATCGACTCCTGTACGCGGAGACACTTACTCCGGGACACCTACGGAGAGCCCCCGGCAGCATGGGGAAACCCAGAGGAGCCAAGGGATCCACCCAGACCACCTCGGACTCTGAAGCCCAGGACAAGGAAGAGCAAGGAGACCCCAAAAGACCTGATGGCGCTCCGCTGCAGCAACAGTTCGACCGAATACTGGAGGCGATAGAGGCTACTCGGTCGGCCCTCCAACAGGACATTGCTCAGGTGGCGACAGGCCTGGGCCTCCTTAGGGCGGACCATGGTAAACTCTCGGACCGGGTCAAGGAGGTGGAGGGCACGGTGAAAACTTTGGAACCGGCGCAGAGAACCTTAGCTGCGACGATAAAGGATGCCATGTCCCGAATCGAGACCCTCGAACGGAGGGCGGAGGATGCGGAAGGCCGCAACAGAAGGAACAACATCCGAGTGGTGGGCCTACCGGAAAAAATCGAGGATGGTGATATGGTGCGATACTTGGAGACCTGGCTCCGAGACACGGTGGTCCCGGAGGGGCTGTCCTCCTTCTACACTCTGGAACGGGCCCACAGAGTTCCAGCACGACCCCTACAGCAGGGACGCACTCCAAGGCCGGTGGTGGCGCGGTTGCTACATTTTCGGGACAGAGACTTGATCCTAAACGCCGCCAGGCACAATGGTCCGTTCCAGGTCGCGAACAGTCAGGTGAACATCTTCCCTGACTATACCTACGAGACGCAACGCAAGCGGTTCTCCTTCCTGGCGGTTAAGCGTGAACTCAGAAGTGAGGGCATCCAATATTCCCTCCTATTCCCCGCGAAGCTCCGCGTCATTGTCGACGACAAAGCCCAGTTCTTCGACACCCCGGAGGAGGTCTGTAACTGGCTCGAACTGTATCGGACAGGGAAAGATGGTTTCGGCGCCTCGACCCAACGGGAGGATGAGCCGGAACAAAGGAGGCGATCCAAGAGAGTCAGAAATCGCCGCGGCCGCACGGGAGGGCCATCGACTGCGGAGACATCATCGGAGCGGAGGGGAGTGTTGGAGGTTCTGTCGGAACTATCGGGAGCAAGAGATGAAACTCTCGAGGAGGAGGAAGAAAACCCGGGTGCCCAGGGGGCACCATCGGACTCGGAGGATTCAGTGGCAGACAGTACCCATACACCGGTGATCACACCGAAGTCGGTGGAGGACCTCTTAGACGGACAAGGGTGACGGGGTACGCTGCCTTGTTTTGGGTGGGGGCCCGGCAGGGGGGAGGCGGTTGCCGTTCTTTATTGCTGACAACGGAGGAGGGAGGGTTGGGGGGCCTCTGCTCTTGCCCCAGGAGGGTTTGATACCGGGGGGGGCTTGCTATAGTCCTGGTAGCCTGGGCGACGAGGGCCCACTGCCTCCGCCCAGCCCGCACCTGGCCCATAAGGCCTTCCTACGGTGGCGACCGTGGGACTAGGGGAGGTTTTGGGGTTGATACACGCCGAGGTTTGGATGGGATCTAGATGGTGCAGTTTGGGTCCTGTTCTGGGGGGGTTGGGGGGGGGCCTTGTTGGTTTTTGGGTGGTTTGGTTTTGGTTGGGGAAAATGGCCGCCATCAGCGCTGAGTGGATTGATGCTTTTTCTTTGGGGGGACCCAAACGGGAAGACTGTGCAAGAACACTATGGGACAATGGCTGATGTTGCTAACTTGAAATGTGTTACTTGGAACGTGAGGGGGCTTCACACTATGTCCAGGCGTCACAAGGTCCATGCTTATTTAGTGCGTAGGGGAGTGCAAATGGCGCTGCTGCAGGAAACGCATCTGAACAAGGCGGAAGGGGCGGCGCTTCAGCGTAGGTGGCGAGGGCAGGTCTTCTCCACGGCGTACTCTGCTTATGCCAGGGGGGCGCTAATATGGATTAGGGCAGGAGTCCCCTTTCAGGTCACGAGGACAGTGTTGGACCCAGAGGGGCGTTTCGTGGCCATCTCAGGCACCCTAGGAGGGAGGGATCTGAACGTTTGCTGTGTGTATGCTCCTAATGTTGACCAGACTGCCTTCCTTTCCGGGTTATCGGGCTCGCTGGCCCACTTTTTTGCCGGGCCCCTCCTGCTGGGGGGAGACTTTAACTCCGTAGTAGATGTGGACATGGACCGCTCGCACCCCCCGCTCCCCGATTCCCCGGTCCGGCGTACGGCCAAGGGTCGTCAGGATTGGCAGACCCGCTGGGGTTTGACGGACATTTGGATGGCGCATCACCCCGCGACTAGAGATTATTCATACTTTTCGAGCCTCCATGAGCTACATGTCAGGCTAGATGGCTTTCTTGGTTCGCCCGAACTAGTTTCGGCAGCGGTCCGTTCGGAGTACCTATCGCGGACCATCTCGGACCATAACCCCCTCCTGCTGGACGTTCGCTGGTTCCCCGGGACGCCGGCAGTACCCACCTGGAAGATGCGCCCCGAGATCCTCGAGGACAGTGTCTTCAAGGCGGACCTAGGGGAGAAAATTGCGGATTATTTTGCGTCCAACGGCGGTTCCGCGAGTACTAGGGCGTTCGAATGGGACGCTTTTAAGGTGGTGGTGAGGGGCTACTGTATCTCTAAGAAGGTGGGCATGAGGCGTGTTATCCTGGCAGAATTAGATACAGCGGACCGGGCACTCCGCGAACTTGAGGTTAGCCGTCCCGGGCACCCGGAATTACAAACGCAAACGGTAGAGGCGAGGGAGAAGGTAGCGGTAGAGGTCGAGCGGCTCCGCTGTTTTGATTATAAGGCCTATACGGTCCGGTCTATTGCGGAGGGAGATAGGTCAAGTGCGTTGCTGGCGTGGTTGGCCAACCCCACGCGCCAGTCCCAGACAACGACAAACATGCGTAGGGCAGATGGGACCGAGGTTTGCACCCAACCGGAGATTCTTAGTTGCTTCCGGCATTACTACGAAAGTTTGTACCGTAGTCGCTCCGCGCGTGACCCGGATCGGCTTGACAACTATCTTAGCCCACTGGAACTCCGCACAGTAGGACAGGAAGTGGCTGAAACCCTGGGATCCGATATCGACTTAGGGGAGATCCGCGGGGCCATCAAACGGATGGCGAGAAACAAGACCCCGGGCCTAGATGGCCTCCCAGTGGAGTTCTATGCAGCTTACGCTGACCTCTTGGCCCCTCGGTTACTAGTGGTCTACAGGGAGGCGAAGAGGTTGGGTCGTCTCCCTGGCTCGATGTGTGAGGCGTTGGTGGTTCCTCTCCTCAAACCGGGCCGGGACTCGTCCGACCCGGGGTCTTACCGTCCCCTATCCATGCTGACGGTGGACTACAAAATATTGAGCAGCATCTTAGCCTCGAGGCTGCTGGGACATATGAGTTCCCTAGTACATGAGGACCAAGCCGGTTTCATCCCACGGCGGAATACAACTATGAACATCCGACGGTTGTTCCGCTTGCTTGGGGAACCATTTGTGGAAGCCCCGTCCCCGGTGGTCTTGTCGGTAGACCTGGAAAAGGCTTTTGATAGCCTGGAATGGGACTACCTATGCACGGTATTACGGAGATTCGGCCTCGGGGAGGGATTTGTCAAATGGACCGCAGTCCTCTACGCTTCCGCTTCGGCCAGGGTTCGATCGGGCCCTTTGATTTCGTCGCGATATCCGGTGGAACGGGGCACGCGGCAGGGATGCTCTTTATCCCCGCTTCTTTTTGCACTAGCGGTAGAGCCGCTGGCGATGCACCTCCGCTCGGGAGCCCACTACACGGGCTTATGGACGGCGGCGGGCCCGCATTATGTCTCGCTCTATGCGGACGATCTGTTGCTCTTCCTGGAGGATCCGGTCGACGCTTTGCGGGGAGCGGAAGTAGCGCTAACGGAGTTCGGAGCAGTCTCGGGTCTCCAAGTGAACTGGTCTAAGACCTGCCTCTTCCCAATGCGCAGGGGCACCCCCGCTCCTACGCTAAGTAAGGAGATCAGGTGGGAGCCCGACTGCTTTAAATACCTCGGGGTATTTGTGTATCATGACCAACCCGACCTCCTAGATGGGAACATTGCCCGTTGCATGCGAGCGCTCCGAGGCTGCATGGACTTCTGGGCCACGCTGCCGCTCTCAGTGGCGGGACGTATTGCCCTGCTCAAAATGGTGGCGCTCCCCCGGCTATTGTACTACTTCCGAACCTTGCCGATTTGGGTCCCACCGGCCACGTTTCGTCGCCTGCGTTCTATGGTGATCGGGTTCCTCTGGGGAACGGGCCGGCGGCGGGTGGCCCTCAACACCCTGATGAGGCCAAAGGACGAGGGGGGGCTTGCTGTGCCGGATTTCGAGAAGTACTACCTGGCGGCACAGCTCCAGACCTACACCCAGGAGATAGCCAGGGAATTCAGAGGCCCGGAAAACGGAAGGGGGACGGGTATGGCCAGGCACATCCTCTCCTTTATCGCGCTGCGACAACGCTTGATCCTACGGGACCTATCGATGGAGGAGCGGACTATCCGACTGTGCTGGAACCGGGCTCACGCTAGAAGCCACTCACGGAATCCATATGCACCTGAAATACCGTTGGGGATGCTGACGGCCCTCCCCCACGGAGGGGATTGGTCACGATTGGCGGACTGGGAGGACTCAGGTTTACAGCTCGTCGGGGACCTGTATGAGGACGGAGCGCTCTTGTCCTTTCAGGATCTCATTGACCGCTTTGGGATCTCCAGGGGCGACTTTCTGCTGCATTCGGCCATTGTGCGAGCGATCCAGGCGCACTGGCAGAACGGGCTAGAGGAACCCCAATTATCTCAGGTATGCCAGTACGTGATGATGTCGGCGGGCACGGTGAAGGCGGTCACTTGCCTCTACGGCAGGTTGATCACCGAGGGGTTGGTTCCTCTCACCACATTGAAATCCCGCTGGGAGGAGGACATTGGTAGGGAGATACCGGAGACGACCTGGGCCCAGCTGGTGAGGCGTGCCTGGAAGGGTACACGCAGCGCCCGTTTCCAACTGGTCCACTATTATGTTCTCCACAGAGCGTACCTGACCCCGGTAAAGATCAGGCGTTATTTTGCCACGGCTTCAGCAGAATGCCCTAGGTGCCCGGCTCAGGAGGCGGACCTTTTACACATGCTATGGGCCTGTCCAGGGCTGACGTCCTACTGGCAGGAGGTAGAGGCGACCTT
Source organism: Lissotriton vulgaris (assembly GCF_964263255.1). Classification (NCBI taxonomy): domain Eukaryota; kingdom Metazoa; phylum Chordata; class Amphibia; order Caudata; family Salamandridae; genus Lissotriton; species Lissotriton vulgaris. The sequence continues at coordinate 716,873,590 of NC_141689.1, read as the reverse complement.
AGAGGAGGTGACGGGGAGGCATCTATCATTCGATGTGGCGGTGGGGCTCTTGCACTGGTTCCCCCACACCCCCCGGAATAAAATCTCCAGTAAATTCATTGACCTGGGGCTCCTACTTGCTAAGAGAGAGGTGACCAGGAACTGGAAGGCACGAGCTGGTCCGGCAGGCAGCAGATGGCACAGTGAGCTTTTGAAGTGGGCGGCGGGTGAGAGCGCGCTGAGATACCAGCTGGCTTGGAGGCAGGGTAACGAGAAGGCGCAGGAGGCCGCGTTAGAGTGGGAAACGCTGGTGCAGGCCCTCAGAGATTATTGTACCCCCAGCGACTCCGATTGTGATGAGGCAACTCGCCCCGAGTCCCGATAACCATTAGCATTGATAGCACTATTACCTTCACCGTGGGTCAAGCAATGGATCCTACGTTGATGAGCTACCTGGCGCTGATGGTGGGGGGGGGGGGGGGGGGGGGGGAGAGTTCCGTAGTTAATGGGCAGTTCAAGGGGGGGGGTTACTGTGGGGGTTTTGGGTTCGTTTAGAAAAGCAGAAGACGGACAGTGTGTCATCCGGACCAGCTCCAGCATTCTACTGACCCCAGCTTATTTGCCGCCCGACCCCAGGGATATGGGCTAATTGGCTGTGTACAAACGTTATGGAGGGGGATCAGTGGGCTTTCTGTTGTACATATCGTTCATAACACAATGCTGGTCGATACTGTATTGATTTACTGATTCCTGCAATAAAAATATATTTAAAAAAAAAAAAAAAAAAAAATGAATGACGGGATGTACTATAGGGCGCTGTATTCTAGATCTCTGGACCGGAAACTAACTGGACCCACTAAGACGGCGGTGCACTTGTGGAGGGTGGTGACCAAAACTTTGGGTTGGCAGGGTAGGCTCACCATGGCTACTCCCCTGTACGATTCTGACCTGCTGGGGAAACTATGGCACTCCAAGGGGTTTGACCGGTGGGACCTCATTGGCATTTCAAAGGTCGCAGAAATGTTGACTAGGGGGGAAATCAAATCGTTCACTGCTCTACAGGCCGAGTTCCAACTGGAAGCCACGGAATACTTTCGATACGCACAGCTACGACACGCACTCACATCTTCTATGCCTGTGGGAGAGAAGGTTCCTGAATCGTCCCCGTTAGAAGACAGGGTGTTGGACGGCCATATACCTGACAGTGCCATTTCCCTGACCTATAAAAAAACGTATTAATGTGCGAATGGACCTACTGGTGAAACTGCGAGACCTCTGGGTGAATGACGGGATTGAGATGGATGATGAGGAATGGCAGTCAGCGGTCTCCTTCCCTAAGGAGGTGGCCATCTCAGCCAGGCTGCGATTGGTTCAGCTGAAGGTGCTCCACAGGATCTATGTCACAGGCCCCAGATTAATTCACATTGGACTCTCCCAGGACGGCCTTTGCAGGAGAGGATGTGGCGCAACGGCCACCTTTATGCACATAATCTGGGAGTGTCAAGTCATTGCTTCCTACTGGGAGCGTGTGCATGCGATCATGAGAGTTGTGACTGGTGTGACCCTGCATGCGGAGGCTCGGCGCTGTCTGTTGAACGTGTGGGGTCCGACTGACTACAATACGGCTCAGACCCGATGGGTCACCCTGGGCAATATGATAGCTAAGAGAGACATCGCCCAGAGATGGGGTGCTCCGACCCCCCCCCACTGTTAGTTTGTGGAAAACCAATATGGATTGGTGCATGCTCCGAGAGAAGACTGTTTACATGGCCCGGGGTAAGCCCAAGATGTGGGGGTTGATCTGGAGTGCTTGGAACTCGTATAGAGGAGACATTTGTGCACCCCCGGAGATGATTCAGCCGGAGATCCGCCTTTCTCCATAGTTCCCCCTTCCCTAAGTTCCACATGGTTAATCCTGATTTTCTGCTCCCCGTCCATATGATTGTCTTGCATCCTGATGCTTGTATGCGGTATCGACCCCTCCTCTCCCCGTGATATGTGCCTTACCATTTTTATGCTCCTTAGCCTTGTAGTTTTTCTTCTCTCTTTTTCTTTCCTCTCTTCCCTCTCCTCTCTTCTCCTTTCTTGGTTATGTTGGTTTCTCTCGTTATTTTAGACTTCTTCATATTATAAAAATTAAACCTGACTACTCCTGTATTTTTACTTTGTACATGTTTTCGAATTGAGTCACAATGCTGCCTGTCCTCCGGGATGTACGGCTGAATGGCGGTGTACTATGTTTGGTAAATAAAGGTTTTCCCAAAAAAAAATTAAAAAAATTACAGAGTACAGTGTCCAGAGTGGATAGAGATTCACCCGCACATTAGCATAGTTTAACAGATACATTTTGATATAGAACATCCATCACCTTACAGTATAGCGCTAGCCATCATAGCAGCATAACATCATCAGTCAGGTGAAGTAGCGAATACATTTTCAGTGAATGGACCCCAGATGTCCCTCTGTCTAGAGGCTCTTAGCAGTTCTTCCCAATAACAAAGCAGTTGGTCACGGCAGAAAGCAATATCCTTCAGCCATTGTGGAAATCTCGGTGCCGGCCTCCCATCCCAGTGGAGCGAAACTCTATGTTTGGCCAATTACAGAGCTAAAGCCACTAATCTGAGATTACACGCTTTAAGATGCATTACATTGTACCATGCCCATCTGCCTATTAGGCAAAATACAGACTCCCCCACCATAGCTGTTAACGCTTCAGTTACATTCTCCCACAATTCCGCCACTTTACCACAACTCCACACCAGATGCTGAAAATCAGCAGCGTCCACCCGACAACTGCTCGAATCTCTCAACCTATATTTAAAAAGTTGCGCCGGCGTGTAGTATATTTGATGAAAATACTTAGTGAATCAGGCGCAAATTCCCATTAGCAGTAAATTGCCCCGTGAGCTTACAACATCTTCTATCAGTGCTTGTGGCAATATGCCGTTCCATTTAGTCAACAGGCCTACACTCCCATCCACATAGTCAGCCTGTGAGGCATTAGAATTAGAATTAGAATTAGAAATAAATTTATTGAGCGCGGTTGCTGCCCAAGGGCGTCCAAGCGCTGAAGTGAGAATTGGAGAGACATTCCGGAGGACAGATTAGAGCTCGGAGGCTTTGGCGAATAATAAAGTTTTCAACTTTTTACGGAATGCGAGCAGGTCCGGGTTGGAACGGAGTGAGAGGGGGAGGGTGTTCCAAAGTTTAGCTGCGTTCAGTGAGAACAACCTGCCCCCGGATCTAGCTCTCTTCACTCTAGGAACCACTGCCAAGAAAGCCTCAGTGGAGCGGAGGTTCCTATTTGGGTGATAGGGGATGACAAGGTTGCTGTTAATTGCGGGTCCTGTTTTCCAAAAGGCCCGGTGCGCAATGCACAGTGCCTTGAATGTCACCCTGTGCTTGACTGGTAGCCAGTGAAGACTTTTTAGTGCAGGTCTGGCTGACTGGGCTCGTGGAATCTGTAGCAGGGTGCGTGCTGCGCAGTTTTGCACCACTTGGAGTCTCCGGAGGGTCATCTCGGGAGCCCCTACATATAGGGCATTATTTGAGTCCAGGGTATACAGACAAGTAATCATTTTTGCCCTCGATTGTGCAACATAAACGTATTGTAGTGCCACAACGGTGGGATGTGTAGCAGGATAACGGGGATATAAAGCTTTAATCGCGGCCCTTAGCCTACAATATATAAAGGTGGCCATAACCTAGCCAGTCCCACCTTCTGTGAAGGCCTGCACCTGGGAACACATTCCCCATAGTTCGCCTACCTGCAGCTTGCAGAATTTTTAACGCCCCTGCTTCACATGTCACAGAGATCTTCCCATGGTGTAGTAGCGGCATTGCTGGTGCATACAACGGTAACCACCTGGCCCGTCTCCAAAGCTCCCCCCATGCGTGTCTAGTACATTGCACTGTGTCAATCTCATCTTTCTCGAAGACCGTAGTGTCATTGACCACCATTGCTTTCAGAGGTATCAGGTGAACAGCACCAGCTTCAACCGCCACATGCGGCGTGTATGACGATGCATTCTGCCAATGTGACACATATTGCGCTTGTGTGCACAGATAGTACAATTGGATGTCCAGCACACAGAAACCTCCTTTCTCATAAGGTAGAGTCAGCACTTCCCACTTAATGCGCGGCTTTCCATCCCCCAGACCAGAGTGATCAATATCGCCACGAAACGTATTAAAAAAATGTTGCCGCAAAATAACGGGCAGGTTGACAAATAAATATAAAAATTGCGGGAGGACCACCATTTTAACTAGTGCCACTCTGTCTACGAACGTCAATGGAAGCCGAATCCACCTAGCAACTTTGTCTTCGAGTCGAGCTATTGCGGTCCCATAGTTATCGCGTATAACAGTCTGTGGATCTTTGTGCACCCAGACTCCCAGGTATTTGACAAGTTCATCACTCCATATCACTGGGTATTCTAACTGCACCCGCTTTGTACAATCTGTTAAAGCAAATACCACTGACTTGTCCCAATTTATACCCAGCCCCAAATACCATTCAAATCTAACATATTCCCGTATCATCTGCTCTAGGTGTGCTTCAGGCTCACGTACATACAGGACCATATCGTCAGCATCCATTGACACCACCAATGGCCGCTGCTGAAAGCGTAGCGCTGCCTGTGCATGCCGCTGCCGCAAGATGCAGGGCAGGGTTTCCAATATGAGCGCAAAGATGAGCGGCGACAAAGTGCAGCCTTGCCGCGGCCTGCGCCCAATCGGGAAATTATCAGAAGTCTTACCATTAATGCGGACAGGTGCCACTGATGCCATGTATAACAACCTGATCCAATTGGTAAAAATAAATGGCACCACCAGCATACCGCCAGGAGATGGAATCAAATGCCTTCGTGGCATCCAGCAAAACTGCTGCTGCCGGTAGTGTGCTTTTCAGAAGATGCATCACTGCAAATAGCGTTCTTAAATTATGCGCTGTGGAACAGGCAGGGACAAAGCCCGACTGATCTGGCATCCATCACAGGCAATAACAATTGCAGTCTAGTAGCGAGGACCTTCGCGAGGATTTTAACATCCGTATTCATTAATGAGAACGGTCGGTATGATTCTCAGCACTCAAAATCTTTCCATGGTTTATGGAGAGCCACAACCTCTGCTGTTCGTCTACATCCACAAACATAGCCTGAAGATGCGGCACCAATATATCCAAATATTCTTTATAAAACTCCACTGGGAGTTCATCCTTGCCTGTTGCTTTGCCATCAGGCAACGCCTTGACAGCACCACTATCTCATCCAAGGTCAACGGATGCATTAAAAAAATCTTGCCGCCCCTTTGACAACCACACTAGAGCCACGTCCACTAAATATTCCGTTATCAGTCTCCTCAGCCGTTTTCCTGCTGCTGTACATACCCTCATAATACTTGACAAAAGAGGCCAGAATGCCCTCACTATCACAGTGCCTGTCCCCATCCAGACAAATTGCATTGATGTTACTGCTCTTAGCCCAGCGTTCAGTTATTTTTGCCGCCAGCCCTCTACCCGGCCGTCCTCCCTCTCCATAGTACCTAGCCGCCGAGCGCCGTGCCATGTGCTTCACTTCTAGGTCCGCCAACTTGTTATATTCAGTGATCTTTAATCTAATGGTGGCTAACGTGGCAGTATCTAGCTCTCTTTCATACTGTCTCTCAAGCTAAAGGAGTTCCAGTTCAAGAGCCTTCATAGACCCCCGAAGTGACTTAAGTACCCCAGCTTAGAGTCCTATAAATGCCCCACGAATCGGCACTTTGAATGCCTCCCACAATGTGCCTAGGTCATCTACTGTGCCTGTGTTGTGTTCAAAGTACTGTGTAATAGCGTCCCTGACTCCCTCACAAAACACCTGATCCTGCAGAGCTGAGGACTGCAATCTCCATTGAAACAGTGGCGGCGTGTACAGAGGTATGATCATAGTGAATAATGAGGGGGAGTGATCAGAAAGTGTCCTAGGCAAATGGGTAGCACTCGTAACCAGCGAGTTTGTCACTGGTGGTTAGCCAATAGTCCAGACGGGACCAAGATTGATGCACGTAAGAGTGGCAAGTACCCTCCCGTGCCCCAGGGTGCCTCAATCTCCAGATATGTATGAGGGATAAGTTGTGCATCTCCGTATGTACAGCTTGAGCGGCCTTCTTAACAGCTGCGTCCGAGTTAGTGTGTGTCTAGATCCGGATTCAATACCACATTAAAATCGCCGCCACATATAATAGCGGTCGGCTGCAGTCAATAAATCTTGTTCCATAACACCTCATAAAAGGCAGGATCGTCCACATTAGGGCCGTAAATAATAATAATGGTAACCATCATTCCACACAACTTCCCCTGCACTATTATGTACCAACCATCAACATCCATCTCCACATGTGATGTTTCAAACACAAGATCCTTCTTGATCAAAATCATAACCCCCTTCGCATACGTGGTATGCAAATTTTGCAACCGCCCATTTCATTTCATTTTGGACATTTATAAAGCGCTTGGAAGTACGCCCACCGGCGTGTCCCCGCGCTGTGATAAGTGAGAAGCTGAGGTTCCACCCACCCTCCCCGCCGACTACCTGCTAAACAGAATGGTCTTGAGTTTTTTTCTGAAAATCAATTCTGATGGCTCCAAACGCAGGCTTGAAGGAAGAGCATTCCAGTGTTTGGCCGCCAGATGCCTAAAAGATCTACCCCCCATGCGGGCTTTCCTTCCTCTTGGTATCGTTAAGAGCCCTGTGCAGGAGGATCGAAGGCTACGTGTGGGTTCATACACGGTCACCAAGTTCCTGAGCAACGCAGGAGCCTTGCCATTCACAATACGATGGCATGTGGAGAGAGTTTTAAATTCAACCCGACTGGCAACTGGAAGCCAGTGAAGTGCGTGGAGCGCGGGTTTGGAGGGGGATCTCCTGGGGAGCCTCAACACCAAACGGGCAGCCGCATTTTGCAGCACCTGAAGTCGCCCGATGGCCCTGCTGGAGGCACCCAGATATAATAGGTTGCCATAATCGAGGCGGGAAGTCACCAGGGCATGCACCAATGTTCTGCGGGCCGCAAGGGGGAGAAGATCTAACACCTTTTTTAAGGTCCTCAGGACGCCGACGCATACCCCAGCCACACGGCCCACATGTGTATCAAAGGTCAGGCCAGAGTCCAGCCAGACCCCTAAGTTCCTTGCCTCCTGGCAAGGAGCTGGCGCCTCGCCCAAGCAAGAAGGCCACCATGCCGACGACCAGGCATCCGGAGTCCCACCCACAATCAGTACCTCGGTCTTGCTACCGTTTAACTTTAAACAGTTGGCGGACATCCAGGCTGCAAGATCTTTCATGCAGTTCCTGAAGTTGTCCGCCGCAAGATCCGGGGTACGTGAGAGGGAGATGGCCAGCTGCGTGTCGTCGGCATAGGACACAACACGCAGCCCGTATTTCTCCACTATTCCCGCCAAAGGGGCAACATAGAGATTAAACAAGGTGGGGCTCAGGGAGGAGCCCTGAGGCACTCCCTGGCCCAACCCGATCTCTCTAGAGTAGCAATCGCCCAGATGGACCTGAAAGCGTCTGTCAGATAGAAAAGATCCAAGCCAACCCAGCGCTGCACCTGAGATACCCCCTTCCTCCAGACACTGTAGCAGAATGGAGTGTGCTACAGTGTCAAATGCAGCGCTGAGGTCTAGCAGGATTAAAGCCATGGTTTGGCCTTCATCCGCACCCTGACGCAAGGCTTCCACCGCCATTAGAAGAGCTGACTCCGTCGAATGACGGGGGCGGAAGCCAAACTGAGAGTCGTGGAGCAAACAGGCATCATCCACGTACTTCATCAGCTGGAGATTAACAATCTTTTCCGCAATTTTTTTTTTTCAAAACCAATTTTATTGAGCAGAAGATTATCAAGAATGTGGTATCTTCACATACCAAGATCCCCACAACAGCATCAATACAACAGTGATATACTCGTCAATCCATGAATTAAATGATGAAGCTCAGCTTTAAAGACGTCCTAACTGCCCACCCCAACCCCAACTACTCCCCCACCCCTACCCAACACCCCCCCCCCCACCACACATGTACAGAGGCAACATAGAGACGGTATACATAGAAGGATCAGGTATGTTGCAACCAGGGCTTTGCCATTCGGGCCAGAAATGTCACTGCGATCAAATGTCCTCCTCCTGTTCTGCCGGGGGTTCCAAGGACAGGCCGCGGTAGTCGGCCCACCGCTTCCAGATTTTGAAATGTTTGCGCGGGCAACCCCGCGCCTCAAAGACTGGTTTCTCAAGGCCCATGAAGTAGTCCAGCCCAGCCTTCCATGCAGACAGGGGGGGAGCCCTTACAGATTTCCAAGCACGAGCCAGGTCACGCTTGGCCACAACCAGGCCCAGGAGCAACAGGTGGCGCTTATAAACATTACCCCCAACCCCTTCCATAACGTGCAGCAGGCCTAATCGGTGGGTACGAGGAAGATCCCATCCCAGGACCTCAGCCAGGCAACTCCATACTCCCCTCCAGAATCCAGCCAGGCGACCACACGACCACACGGTATGCAGCAGGGAGCCAGGCACCTCCCCACAACGCAGGCACTCCGAGGACGCAATCAAACCAGCCTTCCACAGGCGTTCACGCGTGTAATAGGCACGATGCAGGTATTTGAATTGTATCAGGCGGAGCCGAACCGCAACAGCGGTGCCACGTGGGGACTCCAGTGCCTCCCTCCAATCATCCTCGTCCAGGGCGCCCACATCCACCTCCCACGCCTCCCGAAGGGAGCTGAGAGTGGAGGAGCAGTGCGTAACAAGGGACTGATAGATCTTGGAAACCTTCTTGTCTCCCAAGTCACCCATAAATACTTTCGCCTCAATGGGGCTGAACTCGGGCAGGGAGTCGAGGCCGGCGATACTCGGGGCTAGGGCATGCCTCAGCTGGAGGTAGCGGAAGAACTGGGAATGAGCCATCTGGAACTCCACACGGAGGTCCTCAAAGGACTTGAGGGTGGTGCCCGATACGACCTGGCCCAGTTGTGTAATTCCAATAGCCTCCCAGCCCTCAAACCCGGCCAAAGCCGCCAATTCCGGGAGCATGCCATTGTGCCACAACGGCGTTTCGGCTGTCAGTTTGCCCCACCAACCCATACGGCGCAGAGACTGCCGCCACACGGAAAAGACCACTTTGGTTACCGATGGCAACCCACGGCGTATACGAGCTGAATAAAGAATGGTGTGAAGCGTACGATCTCCCATAAGGTGTCTCTCTAGGGCATAGGCCGGATCGCTCCTATCTCCATACCACCAGTCATTGAGGACAAGGAGGTGCGACGCCTGATAGTAGGAGAGGAGGTCGGACGTGGCCAAGCCCCCACAGTATGTGGACAGGAAGCACGTTCTCAGGGCCACCCTGGCCGCTCCGCCATCCCAAAGGAAGCGGCTCAGCACAGAGTTCACCTGACGGAACCACTCCAAGCCAATAGGGTGTGGGAAATTCTGGAGTTGGTACAGCAGCCTCGGCAGCGCCACCATCTTAAAGATGGCCGACCTCCCGAAGATTGTAAGGGGCATCCTGGACCATGTTTTGACATCGGTCTGGACTCGGTCCCACACCGGTAGGACACTGCGTGTCCAGGCCACGGCCCGCGAGGTCGAGAGGAAGACGCCCAGATATTTCAGACCGTCTGTCGCCACGCGCAAGTCGGCGGCCCAAGGATCGGCAACCATTCCGCCACGCAGAACCCACAGGGTCGATTTAGACAAGTTAAGGTGAAGCCCCGAGACCTCGCCAAACCCACGCATGGTCTCCAAGACTCGGGGACCCGAGCGCCGCAAATCAGTAAGGAACAGGAGGACGTCGTCTGCATAGAGTGCAATCCTATCAGTTAGGTGGTCGTCCCAGACAAAGCCACGTAGATGGGCATCCATGCGGACCCGCGCCGCCAGGGGCTCCATGGCCAGGGCAAACAAGTAGGGGGAAAGTGGACAACCCTGTCGGGTACCACGGCCGATCCGGAAGCGCCCAGAGACTGCACCGGCAACGCGGACCGAGGCTGTGACATTGGTGTACAGGAGGCGAATATAGGACAGGAAAACCGGCCCTAGATTGAGGCGGGCCAGCAAGGTGAACAAATATGTCCAACTCACCGAGTCGAAAGCCCGGTCCATGTCCGCAAGAAGGAGTGCAGCCTGTTCATCCCTGGCTCCCATGGCGTCAATCGCTGCCTGTGCCCGCCGGATATTATGCCGGGTAGCCCTGCGCGGCATGAACCCGGCCTGATCAGGGTGGACCAGGTCGGCAATGTGGGGCAGCAAGCGGTTCGCAAGGGCTTTCGCCAGAACCTTGGCCTCAATGTTGAGGAGGGAGATCGGCCTGTAAGAGTCGTGCCGATCCGGCGCCCTGCCCGGCTTCAGAAAGACCACAATCTCGGCGTGGCGCCAGTCAGGTGGCAGCTCGCCCCGAGACCTCGCCGCCTCCAGAGCGTTGCGGAAATGGGGTCCCAGTTGAACGTGGAACTTCTTATAGAATTCGGCAGGATAACCGCTCGGGCCGGGCACCTTCCCGGTGTTCAGCTGGCCAAGGGCCTCCCCAAGTTCCTCGGAAGTGAGTGGGACCTCCAGGGCCGTTCTAGTTTCATCTGGGACTGCCCGTGGGAGTAGGTCATCCAAGTATGAGGCTATGTCGCTCTCCACCACTGGGTCCCGGGGAGCATATTGTGCTGCGTAGTAGCGGGCAAAGCTCGCCGCCAGTAACCCCGGGTCGGACATGACCGACCCGTCATCCGCCGCCAGGCCGGGCAGTTCTAGGGGTTGGAAGGTCGCCTGGCAAAGCCTATGTAACATTGTGCAGGACTTGTCGCCCCACTGGTACACCCTGCTACGCGTGGCGAGCCACGCCTGCCGAGCCTCTTCGTATAGAACCGAGGCATAAGTCTGCTGGGCCTGCAAGAGCCGGCGCACGACGCCCTCGTCGCCCCCGAGTCGGCTACGCTGCTCCAGGTCCTCCACTCGGGCCGCGGCGGCCACAATGGCCTCCCGACGCTCCCGCCGAGCGGCCGCACACCAAGCTATATCGACGCCCCGTATCGTAGGCTTTAGCGCCTCCCACACAACAATGGCGTCGACACCCCCCACTAGGTTCTCGCGCCAAAAATGATCGATCGCTTGGCGTATATGCGTCACGTATTCCGGCCGCTGCAGCTGCCAGGCGGACATGCGCCATCGAAATGGCTGCCGTTTAGAGGGGAGGGTCACGGTGGCCAGGACAGGGGAATGATCCGAGAGGCCCCTGGGGAGTATCGCTGCGTCCCTGACGCGGCTCAGACAGGCACCCGGCACAAACAAATAGTCGAGCCTAGAGAAGGACCCATGCACCGCCGATACATACGTGTAGGCCCGCTCCGCGGGGTGGAAATGCCGCCACACATCAAGCCAGCCCAGGCCACGCACTGTCGCGCACAACCGGGTGGGAGCAGCCGCGGGGGGGAGGTCAGGCACCACATGCACTCGCCGCTGGCGGTCCAGGCTCACATCCATGACTTCATTCCAGTCCCCCCCCACCATGGTCAGGACCTCGGGAATGTCTTCCCACAGTGCAAACAACCGCTCAGACAATGCCCACTGCAGGGGGGGAGGGGCGTACACACTTCCAAAAACCACCGGCTCAGAACCCAGCAGGCCTTGAATAAAGACAAATCTACCCTGAGGATCAATCCACTGTTTCTCATGAACATAGGCCACCCTACGATGCACCAATATGGCCACCCCCCGTGAACCCCTCGCAAAGCCAGCATGGTAAACCTGTTGATAACCGAACCTTTGGAGGCTAAGGGCCTTGGAGCCCAGCATATGAGTCTCCTGGAGCATGAGTACATCCACCATCTCCCTCTTCCCCCATCGCAGCACAGCCCCACGCTTGATCTTGTCCAGGATACCCCGCACATTCCATGTCACCACCCGCAGGGTTTTCGAAGGAGACATAAGCGCAGTATCAGCCATTATCAATACACAGACCAAAATCTGGCCCTCCCTCCCACCCTGGTGCAACCCGCAAACCGACAAAAATCAAAGTCTCAGACATGTGTGGACCCCCCCCCCCAACCCACAAACACAGCGCTCCCTTCCCGACCCTGAACCCCCCCAACAAGTACAACTCCAAAACTCCCCCCCACGCCCCACACCCACCACCCCAATACCTCAGAAAACATTGAAGCATCTGTCGCGGCATGGAGAGACCCGGGCCCCAAACAGAGGACCCAGGACCCACCATACCAATGGATCCCAACAACCCCACAATGACACACACACCCCCCCCCCAACAACACTCACAGCTGTGAGGGTCTGAGGCCCACAAATGGTACCCCCCAAGCCCCACTGCATCCCCATGACAACAACTGAAGTCTTCACAAGGGAATTGACCGGCACATCAAGGACAGTATGAAACAGTCTCACCGGCCAAAGCAGGGCAGTTCAGGATGCAGCATACAAAGTGCGTGTAGATCCAGCAATGTTCAGCTGCCCGCGTCGGAGTGCTCCGAGTCTCGGGCATCACCCGGCCGCGTCGCGCTGGCAGAGGCCGACCTCTTCTTGGAGCGGGACCTCCGATGGCGGCCCTTCCTGTTCGGGCGATCTGTTCGCTCCGGCGACGAACCCTGGGACCTGCCCGGATCCAGCCCCGGCTGGGCATGGGGCCTGAGCCGCACCGATTCATCTGTCCAGCGAAACACCTCCTCCGGCGAATCGAAGAAATGGGTCCGAGACTGATATATGACTCGCAGGCGAGCTGGATACAGAAGCGAGTATTGAATCTTGAGGCCCCTAAGCTTAGCCTTAGCGTCCATGAAAGATTGCCGCTGTTGCTGAACCATCTTCGTGTAGTCCGGGAAGATCATGATATTATGATTCTCAAAGGCGAGGGAGCCCTTGTTCCTTGCCTCCCGGAGGATAACATCTCGATCATGGTAGTTCAGCAGCCGAGCGATAACAGGCCGCGGGCGCTCGCCTTCCGGTGGTCGCTGGGTCAGAGCCCTGTGTGCCCTCTCAACCACGAAGCACGTAGACAGCGCCCCTTCGGGGAGCCAGCTCTCCAACCACCCGGTCAGGAACCGCTCCATGTTGTCCTTCTCACATCGTTCAGGAAAACCGATGAAGCGGAGGTTGTTGCGCCGCGCGCGCCCTTCTGCATCTTCCACGCGGGCCGCCAGCGTCTTTTGAACGCTCTCCACCTCCGCCAGTCGCTTCTTTAGGCCACTAATGTCCGCTTCGGTCTCCGTTATACGGGTCTCAGCCCCAGCAATCCGCTCCACTGCATTGCGGAGGTCTTGGCGCAGGAGCGTGACATCCGCCCCAACCGCCCCAATCTTGGCATCGAGTGTGTCTCGGGACTGGGTGATGGCCGCCAGTAGAGCTGCATTGTCCGGCCCGGGGCCACCGCTGCCACCGGCCGCCCCGGCGCCACCACTCGGCCCAGTGAATTTGTCAATAGGGCCCTGTTTAGGCGGACCACCTCCCCTGTCCCTGGTCATGGCGCACGCCGGGCAGGGCGGACACCACCTCCGAGTCTTCGGACACTGTCACAAGTCTCTAGCGGGGCGGCCAGATGAGGCCCCAGAGGGAAATGCGGGCCGGCCACAGTAATCGGGCGTCACGAAAATCGAGGTCCCGGCGTCACCCAGGCGGGACAGGCCTCACCCGCGCTCGTCCCCACGGGCAGCTGCCCAAAGTATCAATTGAAGAAGCTGTGGGTCCGTGGTCTGTGGACCGCCGCAGCAATGGGCCAGGCCAGGATGGGCAGATCCGATGCCACTGCCGTCTGCCAGGTCGTCACCGGCCGCCTCGGGGCTCAGGGACCTCCGCCTCCAGACTGTCGCGGGGCCACGCCTCGCCACCTCCGCTCGTCGGCCACACAGGGAAAGAACCGATGGGTAGGATCCGATGGCACCGTCTCAATCCTTCAGGCGAGTGCAGTCAGTGAGACGAGCCAAGGCCGGCGCGGCGGATGCCACCCGCACACGCTAGATCGCTACCACCGCCAGGCGTCGCGAAACTCGAGGACCCCGGCCTCCGGCCGGCCACCAGGCCGCATGTCGTCGCCGCCTCCCTCCGATCATAGGAAGGGTAGAAATGCAGGATCGGCACACCAAAGTAGGCAGGGGACCCCACCAGATCAAAAGCAAGCACTGGGTACCAGTAGCGGGCTCGGGGGTCAGGATAATTGATCGGATTAAGTCCGGGCCGGCGGGAGCTCTACAAGGCTGCGACCGCCATCTTCGCCCGCCAAGCCACGCCCCCATCTTTTCCGCAATTTTAGCCATATAAGGCAGGAGAGAGATGGGACGTAGGTTCTCAAATTTATCAAAGCTAATATTGGCTTTTTTTTGCAGCGGGAGAACAATCGCTTGTTTCCATGCAGCAGGGACAGTCTGCGTCTCGTAAGAGGTGTTGAGCAGAAGGCGGATGTGTGGTTCGAGAACATCCAGACTTCCCAACAGCCGTCTGGGAGTAGTGGGGTCCCTAGGTGAGCCAGATCGTATTGATCCGCAAATGCGGATAAGCTCCTCCGTCGGGGGGGTAGTGAAGCTAGACAGCCGTTGTTTCCCCAGTCCCTTGGTAGTTGTCCCAAACCTCGGGATTGCAGCCATCTGGTGTGGGAAGGAGGTGTAGATTGTTGCTACCTTATTGGCAAAATATTCTGCTATTCGGTCGCAACCCTCCACCGTGCAGAGTTCTTCCGGCACTGCTACAGATTTCCCTACCGATAGTGTTTTATAGATTAGGAACAGTTCTTTAGTGGAATTTTCAGCTTCCAAGATCCTGGTGCCAAAGTATGTCGTCTTGGCCTTCCTAATCAATCTATGGTAGGTTCGCCGAATAGCGTTGTATTCGGTTTTCGCAAAAAACTGAGAGTCGTGGAGCAAACAGGCATCATCCACGTACTTCATCAGCTGGAGATTAACAATCTTTTCCGCAATTTTAGCCATATAAGGCAGGAGAGAGATGGGACGTAGGTTCTCAAATTTATCAAAGCTAATATTGGCTTTTTTTTGCAGCGGGAGAACAATCGCTTGTTTCCATGCAGCAGGGACAGTCTGCGTCTCGTAAGAGGCCACTTTATCCGCCGCTAATTTGTTTAAGTGGGTTTATTGTAACAACGCCACTCGCACACTGTGCCGATCCAAGAATGCAAGTACCTGCCTATTTTTTTTTAGGGATTGTTCAATCCTCTGACATTCCATGTCATGCATGTCACCTTACTACCCTCCAGCAGTATCTTTGATGTTCAAAACCTTAGTAAAGACTATACCTTCTGCACCTATGCCACATATAACACATTCCACCCATTTCTGCACTGCAAAAAGCAACCATGAATTAGTTCCCCAACAAAGCCCCCCACCCACTTAAGCATCCCAATCATGCTAAGGCACCCCAATACAAGAAAATTCAGTCATGAGAAGCTAGCCCTCTCATGACCTACACCCCCTTTGAAGAAAAAAAAACGCGGGTTGTTTTCTCCTGGAGGACACCAGTCGTCCACCGACCCCATGGTGGTACCAAAGGGGGGTCATGGCAGGTCCATAGTACCTTCCTAGCACATCCAACATTATTATACCTGCAGCGATGAACATGTCAATAACAACCCCTGCTAGGCAGTCAAGCACATATCATCCTCCTTCCACCAATAAACAGGCCATTGCACACCGCAGTCACTCCAGTGCGTGTCGGAGACCAGAGAGAGGACTACATATCACAAAACAGTCAAGTACATTTGTAGTACTCAGTGTCCCGCATCCCCAACCTCCCCTTATACCAAATAGAACAGAATGTGGTTATACATAACAGCACTGCCAACATCAGGACCAAGATAGCACCTCAGCGAGCTATTGCATATATAGATGCATCCAGATAAGTTCAGCTGTCCATCACCCCTTCACACATGTATTAACAGTGCATAATGCAGTCCTGGATTAATGTCCCAATCAAGTATCATCCTAGCTGTGGAAAAAAGCAACATTAACAACAATTAACAAAGGTGCACAACTGCATGGCACAGGAGCAGGATACGACCTGCAGTATCATGCTAATCTTCATTGTCCGGATCATCACCAGCTCGTTGGGTCGCTGCACGCTTCTCCAGTTGCTTAACATATTGCATAGCGTCTTTAGGGGTCATGCATATCCGCGGCTTCTTCCCATGCATGATCTGTAGACGAGCAGGGTACAACATGGCGTACGGTACTTCCATATTCAGCAGTTTCTTTTTGACTCACTGGAACTCTCGCAGAGCCTATTGCACCGCAACTGTAAAGTCCGGAAACAATGCCACCTCCATCCCTTGGTAGCTAGTGGTGCCCAACTCCTGTGCACGGCGGAGGGCCACATCCCTGTCGTGATAATTTAAAAGTCTTGCGATGATCGGATGCGGAGGCGCCCCCGGGGCAGGTCGAGGTGCAAGAGACCGGTGCGCCCTCTATCACCAGTACTTTGGAAAAATGTTCTGCACCCAGCATAGTTTTGAGCATGTCTTCCACATATAGTTCCAATTTGCCAGTGTTGGTGGATTCAGTAACTCCCGTAATGCGCAAGTTGTTTCGCGCAATCTCGCATCTAAATCCTCATTCTTGGCCCGTATGACCTCTAAGATAGTCTCCACCTCAGTGCAGGATTGCGTGACGCTTTCCACCCTGTCCTCAGCTGTGGAGATCGGTTGTTCCGCCTCCGTCAAACGTACTCCATGCTTGTCTAGCTTCACTGACATGGTATCCATCCGCAAATTTAGGTTATCTATTTTGCCATCAATTGTTTGAAGACTCTGCATTATTCCAGTTTGGAGCTACTACCAGATTCCATGTCCGTTTCCGTATCAGAGGCTGCCTGCATTAGCGTTTTCTTCAAGCGCTTAGATTCAAATGAGAGCGTAGATTGCAGGTGCTTGTCTGGCTTACTCATCATGCCACCAGGATATACAATCTGTTAGTTTGGCATGCCACCCGCCAGGTGACTAGCCAGTGTAGGCAAGTCTTCCACTCTCTGACGCGCCACACACCACTCAAGTTGGTCACGCCCAGTGCAGGTACCCGCACTCCAGGCCCAATCTCCCAACAAGTCGTGCCTCATAGTCCCAGCAGCTTAGCTGCGGCCACTCCGACAATACTGGGGCAGTAGCACTCCCCAGGCTTCTCTGATGCTGTGGCTAGCGTCCCAATGCCCAGGCCTAGAGGTCTTTTTTTTTTTTTTTTTAGATTGTAATGGGAGATTTGTGTGGGGCTCCACGGGTATCTAGCAATCCCCCATGTAGGAATGGCAAATGAATAGTGAGGCAATGCGTAATACTAATTTTTTGAAACGTTCAGGGCTATATAACAAATAGTCGCGTCTTTACGCGATCCAAATGCAGGTAACATTGCACATATGCCGCTAAAACCACAAATCCCAGAAGCACAACGGTCATGTGACCGCTATAAGTAACTAGGTAACCTGGCCGCCGCCCTCCATAGTGAAGGAAGGAAGAGCGATAGCAAGCTGTAAAGAGGTAAGGAGAGCTTGAATCGGGATGAGCTGCGCGCGTAGGGTTTGGATCACCTAATGGGGACCTAAAACGCGCTCCGGTTTGTTTTTTTAAACAGTGTATGAACCGGAGAATTATTCGGAAGCAATCACGCGGCGCACATAACGAGAGTACAGAGGACCGTTGTAAACAAGGTCAGTATGGACGTGCGGTGAACGTGATAAAGTCTTTTTTGATCCAAACAATTCCATTTAGAACCGGTTCAATGTTATATCTTAACAGAGTGCCCGCACATATATAAAACAAGGTGAACATGGAGTGAGACGCTCCCAAAGTTATCGGTGAACCCAATAAGGTATGAAGTTAGTCATAAGCTGTATAACACGTTTGAGAAATGACATAAGCCCACTAGCAGTAAACCAACTTTGCGTTGCCCCTAGGTTAAAGGCATTTCCGAGCCATAGGGAGACGCCCATACACGGACTCAAAAAGAGATAAAAGGGTATGTCTTGCAGTGTTCTTGCTAAAGTGACCGAAAGGCTAGAATTGAGTTTGGCTCTAATAGGATTTGTTAATATCCTTTAGACTGCAGCTCAAAAGACCTAGAATCAGACACAGGACAACTACAGCTACAGTAAAGGTAACATGGACCTTATACGTAGTATAATGTCAGCGAAGTTAAAATATGAGGCTATGGGAATTGACACTGAAACATTGTTTGTTGTTTTCTTTTCCTTACACACATGCAGATAGAAGTGACAAGGCCCTGAGGAGAACCCATAACTGCTGTATGGAGTTCGAAACGCGTCGGCAGAACGGAGATAAAATTTAGAAATACTAATAATTACTGACTCACAAAATTAATGTTGTGTGTTATCGCCTGTTGATTGTAACTTTGTTCACTACTGTTCTTTTCATTGTAAATCACTGGTGGTTAATAAGGCGAGGAACTGATACTTGCCTTCTGGAACAGTAGAAAATAGATATACAGAAGTCATGTTGTGTATAGTGAATGTATTGTATATATTGATGTAATAATGTTTTTTGGTAAATGTTGTGTATAAGTTGATGTACATATGTGTTATATATGTTGTGTTGTTTTTCTGACATAGAACCAACGATTTTTTCAAAAAAGAGAATTTAGAGAAAAGGTAAAAATAAATATACCTAACATATCAAAATTAAGATTGATCTGTTGCTTATAATTAAGAGCAAACAAAACAAGTGGGGTGGCATTTTCTAAAGAAACAGGCCTAGAGGTCAGCACACCACGTGGTGCCACAGCAGCACCGCAGATGGACCCTCCAGCGGCCGTCACTCCAGTCGACTAGGCCCAAAACTGCTCATATGTGGGCACTATGCCAACAGCAGCCCCCAGTAGCAAAGGCACACCGTCCAGTTACACAAGCCAACTGACCACAGAGCATCCAACACCACCGACCTCCACTTCGCTGTCAAACAAGTCAGGTGAAAGCGCAGTTCCAATTCTACAAATACGCAAATATAATAGGCGCCTCCATTAACATTTAAAGATGACCATTAGTTTCATTTGCAGCAGAGGACCACAGTCATTTGCAATACAGCCCCCACGGTCACATGCGCCGTAGTTCCACAGCCTGTTTGCACCGTAAATGACCCCAGTGTAGCCCCTGTTGCAATCGTGCACAAAGACCGATCTTTCTACATGGCTCCCTGCAGGCGCTCCACTACGCACGGTTACCTGCCTCTCCGTGTTGCTGCTGATGAGCTGCCCAACTCCTGCCGGGGCCGCACCGGACGCTCACAGTGCCGAGCACAGGCCTCAGACAGAGCTGCCTCTAGTGCCCACGATGCTAGGTGGACGTCCAGCCCCTCTCCGGTCCCAAAGGTCCCCTGTAGCAGCAGTTGGGCCGCGCCGCAATAGGCCACCCGGCAGCCGTGTCCCACCCCGCCAACAGTCCTCCGCTCTCGCCTCCACAACCGCTGTTGCCGACATCAAAGCAGGTCCGCAGGGGGCCGTATTGGTTCAGTACACCCGCCTATGCCTTCGGCACTCACCGCACCGCATTCCAGTCACAGGCAGGTGCAGCGTCCGCACAGCCAGGCCTTCATGCCACCGGTGTCAGCACTCTACTGCCGCCATTTTAGGGTCCGTCCAACATAGGCAGTTTTGCCGCTTTCCCTTGGCACAGCAGCTGAATAAACCTCCGTAATCGATACAGCAAGTGATACCGGTGCCAATGCGCGGTCACTCCAGTGTAGATGGCTGGGAGAGTAGTAGGATAATGAAAGGATCGTGGCCCCGACCAGCAGAGCTGCACTAATGTGCAGCCATCTTGCTTCGGGCTTACTAGCGCCCCCGAGAGCAATTAATGATAAAGTAATTCCCCAGTTTTTATTTGACCCAAATACTGCTGTTTTAGGTTCTCGTCACAGACCGCTCTTCAATACAATTGTATGAAAACAGTCCAGATCTATTCGCTTTTGCATTAAATAAAATTGTGTTTTCCTGGCAAAGAATCATACAATCATACAATCACCATCTATATTCTGACAAGTACTTCTAATCTTTTGTTATCTTGCTTGTGGATCTGTATTGTTGCGTTGATGATTTCTTGGCTTCATCCAGGGCCACTCAAATTATGCAGCAAGAAATGGCAAAATATGCAGCACATTTTCCGATAGTATTGCTTCCTTATTTTTACACTTGTTAACACGGTCTAGTTATATGTCATGTCTCAGTACCAGTTTAACACCCAAACAGCAATAAGCAACGGAAAGGTGACCGGTCAACCTTTTTGAATAGACTTCCACTGTGCAGGAACTCGTGTTGCTTTGATTTAAGTAACTTTTGAACTAGAATCAAAATAGTTGTTAAAATCTGCAATAATACATTTTAGCATATCAAGAATTGTGCCGCAGCCACACCAAAGAGGGAGGGGTGTGAAAGGAACACTATTGCTGTGATGAACTATTTGGCTCACAAGGGAAATGGGTCCCCCTCTCAAAGCTCCAATATTGCCAGCCTTAAGCAATTTATTTAGGGCATGATTTAGAGAAAGGAATGAGGAATTTATCCCAGTAGATGAGGATAGCTGCATTACAAATGTCCCCACCGAGGTGAGAGCATTCCTCAGTGTAATGGGGGTACTGCAGACATACATTCCAAACGTTTCCCTCCTAGCCATACCATCTCAAATGATTGGCAATGAAGGACTTCTCGGATCCAGTGACCTGGTCTGAGACCAGTGAAGTCATTCTAGGATTTAAAACATATTTGTGTTCATCCTTCGCCCAGGGTGTGCCAGATGAAGAAATAATATTCTACTTTACTGAGAGTGGAGTACTTACTCAGTCTGTGCTAAAAAGAACACCATGGCGATCAAGAGCACTGAGTTGCATATTTCCCCCCTACTTTGGCTTATGTAGCAGCAGTTCTCCCAGGGTGCTTGAGAGCAAAATCTGCAGTGGCATTGTGCTGGGGTATTCTGGGACACTGTATTTACATCATTCAGTCGAAATTCTGCCTTATGTGATGTAAAACAAGGTTTGATGGATGCCAGGCTCACACATAATGGAATAACCTTGCTTGTGAGTCCCAACATACCTGTAAAACGGTTTGGGGTTTTGAATATTGCCTCATTATTGCCTTTGCCTTCCCAGCAAGATGAAGAGCACAATTGTGTACAGGCGACAGAATTGCACACAAACCCGAAATCAAAGATGAACATTGTGCTAATGTATGACTTATGGATGGGTCATGTTTAAGAGACAATGCAGGACATCTAAATCTGCATATGCTGTGTGCATCACTAAAAGAGTAACTGAAGCCTCCTCTTAAGCCAATGTACAGTCAGCACAAGTCACATAACTGATGGCTCTCACAAGAGCATGTTGTTGAGCAAAAAATGTAAACGTGACCATTTAGAACGATTCTCCTGTATGTTTGGTGTATGATTAGACCATGTTGGCCCCATAGGGGCTTTAGGACATGACATCAGCTTTTACTCCAATACACAAGGAGCCGCCTCTGCCCCCCCCCCCCCCACGTGTTTGATCTGTTGCAAGCTCAACAAATGTGTTGCTGTGAAATGTGCAGCACATCGAGGAGGATCGGATGAAGATTTTGCAGACAGTGGCCAGTTTTTACATATTAAAGGCATCCATTACACACCTTGCTTTAATATCAGTGACCATCAAAGGTCCCTGTACATACATTGAAATAGAATCAGTCAGACAAAAACAGGGCAGGAGGAAAAACGGAATTGCGAATAGATGGGTTATGAAAAAAATCAAGATTTGGTGGGGAGGAGGGTAAGGTAAGTAAAAAGGTAAGTAAAATGCTTTATTGTACAGTTAATAAAAACCATTACAAATAGCTTTTAGCAATAAAAGAAATGATCAGTTAAAAGAAGAAGGAAACAAATTAAAAAGGTTGGTATAAAACCGTAAAAGGTTGGACAATGTTCATCCAGCATTAGATACGGATATATTTCTGTTTTAGGTAGGAATTTGTGCTTCTGTCCAGGCGCTTGCTTCCGGCAAATGGGTTATTCTTTCCCCACCGGGGGCAGACCGGCTATCTCCCATGATGATCGTGCCTCTTGGGGGAAATGATTTAATGTTCTTGATCTGTGTGGGTTTCTTGCCCGGTCTGAGGGCTGGAAGCAGGTGATGTTATGTAGGTGGTATCGGTGTCCACTTGTAGTCTCGTCATTTTGAGCCTGGATTCTGCCACTCCGAGATATTTTACCAGTCGGCAGGCCATCTGCACGTCATCTCCTCTGAAGCAGCTCAAAACTGCTTCTCTGCAAGACCTGATTCCCTTATTTAAAAATAAGGGTCTCAATAGGTTCTTCCGGTCTTGCTGCAGCTCTTTACAAATGGTTATGAGGTGTGTGATGTTTTCCTCGTATATTCCGCACAGGCGGCATTTTGCTGGTTTTGGTGGCCGCAGCCATGGGGCCATATGGTCCGCTGCTGGTAGCACTCCAAGTCGTAGTTTTAAAAACGATTCTTTTGTTGATTTGGAGAAGCTGTTCACCAGGTACGACTGTGGAGTAAGTTTATTATATGTTTGCACGGTCAGCCAGCCATGTGCTCTCTTTGCTAGTGAAGCTTTGTCTTGCAGGAGGGTTTCTTTCTTGACGATTTTGTTTATGATTTTTTTGAAACCTAATGGGCTCCCTTGGAGGTCCCATAGCTGCCTTGCCCCAAGATGATCGATGGCATCCTCCAGGAAGTGTCTTGCTGGACTGTTGCTTTTACTTTGTAGCTCTTTCCAGAGGAGTGTGTTAAGGGTGTTTTCTTCTCCTCTGCTTATTTTGTACCAGGTCTTAAGGTAAGTTCCCTTTCGTGCAAGTTCTTCTTTGGCCATCCCAAATTCTAGGCGGATCTGCGCCGGTGAGATGTATTTCGGAAGACCGAACATGATGCGCATTGCTTTTGAGACTACTCTGTTCAGAGTTCCCGTGTCCCTCCCTCTCATTGCTTCACTTCCATATGTGATAGATGGAATCAGCTTGGCTTGGATTACTTGTAAGAAGGGGGCGAGGTTTAGGCCAACGATTTTGTTTTTGAGGTTCCTAAGTGATGCTGCTATCATTAAGCCTCTCCTCTTGATCTCCTCCAGTTGTGGTTTAAAGCTACCCCTATCGTCTATAATCACTCCCAGGTAGCAATATTTGTTTGTGGTCACCAGTTTGTTCGAGTCCAAGTGCCATCTAAATGGTAGGTTTTTCTTACGATAATTAAGGGGCAAGATTTTTGTTTTGCTGTAGTTAATACAGAGTTTATTGGCTTTGGAGTATTCCGCAGTGATGTCGAGGAGCCTTTGTAGCCCAATCTGTGTCCGGCTGATCAGCACCAGGTCATCGGCGTAGAATAGGGAAGAAAGCTGTTTGCCCCCTAGTTTTGGAGCATGTGAGTTGTTTGCATTTAATTTTGTGGATAATTCAGCCATAAAAAGGTTGAATAGGGTTGGCGCTAAAACGCAGCCTTGTTTTACACCTGCGTGGGTTTGAATTTTCTTGGTTAACCCCTTCCACACTCATGACGAGCTGGGCTCGTCATGGTGTAGCCTCCTCGCACACTGATGACGAGCCCAGCTCGTCATAAAATGCTGTAAATCAGAAAAGTTCAGCACCGGGGGGGAATTGGTGCAGCGGCGATGTGGTTAAGAAATCTCCAGGGCCTAGTTTGACCTGCACCCACGTGTCGCTGTGCAGGAGAATTAGCTGGTTCAGTAGGTCGTCAGGGATGTTCATTCTTTTCAGTTTTTTCCACAGGAGGTTTCTGTCTACCCGGTCGAATGCAGCGCTATAGTCTATGAAGCACAGGTACAAGGGATAGTTCCCTTCTTGCGCTGAGTCGATCAGTAATGACAGGGCTAGGATATTGGTAGATGTCCCCATGTTTTTCCTGAAGCCGGTTTGGTTGAACGGGATTGTTGAGGTTTCTTCTACCCATAGAGTTAGTTCCTGAAGTAAGAGGCCTGCGTAGTACTTGGCCTCGTTGTCTAGAAGGGCTATTAGCCGATAACTTTTAGGATCCTTTCTATCTCCTTTTTTGTATATTGGGGATATAATTGCCCCCCTCCAGGATTGTGAATGTTTGCCAGATTTTTTCGAACATTGGTTTGAGATTATTTGCCCAATATTTTGGGTCTTGCTTAAATATTATTGGTGGTATGCCATTAGGACCGGGGGCTCCGTCTCTTCTGCCTTTTGTAATTCTTTTAATAATTTGTTCCGTCGTGATTATTACAGCTTCGTTCGTTCTCCAATGTTCTTGGTGTGGAGACGGGTATTCGTCCGTCTTTCCATTGTCGGCGCCTGTTTCTTTCCCCCTTCCTTTATTCTCACTAAAGTGAGTGCTGAAATAGATTATCCAGTCATCCTCTGTCACCTGTGAGTCAATCCCTCGATTTTTTCCATTGATCTGTGCATTGATCTTTTGCCAGAACTGCGCACTGCGATTTGTTTTGGCGTCATGTAGGAGTTTTCCCCAGAAAGCCTCTTCCTCTTCCCTTTTTTGCTGCCATATTAATTTCTTACGCTCTCCTTTTAGCTGTCTGAGCTCGTGGAGGAGGGACGGATCTGTTGTAGCTCTTCGTAGAGTCCGATTTATCATTGTCTTAAGTGTTTTTAGCCTGCTGCTGTTTCGAAAGTTGTTGGATCTTTTCTGTGTCTTGTTACAGCAGTTTCTTGTTCGTGTTTCAAGCTCTTTTCTCTGCGCGGTGTCTCTCATTTGTTTTACAAACACTTCCCAGCTTGTTATCGGGTTGTGCGTAATACGTTGTGCTTCGTTGAGGGAGCCTATCGCTTGCTCTAGTAGTTTTTCTGGGTTGGAGACTTTACATTGTACCCGTCTTTCATTTGATGTGAAGTCTGTACCTACGTTGTTCGAGTTGGGAGGCTTTAGTGTCGCTGATATGTGCATTACTGTTTCCTGAGGCAGGTGGTCACTACAGTCAGTAAGACCAATTCTAAAGTCTACAACTCTATGGTATAGACTACGGGATACAAAAGTGAAGTCTATGGTGGAGCTTGCCTGGGTACTGTGAAATGTTGCTGACTGCGGTTGGTCCCCTGGAAATCTTCCGTTAAGTGCCCTAAGTCCTAGCTCCTCTAGTGAAGCCAGCAGGGTCCTTGTAGTTTTTGTACTTCTGCCCCCTGCGGTGCGGTCTTGCCGATTAGATTCCCAGGCGAATGGGTCCTCATCATATTTAGTGCCCGTGGCTGCTTCGCTCAGCAAATTTAGGTTAAAATCCCCTGAGATAATGATGTTATTCGTGAGCTCAGCCTTCACCAATTTCACAAGTTCTTCCTTCAGTTGTCGAGCTCCCTTCGTTTTCTCCCTCGGGTGTAGATAGAGGTTTATAAAGATTATATCCTCGTTTGGGTCTTGCACGCGGGGTGACAGTCGTAGAGCTAACATTGCATTTGGGGCAGGTAAGTTGTAATTTAGCTGATCTACTTTTAATATCGCTGTTAATGCACTGTAGGTAGCAAGGCCTCCTTTCTTGTGGCCGAAAAGCGAGCTCTGGGTGGGCGGTAAGGAGTTCAGTGTATACCCTGGCAGAATTGGAGGTGATTCGGTCCAAGTTTCTTGTATGGCGATGATGTCGAATTTTGTCAGGTGATTGCCTAAGTCAATGTCTGTGAACTTGTCCCCGGTGCCGTTGATGTTCCATGAACATATGCTTAGGGTATTAGGTTTTTTGGCTGTTTTTGTATTTGTTTGTCATTGGCTTGTCTCTTTCGCATTTAGAGACTTTGCAAGCCAGTTCCAATTGGGTGAGGCCCTCTTGTCGTTAGTCAGTGACCTTGTTTCTTCCAGATTCAGGTGCAGTTGTCTCTCTGGCGTTTTGCTTCTGGCTCCTCTTAAGACAGTTCTTTTGAGGATCGGCTCCTTGGACTTCTTTTGGAAGCTGTCATATAAGAAGGGTTCCGGGTATTTTGTGGGCGAGAAAGTTTGAAGTTCTATGCCCCAAGAGTCAAATCTTTCCTTTTCTTTTAGTATTCTTTCAGGGAATTCTCCTGTGGTCCATGTGGTTTTTGTCGACTCTGCCCCAGGATGGCTCCGAGATTCGATAAATTCAACGGATTCCAAGTCTGCTGATGTGATGGTTTTGAGGGTCTCTATTGTTTTTAGTAGCCGCAAGATGTTTCCCCTGTTTAGGAAGTCCATTGGACCTCTGGAGTGGTATTTAGGGTGGAATATTACTATCGTTGTTGATCCGTCTGGCCCCTTATCTCTTGCCTTGGTGTTTTCTTCGTCGGCGGGTTTGGATTCCCCTGGGATAAAGGTTGCCTTTGGAGCGGTTTTTTTGGGTTGATCAGTCTTTATGATACTTTCTCGCAGGTTGCGGCCTGAGAGATTTAGTCTTGTCGTTATAATCAACTTGGGACTTCCTGTGATTTGCATTTCAGCCCGATTTCCGGGGCTGTTATTGGCAAGATGCGCCGTATTTTGTTTTGTGCTTTCTTGAGTGTCACTGTCAGGTGGGTCTGAAGTTTTTTGTTGATTATGCCCCGCATTGTTCTCCACGAGCCCTATGTTATTGCCCCTTTCTGGCATACTCTGCGTGTCTTTCTGGGTTTTAGGCACGGGGCTGGTGGTTGAGCCACTAGGTGGGGTAGGGCCGATACCAGTTTTGTCCACTGGGCTCGTATTTTCCCTGTTGGCGGTCGTGGGGTTTATTTCTTCCTTTTCCCTGGTTACACTTGTTTGTGAAGAGTTGGTCGCTATTTGATCACTGTTGTGGGCCTTGCCCCAGGCTATACACCCTGTCAGTTTCCTTTGGTTTCTTCCCTTTCTTTTCTGTTTTCTTCTGACTTTTCCTTGGGATTGTTGGTGGGAGCTTGCTTCCCCTTTTGGATTACTTTTATCTGCGTCTGATGTGGATGCTGTGGGATTTTGCACTCGTCCAGTTAGGTAGCTATTGGTGATCGGTGTCTTCATTTGAGTTATTTTGTCCCTTGTTGGGTGTGAATTAGAGGGAGTCTTTGGGGGCGAGTTGGTAAGAGTCTTTGGGGGCTTATGCTGTGTTGGTTGGGGATCATCTTGCCCGGTAGTTGTGTTTAGTTCTTTCTCCTCGGTTTGCCTGAGGGGATAGCTGTTTTTGGCTACCGTCCTGAAATCAGATAGGAGGTTTCCCAGTGCTGCTGGTAGTGTTGCTAGTTTATCCACTATGGAGATACAGGTGCAGTTAGATGCTGTAAGCTGTGTCTCTGCTTGTGCCCTTTTTATCAGATCGTTCAGGTCTGCTAGTTTACCGTCAATATTTGCCACGTATGTGGCCAGAGTGTTGAGGACAGAAAGTTGCAGATCCATCTTGTCAGATTGATACTGGATGGCATTTACTGATAGTTGCATTGTCTGCAAGAGAGATGCCCAGATGTCTACGTTCTTCTTAGTCCTTTCTTTTTCCGGGCTGTCGCTGGAGCCGTTTCTTTGCTTTCCCTGTTCCGGTTCCTCTGGGTTAGGTGCTGCCAGTTCTACCCATTCTTCCGGAGTGAAGTACGAGGTGTTCAGGTCAAGCAGCATGGGGATTGTGGGGATTGTGAGACCTAACTTAGGCGGTGAAGACAAGTCTGGTTGAGTCCGAGTTTTTGTGTCTAGGTGTTGTAGTACTGGCTCTTCAACCGTCCTTTTTTGATTCATTTCTTCAAGTTGTTCCGGATCTGTTGTATGCAGAGGACTACCGCCATAGTCCTGTTGCTCCTGTGTGGATTTGCCCTTTGCTTGCCAGGCCTTGCCGGGAACCTCTGCTGTGCTCGGACCGTGCTTATTGCCAGGATCAGGGGTCACTTGTGCCCTCGTTTCCATTTTCCATGTGTACTTGGAGGGTGATGATTCTTTTAGTCCCTCTTGAGTTTTTGTCGTTTGGGCTTTGTTTGTCCTGGCCCAGGAGGGTTCTTCCGCTGGCCCCCTGTTTTTTACCTGGTCTGCCGTCATATCTTGTCCTCGATGAGCCTCGCGGGGTCCTTTTCGGCCCTGGGGACTCGGCTGGAGTGCAGGAGGGTCGCATTTCTTTGCCTCCTTCTCGTCATAGTTATCTCTTGAACTTGCTGGACTACTGGGGGTTGTGTGGTTTGTGTTGTAGCCCTCCTTGATTCCTGTTGCTTCATGGTTTACAGTTCGAGTCCCCGGGTTCTCCGAGTTCTCCGTTGAGCCCACCATTGGGTCCTCCTTGTCTTCGTTTTTTTGATTAGTATTCTCATCTTCCATTATGGTGGCTTCTTGGCTCCCCCTCTCTGATTTTCTTCTGTTCTCTGGTGCTAGTTCTTGTTCCTTTTGGCTTTCCTGGGATCCCAGGGTTGATTCTGAGGATCCCGGTGAGGCCCCGTTCTGTGAATTCTGGGTGTATGTCGCCTCTGATACTGCACTTTCTGGGCCCTGCTCCATGAGGATTGTCCTGTGAGTTTTGATTGGGTTGAGTGGGCTTGGTAGGTTAGGTTTATTGACATTGTTGTTCAAGTAGAGGAGCATGCTGGGATCTTTAATAAATGCGAATTTTGTGTAGATTTTGGGTTGAACAGATGGTTTACTACTAGTTTGGTTGTGTCGGTGTCCTTGTGCCTCCGAACCTCCCGGGCTGGCGAGTCCCGGGAGCAAGGGAGACAACTGAGAGGGTTCCTCGTCTCCTTTTTTTCCCCCCCTGTTCTCCCAGCTTGCATCGCTCGTGTCCATCAGGTCCTTCTTTAGCTTCTTTTTTGTCTGCCTAGGCTTTCTCGTGAGGTTCGGGGGTGCGTTATGTTCTGTGTTGTCCCTTATCCTCCCCGACCTCATCCTGCGTCTCCTTTGCTTTCTTTGCTTTCTTTTCTTTCCTCTTTAAATTTGATTTTCCTGGCGTCCCGGGGTCTGCTGGGTTTAGTGTCTGGTCCCTTCTAAGCCTTCCCTGTTTTCCACCTGTTGCCTTTGTTAGCCACGTTGCCTCGTGTTGTGTCGCTTAACACCCCTCTGCTCGCCTTCTTGCTATCACCACACCTTGGTCCCTGTGTTATGTCACTTTGCCCTTTGCCCCACTTTGCGCCTTGTGGTTAGGGTTAGGGCAAGTGGGGAGTAGAGACTACTCTGCCGATGGGATTGGCAGAGGATAGAGGACAGTATGGGCCCCCGTCAGTGTCTGTGGCAGGCTCTATGGCTCTATGGCAGGCCCCGGTTGACACTGGTTTAGGCTTAGGTTAGAGTCTCGCCTAGGGTCTGCGGGTCGGGGGGAGGTCTGATAGTGTGAGCAGTAGTCCGCGGATGCTGCGTTGTTTCCTGTTGCGTTCTGTGGTGCTGTGGGGCTATGGGGCTATAGCTCTGTATGGGGCTGTGGTGCAGGGTGGGGTAATGAGGTGAAGAGGTGGTGAGAAGGTCACCAGTCCTGCGCTGCTGGTTCCCCTGGCTCCCCCTAGCTCCCTGCTGCCCCCCCCCCTGCCCCCGCCTTCTGCCTCTTACCTCGCACCTGCACCACTGCTCCTCGCTGCCACCGTCCTCTTAGACGCCTTCCTCTTGGCGCTGCCTGGTGCTGGTGTAGGCGCTGGGTGGCCGCGGCTGGAGGCTTGAGGCTTTTTTTTTTAGTTTTGGGGGTCAGGGGTGGAGTTGTAGCTTCGGCTCGATCAGCCGGCTGTCAGGCTCCGTTGTCACTCGCGGCACCTCCTCAGCTCTCCCAGCACTCTGCCGGCGCTCACCCTGCTGCGCTCGTCCTGCTCACATCCCCGGCAGCTCGGCGTCCGCTTTGGCACTTGGTGCGCCTAGGCTGTGCAGGGTCCAGGGTGCAGGGTCTGCTGGTGCCTCAGGTCAAGTGTCCCTGCCACCGCGGGTGGAGGGAGCTGTGCGGCGGTGGGGGCTGCCGGTAGTGAACCCGATTCTCGCC
The DNA here is from genome assembly GCF_964263255.1 of Lissotriton vulgaris. Taxonomy (NCBI): domain Eukaryota; kingdom Metazoa; phylum Chordata; class Amphibia; order Caudata; family Salamandridae; genus Lissotriton; species Lissotriton vulgaris. The sequence continues at coordinate 716,843,788 of NC_141689.1, read as the reverse complement.
GGTTTGCGTGCTCTCCGCTAACCGTTAACTGCTGCCTGTGTGCAGTAGTGTCTGGCGTCTCCGATTTGGTGGGGAGGAGGGGGAGCAGGAAGTATTTGATTTGTGTTAAAAAAATGTTTCATGGACCAACCCGATAAATTTTCAGAGAAAATAGTGGAACCGCCATTTGAGTATATGCCCAAGACTATTGTTCACAGCGTTTTCTTTTCCAGAAAAACAATGTGGGGAATGGAACTCTTGTTAGGAGTCTTTCCCCTGTAGCCTAGGGACCATTTTTAAGGCTGCAGACTGACTTTATAGAGAGCCAGCATGCAGAGGATACAGATATGCAGTCTTTCATTTGGTGTTATGTTATTATGCTGCAGTTTTCTTGTCTTTTCCAATAAAAGCGCCGGGACACTCTTTCTGAGTAGCCGTGCGCTATAAAAATGAACCAATAACATAACATAACATAACATAACATGTACATGTTCTCTAGATGGGCGGGAGCATATCCACAACACTAGTGTGCTGACATGACTGTGGCAAAACTGTTGCTTAAAGAACTGGTGCAGGCTACCGAGTTGGATACAAAGTTATGAGTGGATAATTGAAAAATATAAGCATGAAGCTAATGTCCGGCTGTGAGCACCCCATGGAGATGGATAGTGAATATCACCCTCCATCCTCGGGTGTGGTGGAGTGCTTGGAGTAGTGTCATGAAAAGGAAAGTTGTGACCATCCACCATTTTGAAATGAACCGATGCCCACCCGTTAGTGTGTCTTCATTTTAAACCAAATGAGAAAACATGTTATTTATCCCATTGGATCCTGCTTGGGAGCCATGCCCGCCTCTTTGGCTGCGGGAGTTACATACATTCAAAGACCATTTTCTTTTCCATTACCATGTGCTATTTCCTCTCTTTGTCCTCATACAGGTACCTAGGAGTTTTTGCACAGAATCAAGAATTTAACTGGTTGGAATGGAAAAAAATAGAGAAAACTAATGGAATTCAGTGCCTAAAGATGTAAAATGCAAGTTGTCTGAAGGTAAGAAATACTTTCTAAATGCTTATGGGAATGATACTAGACATTACCAAAAACAAGCATTTAAAATGCAATGGTCTCGTCTTTGTTAAAGTTAGAGCTATTGGCATTGCAAATGGCATTTTTTTAAAACATAAATAAATGGTATTGTCATTTACAATGGCAATAGGTGAGCATTGGAGAGTAGTAGAGAGTATTAGCAGTGATTAATAGTTAGTAGAGAGGGACTAGTTTATTAATAGAGAGTATACTTGTATAGAGTAGGAGTGAGTTGTAGGCAATAGTAGTTAGTGAGTAGTGTAGATTAGTAGAGATTAGTATAGAGTGAGTAGTAGATAGTGTTTAGAGAGCGTGTAGGAGTTAGCAAGTAGTAGAGACAGTAGTAGTGAGTAATGAAAAGTACTATATAGAAATAGATGTAGTGTAGTGAGTCGTATATGTAGTGAGTCGTAGATAGCATATGGGGTAGTATATCTATTTAGTAGAGTGAGAAGTGAATGACTTTTAAAATAGAGTATATATTAGAGAGCAGTAGTTAGTTATTACTTTTGAGTATTAGTGTAGTAGACAGTGAGTATAAAATTGTGGATAGTGTAATTGAGTGAGTTGTGAGGAGTGTGACTTGTATGTAGTAGAGAGTAGTTAGAGGGTGCATTAGAGTGTGATTAGTGAAGTGAGTAGTAGAGTGTGAATTGAGAGTATTAGAGAGTAGTAGAGATTGAGTAAAGTGAGTAGCCCCCCCCCCACACACAGCCACACACACACAGCGCCTGCCAAGAGGCGTCGTCTCGTTCCTGGTGACATTTAATGCTCTGCACAGTAATTATGTTCGGTATAGCTTCCTTAATTAGGACAACTCTGCAAGTGTAGCATGCATGGTGGAGCTGGTTTCAAGGCTGCCACCAGCAATCACTTAGAGGCACGGAGCGTGATAAAACACATGCAAACACGAAAACAATGGCCACAAAAGTTGTTATTTTAGGACATCAATCTTGGCAAGCATTTTTGAACTGCTGATAAACAGGAGTGATGCAAATGTAAATACCGCAGACAAGTTACAGTACCTTGGATGCAGACTAGCAGGGACAGGCAGTTGCTTCTTTTAGTCCTCATCACTGCAGGCTGAGCCTCTGTCCTGCGGGAACGAGGGGTGGATGCGCGTCGGCGTGTCTTCAGGTCTGTGATTATAAAAAGTCAGCCTTGAGCCCTCGTCGTCACTTTGAGGGGACCAGTGGTGACCGCTCAGCTGCGGCAGTGCGTCTCTGCTCTGCTGCCAGGGAGTGTCAGGCTGCCGGCGTCAGATTACAACAGGAACACCAGCGGCAGGCCGGCGATTCCTCCCCTAGGCAGTCAGCTCCGCTCGCACCTGCCTCCTGCCCCCCACACTGCTCACTTCTGACACCTTTACTCCTCGGCTCTAGCTGTACCTTGTGCAGAAAGACGTGGCAACAAAATCTGCATATGGGCTGAGAGCGGGCTCGGATCGGCGTGCGCCCAGGCCCACGTCGTCGAGGTGGTAAGGGCCGCAACTGTGCTACGGGCACGCCCGGAGGCGATGAACGGCTGCCGACAGTAGAGGCCGGTGGGGGAGCAGCACTGAAGCGGTTTCTCTGGACAGACGATATTGCCGATGACACGCCTAAACAGAGAGACGGGTAGCAGGAGTCTGTAAGCCCCGTCCTTTTCAGACTGGGGGGGAGTGTTTCTTTCTCCATTCTTCTCCATTGACTGGAATGTAAACAACGGGCGTGTACTGTTTTTACATTCCAGCCAATGGAGAAGAGGGTAGAACGAAACTAAAATACATGCCCCCAATCCGAAAAGGACGGGTCTTAGATGGAAAGAATGACATCACTGAGACCTCTTCTCCAATGACTGGCCGCCGTTTAGGAGGCCAGCCAAGGGAGAAGAGGGGCGGGGTTTACCCTTGCTACTCAGTCATTAAATCTCTCCAGCGAGACTGCGCATGTGCACAGCCTACGCTAGCCGAGACCTAAAAACGGCTGCTGAAGCTAATGAACCAGTTTTAAGTGAAAACACTTTGCTACTAATGCATCCAGCTTTTGATTTCTGTTGTGAAAGGGTACGCATGCTTTGCATATCCTGCAAGGGAAATCTAAACCTAACTGCACACATCGATTAAAGAGCAATTTATGTGCTACAAGGAGATGGCTGTTATTTGGAGATGTATCACGTTTGTGGAATGAAGGCGGACTTTTCCAGCTGCAGCTATGTTCTAAGGCATGGGTCAAGCGGACAATTGCCCTGGGCACCCCTTTCCAAGGGGCCCCTGGGAAAGTGAACTTTCTCAGTCTATTTTACTATCCCGGCCATTAAGGGAGCAGGCAGAAATGCTCCCGATATACGAAGATATGGAACATTTCTGCTCCCTCCTTGCTGCCCACCACCAATTCAGGCACCTTTGCACAGAAGCGCAAGGGTGCCTGCATTAGACACTATTGTTTTCGCGCTGGAGGAGGACACATTACTACTCAAAAGCAATCCTTAGTGGTATACCCCTCTTTATATTCGTACTACAGAATGCAGCACACATGGAAAGGGGATGTAATAAGGAGAAATACATTTCTCCTTGTTATGCCCGTTGCGTAGGTGTGCCATTTTGGCCCAGCCCAAGGTTTACAAGTTCTTGGAAATCAGAATTTGCCCATGCAACGCCCACTTGACATAAAGTAACGCAAAGCAGTGATTTCCGTGGAAACTTACAGTGCGTTTCTTTGTATTTACTAAACCACAACGGCATGGGTCTTAGTAAATGTCAAAAAGTATACATGGAAAGGGGATGTAATAAGGAGAAATACATTTCTCCTTGTTATGCCTGTTGCGTAGGTGTGCCATTTTGGCCCAGCCCAAGGTTTACAAGTTCTTGGAAATCAGAATTTGCCCATGCAACGCCCACTTGACACAAAGCAACGCAAAGCAGTGATTTCCGTTGAAATTTACAGTGCGTTTCTTTGTATTTACTAAACCACAACGGCATGTGTCTTAGTAAATGTCATAAAGTATTTAGTGTCGCGGCTGCGCCACAAAAATGGGGCAATTCCACTGCAAAATCATACTAAATTTGGGCCCAAATGTAGTGATAATAACGAAGCAAGCTCAGTTAAAGAGAGGCTGGCTAATGACACCACTGCTGCTTTAGCTAACATTACTGAAGAAATGATAGCAAAGTGCAATATGATTTTCAGAACAGAATGGCTTTGGCTTTAATTTTAGAGAAGCAGGGAGGGATATGCAAGGTTATCAATACACAGTGCTGCACTTTCATACCTATAAGAACAAACAAAAGTGGAAAGTGTCTATGGGGATACGAGATTAAAGACCTGAAAACACCCTTCCCTATTGAACTAATGAAAACACATACAAGGGGTGCTAAGGTCTATAGTGGCCAAAAGTGTCTAACGTGTACTCAATGGATAGAAGTATAGACTGAGTGTGGGAGAGCAGAGCAAAAATAAACCCATCAGCCCACCCATTGGCGGAACTTCATCTGGGATTTTGAAAAACCAGCCTGGTATCCACTAGGTGTCTCACCTTGAGAGAAATGTGAGTACAACAGCTAGTGTATGGTACACCAGTGATGGAAATCTGGGTAGCAGTGTGTGTGCCTAATAAACCTTTATTCAGATGGTCACCATGGTGACAAGATTAAAAGCAGAGTGTGAATGGATGAAAGCAAATATTACCATTCATGGATGAATCAATCGGTTGACATGTTTCAGCATAAAAAGGCTTTCTTCAGGACCTAATACAACACTACTGCAACTGTGATAGTAAAGAAATATCTAAATATAAATGTACGTACCATGCCAGTGACAATAACCTGTAATCAAAGAAAGAGTGTCTTAAGGAAAAGCTAGACCCTTATAGGAAGCACAAAACAACCACACTGGATGTTGAAGAAAGCTCTCACTCACCACCTAGTGATGACATGCTTCATCATCGGGCCCCACCAAAGAGACCGAATGCCTCTTTGGTGTGCTGCAACGCCAGGATTACTGCGGAGCGGGATGGTGAGTTCAGGGCGTGTTGAGTGCAACTTAGAATAGTGAGTGGTGGAGGTATTAAAATAGTCAGTAGTGTATCTGAGGTAATACTTTTATTCTATGATCACTAAAGACAGAGATATTAAAATATGTGAGGAAACAGTCCACTGTAATGGAGTGGTGGGTTCCTATAAGTTTGTCAACATGTTTCTTGCCATCGAAACGGTGTTAATTTACCCGGCAATTCATCAGGACTGTGTGTGATAAACCCTGGCGGTATGGGCACGCTAAGGCCCACCCTTACCTAGGGGCGTGAGAGTGAAAATTAAATAAAAGTGAAAAAGTGCAAAAAAATTAGGAAGGAACAAACTCTTCCTAATTACTCCTGGTTTAGGAGGCTTCTACTTATCGGTTTCTGCACCTAGGAAGTAAAAGGACAGAGACACACAAGTAGGACAAAACAAACACTTAGTATTGATACTGGTTGTTACTGTAGATATCGTGCTCCAAAGGAGATAAAATTCTAGCTGTGGTTGAATAGCGCTATGGTTAACACCACCTCTTAGCCCAGGGTTCCAATGAACTAGGAGAAGTGCGGTGTACTATTCGTGGTATGGGCTAGGAGTGACTATGGATTTAAAAAGTGAAAATCTTCATAGAAGATCGTCAACTGAGCGATCAAAAGTAAATATCATAATGAGATCGCAAACAAATTAAAATGTCTCACTTTATAGGTGTTGGAATCAAACACCATGGGTCTCAGGAGGGGGGTGGAAGCGTATTCGGCACACCCTGTAAAATGGCAGCGCGTAGGGGAACAGAAAATGGCATGAAATCACTATAATGCCCATTGGTAAAAACGGAGCGCGATCTGTACTTAGCTTGGTAAAAAGTTAGGTAGTGTCAACTCACGCCCTTGACGCTTAGCACCCGCAGTCTGCCTACGTCGCCCTCGGACCGGACCCAGACGATTGTGAGGCGGGCCCGATTCTCTGCTTCAAAGCAAAACAACGAGGCGGTGATTGCTTCCGGGTGGGCGTGGTTCCGCGTCAGTGCACGATGTCAGACGCGCTTTGCCAATCGGAGCGCTCAGGAGTGAATCACGATTCGTCACATGGCGTCTAGGAAATGGTTGCTAAGCGACCTAGGTTAAACATTAGTCACACTAAACACGGAAGTGTTTCTAAACACTGGGGCGGCCGATTTGAGATCTCGCTAGTGAGTGCGTTCGCTTATGGTTGACTGGAAGCAATTGGTAAATTAAAATGATAATCCAAAAAACAGGGAAGTCATAGTATCACTGTAGTAATATAAAAACATTACTGTTAGAATGAGACCCACTTTACCGCCAGTATTATGTGAGGGGCTTACATTGTTGAGAGCCTGTACATAGGTTTTCAGCTTGGTGGTGAAAATAGGTTGTTAGTATTGATTCGTGCCATGTTAGAAACTGCTAGACTCCATATTTGTTCATTTCATCACAGTATTCCAGGGAATATCATCGTTTAGACCTATAAGGTGGGTACCAAGCCTGTATACCCACCTTTGTTCTTTTTCAAGTGCTCAATGATGGTCCATCGCATGTCGTTGGGAGTGTGGTTCCGTTCCAAAAAATGACGGCTCATTTTGGTGGTCAGTTTTTTACATCTGATGTTAGAGCGGTGTTCACCTATCCTTTGCGGGTCTTCATGCCTACATAACGTAGGTCGCAGGAACAGGTGATCAGATAGATGACGTTTTGGTATTGCAATTTGTGTGACCTTTCTGTGTCCAGACTTTGCCTGGCTCAAGATCAAGAGTTTTGGAGTGTGTCGTGAGGTGGCAGACACTACAATTTGCGCAGGGGAAGTGTCCAGTAACTCTCGGTAAACCCCACGTGTCTTTGATCGATCTCTCTGTGGTAGGTGCTTCAATTCTGGGTCGAGTATGCACCAAAGTGTCCCTCAGGCTGCGTCCTTTCTTAAAAGAGAATTATGGTTTCTCCCAATCTGTTTTTATACTGGACACAATGCGCCAATTTTTGTTGACAATAACCTACCAGCCCTGTGTGTATATATTGGTAGGAGATGAAGTCATGGTGTATGGAAACCATCCGCTCCTGAAATACAAAGACAGTATATACAAACAAACAAGTACCCATGTTGTAAGTACTAACAATATCTTGTGAAAGATGAGACATAAAGACCACAGAGACATTGCTCTATTATTGTGAATTGATTAGTTGATTAATCACTCACCCACAATTTTGCTAGGGGATGGCCTCACCTCGCCTGGCGCTCGCTCAGGTCAATGAGGCCCCGCTCTAATAAGAAATGAAAGAAAGGGGGAAACACCAACATAATAACCGATTATGCTGGAAGGCAATACATTTCTTAGACCATCGGTGTTTAAAAAGGCAAAAGTAGCAGAACATTAGTATTCGCTGGCCAAATATTCAATGTTGTGATGTTTATAGGATGAAAATCTTTAAAATTTCTAGGAACAGCTTACCTATAAGCTATTGATGTAAAGTGGTTCAATGCATAGGCTCACTATTCAATGTCATAATGAGCAGGCAAGGGCAGAAGGAATATTAAATACACTCATGCCTAGATTTCAAGAGTATATATATATAGCTACAAACATAAAGTAGAGAAATGACAAGCATTCCAATTGGTGTAAAGTCACTCATGGAATCAAATATACTTCTCTAAATACAACAGCAAGATAACAGCAAAGAGCTATTACACACTCACCTGTCCGTAGGCACCTCGAATCCCTACTGAGTCGAGGGGAAGGTAACTCGACGGACAGAGAGGTCTGTCTAAATATCGGAACGGCGGATCCAATAGTGAACACTAATTAGCTTGGGTCGTCTCCGAAAAGGAAGAGCTAATGCGCACCTCACGGATAACTAGATATGTGCAGGGACTGCAATATACGTCAGGTAGCCTGATAGGGTGATAGCGTGTTTAGGCAGTGTTGATTGGTCAGTGCACTAGCCAATGGTAACGAGGAACGCATCCTTCGAACAGGCCAGCATCGTCGACCTCACAAACAACAATGTTGTTGTTGATTTGTAGCCGTAGGAATCTACATCGTAATGTGGCCTCTAACATTACGTCTTATGTAAAATGAGTAAGAAATGTAAGGGCTTCGGTATGAGCCAGGCAGCGTTGCAGAAAGAGACTGAAAGTCGATAGGTTCGAGTATTGGCCAATCATATCGCGCAATATGTCTCTACCGCCAATGAAAAGGCCCCGGCAACGTCCCGTGTTTACTAGAGTTACTTCTATCTAAAGCACTCAGTTCGGGAGATCTTGGCTTATGTAAACCAAAGGACTGAGTTTGTTTGCATTCAAGTGTCAGAGGAAAGTTTGACGGTATTTGGCTGAAAAACAAGGTAGTTTGAAAAACCACCGGACTGAATCCATGGCTAGTCCGGTCGGGTGAACTGACGGCCAGTGATTGGTCGAAAACGTGTATATGTCTGCCTTATTGGTTACAAGGCTAGCCAATAAGGACGCGAGTATTGCCATAACCACCAAATAAAAAACTCAGATCGTGGAAAAACGCCACGTTTGTGTCCCTAGTCCAATATCTGATAACAGACCATGTATGGAATGTCGTTATTTATCGAGACCAGGTGTTGTTCATCGAAGAGTACCAACACGAATGTGATGTTCATACATAGGAAAGGGGGAAAAAATGCTGTATATGTGAGGTGGGGTTCTTGTAGTAAAAACCACACCCTAAAGGCATAGAATGTACTAGCAGATAAGAGTAAACTGCTTGGAAGTGCTAGTACTCTTATTATGTTGAATGTATGTACACTGTCATTCGAGGAAAGTTCGGCGTACAATAAAATAGAGATTGTCAAGACATGTGAAACTAGGGGCCCAATAGACAAGTGATTATTATGACCGTTGTCTATAGGGGATTAACAGACAGTCTGCTAAACTCTCTAGATATGAATCCATGGGATCTCATCATTCAGCCCTCCTGTCACGCAATTCAGCTTGAAAATCCACTTCTGTTCCTTGACGAACAGATAGTGTGAAACGTCACCGATGTGTGTTGGAATGAAAGGTTTCTCAATCACTATCCACTTCAAGTCATCAACATTATGTTTCATGGTGAGGAAGTGGTTTGTTAAACGTGCTGCCTGGCGGTTGCACCTGATGGTGCTCTTGTGCTCCAGTATCCTGAGCTTCAACTTTCTCGTGGTCATCCCTATATAGCGTAGGGAACATGGGCAAGAAATCATATATATAACCCTTTTGCTGTTACAATTGGTGTGATGTTTCAAAATCCAGGGACGTGCTGTGCCAATGTCCACTGTTAAGGTTTTCTCAGTTTGGGGACATACAGAACAGCAGCCACAGGGATAATGACCCTGAACTGGAGGGAGGTTCCATAGGGTGTTGGTAGACTCCCGTGGAAGCGTGCGCGGTCTAGTATGTACTAAGCCATCACGAAGATTTTGACTCCGCCTGAAGGCAAACATTGGGCAGGGTATTGAAACTCCAGCAGTATTTAGAATTCGCCAAGGTTTTCTGATTATTTTTTGTACTTGAGTCGAAGCTGTACTGAAGGTGGTTACAAAAGTCAAGTTCTCCAGAGGATGTTTTATGACTGGTGGGGCAAGCAGGGCGTCACGGTGATTATTGAAAGCCCTCTTTCTTGCCTTGCGTATGATGGAATTTAGGTAGTTCTGCTTCCTTAACTTAAAGCTCAGATCTTTCGATAGGTCTACGTAGTCAGACATTTCTGTGCAATTTCTACGTACCCTAAGGAACTGGCCAAAAGGCAAGTTTTCCCGAAGGGAACGTGGGATGTGACTTTGGAATTGGAGAAATGAATTTCTTGCCATGGGTTTGCGATAACGTCTGCTGGCCAGATGGCCATCTTTTGGAAAAAATTAGTAAATCCAAAAAGGGGAGCTCTGTCTCACTTTATTCAAGAGTAAATTTAAGAAATTGATTTTGGGCATTAAGCCAGGTCTGGAATGCGAGTACCGATGTATCCCCGCGCCATATCACCAGGATATCGTCGATAAATCTTTTCCACAATATCATTTGTGTGGAGAAAGGGTTATTGAGATCAAATATCGACTGTGTCTCAAACTGGTGAACATAGAGATTCGCCAAACTGGGGGCGAAAAGCTCCCCTTTGAGGTACCAGATGTTTGTAGGTATAGTGAGTCCTCAAATTGGAAGAAATTCTCGGTCATGGCCATCCTGGCCAGCTCCATGATAAAATTGACCGGGGTTATACTTGCAAGATCTTGAGATTCTAGCAGATTTCTTACTGTGAGCTAAGTTTCTTCCTGAGGAATACAGGTATAGAGAGATTCCACATCGAAACTGACCAATAGGTCAGTTTTGATGTTGAAATCAACCTCTGGCAAAAGGCGCAGTACGTCCGTATCTTGTAGATAAGTGGGCATAGCGCTCAGCAAAGGTCTCAAGAAAAAATCCACAAAAGAGGAGAGGGGCTCTAGTAGAGACCCAATGCCAGATATGATTGGTCGCCCAGGAAGAGGTCTAGTTGGTTTGTGAATTTTGGGTAGGGCGTAGAAATATGGAGTCACTGGATGGATGGTAATAAGAAATGAGGCTTCTTGTGGTGTGACCCAGCCCTCCGCATTGGCTTCCTCTACTAGGTTCTTAATCTCAGCTGTGAGTCTGGTAGTGGGATCTTCAGTAAGTACGGTGTAGGAGTTGGAATCACCAAACTGTCTTAAGCATTCTGCTCGATAAGAGGTGGTATCAAGAATCACGATCGCTCCCCCCTTGTCGGCTGGTTTATTAGTAATTAGGCTGTCTTTGGACAAGGTATTCACTGCCAATCTTTCAGCTTTGGATAGATTCTGAAAAGTGTCATGCTTAGATAGATTCAAAGAACCGATCTCGTGAGTCACTGCTTTCTCAAAGGCACCAACCATTGGAGGTACTTGATGAGGTAGCGGGGTGAAGGTAGATTTCTTTCTCAGACCGGTGTTCACAATTTGCTGTTCGTGATCTGCACTTTGATCTAAAAAGTAAAAGTGCAGTTCCACTTTTCTGAAGAATTTTTCAAGTTCAGTCCTTAATTGGAAAGCGTCACCACTATAGGTAGGGACAAAACCTAGTCCTTTATTAAGAACTTGGTGCTCTGTGGGAGTAAGTGTGCGCGAGCTTAAGTTAACTACCAAGTCATCTGTACTGCCTGGGGTGATCATTGTTGGCCCCGTCGATTGAGAGGTGGGGCAGGTTCCTGCTCGTCTGCCCACTGTACTGTCGACTGTCCCCTCCGTCTGCCTCGGTTCCAGCCACGGCCCTGCCCTAAAAAAGCCTGGCCGTCAAAGAATGGTTGAGGATGGTATTGTGCCATGGGGTATGGAAATTGTGGATAACCCCATGGTGCTGGGGGCCACCAGGGACTTGATTGGAAACGATTACCTTGTCCTGCCCTTCTGCGATTTGGCCGATTGTATTGACCTCTGCCTCTCGACTGAGTTGCATCACCCGTACCTGGAGCTGATGTGTTTAAATCAGAATCTGAGGAGGATGTAGAATAATTGGATCCATACCTTTTTCCTTTTTTGGTAAAATCAGGTGCGTATAATTGTCACTGGTATAAGGATACATTATCCCAAAAGAAAATTTGTCCAAGTCCTTTTTGAATTTATCTATCTTTGCAAAAAAGATAGAATCTTTATATTCTTGATTGGTTTTATTGGCTTCTTCCAATTGTTTTTTGAATTGTCTGTCAGTGATGGTGGTTTTGATTTGGCCCTCTAGTACTTGTATTTCGACCAATATAGCATCTAACATGCTCTTGGCAGTGGTGATGATGAGGATGAGCCAATCGCGAGTGCATCGCCAGGCGATTAGTGCCCAATCCTTGAGAAAGGTCTTATTCGTCAGGAAAAGTCTTGGAGTGTTAGTCACTATAAGACCTGTGGGTGAGCATTTCCCGTGAAGGTACTCTGCCATGATTTGACCATGTATGATGGTGCGTGAGTGACTTTTTTTCAAATTGAGAATGGTGTCCCAATCTCCCAACGGTACCGAACTGGTAGTGGGTATAGAGTCTAACTTACTTTACAGTCAATTCTAAATGAAAATTCGAGTATCATCATCGAAAGCTAGGCCTGCAAACTCCGCCATCCAGCAAAAGGGCCTAAGGATCACCAAGGGAGAGCTAACGGCAAACCAAAATGAGGTTGCCTAGAAATGAAGACCCGCAGCCGTAGCTGCACTAAAAGTGGAAAGGGTCTATGGGGGATACGAGATTAAAGACCTGAAAACACCCTACCCCTATTGAACTAATGAAAACACATACAAGGGGTGCTAAGGTCTATAGTGGCCAAAAGTGTCTAACGTGTACTCAATGGATAGAAGTATAGACTGTGTGTGGGAGAGCAGAGCAAAAATAAACCCATCAGCCCACCTATTGGCCTGTTCGAAGGATGCGTTCCTCGTTACCATTGGCTAGTGCACTGACCAATCAGCACTGCCTAAACACGCTATCACCCTATCAGGCTACCTAACGTATATTGCAGTCCCTGCACATATCTAGTTACCCGTGAGGTGCGCATTAGCTCTTCCTTTTCGGAGACGACCCAAGCTAATTAGTGTTCACTATTGGGTCCGCCGTTCCGATATTTAGACAGACCTCCCTGTCTTACCTTCCCCTCGACTCAGTAGGGATTCGAGGTACCGACGGTCAGGTGAGTGTGTAATAGCTCTTTGCTGTTATCTTGCTGTTGTATTTAGAGAAGTGTATTTGATTCCATGAGTGACTTTACACCAATTGGAATGCTTGTCATTTCTCTACTTTATGTTTGTAGCTATATATATACTCTTGTAATCTACTTGAGAACAAACATCATATATAGCTCCTTGAACCTGCTTATTGTTAGGCATGAGTGGATTTAATATTCCTTCTGCCCTTGCCTGCTCATTATGATATTGAATAGTGAGCCTATGCATGGAACCACTTTACATCAATTGCTTATAGGTAAGCTGTTCCTAGAAATTTTAAAGATTTTCATCCTATAAACATCACAACATTGTATATTTGGCCATAGAATACTAATGTTCTGCTACTTTTGCCTTTTTAAACACCGAGTGGTCTAAGAAATGTATTGGCTTCCAGCATAATCGGTTATTATGTTGGTGTTTCCCCCTTTTTTTCATTTCTTATTAGAGCGGGCCTCATTGACCTGAGCGAGTGCCAGGCGAGGTGAGGCCATCCCCTAGCAAAATTGTGGGTGAGTGATTAATCAACTAATCAATTTACAATAATAGAGCAATGTCTCTGTGGTCTATGTCTCATCTTTCACAAGATATTGTTAGTACTTACAACATGGGTACTTGTTTGTTTGTATATACTGTCTTTGTGTTTCAGGAGCGGATGGTTTCCATACACCATGAATTAATCTCCTACCAATATATACACACAGGGCAGGTAGGTTATTGTCACTGGCATGGTAAGTACATTTATATTTAGCTATTTCTTTACTATCACAGTTGCAGTAGTGTTGTATTAGGTCCTGAAGAAAGCCTTTTTAGGCTGAAACATGTCGACCGATTGATTCATCCATAAATGGTAATATTTGCTTTCATCCATTCACACTCTGCTTTTAATCTTGTCACCATGGTGGCTGTCTGAATAAAGGTTTATTAGGCACCATGCTAGTCAATTTTATCTCACCACTTTCTAAATAGCACATATGCTTTGAACACTGCAACTTTTCTCACTTCCCACAGCCCTTTACACACTGCTACCCAGATTTCCATCACTGGTGTACCATATACTAGCTGTTGTACTCACATTTCTCTCAAGGCGAGACACCTTGTGGACACCAGGCTGGTTTTTCAAAATCCCAGATGATGAAGTTCCACCAATGGGTGGGCTGATGGGTTTATTTTTGCTCTGCTCTCCCACACTCACAGTCTATACTTCTATCCATTGAGTACACGTTAGACACTTTTGGCCACTATAGACCTTAGCACCCCTTGTATGCGTTTTCATTCGCACTTTCATACCTGCCAATACACAAAATGTACGAGATTTTACATTCAATATCACAAAAGTTTCATAAAAAGAAGCACAAGACGGCCAACTATGACTGTCGTATTTCTACTTTTGTTTTGACTAACAGGCATAGGGCTTACCTTATGCTCAATGTGCTTGAAAATGGGAATATACTGTAGAAAGGAAGGAATCCGACAAGCAACTAGAAATAGAGGGGATATCACCACCAGAACATCCTTTTAGTGATGTTCTGGTAGCGATATCCCCTCTTCCTTATTTACAAAGTGGGGTTAAGCCACTTTATGTGGCTTAACGCCGCCTTCTAAATAAGGCCCCTTTTCACGCTTCACTTAGTGTAAAAGGGCCTTCAATGAACATTGCAGTGGGTGTTCCACCGCAACATCCATTGCTTTTTTGACACTGCCCCATATTTACAAGGCTGGGGAAGTGGGAAAAACTAAGAGCAGCGAATGCCTAGTCTTAGACTGGCGATACAAGGAGAGAATCTACATTTCTCCTCATATTTTTCCTCTTTCCATGTATGCTGCATTCTGCAACACAGATAGAAAGAGCAAATAGGCTCAAGATTGATTATGTGCAGGAAGATGTCCCTACAGAGCGGGGCACCCTTGCAGTATTGCGCAAGGGAGCCTGCGCTGGCAATAGGCAGCTTTATTAGCGCCAGCGCTAGGCTAAACACAGAGGTGCCCCGTATTTTGCACATCCCGGCCTTTTAGTAATGTCAGAGCACGGCATTACCAATTTTGGAAGGATCTAAATGACTGAGTGGTAAGGAGGTTAAGCTAGCACACAGTGCCAAATGAAGGGAATTCTGGGCTTCAGCAAGCACATAAAACAAATAAACTAGACTGACTCCAGCTGGTTCTTGTGTAGGTTCCTGAGACTGGCTCAATTTTCACTCAGCATTGGCCAGACTTATCTTCCATGATCAGCCTCAAACAAGCTGTATGCACAATTCACGACACAGGCCCAGTCAGCTTGCACAGTAGCTTCGCATTTAATTATCAGCACAATAGGAAACGTGAGTCTGGCCAAAATGTCCTAAATATATATGTATCAGGGTCACCTAGTACAGACACTAAGATATACAGATATGTGCGCAGAGGTGATGCATATTATGAACACTAGTTCCAGTTGCAATTTTTCCACTGAGTTTCTGCCTTGTTATTCCACTCAAATTCGTTAACACAAAGGCATGGCCATCTGACTCAAAGAAGCCTTTATTGCAGAAGAATCAAAAAATAGGTCAGATTCTAGACTGCTGTTTGCACACCTTCTTGGACTGGGGGTTGGACACATGGAACAGAAGCAGAGTTCAGATGAGCTTTGCTGCCAGAGATCATGTTTTCACTGAGAGAGCAACTGCGGCGTCCTCTCCAAACCAGCTTAGAGTCCATGGCCTCTGGAGGTATGCTGCCTGACAAATCAAGTATTCTCCTTTACCCATGGTTAGTTTACTTGGTAGAAATGAACATGGTAAAATTAGTGTCATTTTCACATTTATAGTAACTTCATAGTAGCAATATGGTGTATATGCCTTGTGGTCACAATGCATGCATGTAGGTTATAACAATGAATGTTTTCCAACATGCATGTCAGAAGTGCAGATGCTGAAGTGTGACAGTCTAAGCACAAAAGCTGGGTCTTCCAGATTACCACTGCAGCCCTGAAAACAAAGGGACTCCCCGTTTACCGGAAAGCATACTCTCGCCCCCACCCCCCTCATATGTGACGGGGAAAAGTGTGGGTTAGCTGTAAACCAGATTTGCCTCTCTCCTA
The DNA here is from genome assembly GCF_964263255.1 of Lissotriton vulgaris. Classification (NCBI taxonomy): domain Eukaryota; kingdom Metazoa; phylum Chordata; class Amphibia; order Caudata; family Salamandridae; genus Lissotriton; species Lissotriton vulgaris. The sequence goes on along the minus strand of NC_141689.1, from coordinate 716,827,952 downwards.
TTTAGCACACTGAACTAAGTCCTTGTGTCACAGGGTTAGGGGATCTAAACCTTTAGGCTTAAGTATCTTTAGGGTGTACTCCAAGTTTTGTGTCATGTACACATTGCTTATCATTGCACTAACACACATGTACAAGCTGAAGCAAATAATGGAATTTTGCAAAGTTCAGCTCGTTTGCATGGTAACGCAAATATAGGTTCTCATTCCGTCATTTGCACTTAACTATCAAAGTTGCAGCTGCAGTGGGACGAGCTCACTGCTTAACCGGATGTTATCACCGTACCAGGAAGAGGATGTTAAATAATTAAACCCCATCTATTTTGAAATGCCCGAAAACTGAACTGCTGAGTAAATATTAATTGCTAAACAAGTCTATAGGAGCTTGTAGTTTTGTCAGCCACTTTGTTAGAGCTCAGCTAATTAAACTTTGCTCTCCTAGAAAGATCCTGCTTATAAAGGCCTGTGTTTCTTTGCGACAATACGGGGTCTTGAAGAGGGTGGATTGCTCAAGTATGCAGATAAGTGGAAGACTTGTTACAAATAAGTTTGTTCTTTAGATGTTTGTGGGCTATCACCTAGAGTTCCAGAGCACGCCTCCAAGTACCCGTTTCGCCACACTCCTCTCACCTTCTACAGGGGAACTAAAAGACTTCTGTTAAGAGTAATATCACTTGTACAGAAGACAATACTGCATCAAATATTTCCCTAACAAATGGTGACAGGGATATACTCCATCCTACTAGTTTTTTGTCAAGCCTTCATGGGAGGTTTTGCCTGTAAAGGAGTTAGGGTTCTCATCTATTATGACTTTCAAAATAACTTCACTTCTTGTGATCATTCTTTTGATGAATCCAGGAGACCTATTGGGCTATCCTGGATTTAGAACATATTCCCAAATGTTTCGAAGATCTGCTCTGAGAGAGAAAATATAATTATTTCAGTAATGCGTTTCAGTTTATTAGTGGTTAGTGGTTTCCAAACCTGGCTGGGTAATTTTTCCCCCCACCCCTCCCCCCCATCCTTTGTACTTGAAAAGGTTCAGTCTCAAGCCAGCAAAAGATCGCCAATTTATAGTGCCATGTACTGCACGTACCTGGGGAGGAGGTTCAACTCTTCAGGTTCAGCCAAGGTCTCTCCGAAACAGACCCGGGTCCTGCTAAGGACATTCTGAGGCTTTTTTGTTACATTTCATCCACTACAGCAGTAGTACCTTAGGCTCTATTGCATCTTAACCCACTGATTCAATGCCTCACGGTCCATTGGGACCCTCTCCGAATGGGCATTACATGGTAGTCGTATGCTGGAAGCCCACTGGCTAATGTAACAAAAATAAAAAAGGTAAAGCCATTGTAACAATTTTGCTCTTCCCAAAGCTAATACATACTTTCAGGCATGATCAAGACGCAAACTGCAACAAAGTCCATGTACGAAACAATCCATGGATGCAATGACACCTAACCCATACGAACTACACCAAAACCATTCTGTGTCAGATCGCTCCCACCATTCTTGTAAAGAGACACATCCTGGTCTGAAGACTAAACACACGCTCTATCATCTCAAACAAGGAGAGAAAAGTTTTCACCCATGGGCTCCCACATACACAAAGACATTCTTCAATGCCTCCCATTACCAACCTCTGCTTTCAGTGACACCATTGCTTTCTGGAAAAATGTGTATCCTGGAGTCACAGAGTATGACACTGCCTTTTCACTTCACCACATGCAAGAAATAATGCTCAATGTCCACCCAAACTAGGATCCGGGAAGGGGGGGGGGGGGGGGTATGGGCACTCTTAGAGCCCCCAACCTACATCTGAAACTTTGACATGCCATTATTTTCGTTTGGAAGCCAGCAATATTGTGGCTCCAACCTAGTCTGTATCCTCAACCAATGTTAGGGAGAAACCATACTGCTCCACGCTCATCCAAATCACAAATGCCCTACCCCCCCCCCCCCTCCCCCAACCCAATCAAATTTTCATAACCCTGAAATAAAACATTTAAATACCATTATTTCCAATAGGATTTATTTTTTAAAAATGCATCACTTATTGTTTGTAATTGATTGATTTTCTTTCGTTTCAAACTGCTATTAATCCTATCCACCATCTTGCAAAGAACAGAACTACAGATAGCAGATACCCTTACGACAAATTAAATCAAACATTTTCAGAAAATCATGGTTGTTGGCTTTGCTTTCAAAGTATCAAAGGCATTTTGGGTTTTAATTTCACACCAAAAGGTAATACATTTAATATTTTTCAAATCATGTGATAAAACAAACAAAACAAAGAAACACATTTGTGTAGAATTTGCTGTTTTCTTGTTTTCTTACCACGAGGATGGAATTCAAACTTAAGACTCATTATGTTAAATGCAGCAGGTCTTGAAACGGGATATGCATGGAATATTTTGCAGGACACTATTTTATTCAGAATGTAGTTTAGGTGCAGTAGCCAGTATATGGTATGGATTGCCACATACAGCAACAGTACACTTCAGACATAACCCCTTAATGGACAGTGGAGTTTCCTTAAGATTTTCAACAGGTACTAGCTTGAAGTTCTGCAGCTAGTACAAGCTCAAGAGACAAAATAAATGGTTTTGTTTCCTCCAACACAGTCCAAATAGTAACAGGACAAATGGCAGTCGCTCAATCATTTCTTTTTCTTTTTGCTCTTTTTACCACCTTCTCCTGGCTGAAGAGTCTGGTCCCCACCTCCAGCCTTCTGCGTCCTGGTTTTCAATTTTGGAATCATTTCTGCTACATGCAACATTACTGCTTGACCTACAAACAAACGTTGATACATTAGAGTCATAATAAAAATCATCGACAAAGTTTATAGAAAGTTAAACTTTAGGACAGATCAAAGTAAAATGACAGCAAAGTTAAAAACTTGAAGAAAAAAACCTGCCAAACATTAACAGAAAAATTAAGCATCTGCAAAGAAAAAGATCTAGCAAGCTGGTAAAACAGCGGCATTTTTCGTTGTTTTTTTATTGCAGGCATATACCACAAAACGAGAACACAACATGCGGTCTACCAAATGAGACAGCTTAATGCTTTTAAATGTAAGAATAAATTACATAATTTTAATATAAAAGTATACCTCTGCTTCCTAGCCGACAGGGGTACATATAAAAGTATATGACATTTCTCCAGTTTTCACTTGAACACTGGATGCTTTTTGATGTAAAGAAAACATACTGTTGCCTTTGAATTACTGTACCTCATAAGACATATCTTAAATACAAGGATGACTTAAAAAACAAGCATTTACAATGCTATAGGTCTCGCATTGTTAAAGTTTGAGCTATCGGCATTGTAAATGACAATGCCTTTTATTCATTTGCATCAGTGCATAAACAAGCACTTTGTACTTGTAGACCATGCTTATGATAGGCAAGGCTAGCAGTCTCTTTGACTGCCAGCCTTGCTCATCTTAAGCAAGGACTATACGTTAAAATTGCGTGTTTATGCACCGATTGCAGGATTTAAAAACAAATTAATAAAAAAGGCATTGTCATTTACAATGCCAATAGCTCAAACTTTAATAATGCAAGACCTATTGCATTGTGAATGCTTGTTTGATTTCTGAACGGGACAAGGAAGCTGACCAAGATCTGCTGGCCACCATGACCTATTCCTAAAAGATGTGTTTGATCCGAAACTGATCATGAGACCCAACATCCAAATCTGTGCTAAGAATAAAAGAGAAGATTGCAGACAGGCGAGTGATACTGATTTGTATTTTTTTTTTTTTCGGTCGACCCGACCACATGATCACTCTTGGGTGAAGTGATGCCAAGGAAGACAACAAAGCCGCACCAATCGTGAGAAACCTATCACTCAGTAAGTGAATGCGCGGGTGGTAATGCCATCTTGTTTTGAAAGTTACCAGAAAACAACCTTCCTTTAACGCGGTAACACACATGAAAATGATATGATATGATTGGAGTATTCTCTTATATAGCGCGTGGCTACCCGGAGGCATCCCAGCGCTGCAAACGCACGGTAAGGAGCAGATGGAATTTATGGGAAAAGCCATGTCTTCAGTTGTCTGCGGAACGAGAGGTGGTTGGTTTCCTGATGGGAAGAGGCAGGGAGTTCCAAAGCCTGGAGGCTTGAATAAATGCTGCCTCTTGCATGTTCTTCTGGCATGAGTTTGTTCAATCAACGTCCGTGAACGCGAGCGCAAGCCTGTGGCCGATGTAACGCTCGGTCAGCTTGAATAGGGGATGTGAATGCCCCACAAAAATATGCAAATCTTAGTTTTGAAGCATAGGGACATTTAACGTCAACACTTTCCACAAATGCCAGTGTAGATTTATTAAAGGAAATCTGGTCACTTCCCCAGCAACTTGTGGATACGCACTGCGAATAATCCAGTTTGTCAATCAGGCACCTGTGGGTTTGGACTGGGGAGTTTAACTTGTTGCCACAGTGTTGCAGTTTATGATAAGGCACAACTTAGGATTGAGTCGCTCCCCCTGAGATCTTTTACTAGTAAATGGCGTGGGCAGTCTAATGAGTTCTGCCCATGGTGCAGGGACCAAAAAGAGTCAATAGGCCATGTTCTCTTTGTTTGCCTTGAAAACTCAGCACCCCGGAGAAAATGGCTAAAACCGATTTGTATCAATATGAGAACACGGGTGGGGTTGGAGGCACTATGGCTATTACGGACCAATACATCAGACCCAGTGGCCATAGCAGTGGCAAAATTTCTGGGGTGGTCTTGGATAATCAGAGCTAAGCACCCAGTCAGTCAGATAGTTGATCACCTGTTTTAATATTGATGTTACGTATTTTCTGACGTCTTTAAATTTAATCATGTTTTATCCATTGTACATATGCATCTTTGTATGTCGTCTGTAGTAGACCTACCTTGAGAAGCATTGTGCTTGGGATTTAATTTTTATTCAGAAATTCTTAATGTTATGAAGACTGTTTAAATAATAGTATTTATTGCATCACTGTGTAAGTTTTGAGCAGAGTTTTTAATGTCTGTCTTTTAAAATAAAATACTTTGAAATAAAGACGTATGAACTGAACTGAAGAGACACATTACACTTTTAGGATCTGAAACAATTGAAGTTTATTGAACAACTTCGTGGCAGCCTCCCCGCAACAACTGCCAGCAATGCAATTGCCAACACTAAATGTTCCCATATGATGTGAACACATTGTAAGTGACATAAGAACATTACAGAAAGAGTTTCCTGTGCTTGTCGTGAGAGCCCCCGCCCCTAGTCCAAATTGTGAAGCACGGGTAGCAGGCAGAATTGATAAGAAGCATGGTCCGAGGGGTGCATGGCTGGTGTCAGTGCTCCGGTCCGGTGCCAGGGTGCCTCAGTCTGGCTCGAGCTGCGGCCTCTCAATCAAGGATGAGGTTATACGAGGCCGCGGCCTGCACTGAGCTCCCGCCGCTGAATATCAATGTACGGCCGTCGACACTGTCCGTCAGCACAGCTTGCCATGGAGGGAGTACGGGGGGCACGGAGTCCATAGCAGCTCCTTTAATAGGATGATCGCGCACAGCGCCTCTGCTGCCAAAGCGCGCCCGGCGCTATCGCTGGCAGAGCACGCCTGGCGCTAGCAGCATAGACGTCACACTGCCGGGAAATACAGCGGGGTAGATGCAATAGTTCTCGACCGGCGCCGGCAAGCCTGCCACCAGGGCCCCCTAGAAGCACACACTAGAGCTTTACTTCAAGCATGTCTCGGCCACTTCACGACTGCTGAGGCGCTAGAAGTACGCAAGTTCGTCCTTCACGCACCCACGGTTGGGTCACCTTTAGATAACAAGACGTGTGCGTGCGGAAAACTGCCGTGGGGCGGGACTTCGGTATCCTGCTGGAAGCCTGCGCCCACGGATTGGCTGGCTAGGAGAGGAGCAGTGGTGACGCGGGGCTCCCATGCCCGAGGGAGAGCCCCGCGGTGGCGGCTGAACTCCGGAGTTGCACCGATGCGGTAAGCGGGGTTTTTGGGGGGGGGGGGGGGTTGCGTGTGTATGTATATGTGTGGCTGTGTGTCTGTTAGCTGTGCGTGTATATATGTGTGTCCCGATGCATTGTGCCTGCATGGGTGTATGTGTGTGTGAGGCTGCGAATGAGAGGCAGGGGATGTGCACGGCGCCGTGCGCGCCCTCGAGGAGGAATCTGAGACAGCAGAGGCGCGTGCCCGAACGCTGTCTCAGATTCCCCCGAAAGCGCTGACAATAGGTCCTTCGCTGACGCTTGACCTAAAAATGGATCTAAAGAACACTTGCTAAGTAGCTGTGCACTGGCACGGGGTGCCCTTGTTTTTAGGTGGACGTGCACGGGGATTGAGGGTCAATGCCATCACTCACAGTACAAGATGACCAAAAGTTAGATTGGGTGGATGTGTGGACAAAAACTAAATGTGAATGGCAGTTGAATAGACCAATGGCTGACACAAATCCTCTGTGTATGCATATGTTTTTTCCGATTCATTAATTGGTTATTAAAGCAGAGAGACCGCTACAACGGCTTCTAGGTCACGCCTAAAAGGAAACCTAACAAGCATGTAAAAAAATTGTAAAAGCAAAAAATATTGATCCCTTCATCTTATGCGGAGACATCTGAATTCACTATAAATATCCAAAACTAATCTCCAAGTGTATTAAGGCTTGCTCATATACTTTATGTTGAAATATTTAAATGAATGACATGCAGTGCCATAAAACTAATTCTGCATTTGGTGTATAAAAGTATGCAAACAAGAGGCATAGGTATGCAAATAAGTAACTTGACCTCTTCCATTACTGAAAATGACGGGTTTGGGGCGTGGGTTTTAGCCGCATCCAAACTTTGTGGTCCCAGGTCCTCAACCCACTGCTAAAAAGGTAATATTTTCAAACTTACGTGATGGAAATTGCTCCAAACAAAGACCGCCGTCTTCGGTTTTTAACTGCACACGCACTCTACCTCTGAACTGTGCATCACGGTTCCACTCTCTGGGATACATCTTGTTGTTCTAGGATTCCAGAGCAAACAATTTTTAAATATTTGATTCATTGGTCATTTAAGATGGAAATGAATTAAGTGGAGCAAACTAATCCAAGTTACCTCGGCAATTGCGTTTAACCCAGCAGTGCTGCACACTTCTTGGATTTCACTACATGTGGGATTTGTAGCAGCCTGAAGTTCAATAAAAATAACTTTAAATCAAAGCCACTCTGAATTAAAGTGAAGGTCTGGATATGGATTAGCAAGACAACATAGGCAAGCATACATCTGCCTCAAATATGTACCTTTTTTTCAATTAACACCAGAAACGCAAACAATCAAAGTGAAAGAAGAATTGTGGAGACAAGTAAGCATTTTCATAGAGGTTTCTGGACTTTCATGCAAATACTTTTGTTCTAAATGCATTGCTCTTAAAATAAATAACTAAAAACAAGCCATCATTAATTACCCACGACTTTGTCCACACCTCCTTTCGCACATCAGATTTTTACTCGAACTTACTTTTGATTTTCAAGGTCTAAACAGACACTTATTGGACGACAAAAGTCTATCTACACCCCATGTTCATATTCTAGGATTCAATGATACTGGTTCAAGGAACTACCCTTCAACAAGCAGTCGCTTAGTCTAAAATGAACAGAAGAGAGTCTGTAGATTTCTGAATGCAAGTCAGAAGGGACTATTCTAATTGGATAATTGCTACTTTGGTGCCGTTGCCCACTTTGAGAATGCTGGCCTCCCTAAGGTCTGGGTGTAATAGTAGTTTGATATCTTTCACTGGTTTTTAGAGCCTGTGCAGACATGTTTTTCGATAGCAATACAAACTATTATTGTTCATTCTTGGAAAGTCATTTCAAGCTTTTAATACGATACAAAAGGATTCTTCTATTTTACATAAGTGCGTGCAGTACAAGATTTACATACTAAATGTGACCACCTTAATGTATCTTCTACATGAATATTAGGTAGCATAAGCAGCTTCTCAATTCTTATGAAGAAAATTATCACTTTACAATGTAGAAACAAAGTTCACAAGTCTAGAAACAGCCTACATGGTCAGTTTATATCAAAAGATAAATTATAAAAAACATCTATGCGCAAAACATTGAGATCAGAGTTTAAAAAAGAAAAAACTTTTCCAACATTAAAAAGCTATCATAAACGTTATATCCACATACATTACTCCTATCCTCCAGAATTTCTCTCATCACAGGCCCACGGATTAAGATACCTAATCATGTAAAAGGAGCAAGATCGTATTTTGAAAAAAAGTTACAATAAGATGATAACGCATACTGTAATTTTAGGGGCTTCTCCTTGCTGAGATGAGGCAGTGCAATAACTCTGCCAATTCCTTAACACTGCATCACAAACGGTTGATGCCAAGTATGTTCTAATGCCACCACAGAGTGAACCGAGCAGTAACTGCAATAGCTAACCATCAAGGTACTTAAACGGCTATGGATGCTGACTTTATAGAGAAGCAAAGTCTAAACTGGCAGAGACATGTGTAAGAAGAGTGCAGCTATTCGCTCATGGAGACTCAATTCAATGTGACCACAATGTGGATAAATGGGTTAGCAGATTTTCTAGTTGTGGCCATAGTAGTCGAGGCATTCAGAGATGTGGACAACCCAATATGAGATGGAAATTTCACAACCGTTTTGGCCTTTTGCAACCTACCAATGGCAGAAAAGGAGTGGAGATAGTTAACCTAAAGGTGGGAGTGCCAGGGTAATAACGCAGGCCCCAAAGATATGAGAGATACAAGACCAGAATGAACATAGAAAAGTACAACTTATATATTACGTTCAATTGTGCTGGGTACTTCATTATTCCTTTAGCAGCGGAGGCTAGAAACCAAGGACCTGATTTAAAGTGTGTTGGATGTGTTACTATGTCAAAAACAAACGATATCCATTTCTTCTTATTGTAAATGCCACATTGTAGAATACTCTTGTAAGAAGGGGAATGTGATATCCTTCACGTTTGTGACAGAACGCCTCCCCACAACACAAACGTCTGCCTTATATTAGTTCTGCAAAGAATTTCTAGAGTCCAATGAGACCTATGATGCACAAAGAGTGACAGAGTTCTTATCTCAGACCAGCCTATAAGGTAGAACCGTAAGAAGTCACTTCAAATTAGTTTTATGGTAGAAGAGCAAGGATTTCCTTTAGAATAAATGGATATATTAAGAAGTCAATTTCCAGAACTATCCCTTTAAATACCTCTTAATTATTATTTTTTTTAAATTCTTTTATTCAAGCTTGATAAGGAAACCGAATACTAAAAACAAAATCCACAGGAGTACGAAAGGTACAAATTGTCGACATGGTGCCACAGATTATAAGAGTAATAAATATTGAAACAGTGTTGGTAGAGGAGAGAATGACAAAGGAAAATCTCATAAAATGAGAGGTAAGGTGGTGCAGACAATGCAGAAGAGAAGCATACATTGGAATAATGAGTTACTGTTCAGTTAGAATCGTTGGGACTCTAGGGTAGGTAATCCCTCAGAGGCTTCCAAACATTCTTAGGCCTCGAGTCGTGTGGTTGTAACCATGCATAGTCCTTACTAATTTTGTCACAATGTGACATACTTTTGAGCTAAGCTGTCTTTGTGGGGGGCCTGTCTATTGCCCCAATCCAAAGCTGGTTCACAATTTACAAGGAGTGGAACAGAGAAAAATCTGCTGGTAGATCTGGGGTGGGGTAGGGGGGTTTGAGAGTATACCCCAGAAGTTTCACAATGGGATTGGGTGAGATTGTGATGTCAGTCATAGTAGGGAGGAGGGAAAAGATAGAGGACCAGTAATGGCCTATATGGGGGCACATCCAGGTTAGATTGACAAAGAAGCCCAAGACCAGGAGTGGTTCAGAGTTGCCACTCCACAGATCCCCGTAGCAAGTAGCTACTGCTTCTGCCGCCCACTCCTGTCTAGCACCAGTTCGTGCCCAGTCGCTCCTCTCGCACTGCCTTCCGCTCCAAATTTCTCACCCTAGTATTGTTCCTTGCTGATCATCTTATTTTTCGGATTGTATTTTTTCTGCATCACTTCTGACCATTTTTCTTGTATTTGGTTTTCTTCCCAGAGTTTTAGTACGTTTTGCCACATTGTCGCTGGGCTCTGCTCAGATTCGCCACCCCCGCCGGTTCTGCGCACCACTCTTGCCATTCCCTCCTCCACGGGACTACTTAATGGAGGCCGTTGCGTAGCTGTGCCACTGGCGCACCAAAGGTAAGCCGGTCTGTACCTGGATCACGCCCAGCACCATTACCCCATGTACCACAGCCCATTGCTACTCCGCCACTGAACTCTGAAACCTCGCAGCCAAGCCACGAGACAACTGCTGTACTGCCACTCCCTGCTCCACAAAAAGACCTTTCACCTGCTACCACTGCTGCTTCTTGTGTAACACCAGAACCAACGCAACCTCCGACCAGACTCCAACATCCCTCCAAAGACCCCAGCGCTCTACTCAATGTCAGGTACCTCGGCAAACATGCCTTGGAGACCTGGCACACCTTACCACACTCACCCCCGGCGAGATGTTAATCATCGAAATCTAGCTCATCCCCTCATCCGAACCAGACATTGCCACTGCCATGCCCCTCCGGATACAAGATGACATATTGCGACCGCCCCCACAAACCAGGCTGAGGCAATGCCATCATCCACAAAGACTCCTTCGACTGCACAGCCCTGGACGACACCACTCCAATCATGGAACAGCTCCACTTCCAGATCAAAACCAATATTAAAACCACTATTACAGGAACCCTCGCCTACAGAACACAGCCCCCCTCACCAGCTACTTCAATGCCATCCCGGACTTCATGGCTCCCCAATAATTTGACTCCAACCACTACATATTTGTGAGAAACCTCAACTTCCACCTCGAATACGAAGTAGACTCCAACACCACCACACTTCTCAAAAACATGAGCTCAGCTGGTCACACCCTGGACCCCATCTTCTCCACCAATGACAACGCCAAGTTCTCCCATACCACTTCGCTGTCCTGGCCAGGCCACAGCATAATTTACTTCACCATCTACGCCCGGCCCCGCGAAATACTCCACATTTCCCCCACCAACTCGATCACCTCAACCCCAGGCACCCCTCACCCCCCTCCCAAAAGAATACTCCCAGGGAAAAAACCACCATGCAAGGCAACTGGTACACACCCCGAACTTCTGACCTTCGAACACCACAGCAAGAAATTGGAAAGACTCTGGCTAACTGACAAGACCTCGGCAAACCGCAACTCCTTTAGGGCAGCCCTCAACAGCTACTACCAACGGCTCAAGTAAACAAAGCAAGAATCGCTCACCTCCCGCTTTTATGTAGGCACCAACCACACCACGGAACTCTTCAACATTGTCCAAGAGTTCACCAGTCTCTCCACCACTGAGAAAAAAGTCAGTCCTTCACAATCCCTCAGCGGCATACTGGCAAAATTCTCTCACCTAAGATCTCTGACATCTACAACAACTTCAACCCTCAACCTACCAACCTCACCCACCTGCACCCCTATTGACGCCACCATCCACCAAATGGAATCAACTCTCACCGGAAGACACCAGTTCGATCATGAACTCCATCCACTCTAGATCCCCCCCCCTGGACCCCTAACCTCATCACATCTTCAACCTAGGAAGTGAATCCATCAGAGCCCCAATTCCCATTACTCCTCAACACCTCCATCGCTTAAGCCACCTTACCAGACGCATGGAAGCAAGCAGAGGTCAAACTTGTCCCGAGGGAACCCACAGCCAACCCCAACTAACTCAAAAATTACAGACCAATTGCACTCTTCCCCTTCCCCGCCAATGTCTTGGAGAAGGCCATCAACTTCCAGCTTACCAACTTCCTTGAAGAGAACATGCTCGACCCCTCCAAGTCAGGTTTCAGACCGAACCACAGTACTGAGACCGCCCTGATCGCACCACGGAAGACATACCACCTTTGACCAAGGCAACTCTGCCACCCTCATCCTCCTAGAACGCTCGGCAGCCTTTAGCATGGTCATCACCAGACTCCACCACATAGGCATCCAGGGAAAGGATCTCGCCTGGATCGTCTCCTTCCTCTCCAAACGTACCAACAACATCCACCTCCCTCCCACCCTTCACCACACCCAAAGACACTGTATGCAGCGCCCCCTTTGGGCTCCTACCTCAGCTCCACCCTCTTCAACACATACAGGACATCTCTGGCCAACATCACGCGCACCATTCGCCGACGACACCCAGCTAGTCCTATCCTTCTCAGAAGAAGACAACATCCAAACCACCATGGCCAACACCTTCACCTGGATGAAAACCAACTGTCTAAAACTCAACTCAGACGATGCCTGGTGGCCCTCCGCACTATGCCCCTCACACTCCCAGTTGGATCAGGCAGGCAACCATGGCATCATCCTGGACACCAATTTCATCATGAAACAGAGCAATGCGGTCTCCTTTGCCGGCTTTCACACCCTTCGTATGCTCCGCAAGGTCTTCCGGTGGATCACCACCTCTACCAGGAAGACCGTAACCTAGGCCCTCATCTCCAGCCGACTCTACTACAGCAACGCCCTCTATGCTGGAACCACCAACCACTCCTTAACCGCCTCCATACCATCCAGAACTCGGCAGAAAGACTCATCCTCAACCTTCCCAGAACAGCCACCATCACCCCTCACCTCAGAGCCCTGCACTAGCTCCCTGTATAGAACAGATGCTTCTTCAAGCTCCTCACTCATGTCTACAAAGCCCTCCACAACACCAGACCTTCCCTACATCAACAACCACCTGACCTACCAACCAGAGAGCTCCGCTCTGCCACTCCCACCTTAGCCCGAGTCCCACTCATTAGTCGCAGTCAATACGGCAGCCACGATTTCTCCTACCGCGCTGCCAAGTCCTGGAACAACCTACCCGACTACTTACGTACGTCCCCCTCTGAGGGAGTTCAGAAAGCAGCTGAATGCCTAGCAGATTGTAAATGATGCTCAAGGCAGACCAGCATCAGAACAGAAATTACCCAAAGGCGCTCTATAGAATATATATTATATATACATACATACACAGACAAACACGTTTCATTTAAAGACTTTTTTGTATTACAAAATCGTAACAGTCTGCCAAGAAGAGATTCTAGCAAGAATTATTACAGTGCAAATCTTCCCCCTTAAGGTTTGTCAGAGATGGTAACCACCACGAAACTCCCTTCCTCATAAAGGAAATCTGTGACATTGCATGTAACAAAATACCAGTCTGTAAGCTTTAATAGAGAAATACGGGGGGGGGAGCTACGCTACTATCCAAGATGGCCGCATAAGCTCCCGGCTCCGCCGACCTCCACCGGCAGCTCGTATATCCTGCCCTTTATCCTTCCAGCACGCCGGACTCCCACATGTATGAAGTGCTCCCGACTCCTGCGGTGCAAACCCGGACCCTCCAACTTACCGGGTGACAAAGTTACGTCGAATTTACTTCTCGGCCTATTCCAGAGCTTCCACCAGGACCTCGATTTCTGACCCATCCGGGTTGGATGTGATCAACATCGGCTGTGGGACCAGGGTTGCTTCCGGTCTCCCGACCTCGGTTCAAACCTTCTAATTCCAGTTGGCGACTGAGTAATCGGCTTCATTCAAGGACACGGCACAGTGACGCATATGATATCGGTGACCACGGTCGGGGGTCCTATGCCCGGTGACCCCCTGGGGAGCCCGGGTTGTCGGGCTGGCCCCCGCGAGTGGCGAAATACCGACCCTGCCTGTTGTGTGAGCGCTCGTTGTTGTCATAAGCCCGTGTGTGCCTGGTTCCTGGACGGTGTTTCAGGGATCCGAATCCTGCCTCGTCTCATGCCGGAGGAGATGGGGGATACTGACGGTACACCAACACGGAGGTCCGTAATGGCCGCCATTGGGGCGCTCCGCTCTCACTTTGCCGTCCTGTGCCAACGGATGTCTGTAAAGCTGGATAACGCGCACTTGGAACCGGAAGCGGATAATCCGACGAGCTGTCAGCATGCCTTGGACCCCGTGGATTATTCTCCGCACCATTTAGAGACCCCCGGACGGAAGCCTGTTTTAGTCTATTTTGATGACTCTGGTCTTATGGAGGGTGCACCTGTGATCGTCGTTGGCTTTCCCTTCTCCATTCCTGTTCGACGGAACATTGTTGCTAAGGGTTTTTACCGCCAAGGACAGTTCTTCAGTGACTTTCGGAGAGGTTTGCCTTCCTTCTTCATCCTCAATTGTCGAATTTTCAGATGCCGCCATTTTGTCTCCTCTCCTCGATCAGTCGCCATTGTTTTGAACTGTCTTGGACGCTTCGCCTTCTTCGCGATTGTTGTGGCTTGGACGACATGGGCTTTTGTGAAGAACCGAACTGGTCAAGGTTGACTTTGACATTCGGGGTTAGCTTTTCTATCTGTTTTATGCCGGAAATGCACCGTGTATGCTATTGGGAGACTGGAGGTTTTTATTGGAGTTCTCCCCATGTACGTGTTCAATACTTGCTTTAATAGTCGACATGGAATTTGGGGAGGCTGCTGCTGGTGGGGTGTAATGAGGACCGGGAGTGTGTCTACTGCTCTCCTCCTCCGCTTTCTTTCCTTTCTTTAGGGCAGTTCTGGGGCGACAGGCACGCTGTTAGTGGGGTTGGCCGTAGCCATTACAGGGGTGCAGGGTGGTGGGTGTTGGGGGGGTTTATTATTTTAGTTTGTTTTGTTATATGGTCTCTTGCTCTTTCTTTTCTCTCTCTCTCAGGTGGGGCTTTCCTTCCTCTTCAGTAGGTTGGCTGTCTCTCTTTATCTCACTTCTTTCTCTATCTGGCGTCTATACTTGCCTATGCCTTACTTCTCTGGAGGGTGGGTTTTTCGGGATGATGCTCTAGCTCAGGGGTCTCCAACCTTTTCTGTAGTGAGAGAGAATTCTGCTCAAGGAAAGTCCTGCCGAGCTACTTTCATATTTTGTCACTGTAAAATGCTGATGATATGTATTAACATTACACTATGATCACCCTAAGAAAGATTTATCAGGAGTCACCACCCAAGCATTCCAATTGTAATCAGAATGCTAGGAAAACGTTTATCAATATTGAATGCTTATAATCAAGTAAAATTAAGATCATCACATGCTTTGTGCCCCAAAGGGTACTACTACAGCAGTAAGTCCCCCCAATTCAAATTGAATTATCATTCAGCTAACCACTTTAAATGTGTTTTAGAATTTGTAATATTTCGTCTTCATTAGCATATTAGTTTTTAAAAGTACACATATTTTTCTATCAAAACCACTGTCCACTTTCCAGCAATCAAACTAAATTTTCCAAAAGAAAAACCTTTTCAGAAAAAGCATAACTTTTTTTCTTTAAAAATCTCATCAGTTTTCATTGTTAGAAAATTCACAGTCCCTAAACATCAGCTTTTCGTTTTTATTGAGTACCGCCATGTAAAAATGCCAGGGATGGACAAATTCTGCTTCAAATACCCAGGAATTGGAATCATAGGCCATGCATGCTCACCATTACATTATTAATGCATCTGTTATGCTAATAATGCCCACCATTAAACCGGGGCTACCACTGTGCCACAGCTGGATGCCCAACATATTTCAGTTATGGACATTATTATGGGAGAAGCGGTTGCCACTCTGTCAGGAATGGCTATAAGCAAGCCAGTCATGCTCTTAATATGTCAGTGATGGCAGCAAGTATGTAATTACTAGACTTGTATGCCTAAAATAGTAAAGGATGTAATATTATGGCAATGGCACAATTATACCATAAACGAGCACAATTGCGTCAGATGATGGGGACAGCATACATATTTGGCAGCCCTTGAGACTAGGAGTAGCTTTAACCCCTTCCATGCTGATGACGAACCCCAGCCGTCATGCACTACGGTGCTCGTGTGCTGATGACGACTGGGGTTTGTCACGGCCCTCCCCTGTTCGTGTTGTTTACAGCACACCAGGGGAATCGCGGCCGCATGGAAGGGGTTAAGGAACCAACACTGTTTATTAGGGAAGGACACAATGTCACACACCCACACAAAAATGAATATGAGGCTTCTAATTTTCTCTGCCCTAGATGCATCCTCTCTTCTCTCTGCTCTTTGGCTGATCATGCTCCCAACTAACACATTTTCCCTCTAGTCTATTTCTTGCAGTCACACACTTTGGGCAGTTAGCCCTGGTTACTGCTTCCACTATTCTTTGATCTCGCACACAGTGTGACTGATAGAGCAGGGCATATAATATGGCCAATCTCCTTCTTCAGTAGATTTAAAGTAGATAAAGATGGTTTATGTGACAGACACATAGGCCAACACTGTACCCTACACATGATTCAAACACCCTCCGCATACTTCGCAAGACATTTAAATGGATCCCTCCAGAATCTAGGAAGACCGTCACCCATGCACTCATCACCAGCAGGCTGGACTACCGGAATGCCCTCTAAGCCGGAATCAACAAATCTCTGTTCCACAAACTCCAGACCGTCCAGAACGCCACAGCCAGACTCTTCTTCAGCACCCACGACAAGACCACATCAACCAGCACCTACAGGACCTCCACTGGCTCCCCTTCGACAAAAGAGTGACCTTCAAGCTGCTCACACACTTACAAAGCCCTCCACAACACCGGACCCCAATACCTCAACGAAAGAATCTTCTTCTATGCCTCCAAGAGAAACCTCAGCTCTGCTGACCAGGCCTTGGCCGAAATCACCTGCATCCACAGAGCCAGAACAGGAGGCAGATCCTTCTCCTACATCGCGGCCAAGACCTGGAACAAACTGCCCCTCAGCATCAGACAAAGCCCCACACTGAAAGCATTCAGGAAGAGCCTCAAGACCTGGCTTTTAGAATGACTGGAGGTGCCCAAATGCCCCCACCCCGAGCGCTTTGAGCCCCTCACGGGTGAGTAGTGCACTCTATAAATCCCTGATTGATTGATTGATAGGCCAACAGAGTGTGTGTTTGAGTGTTATCAAGAGATCCTGCCATTGGTTTGGCTGTCTGTAACTCTTACGGGTAATTAAAAGAGCAGTGCTGCCTTCTTTAATATACACAGAATCCCTGAGATCAGATTGGTTTGGCTTCACCTCTGAGAGCTACTTTGAGGGTGCTGGTGAGCTACCAGTAGCTCCCGAGCTACTGGTGGAGACGCCTGCTCTAGCTGAATCGCTCGTTATTATATTGGCTCCTTGTTTGCCTTAGCGGGCGTAGTATGTTTAAGGCTGTAATGTTCATCACCTGGTTCTGATTACATTGCGGGGTGCGTCCCCCCATCTTTACTTAATTCTATTCTATGGTGTGATGCCATCTATAGTGCAGCCACTACTGCTTCTTCATAACCAAAAAAATGAAACCTTTGATATCCTTTGCTTAATAGCACATGCAATCATAAGCTATGCTTGTCTCGTTGATATTACGCGGTCGTATACATTTGCATGCCACCTGAATCTATATCCTGAGTTTGCGGCCGGCCCCTGTGGTTGTAGGCCTGCGCTTGTAATGCTTTGATAATTCAATAAAGGTTTTTTTTAAAAAAAAAGAGAGAAATACCTGAAACGCCTACGGACTTTAACATATGCTTTACACAATCAGTCAGGCCCACTGCATGATCATATCTTTTCATAATAAACCAGGTCAGACCTATGGCATCAGGAATATTTTCCAGTGAACCAATCAGGCGTCTAGCTTTTAACAATAAATTCATCAGGCCTAGTGCCATTAACAAATAATTTTATAACAAACAGATCAGGACCAACATGATCATTGGCTTGCCAGCATTACGGAGTCCTGCTGTAGAGCATAAACTTTGCCACATCAAAAAAGTGCAAGACAAGCAGTCTTTAGTGAAGCAAACCAATTTGCCCAAAGCAATTCCTGTACTCCGGGAAGCGAACAGGTGGGTGGAGCCTAAGCCCCTCTCTAAGTCTTTTTTCTTTCTCACATTAAAGGTCCATTGACAGTTGCCCTATCAAGCCAGATCTAAAAATCCATGTAGGTAAGTGTAGCCCTGGGCATCCCATGCTGCTCTCAAACACCAAACTGCGCTTTGCAGTCCAATGTTAATGATGGGAAGGGGGTCTGTGCTGCTGCCAGAGAACAAACTCAGTAAATTATCTAGTTACTTAATACACTTTAACAACATTATGCCACGTGTGCACTTCCAAAGTTTGAGCTCAGGCAGCCATTCGGGTGCTAGCTTAGGCAGCTGGATAAATAAAACAAAATCATGACATGTGAAGGGTAAGCACTTTTCTGTGGAAGCTCACACCTTCGGCCCAATCAAAACATACTCCTGGCTACAAGCTTGTGGGTGGAGCCAAAGCCCCTCTGTAGTACTCCAGATAGCTCTTTTTAGGTTGATCAGATTAGTATGGCGACAGAGGTCTGATCATGCGAGACCTACAAGGCATATGGCAGCTATGTATAAGGAAAGAGAATGGGTTTAGGGAGGGCAGTGCCTTTCTTATGGGTAGAATGGGGTAGGGTGAACCCATTCTGTCTTGGTCTCTACATTCTTCAGGATATGTCTGGATGACAGGTTAAGTCTTGAAGAAACACATGCAACACAAAATGAAAGACAACACACTAAATGTAACAGTCTTTTCAGCTGCTACAGAGTTTGGGAGTGAACCACGGTAAGTGACCAGTGGTGTGGGAAAGTGACTTGATGGTCACCTGTTTGGTGGAGAGGTGGGTATAACTGGAAGACACTCAACATGCATTAAAAAACTGACTAATTGTACACTGGAATTTAATACAATTGTGGAAATTGTATACAACCGCCATGACCAACTGAATGTGGTAAAAAGGTGAATTTGGTAAATAAAAAGAGCAATGGCAAAAGAGACAGTATAGAAATACATAAACTGGTACCAAAAGGGTTGCATTGACCTAGCGGCTGTTGTACATTTGCTGGTGAAAGACTGGTTATATGACTATAAACTACAAAATGGCAGTTAAGAAAAAGCCAACGTAAATTAGCAGGCAGAGATTTTGATGTGGTCACTAGTATCAAGTGTGATATTTTTTAGAAGGTTTACATCACATCAGGTGATATGGAGTCTGAAAAATGCTAAAGCAAATCATTACTTTTTATGATATCTTGCATATGGAGGAATATGGATCCAAAGATTAATGTTGTGAAGTCAAACAGTTTTTGCAGCGAAAATACCTAGAGATATTGGGATATGAAGAGTTGATGGTCCACCTGCAGTTACTGAGTTGAAGGGGGTGCAGGCATAAAGAAGTAGAATGATGTAAAAACTATCAGTTCAAAAGGGAGTGAAGTTTAGCAGATGCTCCAATTACATTAAAATACCTTAAAGGCAGATGTTGGCCAGGTACTCATCGAAGAAGCAGGAAGATTTTTTTTCTGTTAAAGAAGTGATTGGCAGCAGAGACTTAGTGAGTGAGGGTTTTAGAAAGATATGAGAGATAATAGACCTCTATATCATGAGGAACAGCAACACAGTGAGGTCTCTCAGCTCACGCCCAATACAGCATTTTGTTTTCTAGCGGAGTATCGGAGATCAGAAACATGAGAGCATTAGATTCTTACAGAAAACAAAACTTAAACTTGTTTCAGTGACCAAGTAATACAATAATATGGCACATCAGGCCCTCACTCAATGTTCATGAAGCCATGGTAAGCATTTTGGACCAAATTGGTCCAATATTTTTCTCTCCTGTTCCATTGGAGCAGGAGTAGAGAGCCAAAAATTCACCCCATAATTTGCAAGGAAAGCGCAGTCAAAGAGTGCTTTCTTCTTTGGTACCTGTGCACAACCTCCTTGCTGGTTTAACCCCATACAGTGAAACCAAAGTACTTTTTCCAAGCATACTTATCTCACCCTTGGATATGCTGAGCTACGTCTTGCAAGGTTCAACCACTCAAAAAAAAAAAAGCAGTAGAGGAAATAGAATACTACAACGTAACTGGAGAAAAAAAAGTGTCAGCCTTTGAAAAACTGATACGCATTGCTCTGGGTCTTTCATCACACTCTCCAAGTGACTGCATCCCAATACCCCCTATTGCAAGTAATAACTAATGAGGACTACGCATAATTCAGAAGAGTAAACTTCTTAAGAAGACCCCTAGGAGAGCTATGTAGTGCAGACCAACCAAGAAAAAGTATATTGATATTCCTACTGTTTGTGATTTTCAAGTATTTAATGTCAATAGTAGGCTTGTTTAGGGCTCCAGGATTTGGATCTTTAACTTGTAAGACTTGGCTCTTGCATTTACCAAAACAGTCATTCGATGTATACCTTAGTCCTCCACAATAAGGCCAATTTAAATCCAGTACCTCACCAAATAATATGGTGTAAAAAAGACTTGTACTATTCACACCAAACAATAAAAAAAAAAAAAGTATAAAAAGGAGAGCTAAATTGTTAACCTGAACTCAAAAGGATTAAAAAAAAAAAAACGCTTTTAAGATAATACAATTCCAGATAATTACATTAAGAGAAGCAGGGTGCGATTTGATATCATTTTCACACTGGAACTGCAATGGACTCGATTGTGCTGTAACTTTACAACCAAATTAAAGGGGGGATTGTTTTTAGCTTATTTTAAAAAAAATTTAAAACTGTGGACCTTATCCTATGATATAAAATTAGACCTTCATCATCCGGCCATATACTTTATGATCTCATGCACATGCACTTTAAAACGCCGCCGTACCCCCGGGTTGACGGCACAGGGGCTGTGTAATTCGTGCAACGATATTAACACTGCTTCCATTGTTTTGGCCCGCCCGTTGGGTTGTAGGCGAGAATTTTGTATAATGTGAACTACTTGAATAAAGGTCTTAAAAAAAAAAAAAAAAAAGAGAGAAGCAGGGTGGAGTTTTTCCTTTGCACCCCTTGGGGATGCTGCTTTTTAATTAGATTTTTTTAAACATGCTAAAAAGAAGAAGATCTACTTTACTAACCAAATTATTTACTACAGGGGATGTTAGTCTGTTTCTTACCTTTTCTAATGAGATTCTTCGTCCTTCTGCAATTGTTTTCTTGCCATTTATGTAGGCAGGGTAGATGCAAATAAACCTAAAGATAAAAAAGGCATTGCACAATATGAACTTAAGTATTAACGCTTTGAAATAGTACGTTGAAAGTTACACATCTACAACTGAAAGGAAATATTGCACTCCAAGTTACATACACAATATGATCCCTACCTAGATCTACTCTTATAGCTATCTTTACACCGTAAGCTTTTGCCATTTTGCTTTATTTGACAATTTTCTTATTAATTTAACATTGGACTATTGCATTCCCGCTTCTTCGATTGACAAGTGATGCAAATTCGCTCATGAAACATCAACTCAGAAAGTGATGAGTGAAGCATAAGAAACCAAAATGGTCAATCTGTAGAAAAGGGGTAGGATAATTCATGCCAAGAGGGAAATCAACTTTTTGTCTAATCCCAAAGAATAGTGCAGTATACTAAAAAAGTTTTGCAGCTAAAATTGCAAAGATAAGAACATTTCCTGCTCAATACTCAATGCCCTCTGGAAGCACTGGCTTCCCCTCGGGGGACGGCAATAGCAATGCGCCTCCAGCTGATCCAATTCAATTACCGACACCAGGTCTATTATACGCGTGTTAGGCTGTGCAGGGCGTATTTGATAGCGTCCCCACGTTGTGGTCAGGAGGGTGGCACCTTGTTTCACACGATTTGGCGGTGTACAGTGATTGTGAAGTTCTGGCGGGGGGTACTGGCCTGTTTTGCTGAGGTTTTGGGGTGGGAGCTCCCCATTTCCCCAAAATTGGTGCTGCTTCATATAATGGAAGAGGTTGGGGGAAATATTTATAAGCACCACCGGATGCTGTTGGGATGTACGCTTGCCAAACGAGACATCGCACAGAAGTGGAAGGCAGAGACCCCGCCCTCTTTGTCAGCATGGAAAAATGGTCTTGATTTTAATATGGGGCTGGTGGCTCTTATTTTTAAAGCGTGAGGGTGTCTGCACAAGTACTTTAAGATCTGGAGGAGGTGGGCGAATTATAGAGGCCTAGACCTGGAGCCCCTCTCCGCGTGAGACAATGCAGTTCTGGGTTAATTGGGCAGGAATGTGGTACAGGGATGTTAAAGGTCCAGCAGGATTTGACATCTATGGGCGAGCAAAAACCAGCTGCTTATTGTATGGTACAAGGACAATGCTTGGGGTGCGGGGGTGTTTTGTTCCTTTATTTCGTTTTTATAAAATACATATATTGAAAGTCAACGCAATATCCATCTTGTACAATGTAGCAGTCAGCCTCTGGGTTACAGAGCTCTGCATTGTATTTGACATAATAAACATGGTTTACAAAAAAAAATCCTAAATGCCTTCTTAAACTATCACTAAATGCCCGGGTGCCCACCATCATTCATTGGGTAATACAGTTTAAGGACATCTCCACAAAAAAACTACTGGAGGTCATGTATAGTAGCTGCACATCTAGCTCCCCTGCGTATGTGCTTAGCCACAATACTGAAATTATTTGGCCCAGTTCTTGCCCCTCATCTTGTGTTGTTATTTAACAGTTCTTTATTGCGAAGAGGAGCACCATTCTTCTTGAACTGCAGCCTTCCTGACCCAGAGTGACTTTAGCAACTCTTGCCCGATTTCACTTCTACCATACCATGGATAATTCTTGGAAAACAGTTTTTACTAGCTGAAAGCCTACCTCAATAGGTATATCAAAATAGATTCTTTCCATACAGGCTTCTGTCCGGGAAAAGCACCAAATCTACAGTAACAATTCTTGTAAGATCTATGAAGATTGGTGGATGGCAAGGTTGTCAAGCATTTGTTCAGATACAACTTTGAACAGCCTTCATCACCATTACAAAACTTCTTGGATACTAGAGACCCTAAGCATGAAAAAACTGTTTCTGGACCGAGAAGGAGCAAATTGTCACACTACGCCCCTTTAAATCAGAGGCAAAGAAGATAGGCCTGGGCATGCTGCAGTTTCGGTCCTTTCTGCACTCTTAGTCAACATCTTTTAATGGTCTTTGACCAAACTACTGTACTCCCTTGGTTGCAAGCAGAGGACTTCCTGCTCATCTTTAGGCTTATCGCCATAAAGTCACGCACCAGAAGAGTTGTGGCTCTTAAGAAGTCTTTCATTTAAGTCATTGTAACATTGTGCGGAGGGATGACAAGTACATTCCTAGAAACTACTGATAAAAAGGAATCCATAGACTGGCCTGATGCAGTGGGTTGTCCTCAAGTGCCAGCCAAAACAGATTGCAACCAATTTAGTTTGTTGCCAATTGGTCACTGGAGGTAAATGTATCAAGTTACTAATACATGCTTTTGTCTTTCAATACTATGGTGCCACAACCAAATACAACCCTCATTCACGTACCAAGGCTCGATAGGCGGTATATCTTGGTTCTCCGCCTTTGTTGTTAGCAACGTGACAGCATCATCATAGGGTTTGATTGTATGCTTCCTCCACCCGGAGGTAAACCACTGGTTAGTACAGTAGGTATTTAGTGATCAAAAATGGGAGTGTGCAATTAAAAAGGCTTCATAACCAGCGTTGATAATTTTAATTAGTGCTGTAAGGAATGCCTGGTTAAAAAGATTAGGCATGCGTAGGAAGCTTGATTATGGGGCTTCCGCACGGAGTTATGTCCATAAAAAGGTCAACATGTTTCAGCCACAAGTTGCCCACAAGGGGGGGGAAGTTGGCTTTCTTCAGGACCTAGTATCTCTATTGTAAGTAGAAAGAAAAAAAAAAAAAAAAGTTAAGTGACCTTGAATATTAGGTCGGATTCATAGAATGATTTTTCTAGAATTAGGAAAGGCCATAAAGTACCTTTTTAGGGGATCAGTAATTGCCTCTTCGGGTGCGCTGAGTTGCCGGACCTGCTCCTTGTCAGTTTCTTGTGCTGTCTCTGCCTCTCAGTCTTGGGACGCTGTGCACACTATACCTTACTTTGCTATAGTATATACAAAGACAGCTCCCTACATTATTTAAGAGATTTGATCTCAAATAAACAAAAGTATGTATTTGCAAGTCTTTATCATATTTTCTGATCACATTTGTTGTCATATTGGAGAAGTGTGGCTCAATGGTTAGAGCGGCAGACCCTGATGCAGAGGTCTAGCCCGGGACCAGGGTTCAATTCCCCGCCTCGGCGGGTCTTGGGCTCAAAAATTCCACGGACCTGATAATTCTTGTCTTGGTGCCTATTCCAATCATGGAGTCCCACCCTGCAACTCTGGGCAATAGCTTGCTTAATCTCCACAACGGCCCCCACAACGCTAAGGATGCCTGGCCTCCACCTTGGGGGTGCCCAGGAGTGGACGCCTCACAGGGAAAGCCATGATGGGTTCCACAGCGGTATTCGTACAAGCGCCTTGAGACCCTTGCGGGTGAGTAGTGCGCTATACAAGTATCAATTTACAATTTTACAATATTTACATCTTTCGGTGGCTCCTCAGCTTGTGCGTAGGCTATTACAGCCAAGACCCATGGCTCGGCTCACCCAAAAGCTGTCTGTATTCCAGCCTGAACTTAGTGTCTCCAACACCCTTGTGAATAAGGGATGGCTCAAAGGCCCAGCAAGTAGATTATACATGCAAGTTTTATAACATCAAAATGTCTTTGTTCATACTAGACGTTGATTGGTGGTGTTATGCACAACATGTCCCTAGTCGATCATCAGACTTTATAAAAACGCAGACATAGTCCAGATGGACATAAGACACTTGTCAAATGAAGTAGCCTCTACAATTAGTTACAATAAATACACATTCTGCACGCAGAAACATCCTAAATCTGCAACAGGCTGAAATGTTGAGCATCCCAAAAGTTAACCAAACTAACACACTGGCAACCTCATACAAACCATACACATCTATAAAATGTCTACTCTTACCAAGGTTTAAAACGCAAAGCACCAATAAAGACTGAATCTAAAACCGGGTAGAGAGGGCGGGGAAAGGCCAGCATATTAGATAATGTTGGCGCATACAGACGACATATTACGTGTACTTATAACATTTGTAACGTGCAGTATCACCCGCGATGGCATCTGTGTGCCAGGACAAATGTGTTAAGCTCCTGTCCAAAGGCTAACAAAACTGAACAAGAATCGTGAAATAGAACGGATGCAGTCTGGGGTATGCAAATCTTGCAATACTCATCCAATAAAGTGCTGCTCGGAAAGGAGTTTTCTGTGCAATGCTTCACGCAAAACCAATACCTCTCTCGGTCCGCCGGGGAACGGCTGAGGTACGCCATGCCGCTGACCACACAGTAGCACAGGTGCCAGCCGGTTCTCCAACCTTTCGCTGTCTTTACTCAACACATACGACAACCCTTAGAACACGGTGAATGGAAAGTAAAGATGATTGGGCAATGAAGCTTTCACCATTAAAGGCAGCACGTCAACGTAGTGACGCAAGTCGCGCGGAGCGTTGAGCGACACATCGGAGAACACGTTTGCCTAACTAAGGCGGAAACTCAGGAAGAAGTAGACATAGGACAACTCTGCTATTATGGCACACCTACTTCCCACTTTACACATTTACAGGAGCAGCGATAGCTTCTAAATTACTAGATTTACAATGCATCAAAACATTTTCTTTGTATAATATATTGTTTGCTTTGAAGTATTACGTATGCACCCCATTGAACGTCTTACTTTTAAAGTAATAGTTGAAGATTTTTCCTTTAAAAGCTAATCAGCCGTCGTATCAAGCACATCATTTATTTTAGATGGTTCGCCTACTTTTCCACCAGAAAATCAATTTCTGTAAAATCTTATCGGCATTGCGTTTGACATAAAGCAAGCCCGTGTCCTCCAAGATGGCAGCCAGAATTGCATAATTCGAAATCGGCTTGGAAAGGAGTGTTAGCTGGGACATGAGAATATGATTTATATGATATACTGTACTCTTTTACTTGACCACTAGGTGATGATAGTTGACCGTTATTTATAGTGTTATTCCATTACAAAGTGAATTACTTTTTTTTATTTTATTATACTGCAGTATTTATATTATGAGGGGCGCTGAAGCGCTTGCCTACATGGGTAGCACGCTACACTTTGCAAGATGTTTGGTTGGCAGGATATTGTATTTGTTTTGATCCTTTGTGGGGGGTGTTTCTATGTCGTGGGTGCTGATAATGAGAAATGTAATAGTTATCACAAAGGACAGTTTCAATTCTATAAGGAACGCGGAGGCGAGGATTATGCATATCCTTTCTTCATTTATTTGACAGCATGTTAAAAGATAAACAGAAAAAACACAGTCCATGAGCTACATAACCCATGAGGCAAAGCGGTAGCCATGGGAACCAGTCAACCAATCATAGTCCAGCCAAGTGCATATAGAGACTCCATTGACGTATTTATTTATTTATTTAATGCAATTTTATATAGCGCGAACTTTACCCGAAGGTGTCAGAGCGCTTTACATAAGAACCAGTTGCAAAACATAAGGACTAAGGGTTACATGCGTTACATAAAAGATACAAACAGAAAAAATTGAAAATGTACAAGATGTAGGGAGGGGCGCGCGACGCGGCAAACAAGATGGCCGCTCCCCCCTGAGCTCCGCGATTTCGGCGGCGCTTTTTACACGAAGGGACCGCTTCTGGGCTGCATTTCTTGCCGAAAACGGCCGATTTGTGCGTCGGAACTGCCCCTCCACAACTGGGTATGTTTCTGCACGCCTTCTTCGTTTTTTTAGGCTATAATTTGCACAAATGCTTTCTTCTTGGAAACGGCCGCCATTTTGTTTTTTTTTCTTCATCGTTTTTCGTTGATTTTTTTTCCAATGATTCTATTTTTCTACCTGCTGATGCTTCTTGTCTCCTGGCTGTGCTACTTCAATTTTGCAGTGCTTCCACGATTATTTGACATCTAATATGACGTTCTGAGTCCTTTTTGCTTCTCCTCGGCTTGCTGGACCTCCACTTCAATTTTTTCTCTCCTCAACTTTTGACTTGTCTCTGCGCAGTTGCTTTTCTGCTTCCTCCGTACGCATCATTTCTTCATTTTTGCGCTCAGTTGATATCCAGTTTGACTCTCCTTGACGGTGGTCTCCATTTTTCACAGTTTCAGTGTTTTTCTTCAGAGGACTTTGCAGCCTTTCACCATATTCCGTCGCTCCTTCTTTACCTCAAGCTGTTCCTCTCTCAGGCCTTTACATCATGGAGCACGGATATGCCTCTAAGACCTCTAATGTGGCTACCGCTACACGCAAAGACGCTGTTCCTGCGGGCAAACGCCTCAAGAAGGACCCACCATCTCCCTCCAAATCTCCTCTTCCCGTTACCCTTGAGGATTTAATGGAGGAACTCAAATTAATCCGCCCTTTTATAGCGGACACCACTGCTACATTGCAAAGGCTGGACGATAAGTGGTCCAACCTTGATAAACGTGTCACCGAAGTTGAACAGAAAATCAGTGACGCACAAGATGTTGTTGCCAAGGTGGATACCCTCACCAAAGAGATTCTAGTCCTCAAGAAGATGTCTGAGGATTTGGAAAAATTAAAATAGACGCAATAACCTTCCTATTTATGGTGTTCCAGAAAATTCTGAAGGGTCGGACATCATTTTATTCCTGAAAACACAAGTTTTACCGATACTTGGCCTGCCGAAACATGTGGATGCCAATATTCAACGAGCGCACCATCTGGGTCCCAAAACATCTTCCACTTCATCGAAACCTCGTGGTATCATCGCCTATTTTCTCCTCTACTCTGACCTTATGACTATACTTCACTCAGCTAAACAACACAAGCAACTGATATGGTCCGGCCATAAACTTTTTTTCTCTCAGGATGTCTCCAAACAGACAGCGGCGCGTCGTAAGGAATTCCTGGATCTGCCGCCTACACTTCGAACCATGCATGCCAGATACGGCTTGATTCATCCTTGTTTTTTCAAGGTTACATACAAGGAACGGTCCTACAGTTTCGAAGACCCGGCTGACCTCCGCAGATTCATCCACTCCCACAGAGAGGACTCCATGGAACAAAGCAGCTCCTAATTTTTTTTTCTCCTTTATTGTTTCCTTTCTGTGTTTCTCTTATTGTCTGTTATGGCTTGTTGTTTCTCCTCACATCACCTCACCTTTTTTTTTTTTTTTGTTCTCCTTTATTTCTTAGGTGCGTTTCCTGATGTTTCAAAAGTCCTCCTCTGCATTGTTTTGTTAGATCGTATGTCTCCGTCATCCCAGTATGCTGTTTTTTCCTGCATATCTGTTTGGTAAGTCTCCTTCATTTGTTCTTATGTCGTTCTCAGTTCCAGGTTCTCCGTGCATTTTTCCTCTCTCCTTTGGTTCTTTCTCGTTCGTTCCGTGGACTGTGTTTTCGACTTATTCCCTTCTATTTGGTCGTCTTTTATTGCTGCTCCCGCTCTCACCTCATTGTTTTTCTCTGTTACATGTTCTGTATGGCTAGAACCATCTTTGTTCTTTTTGCCGTCCTTCTTTTCGCTGTCTTCTTTTGGGTTGCTTTTGGCTCCCTCTTTCCTCCTTCTTCCTTCACTTTCTTCTCCTTCCCTTTCCTTTTTTACCCTATTCGGCTTTTTTGACTTTATTCACCTTACTTTGCTCCTCTCCTCCTTTCTTTTGGCACTGTGATGTTACTCATTCCTTCCCTTTCTCCTCCATTTTTATCTCTTCACTTCTTCTCATCTCACCTTCCTATGATGGCCTTGCTCCTTTTTCCTTTTGCTCTCTCTACTTGGGCTCCTCTACTACTTCCATCGTTCTTCTTTTCACTTCATCTAGCTAGTTTCCATCTCTCCTTGCCATTTTCTCTATATATTCTCTCTTTTTACCTGTATTGTTCTCTCTTTTTACTTTCCTTTAATCTCCTCATATGAAAAGTTTCCGACTCATTTCCTGGAATGTTAAGGGTCTTCGTAACCCTATCAAGAAACAACGTGTTTTATCTCATCTTGCTCGTTTAAAATGTCAAATTGCCTTTTTACAAGAAACACATCTTTCTACTCAAGAGTTATCAATGTTACGTAGACAATGGGTTGGGGATGTTTTTTGCTCCACTGCTATTAATCACAAAAGTTGTGTTGTTATTTTATTTCACAAAGCGTTGTCTGTTCAAATTCTAAATGAAACTACAGACACCAATGGCAGGTGGCTGTTCCTTGACTGCATTGTTAATGATGTTCATCTCTCTCTCTGTAATGTTTATGGTCCGAATGGCATTGATTCTTCCTTTTGGAATGATTTCTCCCCCCTCCTCTCTTCTAATGCTAATGAAGATTTGATTGTTGGGGGAGATTGTAATCAATTGATGGACCCTTTTTTGGACCGCAAATCACAAGCTCGCTACATTCTCAACAAAATGCAAAAGTCCTTCCACAAAGCCATCTCCTCCAGAGGCCTTATAGATTCATGGAGGTTGTCCCACCCTGACTCTCTGGACTTTTCCTTTTTTTCTCCTGTGCATAATTCCCTCTCCCGTATTGATTAGATTTTTCTCTCCCATCATGCTTTCCAATTTATAACCAACTCAGAAATAGGCTCTATCCTCATCTCCGATCATGCCCCAGTTATTTTAGATATGGATTACCCCTCTCCCACGCCTCAGGTCCGTAGATGGCGCTTTAACAACTCCCTTTTACTTGATCCCACTTTCATTGAACACTTCACTCATTTCATGGATGACTTTTTCACTACTAACTTACACTCCACCTCTGACTCTCACTTTCTTTGGGATGCTTTCAAGGCCACTGCTCGGGGTTGTATTATTGACTTTGTTTCACGTAAAAAAAAGAAAGCATTATCCCAGGCTTCCTCCTATCTAAAACGCATTAAAGAACTAGAGCATCTTTATTACACTTCCAACTCTCCTGATTCTCTGTCCTCTCTCATTTCCGCTAAACTGCAATTTAATAAACATTCCTGGGAATCGGCCTCCAATCAGGTTCTTCAATTTAATGCGAAGATATATGGTGGTCGCAATAAAGCTGGTAGGGCTCTGGCAAATTATCTCAAAATTAAAAAACAGAAATCGAAAATAGTCTCGATTAAAGATTCACAAGGCTCGCTCCAGTCTTCTGATGCCAACATTTTGGATTGCTTTGTTCAATTTTATTCTTCTCTTTATACTCCTGAGTCTTCCCCCTCTGCAGAGCAATTAGACTCTTTCTTTAACTCTGTCCCTAAATCTCCCAATCCTTCGTTGGATTTCTCTTCTCTTGATGCCCCGTTTTCAGAAAAGGAAATTCTTGCTGCTCTCTCTCTTCTTCCAAAAGATAGGACACCTGGCCCTGATGGCTTTACTGTTTGTTTCTTTCTCCAATTTAAATCTATCTTGATTCCTCATTTTCTTCAGTTAATTAACCATTTTCTCTCCTCTGGTGAATCTAAAGGTTCTTTTTCGCAGGCTATGCTTGTTCTTCTCCCCAAGAAAGATAAGGACCCTTCCCTATGTAAAAATTACCAACCAATCTCCCTCATTAATACTGACTGTAAATTGTATGCGAAAATTCTGGCTTTACGGATTAATTCCATTGTCCTCGATTTGGTTAACATTCACCAATCCGGCTTTGTTAAGGGAAGATCCATTACAGACAATTCTAGAACCCTTCTTAATATCATTCATCTTTCTGCTAAAATGGACAGTCCCTTGGCTGTCATTACTCTAGATGCCGAGAAGGCATTTGACCGTGTCAACTGGGATTTTATGTTCGGCGCCCTTTGCTGGCACGGTTTCAGTCCCACTTTTCTTAAATTTGTTCAGTTGCTTTATTCTGCTCCTTCCACTTCTATATGGATTAATGGTATGGAATCTGATTAATTTTCCCTTCATAAAGGAACCAGACAAGGCTGTCCACTTTCCCCCTTCTCTTTATTCTGGCACTCGAACCCTTCCTTGAGAAAATTTGACAATCCCCTTCCTATTCTGGCTATCTTTATAAAGATGTTGAGATTAAGTTTACTGCTTATGCAGACGGCATTTTGCTTTACATTTCTAACCCTGTTGTTGCCCTTCCCGCTTTCTTTTCTTTATTACATGATTATTCCTCTGTTTCTGGTTATAAATTAAATATTGATAAAACTGAAGTACTTCCCCTCAATAAATTCTGTCTTCTACACATGTTTCAGGGTTCTGGTTTCCAATGGAACTCTGGCTCTATCAAATGTCTTGGCGTTTTATATGCTAACACTATTAGAGAAACTATCAAAATTAATCATTCCGATATCCTTAAAAAGCTCTCTTCTCTAATAGAACGTTGGTCCCCTCTTTTTCTTTCCTGGTGGGGTCGTCTCTCCACTATTAAAATGATGCTCCTTCCTATTGTGAACTTCTGTCCCTCCATGCTTCCTATCTCTCTCCCCCATTTCTTTTTTAAGTCTATCAATAGTCTTTTTTCCAAATTCCTGTGGAATAAGCGTAAGGCTAGAGTCTCTCTCCTCCGTCTTCAACAACCTAAACATCTTGGTGGTGTTAACTTCTCCAATATCTCACGCTTTCATTCTGCTTTTACTCTCAAGCAAATTTGGCCTTTTCTTCTTGATACCTCTTCTCCTCCTACTACGGCTTGGAGCTCTCTGGAATTGGTTCAACTTCACCCCTTCTCCTTCCTTATTGGCTCCAATCTCACTCAACCACATCCTAAGCTACTTTCTCCTATTTTCAAACACTCCAAAGCTTTAACACTTACCCTTTTTCGTTCATTCTCTGTACCATCTACTCTTCATATGAATACCCCACTTTGGTATAATAAATCTCTTAAATTACGCAATCGTGCGCTCTTTTGGAAAGAATGGATTGACAAAGGAATTCTCACTTACCAACATCTTATTTCTGACAATTCCTTATTAACCTTTCCAGCACTTCGTGACTCCTTCGGTATCTCTAACAAATACTGCACACACTTTCATGAACTTCTGCCCAAACTATCCACTATTATCCTACACAATACTCCTTCATCCTCTTCACCTCCCCTCCTTGCCTCTCCACCTAACTTTCAGGTTCCCCATAAGGCCTCTGCTATTTATAAATTACTTTCTCCCTCACTTATTGACAGGCCTAAAACTAATCTGGAACTTATCTGGGAATCGGACCTCAATCAAACTTTCCCCTCACTTACCTGGGACTCTATTTGGTCCAAACTTCATTCCACCTCTCGTTCCGCTAGTACCACACAAACTCTTTATTTTTTTATCATAGATTATTTTATACTCCCTGTGATTTGTTTAAATTTAAATTGTTAGACACTAAGAAGTGTTGGTCCTGTTCATGCACTCCTGGTGACTTTGTTCACATGTTTTTTCTTTGTCCTAAGGTCCATCTTATGTGGTCCCACATTTGGTCTACACTTAATAAGATTTTATCTACTAATGTTCCCTTTGTTATTTCTTCTGTATTCCTGGGTGGTTTGGCCCCAGTTTGGGATGTCCCACTCCATACTCGTAAATTTATTGATCTTTGCATAGCTGTCGCTTTTCAAATTATAACAACTAATTGGAAAGACACTACAAATGTGGTTTATAATGCTTGGTGGAATTTGCTCTGCCATTATCATAGACTAGATCGTGCATGTGCTTCTTCTATTCCATTGTTGATAAAACATGATTTACTTTGGTCCCCTTTAACAGACTTTTTATCTAAAAGTGCCTCTTGATCACATGTTGTTATATTTAGTATTATTGTTATTATTATTATTGCGAACTTCTCTGTATTTCATACCTCTTTATTACTCTTACCATACATTTTTCTATTGCTGTTCCCCTTCCATCCCCCCTTTTTTCCCTTTCTTCCCTTTATCTTTCTCTCTTCCTTCCCCACAAAATGAAAAGTTATAAAAGCATTTTTTCTTTGTATAGCGTTTTCCCCGTTTGGGGCCTTTGTTTATTGGCACATTATTCTCCACAATTATTTTAGTTCCTATTGCTCTTTATTTGTGCTATTGTACTGATGTTTTACATTGTTTTCTTCAACTCAATAAAGCTTTTCAAACTTAAAAAAAAAATGTACAAGATGTAAAGTCACACAAGGAAGAGATACACACCGAAAGAAAAATTGCAAATGTACAAGTCACTCAAGGAAGGGATACAAATGGATATACTCTAAGAGTCACATAGGAATGGTGGAGAGTAGAAAGGTCTACTGCATATATTAGTGATTACAGTTATCTCTATATACATAGGGAAGGGATATATGAATGTATATAATGTAAGAGTCACATAGGAATGGTAGAGAGTACAAAGATGTACTGTATATACTAGTGATTAGAGTTATCTCTATATACATAGGGAAGGGATATGAATGGATATACTCTAAGAGTCACATAGGAATGGTAGAGAGTACAAAGGTCTACTGCATATACTAGTGGTTAGAGTTATCTCTATATACAGAAAAGCAGAGTTCCATTAAGTGGAGTCGGAGGGGGGATGCAGTAACAGCACCAAGGGAGGGTGGGAGGGATACACGTGTATGTAGAAAAGGCAAATCAGAAAAGGGAAGGAACATTTGAGGATTGTCAAGGGGGAAATGAGGGAAAGGGGTTAAAGGATGAGGGAATGGGCAATATGGTGGGTCAGGGTCCAGAGAAAAGTGGCCGAGAGCAGCAGCAAAATGGCGGCCAGGACAAAAGAAAAAGTAAAGAAGTCCAGGAGAGTCCATGGCGTAGTTTCTTTCCTTCGAATGTGGCTGCAGGGATGCTGCCTGGGTATGTTCCGGAAGGGGCTGCGGTGTGCCAAGCAATATAGGTCGGGCCTGGAGGGTAGACATGTCCAGGGTTAAATCGCAGGGCCGCCATCACTCACTGTAGGCTCCGGTTTCTGGAGTATGTATGCTCAGAGTCCGGTGGCCATCTTGGGGTCAGGCAGCACTGGTAGAGGAGCAGCTGCAGCAAAGGAGAAGGCTTGGTGAATTCTGCCCCTGGCTGGGTGGGCAAGTCAGTGCATAGGAACCTTGCTCGCCTCCTACTCCCACTCTGCCAGCAAAGCATAATAAGGGCCGGTTTCGGGAGCTCACCGAGGTGTGGGTGCCATTTTGAAGTCAGGCACCGCTATTCCAGGCAGTCCTCCCCGGAAGAGTATGCTCACCGTGGCTCAGATCCCAATAGAAGGGTCGCTTCTTCTGTGGACAACAAGCAGCATGTGTCCCCCATATGTACTCACTGCTCACAGGTCGCACCAATCGGCCCGCCTCTGATGGGTTAAATTCCCCGCAGCTCCTATGTATCGCCGTCGGGCATGACACGCGCTCCCCTCAAGGCATCAATCTGTGGTGCGCCGCGATCACCAGGGTGTCTTCGCCCTGTACCCTCCGCACCACCGCTCAAGCTGGCTAGGGAGCCTGCTGCAGGAAGTTAAGTCGAACACAGTCTAGTCCGTCTTCTGATCAGAACCTAGGATAACAGAGAACATTATAATCTCTTATCCATAAAAGACTCATAAATGAGAACAGTAAAGAACCACATGGCAAATACATAATGCAATTACAAGGGCATTTCCAGAAGAAATATAAAGCATAAGCTGTAAAATAGCCGTGCAAAAGGTAGGGAAACAAGAAAGATCCATGTACAAAATGCGATAAATAGCCACAAGAAAACATTACTTTCCTGATACGTAGAAAAGGACATCTAGTAAGACAGTCAATTGTCAGGGAGGGAGGCAAGAAAAAGCCTGGGTGGGATAATCCTCGCCTCCGCGTCCTTAATAGAATTGAAACTTTCCTTTGTGATAACTAGGAAATTTCTCATTCTCTGTCAGGAAGCGGAGGCGAGGATTATTCAAGTTCAAAGCTTACTTACCACCAGCGCAGCGGCTTCATGAATTGGTTTAAAATAAAACTTTTTAAAAGTAGATTCCGAAGACCAATCAGCCGCATTTATAATGTCCTCCAATCTGCCACCTACCTGGACAGCCTTGGAGGCCATAGCTACCCTAGTAGAATGAGCCCGAAAGTGCCTGACATCAATACCGGATTCTGATATCATCCATTTGCCCCACCTAGCAATGGTAGGGAAAGATACTGCCTGAAACGTTTTTTTAATGGCAATCAGAAGTTGCCTATCGCCAGGAGGTCAAACCTCCAAAGTCATATCCTCATAAGATTTCAGGCATCTAACCACACACAATTTAGGAGAATCCGGGAAAGCAGGATAGGTTACTGACCTTGTACTCAATTCAGTCCTCCTGGAAATGGTAAAAGTAACACCTGCCGGGGTAAAAACTCGGGCGGAAATGTCAAGTGCCCGGACATCTGAGGCCCTCTTACAGAAATAAGACAAAGGAGAATAGCGAGTTTAGCCGAAATCTCCTTCCGGGATAGAAAATCATTATCTTGCCAAGATAAGGG
Organism: Lissotriton vulgaris; assembly: GCF_964263255.1. NCBI lineage: Eukaryota > Metazoa > Chordata > Amphibia > Caudata > Salamandridae > Lissotriton > Lissotriton vulgaris. The sequence continues at coordinate 716,792,633 of NC_141689.1, read as the reverse complement.
GGGCAGAGCTTGCCAGCGCCGATGGCGGATGCCTGAGAAAAGAGCTCCGCGCCATCACCTGTATAATCCGCTAATTATCCTGAAGTAACGGAGCCCAAGAGAGGCAGACTGAGGTGCACGACCCCCTGAGACTGCCGACACCAGCGTAGGAGGTCGCACCAGATCCCCGGCGGCCTGTGAAGGAGGGGCGCACAGACTGACATCTCGGCGCACTAGGCCGCAAAGCCACGAGCTTGCCTATCGCGCTCCACGGCGTGCGTCACCTGACGTGCGGATGGAGCCGCGGCCTTCGACCCGGTGGCACCGGAATGTCATAAACTCTCCGAGGGAGTGACTGAGCCCTGAGTGCGGGGCGCAACCCCAGCGGATGGCGGAGGATACTTGTGCCAGCCTGGAGTCGCACGTCCCCCACCCGACACGCAAGCACTGCCAAGGGAAACACATTACCAGCGGATAGAGGAGGATCCCGACACCTGCAGGGACACACACGCCTGCCGCCAACCATACAAGCGTGGACGCACACCCGGGGGAGCTTAGTGGGGTCCGACGTTGCCGCCCCTCTGCCCCCCCCGACACTACTTTCATGAAGTGGAACGCCTGGGCCCACTGTGCGCTACACATCGGCTGCGGGCATTGAGGAGGCCCTGGCCCTCGAGCGCTTTGGACACGTGCTGGTAAGCGCTGTGTTGTGCCACATGGAGGGAGGGAGCCTTATGCGCCCGGATACTAGACGCGACACCCCTGATAATTGCACAGCCAATTTGTGAATCTCCTGGGGAGAACACTGCTGGCTGCTCCCACTCCCCTCTTCTGAACGTGGAGCGGAGGGGGCTGCCTCTGGCTACTGGAGAGGGCACCCTTCTGGGAAGCCGTACACGGCCTAATGTTTCACACCCCTACTTGGTCTGGGCGACCCTGTTGACCTACGGAGGGGGGACCCCGCTAGAGCCGGTGGAGAGTCCAGGCGGAAGGCTGGTGGCGGGAATACTGCGACGCGACTAGCCCCCAGTGGCGAGTTACGTGGAACTGTAAACTTGCAGCCTTACCGGGCAACATGGGTAAAGGAGACAAGACGCAAACTAAGCTCCCTTTTGAACAGCGCCGAGCGAAGGCCCCAGAGTCACAGGAGCCTGAGCCTACAGAGCAGAACAGGGGCCCGGAGGGCTCGATCTACTCGGATATCAAGGAGCTGCTGGTTACTATGGAGAAGGGCCTACAGGACAGCATGGCGTCGATGGGGACAAAGATTGATGCCCTCACATAGCGCATGGATCGCATGTCAGAAAGAGTGGACAAGCATGTGGAGCGATTAGATATGTCGGAGAGACGCCTGTCCGAAGTTGAGGAGGCACAGATGGAACTTGACAAAGACCGTAAACAAATCGGCAAGCTCCTCCAGGTAATTCAAGACAGGTCAGAAGATTTGGAAGCCCGCTCTAGCCGCTCTAATATACGTATCACAGGAGTTACAGAGAGGACGCACACCGGGAAAATGGAGATGTTTGTAAAGAAACTGCTGACCACTCTAGTGGGAGATGATGTCTTCTCGCCCATGTTCATAGTTGAGAGAGCGCATCGTACGCTGGGTCCTCGCCTGCGCCCGGGGGCCCCCCCGAGGCCAATTATTGCAAAACTTCTAAACTACAGAGACAGAGATACTGCGCTGCAGGTAGCCAGAGAGAAGGGAAAGCTACAATTCAAAGGTGCAGCCATCTCCTTATACCCAGACTTCACGGCGAAGGTGCAGGAGGAACGTCGGCGCTTCGCTCCATATAAACAACAACTCCGTGACCTTGGGTTGGATTATGCTATGCTGTATCCGGCGAAGCTAAGAATCAATCGACAGGGACATTCCCACTTCTTCACCGACACAAAAGACCTCCAAAAGGCTCTAAAGGCGTGGACTAAGGAGCACAGAAGTAGCCCCAGAAGCCAGAATGGTGAGCAGGAAAACGCCAGCTGCTTGGATGAGCAGGACTAGGATCACTGCCCCATTTTTTGGGCCTTGCCATTGGCTGTTTTGAGGCGAGGCCTGAGCTTGGACTGGGTGCTAGGGTTCGATTAGCCGAGATCTCTGCACGCCCGACTGTGGAGTGCGGAGCGGACTCAAGGTGCCTACGAGAAGCACGATGTCCTGAGTTCTGGTGAGACCGTTCCATGATATCATCTCCTGTTTGCATGCTGCAGACTGAACTTGGCAGGTATTGTGTGCGCTCACGTTCCTTTTTTGTACATTGTTGACACGTGTCACGCCAGAACGCGAGTTGGGGGGCTGGATGCACTGTTGGGGGAGGACGCTAAAAGGGAAGCAATGGTCCATTTTTAAGCTCACGTTGAATGACACAAATGGGGTGATGGCGCTAGGAGCGAAACTGAGGTACACTTTCGCCTGCAATTGTTACCTGTTCTTTTACTGGCGACCTCTGCCCTAGCGCTGTACGCACTAATGGTCCCTGCTGGGACCTAATTGGAGTATTTGGGATTGTTCGTGGGGGATGTATTTCCATGCTAGGCCGAGTTGGTGTTGGTCTGCTGTGGGAGGGGGGGGGGGAGAATTTATGGGAAGAGGGAAGCTTTATTGTTCTAGGATGATTGCACCGAGCTCCTTGCTTCCACGTTCACACATGGCTCACTACAGAACGGCCCACGATCGCTGCGCACACGGCTCCACAGATTGGTACACTGGTCTGGTTCTCTTTTGGAGATCTGGCGCCTCCCACACTATGCGCGTCACATCATGATGACTAATACATCGGGAGCGCAGGAACATGCACAGACAGCCACCGTAAGCGCCCTCACATGGAATGTCAGGGGATTGAATGATTTCAGAAAATTGCGGAAAGTGCTGAGCTATTTAAAAAGACATAATGGAGACATAGCTCAGCTGCTGGAAACCCACTTGCCACTCACTAGTAGGATGTTACGCAGTAGAGGTCTGGAGGGGAACATAGCAGCGGCCGGGTTCACGACCCACGCCAGGGGGGTTATCACATGGGTTAACCCGGGATCGAAAATTCGGCTACAGACACTAAGCTCCGATCCAGAGGGCAGATACGTCATAGCGCACTGTGAGGTCATGGGGCTGGAATTGCTGGTTGTGAATGCTTATGGTCCCAATTATGACGCCCCGGAATTCTATGAATCGCTAGCTGGTAAGATCAGCGCATACGACACGCCCCAAATAATCTGGGGAGGGGATTTTAATTTGACACTTTAAACCAGACATGGACAGGTCTACTGGCCCACCTCGCAGCCCATTGGCTGCGGCACAGATGCTGGCTGCTAGACTTCTTGTACTAGACATGGAAGATGTATGGAGAAGCAGAAATGCGGGTCCGGGAGGGTACACCCATTACTTGGCCTACCATGGAGTGCATACTAGAATAGATTATTGGTTTGCCACCTCGGGGGCGCTCCGTAATATCCGAAATTGCAAGGTACTACCGCACACGCTGTCGGACCACTCCCCTATACTATTGGTAATGGAGGCCCCGGTTAGGACAATTCCCCCTTTTACATGGCGCTTTCCACCATACTCGCTCCTAGACCCAGCTTTTCGTGGAAAATTGGCAGAGACGATTGACCTATTCTTTGAAAAGAATATTGGGACAGTGGAGGACTACCAAACGGTATGGGAAGCGTTTAAGGTTTACATACGGGGCATCACAATGTCAAAACACACCAGCGTTCTGAAGGCGATAGGACACCAGTTAACGGAGCTAGAAAGCCAGCTGCAAGCCCTTGAGGTACAGCAGTGGAGCCGACCGGATGAGGCCGCGGAGGAGGAAATTAAACTCCTCCTAGTAGACTACCATGACGAAGCAGACAGGGAGGTAAAACACTTGGGAAAATATGCCACTGCCCGCACTTACGGTGAGGGAGAAAGGCCTGGCTCAGTTCTTGCTAACATCCTTAAAGGCAGGAGGGGGAAACCGCTGGTCACGGAGCTGAAGGATGCTGATGGACATCGTTCCACGGATGAGGCGGACATAGCTAACGTCTTTAGAGATTTTTACTCGGAATTATACTCCTCGAAGAGCGGGGAGATGTCACCCGAAATTCTAGATTATCTGGAGCACATAAAGCTCCCGTTCCTCACTGACTCACAAAGGGAATTCTTCATGTATCCAATACAACACGACGAGATTAGGGAAGCCTTGGCCTCAATGTGCTCGAGTAGCGCGCCCGGCATAGATGGCCTGACGGTAGACTTTTACAAAACATTTCAGGAACAACTGCTACTGCATATTTCTACTCTGATGAGCGACATTTGTATTCAGGAAATCATGCTGTGCTCCATGAGAGAGGCAATGATAGTCACTATCCTTAAACTGGATAAGACGCATGACAAGTGTGGATCATACCGGCTGTTGTCACTACTGAACGTAGACACTAAGTTATATGCTAAAGTTCTAGCGACTAGGCTAGCATTGCTGACCCCCAAATTAGTGGCCCCTGAGCAGGCAGGGTTTATACCTAGCAGGAATCTGATGTACAATATAAGAACGGTACTAGGAACTATCCAGCATGACGAACAATATAAGAACGGTACTAGGAACTATCCAGCATGTCAAGCAGGACATAACAGCAGTGGCTATCTTCCTTGACATGGAAAAGGCGCTTGACTCGGTGGAATGGCCGTTTCTACTCCAGGTATTGCGGTGGATGGGACTTGGGGAGCCCTTCCTGCAAATGGTTGGCGCTCTTTACAAAGGGCCCTCGGCTAGAGTGCGAGTTGGCAACGCGGTCTCGCAACCCCTCTACATCGGCTGGGGTACTCGTCAAGGGTGCCCTCTATCCCCATTGTTATATGCACTAGCGGCAGAGCTACTGGCCTGCGCACTGAGAGAATACCACAGCCACGAGGGCATACGATTTCCGACCTACAAAATAGTGATGTCCACGTATGCTGATGACACGCTGCTTTACGTACATGACCCCGCGGCGAACCTACCTTCGCTGCTGAGAGAGGTGGTTCACTTTGGTGCACTCTCGGGCCTTAAAGTCAACTGGGCAAAATCAATTGTTTTTCCTCTCACACCTGTGACTAGGCAGGTAGAAATGGAATACCCGCTCCAGTGGTCCAAAGACCCGATCAGGTATCTCGGGATACAACTTCACACGGATCCGGAGCTGCTCATCAGCCAAAACTACGGGAAAGCGATTAACAAGCTGGAAGATGACATAGTGCTCTAGAGTAGACTGCCTCTCACTTTGATGGGCCTCATAGCTATTATGAAAATGGTGGTCCTGCCGCGGTTCTTATTCCTCTTTAAGGCGCTTCCAATAATACTATCAAAGGCTTTTTTTTCAGCGGCTGATGAGTCTAATGATTAGCTTAGCATGGGCGGGGAAGCAGCCCAGGGTCAAGTGGTCGACCCTCACTCTGCCCTACAGCATGGGAGGCCTGGCAGCCCCAGACCTTGAGCTTTATTACAGAGTGGCCCAAGCATCGCACCTGCACACTTGGATACACGGAGACAAGATGATCCCTCATGTCCGCATGGAGCGACTCTTTGCACACCCGCAACCGCTCCCGGCCACGATCTGCATGCCTTTGGATCGCTCCCCACGCTCCCTGATATCGTAGCGCTGGACTGCTACATTGCCTGCTTTTTCAGTTGTGCCAGATTGGTATCGTAGCGCAGCGCTGGACTGCTACATTGCCTGCATTTTCAATTGTGCCACATTGGTATCGTAGCGCTATATCGCATTGCCTGAGTGCTTGCTTGTGCCGGATTTGTGTCGTAGCGCTAGATTGCACTTCCCAGACTGTGCCCCAATCTCGCCTTGTTTCGCTTTTGTTTCTGCTGCCATTTTGTTGTTTGTTTGCCTCCCAGCCCGTCTCTCCACCCCGCTCCCGCCTCCCAGCTGCTCCTCCCTCCCACAGATAGCAAAGGAATCGTCCTGCCTGCCCTAGCGCTGTGACCATCCTGACTCCTGCAGAAGCGGTTGCTCCCCACGCTCCCTGATATCGTAGCGCTGTCTGAATTAAGCAGACAACTCTTACCCAGTCCAAAGATCAGGGCTTGATCCATCACCGTTTTTTAGCTCACTGCACCATCCCAGCTCAGAACCTGGCTACATGCAAATTAGTCTGTCCCTGGCCCAGTGCATCATGGGAACAGGGCAGACCAGACTACCAAGCCAATTCTTCACTGGAAAGGAGACAAGCTGCACCATCAGGATTCAAGCAAGCCGGGCCGAAGACGGCTGAAATGCCATAAACCGGTCCCCGGTAGCTTGTTTCCTTCCCAGTATAAGAATTGGCTTGGTAGTTTGGTCTGCCCTGTTTCCATGATGCACTGGGCCAGGGTCAGACTAATTTGCATATAGCCAAGTTCTGAGCTGGGATGGTGCAGTGAGCTGAAAAACGGTGATGGATCAAGCCCTGATCTTTGGACTGGGTAAGAGTGGTCTGCTTAATTCATCACCACCACTTTTTCTGAATCACATTGGTATCGTAGCGCTATATCGGATTGCCTGAGTGTTTGCTTGTGCCGGATTTGTGTCATAGCGCTAGATTGCACTTCCCAGACTGTGCCCCAATCTCGCTTTGTTTCGCTTTAGTTTCTGCAGCCATTTTGTTGTTTGTTTGCCTCCCAGCCCGTCTCTCCACCCCGCTCCCACCTCCCAGCTGCTCCTCCCTCGCTCCACCCCTCTCCACTATCCACTTATGACAGATGCTTTTGCGCGCAGCGTTCACGCGCAGCGGTCGCGCCCCATGCGTGCTGAAGGTGCGCCAAAGGTAAGCCCGTCTGCGCCTGGACCGCGCCCAGCGCCAGACCCCCTGGCCCCCGCAAAATCCACTCCACCTGCATAACGTATGACGCCGCAACCCTCTCAGCCCTTAACCCCGGCCGGCCACCAAACTGCTACCAAGCCGCCCCAGGACACACCCATGGACCCTTCACCTGCCACTCCTGCAAGTTCGACTGCATCAAGACCCACACCAAATCCACAAACTCCAACAGAACTCCAACACTAACCACCTGAAATGCATCCTGCTCAACACCCGCTCGGTCCACAGACACGCCATTCAACTTTGGAACCTACTCGACACCACATCACCGGACGTCGCCTTTCTTACAGAAACCTGGATGAACGCCTCATCAACGCCTGACATCGCCATAGCCATCCCTGACGGCTACAAGATCATCCGAAAGGACTGCATCAACCAAACAGGAGGAGGCATCGCCATCGTCCATAAGAACACCATCCGCATCACGACCAGTTCCGACGATCACCTCGCAGCCGCCGAACACCTTCACTTCCAGATCCATACCAACCCCAAGACCACACTCAGAGGCACCCTCATCTACAGGCCACCAGGAGCCCGCACACAATTCAGCGAAGACATCACTGACTTCATCAGCCCACACGCCCTCCCCTCCGAGGACTACATTCTACTAGGAGACCTCAACTTCCACCTGGAAAAGAACAACAACAGCAACACCACCACCCTTCTGGACAACCTCGCCAATCTCGGACTCAAACAACTTGTTGACACCCCCACCCACTATGCCGGCCAATCTTCACCTCCAGCAAGCACATCTCCTTCAATCACACCACAGCTCTCCATTGGACAGACCACAGCTGCGTTCACTTCAACTACAAAAAGACTACAACCCACAACCACCCACAACGAATTCCCGGCAGAAACTGGAACAAAATTACCACCGACCAACTCTTCACATCGCTTCACCAAAACCCTCCTGCAAAATCATCGGACCCAAACCTTGCAGCCACCAACCTCACACAGTGGATCACCCACAGCGCTGACGAATTAGCACCCTTGACAAAACATCAAATCAAGCAAGGTAGCAAAAAAGCCCCCTGGTTCAACAATGACCTTAAGAAATCCAAGAAGTTCTGTCGCACCCTCGAGAAAGCCTGGAGAAAAAACCCAACCACTGACAACCTGGCCACCTTCAAGAACGCCACCCGCAAACACCACCAACTGATCCGATCCACCAAGAAATCAGCATTCAAGGATCGACTCGACAACAACGCCCACAACAGCAAGGAACTATTCAACATCGTCAAAGAATTTACCAACCCCACCGCCGGCACCAACGACATCACTCCCTCCCAAGACCTCTGCGACTCCCTAGCCTCATTCTTCCACAACAAAATCACTGACATACATAACAGCTTTGAAAACCAGTCCAGAGACCAGTCCATCCCACCCACCTCCGAACTAAAACCCCCCTCCAACAACCTTTGCGCCTGGAACCCAATCACCACTGGAGACACCATCCGCCTGATGAACTCCATCCACTCAGGATCGCCAACCGACCCTTGTCCTCACCACATTTTCAACAAAGCAGACTCCATTATCGCACCCCATCTCCGAGACGTCATCAACTGCTCCCTCAACTCCGCTACCTTCCCGGAAAGCTGGAAACATGCCAAACTCAGTGCCCTTCTGAAGAAACCCACAGCAGACCCCACTGTACTTAAGAACTACCGCCCCATCTCGCTCCTCCCATTCCCTGCCAAAGTCATTGAGAAAGCCGTCAACAGTCAGCTCGCCGCCTTCCTCGAATCCAACAAATCCCTCGACCCTTCACAGTCCGGCTTCCGAGCCAAACACAGCACTGAGACCGCCCTCATCGCAGCAACAGACGACATTCGAACACTACTGGACAACGGAGAAACAGCTGCCCTCATCCTACTTGACCTCTCCGCAGCCTTCGACACAGTCTGTCATAGCACCCTTATACAACGCCTCAGCAACGTCTGAATACAAGGAAAAGCATTGAACTGGATCATCTCGTTCCTCGCCGGACTCAGAGAGTCCGCCTTCCCCCTTTTAGATCAGAGGCCACCGAAGTCATCTGCGGCGTACCACAAGGATCATCACTCAGTCCCACCCTCAACGTATACATGAATCCCCTCGCATCCATCGCGCGCCAACACAACCTCAACATCATCTCCTACGCAGATGACACCCAGCTGATCCTCTCCCTCACCAAAGACCCAAACACCGCCAAAACCAACCTACACGAAGGGATGAAAGAAGTAGCCGTGTGGATGATGAACAGCCGTTTAAAACTGAACTCGGACAAAACGGAAGTCCTCATCTTAGGTTCATCCACCTCCGCCTGGGACGACTCATGGTAGCCACCGGCCCTGGGAAACGCACCCATACCTACGGACCACGCACGTAACCTGGGCTTCATCCTGGACTCCTCCCTCTCGATGACCAGACAAGTCAACGCCGTCTCATCATCATGCTTCAACTTCCTACGTAAGCTCAAAAAAATCTTCCGTTGGATCCCCACCGAAACAAGAAAGACGGTCACCCACGCACTGGTCACAAGCCGACTGGACTACGGAAACACCCTTTACGCCGGAACCACAGCCAAACTTCAGAAAAAACTCCAACGCATCCAAAACGCCTCAGCCAGACTCATACTAGACATCCCCCGCCAAGCTCACATTTCCGGTCACCTGAAAGACCTCCACTGGCTCCCCGTCAACAAGAGAATAACGTTCCGTCTCCTCACCCACGCACACAAAGCCCTCTACGACCTAGGACCCGAATGCCTCAACACACGCCTGTCCTTTTACACCCCCACCCGCCAACTATGATCATCCAATCTAGCCCTCGCCGCAATTCCACGCATCCATAGATCCACCATGGGGGGGAAGATACTTCTCCTACTTAGCGGCCAAAACCTGGAATTCTCTCCCCACCCACCTCCGCCTTACACAGAACCACCTCTCCTTCAGAAAACAACTAAAAACTTGGATATTCGATAGGTAAAGGACCCCTTCCCTCAAGCGCCTTGAGACCCTCTGGGTGAGTAGTGCGCTATAAAAATGTTAAACTTGACTTGACTTAACCGCTACCAACCATGCGTGGCACTCGCTTCTACAGCGGCAGGGAGGTGCGCTGCTATATTCACCAGGTATGCCACTGAAATGGATGCTCTGGCTTCTGCCTATGGGCTAGGTCTTCACCGAGCAGGCGACCTCTTTCAGGATGATGCGGTCAAAACCTGGGATCAAGTGAGCGGAGATCCCTATGTTGCAACGCTTTCAATTCCACAGGGTGCGGAGCGCGCTTTTGGAGCTGCTTGGCCCGGACATGGCAGAGCCCCCAAAAGTTCTAGAATTGCATATGTCATTAAGGCCAAAAAAAATAAATAAATAAATCTTGCCAAGATAAGAGCAAACGAAGGACCAAGTTAACATCTCAGAGGCCTGAATAACGAGGTTATGGAGGACGCGAAAGACAAATTCCCTTCAAGAGCTTACAAACCCATGGATGTTCACCGACCGGTTTCCAACTACCAGAGAATGACCTACTGAAAGGGCTGACCACGCGCCCACGATATGCAGGTGTTTCGGCACACACCAACGAACCCATCTCCTACAAGCTGATCTGTATCGCTTGGTAGTACCTGGGGCACAGGCCTGTTGGATGAGGATTTCAGCTTCTCTCAAAAGCGAGACGTCAGTACATCGTCTCCTGAAATCCTCCAAACCATAAGATGTAGATGGCCTTGGAGAACCAGGGGATGAGGGTGACCCAGGTGATCCGACAGGATGCCGTTGAAAGATGGAAACCAAAAGGTCTGTCACAAGACAATTTCTGAAGGGACGGAAACCAAATCTGGGCTCGCCAAATCGGGGTAATCAGGATCAGAGAGGCTCTCTGCCTGCGGACCTGGGCTGCAACTCTTTGGATGAAAAGGAAGGGAGGAAACGCATAAGCTAGGATCCCCGACCAATCCTGAAGGAAGGCGTCCACAGCTTCCGCTCCCGGGTCCAGCTTCCAACTGAAAAATCTGGGAAGTTGGGCATTCCATCTGGAAGCAAAGAGATCCACCAGAGGAAGGCCCCAAAGGGTCACAATCTGAAAGAACACCGCAGGATCCAGCTTCTAATCGCTGGCATCCCTGAAATGTTTGGAGTTCCAATCCGCCACACAATTCTGATCTCCTGGGAGATACTCTGCCGTCACCGAAATCTGACGTTGAAGGCAATAATGCCAAAAATCTTCGGCAAGATCTACCAGAATCTTGGAATGAGTACCTCCTAGACGGTTTATGTACCTCACCGCTGTCGTATTGTCCATTCTTAGGAGGACACAACAGGAGACCCTGTTCGTCATGAAGGAACAAATGGCAAAAGAACCCGCTAGAAGTTCTAGACAATTGATATGGAGAAGGAGCTCCTCCTCCGTCCATATGCCTCCCACCGAGAGAGAGCCGCATCAGGCCCCCCAGCCCAGGCAACTAGCATACGACTCTATCACTAGATCCGGACGGGAGCCGAAGGGCGCTCTCCCATTCCAGGCCTCCATATGGTCTATCCACCAAAGAAGTTCCGACCTGGCCTCCGAGGAAAGGGAGATCAATTCCGAATCAGTGAGACCCTCCGAAGATGTGAGGCCTTCAACCTCTGGAGGGCCCTGTAATGCAGATGCCCTGGAAAGATGGCCTGAATCGATGACGATAACAAGCCTACAATCCTGGCAAGCTGACGAAGGGAAATCCTGTCTCGACGGGGAACCTTTCAAATCTCCTTTTTGATATTGGAAATCTTCTGTGATGGAAGATTCAAAGTGGCATCCCTCGTGTCGATGCGAAAACCTAGAAAGATCATGCTCTGCTGGGGAACCAGATCCGACTTCTGGGCATTGATGGTGAACCCCAGACTCTCTAGAAGGGAAATTGTAATCTGTAAGTGGAGGAGAAGATGATATCTGGATTGATCCATCAGAAGGATATCGTCCAGGTAGATAATTAACCGTATGCCCTTTGTGCAGAGATGTTCCACCACGGGCCAAAGAAGCTTGGCAAAGCACCAGGGTGCTGAGGAAAGACCAAAGGGAAGAGTTCTGAATTTGTAAGTGTGACCCCTCCACAGGAATTGAAGGAACCTGCAATGTGGAGTGAAGATGGGAACCGACAGATAGGCATCCTTGAGGTCCAACCGAACTAACCAATCGTTCTGGAGAAGGAGATCTCTGAGCAGATGGATTCCCTCCATCTTGAAGAGCCGATAAACCAACCACTCGTTGAAAGACCTGAGGTTGATAACCGGTCTGAAGCCTTTTTCTTTCTTTTCAACCAGAAAGATAATCTTAGTCAATGGCCCCACAACATCGATAAGCTTGTCCTGGCAAGCCCTCCAGGAACGATCTATACCCTTTTAGGGTCCTTCCTATATTTCGCAAAAAATGTCCACAGCTTAGGGTCTATCTCAGGGGTAGCCGTAGCACCATTAGGGACGGAAGGTCTAGGACACTCTGACCTGAGGCGTGATCTCACTTCCTGAGTAAGGGGCTGTCTGATCTTAGCAGCAACATAATCCGCAGTCTTTTTATCGGGAACCCAGTCCGCAGAACGTAGACGAAAGATACAAGTAAGATCAAACATATCAGGATGAACCAGCTCCCCCTCCCCTTGTTCTGAGCAAGAAGACCGAGGGCGCCAAGACCTGCCAGAATCCATCAAATCATCTGAGGAATTACCATTATCCCCAAAAACATCATCGTCATCACCCTCTCCACCATCGGGAAACCCTTCGTCGGGGTCAAAATCTGGGGTGGCATCGCCACCAGTATATCCGGGTAAGTCTTCTTCCCGGTAGGGTGCGCTTCTCAGCGTGCGGGCACTCTTATGGAAGACTTCAGCTAGTTTAGTGAAGCCCTCGAGGTGCCCCGCGTCACGCTTAATGGCCTTGCGTGGCACCACGGAGTGAATGCCACTAGGCCCAGCCCCACCGTCCCCCAGGATACCAGCAAAAGTCTTAAAAACATGAGCAGACAACTTATTGACGCTGTCCTGCAGAGGAGCAAGCACCTGGGCAATGGCCGAAAAAAGGAGCTTGTCAACCTCTGCAGGAGGGCGTCCCTGGGAGGGCTGTTCCTCATTAGAGGGTAATGCCACATAGTCATGTTCATTACGTGACTGCATTGTCAAAGAGGGTTGGGCACCCATAAACTGAAACACCCTGATAAAGTACAAAAGGGTTCCCTAACACCAATGCCCAGTAAGTGAAATACCAAAGTGTTTTGAACAAAAGTAGGTATATTATTTTTTTTTATGGATTTTTTCACAAAATAAACCAACAAAACTCTTTAAATGTGGGCAAAGCCCGTCAAACGTACCGCAAACGCGGTGTCAAATGAAGGGGGAGAGGCAAAATACTGCTAGAACGAAGCACTAGTGCCTCAGCGCGTTCCTACCACACATGCGCAAAGGGCACTGTGGTGGAATCCAGAAACGCCGGTGGCGCGTTGAAGCGGCACCGCACAGCGCACTTGCGCTATTTGCCACAAAAGACACTCGAGCCTAAAGCCTACCGCGTCTCACACAACGCGGGAGAGACCCGGCAGTACTAAACAGGCAAGGAATAACTTTGAAATAAACTGTCACGCCAAAATCCCGAAGCTCAAAGATATGTGAAGGGACTTAACTGACGGGGGCAGCAATGAAGAAAGAGGAAGGACTACGTCGAGGGAGTCTCTATATGCACTTGGCTGGACTATGGTTGGTTGACTGGTTCCCATGGCTACTGCTGTGCCTCATGGGTTATGTAGTTCATGGACTGTGTTTTTTCGGTTTATCTTTTAACTTGCTGTCAAATAAATGAAGAAAGGTTATGCATAATCCTCGCCTCTGCTTCCTGACATAGAATTGCGGTTTGGTTATTGTGTTATAGGACAAAGCGTGTAGCAGTGCAGTCGATGATGAAGTATGAGAATCAGACACGCTGTTTTATGGTTTTCAGTAATCTGGTCCCTTTTTAGTTCTCGACTACGCAGTGCACATGCGCTGCATAGGAGGACCATTAGCCGTCGCTCTGCTCTTTTTGGAAGCACATACTCGTGCTTGTGGCGGCATCCACCTTGGGGGAGCAAGCAGGGGCGTACCACGAGCATGAGCTTCCAAACTAAGCAGACTGTGCGCACAAACACGCCACTCCCGGGAAGGTTTTAGACATTCATTGAGAGTTTTGTTGCCCTCTGCTGTCCTCCGGTGGTAATTTCATGAATCGCAATTTGCTGTTTATATATAGCTAACAGGTCACTGGTTGCCAGCCGCGGCCTGGCTGTGACCAAGTGTGTGTTTCGGTGCCCTTCTTTACGTTTGCAGTTTATTTCTCAAAACTGTCTGGGGGTAATTTCTGACAGTCATAAGCTTCGGCTATGTTGTATGGGAGATTACTGTGCCAGCCTCAGCCAGTGAGGATAATGCAAAATGGTGCCCGACAGCCGGCACGCCCGTGGGTCAGCTGAGACTGTGTGACACTTAGGCAGCGGAGATGGCTCAGTATGTAACTTGTTCATTTTGGGCCCTCCACCGTCCTTTCTGTTGGGCTTGGTCCTACATGGACAGAGAGACCATTTCTGGTGCTTTACAGCAGTTTTAAGATCTTCCTGGAGTTTCTTGTTGCTTAAATGGGTGAAGTTTCTAATATTAATATGGTCCTCTCGTCTTCATTGCTTGATTTTGCTTGCAAGAAAGTGTCACTCATAGCCGTTGAAATGTCACTCATAATTGGACTAAGATTATGAAAATGTCACGCATAGCAATCTGCAACCTTTGCAACTATGAATTTGCTAGCGACCACTCCATTCAAGTGCATCTGCAGGCCATCTTCTCTCCTCCCCGGCATGTCATTCCACCACCTTTGCCTGTTGCAGTTGTTTTTAACAACCCCCCCATGCCTGCTTTTAACCCACTATGTTTCCCTCTCTGCTCTTTGTTGTTTTACCCACCCTCCTGCTTCAGCCACTTGCCCCAACCTCCCTTGTGACCCCCCCCCCCCCACCCTGCTCCCTCATCTCTTTTTTAGCTCCATTAAGGGCCTTTTTTGGGGTGGGGGGCGCTTTTATGTAGCGCAAATCGATCCAAAGGTATTGAAGTGCTTTACATGAGCACCACTTACATTACACAGCGACACTTAGCGAGCACTCAATACGAGTGCATCTGCAGGCCTTCTTATCTCCTCCTCGGTGTGCTAACCCACCACCCCTCGCCCTCCGCTATTGCTTTTAACCCACCATATCCTCCTTTTTGTCCTTTGTTGTTTTCTGCAGGGCACTCCTTAAAGTGGCAATAACAGGCCGCCCTGAAAGAGCTGCTCTCTGACAGGCCTCAACGTAAGACACTGAAACTTAAGATTAGCAAGCACTAGCACTCCGGGTTCCTGCAATGAATTCCAAGTGTATTTAAGCTGTGCAGTATGTCTAAAAAGTAGAGCCGTGTCACGGCGCTTTTTTATTTATTTACTTGAAGCATGTTGGACAGCAGCTTACAGTGGTGTACAGCTTGTCTAAAAAACATTGACAAAGCCAATAGAGCTTGCATAGGCGAAACCTATTGGCTTTGCCAATGCTTGTTAGTATATCTTATAATATAGTCTGCTTAGCTGTTTAGGGCACTGGGTTGAAAAATCTGAGATTTTGTGTATAGTTGTGGTACTGTGCTAGCATAGTTAAGGGGGGAGAGAAGTGGAGCGATCTGTTGGGATTGGCATTGTTATTGTCATCCCATATCTGAGTATAAGAACAAAAACAATGGCAGAAAGGGACATTTAAAAGCTGCACCACCTCGTTATACACAATTCGTAAATACACTTTTTAGTCAAAGTTTCCCACCTCACTGATCTTCTGCCAATAGACCACACATTTACAATACACTTAAAAAAGCACAGAGAGGCAACATAAACATATCAAATTGCACAAATGCACAAACAGATAACTCAATCCGGACTCTTCAAATGATGTTAGAAATTATCCTTTAATGGAATCTTGGACCACAAATGACATAGAATGATGCAAACGTGCACCCGAAGCGCAGCCAACGTGTTTCACCCCGAATAGGGCTTCCTCAGGGCAGTTATCAAATAGCTCCACTCTTATGTAGGTCACAAAAGTATCCGGACCAATACTTCAAATACTTTCAAATTTGGTGCATCTCCAATCCATAAAAACAAATATTCTTAGTGGTGACCTTTCAGTCTGTCTCCCAATTTAAATAGAGAGTCCGTAGTCTCTTAGAATCTGATGTATTAAATCTCCAAAATCAGTAGTGCAATCCAAATTTCGGTTATCACTATGATAGGTGATACACCTGGGGTTATACATAATTCATAGTCATTACTTGATTTCCATTCGTAACACCGTGCCTCTCGACTCGCCGTCACTCTCAAAACACAACAGAGCTTTTTTAACCATATCTGAGTATCCTTGTGAGATGTAAAGAAGTGGCTAGAGTGTTTAGATATTTGGGACCTGCAGTGGTGGACTATATTAAACTCATTGGAATCGTCCAGCAGTGTGACAGATCTCTTCAGTTATTCCATTCCTATTGGTTTGGCTGTACAGTGCAGTACAACCAATGTAGCAAATATGTACTATGTGAATGTAAGAGGCATAAGTTACAGTTTCCTGCTGACTGATGTGTCTTAGTATTGTTGTGGGCCATAATTTATATATGTAAGTACATAATTATATAGTGCAATGGCGAATCATAGGTCAAATCTTCTTCGTTTATTTGAATATCGAAATGTATTTATTTATTTATAAAGTTTTATATAGCGCAAACTTGACCCGAGAGGGTATCAGAGCGCTTTACATTTAGGATAGTTGCGTTACATCAGATACAAGAGCATAGTAAGGTACAGTACACAAACAATGTTTCAATAATTTGTAGGAGGAAGGATTAATAGCGGGGAGACAAGGACAAGCAATTCCCAACGTCCGGCTGGGTAGGTGACGATCAAGGGGGAAAACCAGGGCCAATCTCCTCATTAGCTGTCAAGCAGCTCCACCGTTCATCAGCCATGTTGCTCAGGTCTCAGCATTCGGAAAAAAACAGTTTTTAGATTATTTGATTTGTGAAGGTTATGTAGCACTATCTAGACCCGGAGGTATCAGAGCGCATAACCAGGGGAACGTTGCATTAAAGGTACATTAAAATGATTATAAAGTGCTGGCTAGACCTGTAGGTATCAGAACGCTATGACAGAGGAGCATTGAGTTAAAAATTACATCAGTTACAATAGCGTAGTAAGTTACAGTAAAAAAACAACAAGATTGAGAGAATTAATAGGAAAGGAGGGGAGGAAGGAGCCATAGCAGGGAGACGAGGAAGAACTGTGTCCAATGTCTGGAGAAACAAATAGAGAGGGAAAGGGGAGAGGCGGAGTGAGAAGGGAGAGGACGAGGGGGAAGACGGAAAAGAGATAAAGGGAAAGTCAGCCCAAAGAATGAGTGGGTAGGTGACGGCCAGGGAGATAATCCAGGGCCAGTCTCCTCTATAGCTCTCTAGGAAGCTCCAACGGGCATCAGTCGGAAAAATGGAAAGAAAGGAGACAAGGAAAAGGCAGAACGGCAGGAATACACAAAGGGGGAGGGCGAGACAGGGAGAAGGGGAGAAACTATGTCCAGAGTCCGGCTGGGCAGGTGACGGTCAGGGGATGAACCAAGGCCGATCTCCTCAATTAGCTGAACAGAGCAGCTCCATCGGGCGTCGGACAAAATGCTCGAACTCCGCTGTCCGGGTAGTGGTCAGGGGAATGTTAGAATAGTGCGGGTGGGGGGGGAGCATAGCTCAGAGAAAATTCCAGACATCTTCTTGAGGTCAGGTACAGTCCTGGCAGGGTTTTGTAAGTAAAAAATCAGCAAGGGGGAGAAAAAAGTGACCACTGTCTGCCATGTTGGGATCGGGTATCCTGGGACCCTTTTCCACACCGTGAGTGAGCCGAGAATGACAGAGGTTAACAGAGAAGGAAGGGCCAGACACCAATAGGTCTTAAAAAGGACACTAGATCTCACCATTGCCCTCCATGGGGGGTGGAAAGGGGTCTAACAAGGTTTCCCCGCACCCATTCGAGTTGTGGCCTGATTTTGAGAACAACAGGCAGTTGACAGGAAAATGAATGGCATCTTGCTGTTGAAATTCGAGGGAGTTTGCATTGCTTTCCAGTCTATGGATTGTAAACTGGGGATTGCACTTGAGCGTGCAACAGTTTTCTGGACTCTGTTGCCAGGATATGGGGTGATGCAGTTTTCTAAGCAATAAAGATCAACAGCTAGTGGAAAACCACTGGTATACCAGATGCACTGCTAGAGTAAAGTATATCACTTTCAAACATAAACACACAAAATAAATGTACGTAGTTGAATACACTTTTATATTATCCAAAAGGTTTCCAATCACTACACTGATTGCTTCACAAAACAATCAATTATAAAGAAATCATGGATGTCGAGTCCAGATAAAGATCAATTGAGTACAAAGATACAAAATGTTGAATAATCACATTTGCAACTTCGTTAAGAAATATATACACGAAAAAGATTTTTTCACAGAATTCACATTTACAAAAACGGTCTTCCAAATCATGCCCAATGCATTTCGGGATGCTATACCTTCTTCAGGGGCGCTGTAAAGAGAATGATAGAAAAAACACATAACATATAACGAGGCCAATGATAAAAAAGCTCACTGCTTGCTGCATTCTAAAACTGCGTGTGACAATGTTCAAGTTATCACAAACAAACTATATACATAGAAAGATTGCTCCTAATGTATCAGCTGTGAGTCAGTGAATAACAATCCAGAGACCGTGTCAGTTTACTCAGGCCACAAGCCAAACCAGAAACCAACCGGTTGGTATTCGTGGCTAAATTTTCAACACGATCACATTCGATCAAGAAAATAATCAAGTCCCAGGTGGGACTTACTTCGAAGTGAACCTGATTTCAATGGGTTATTCGACGAAGAGCCTCTTTTTGCATAAACACCCACAGAAAAAACATCAAAGACATACTTTCAAGCAGGATACCAATTACACAACAATTCAAGGGAATGCGCAAATGTTTTAATTGTGTACACTGCAAAAATGTCCTCATGGGAAATGTGATTCATCATCCACATTCAGGCAAACCAATCACACTTAAACACAACAGTGATTTCAATACAAGTAATGTCATATATGCAATCAAATGTCTGTGTGGATTGCTTTATGTAGGTAAAACCTCACGCAAAATAAAGATAAGAATCACAGAGCATAAGAGTACCATTCGCACAAAGTCTGTTAAATCTTATTTTGCTTCACATTGGCTTGAAAATCACCATACCATTGCCCAATTACAGTTCACGATCCTTGAATCATTGACATTCATCGAAGGTCAAAATCCTGAAAGGACACTAGCTCAGAGGGAGGCATGGTGGATCAAGTTTTTACAAACTTTAGCACCAGAGGGTCTCAACGATAGAATTGAATTGATATGTTTTCTGTAAAAATACATCTTGTTCTAAGCAACATGTGAGCCCCTGGCGTGTTTCTGCAGTTTTGTACATGAATCAGCTGTTTGTCTAGTCATTCGCTTTACATTGGGTTATAAGGTTTCATACATCACATGCATGGAGGATACGTTTTTTTCTTTCTTTCTTCTTTCCTTTCTTTTCTCCCTTTTTTCTTTCACGACCCTCATTTCTCAGGCAGCTCTCGTATGTTTTATATAGCAGGAGCAACATTAGCTTCGGTAACGGTTGACTCCATACTTTATTAACAGGTTTGTAGCCCACAGGCGTTTTCACCCACATTCATATCTTTCAACCACTTCATTTCCCATCAGCATGTTACTAGATTAGTGTACTTCGTTCCGGCCGTTATATTTTCAACTCATTTCATGGTCTACCTTCTACATAGCATTTGTATTGTATTTTCAAAGTCGGTGACATGCTCACACCACTACAAGATGGCCGCCTCAGCTAGTCTTCTTTCTAGCTTTAGTCCGTGGGCTGATCCCTGCACCTGTGGAGTTTCCTCTTCTGCAGCAGCTCCTCGCCGGACCCGCTCCGCGGATCCCGCTTCGCGGTGTGGAGAGAGGCGCCCCGAGGATAGAGGGGCTCTGTTCCTGGACATCGGACTTTGGACTTTGGCGTGGATACAGGCAAGTTCAGGGCTGCGAGCGAACCCGCAGGGACTCAAACTTCCAGGAGTCCCTGCGTGAGGTCAACCCACAACACCTGGGTCGCTCTCCCTGACTGCCCCGCCCCTCGCCCCACCTCTTCCCCTTTATTACTGCACTGTGATACCGCTGCGCGGGAGCGCGCGGGAGGGTGCCGGGAGAAGCCCGGGACAAGGGCGGGACCGTCTTAGGCTGTCCTAGGCCGGAGTAGGCTGGGCTGGGCCTACTCTCTTGCTTTGGTCATCTGGTTCCTGGTCCAATTTACTGATATAGTGCCCCATAGTCACTAACAAACCTTAGATGACATGCCGTCCCCGGCAAGGGAAGGCACCCCCATGAAGCAGGGAGGAGTTAAAAATAGGACCTTAGAGAACTACTTTCCTCGGGCTGTGGGGGATGGGGACAAGGAGAGCACTTTAAACCGGCTCAGGGCAGAGCGGAGACGCTCTATAGACAAACTGAAAAATAGACCCCTTGGAGAATACCCCACCACGCCTAGTGAAGAGTTGACTTCAATAGACGACGTCCCAATCCTGCTGAGGGATTGTACAAAAACCCCCCTAGTCTCACCCACGAGTGTAACCCCAGTGAGTAGTATAAGTCCAAGTAGGGTGACTATTGATCTAATTTCTCAACCCCCCCCCGCTCCGAAAGCTAGGAAAGCTAAACCTAAGCCAGCTGCTGTACAAGGAGTACTTGGGCCCCCCCAAACAAACGCAGGAGGAAGATGAGGTGTGCCCAGGGAAAAAATAAACCCAAAACCCCTCACTCTGAGTTTGGGAAGTCATCTAAACCCCCCATACCGACTGTGACACCAGTGGATGAATTACACCCTAAACCTGCTGCACAGGACGGTTTGGCCCCCGTTTTGATTAAAGACATAGCAAATAACATTGCTAATGTCCCCCTTTCTGTCGCCCCGCTAGGTAACTTGGAATTTCTGCTCAGGTCACTATTGTTACCAATTAGTGAAAGCATTAAAAAGGTTGAAATTAGATTAACCATCCTGGAGGCTACAATAAGTAGCATGAAAATCCCGGTTAGCTTTCAAGGAAGGCCCCCTGAGCTCATCCCCACCCCAACAGCCCCCAAACAGCCCCCAAAAAGCGTAATGAGTTTAGCCCCCACACAGGTTGCGAATGCGGCCGCCCCATCACAACCCCAGAGGAATAACCCAGTACCAACGAAGTCAACTAATCCCAATGGGCCTACCCCCCTACAAACTCTGTTCCTCCGGCACAGCCTACAGACAGTGCCGTACTAACACCTTTAATGAAGCTTCCCCCCAGGCCACGTAGACCTAACTTACCACCAGAGGCAAATGACTTCACTGTAGTCATGGCGGGCGTTCCCCCGCTAGAAGTGGGTGAAGCTGAGGATTTTTGTTCCCTAAAAAGCAGGGTAATTAAGTGGCTAAACTTGAATAGACCCCTACCAATACATCTAAATAACGAAATTATAATGGTCAGAAGGGTTCCATGGGTGGGGAGAACACACAAATCCATTGTAGGGGATTGCATATTGGTGAGCTTCAGGGATGCCGGAACGGTCTCTCACATATGTCAGGGAAAGAATAGATCGCAGGTATCAACCATTCAAACCCTTCAGGTGTCCTTCTTTCCCCCTATCCCTGCCCCTGTACATACGCTTCGAACCTATGATAATTGGGAGGGGTTTGGTCGGAGGGGTGAACGTCACGAATTTAACCCCAGGCCATTATTTAGCCGCCCAGAGCCACCCCTTCACACATTCAACCGGTTTAATTGTCTGAATGGTCTAGAGGGGGTGGATTGACAAACGGATAATGGTCCTCTGGGAGATGGGGGTAAAGGGGTCTTGACAGAAGAGTCGGAGGAGCACAGTCCCGTGGCAAAGCAAATGCCATCGAGTTGTGGCATGAAGCCCGTGCGAGATGGACCTAGGGCTGTAGATATTGGATGTATAGGAGGGGGACATGGGCTGGACACGGAAAAGTCAGGGTGTGAGATACAAAGGGGGCCCCATGGGGGATTAGAGCAGGGGGGTGAGGCACTGAGAATGATCTCATGGAATATAGCTGGTCTGGCTGGTAAATTTAATAACAAAGAGTGGCTCGACTATATTAGGAAATTCCATGTAATCTGTCTGCAGGAGACATGGGCAACGGAGAATAACTTCCACTTGCAGGGGTATAAGTGTTTCTTTGTACCCGCGCAAAAATCAAGATCAGGGAGAGCCATGGGAGGATTATCTATTTACATAGACTTAGGCCTTCCGGGCAGCTGCTCTTGCCCAGACTGGAACTCCCATAGGATTCAGGCAGTTAGGTTCACCGGGAAGGGCTTAGCTTTGTAGCCTTTAATATCTACAATAACGAGACAGCGGGAACCCATACCCCTCTTGCAGCTGAATTGGATCACAGGTTGGGTCAGGAAACAAAGGTCCAAAAAAAGGGGCAGCCATATGCGCTGTTGGTTATGGGAGACTATAATTGCCACTTGTGCCCGGCATTGGTTCAAACAAATACAGACTGGTCCCAATGTCCCATGGAGAAGGGGCCGCATTTTTCCCTTACATCGACAGGGTTAGCTTTCAGTATGCTCCGGCTCAAGTATGACCTTGTGCATACTATTAACATGATGGGGACGCAGGAGGATGGTACACTCCCACCCACATTTAAGGGTAGAGGATGCTCATCCTTCATAGACTACATCCTGGTCTCAAGATCTCTGATAAATAAGATAACTAGTGCAGGGATTGAATGGAGTGGTTTCAGTGACCATAACCCACTTGTCTTGGAGCTGATGTATAGGGTGGGCTCAAGAAATAGAGACCAACGCACAATCATAGAGAGGGTAACAGATCAAGGCAGGAGACTAAAGTGGTCCAAAATAGACGGGGAAAAGTTTTATAAGGACCTGGTGGACGCTGGCAAACTTGCCATCAATGACTGTTTAGATACAGAAGTCCACGGACCAAGGCTACTGGAAGCATTCGATCAGATTGTTATTCTGATTGATGGCTTGCTAAAGACTAGTGTGCCCTTAAAGAACCACGGTAATCCTCGATGGTTCGATAAAGACTGCTCCAAAGCTTTGAGGGAGCTGAAAAGCTGCCTTAAATCTAAACCAAGGGTCCCTCATAAAATCAAGGCGTGTAGAGAAAATTATAAAAAAGAGATTAAGAGGAGGAAACTTGCCTTGCAGGCAGAAGCGTGGACAGATTTAAGAGAAGCAGGGGAGAGAAAGGATTTAGCGGGTTTCTGGAGAATCATTAATAACCCAACCTTCCAGGAAAAAGATATCCCGGAGATAGGGGCTAATATCCTCCCAGAACAGTGGGTCACCCATTATAGGAGTCTGTATAACCATGAGCCCGGCACTATTGTAGAGTTACCAGTTATTTCAACTCAGGCTTCACCGGTTGTATTTACCATCAAGGAGATCACTGCAGGGATAGAGGGTTTGACCAAAAACAAAGCCCCGGGACCCGACGGAATTCCTCCAGATCTGTTTCTGAGTAGCGTTGAACTTTGGGCCCCTTTAATGACAAGGGTCATTAACACTGCCATTACCTGTGGCCTGCCACTGTCCTGGTCCAAAGCGGTAATTGTGCCGATTTTCAAGAAGGGCAACAGGGATGATCCTAAGTGTTATCGCCCGATTTCCCTGATTGACGTATCGGCAAAACTCCTGGGTAGGGCAATCCTTAACAGACTGTCCGAGTGGACCGAAGAAAATAACATCTTCTCGGACACTCAATACGGATTTAGGACAGGGAGGTCCACTAGTGATCAATGCCTGAACCTTTACATGCTGACTGCCAAATATACCATGGCTAGCGATGAATCCATTTACATGGGATTCATGGATTTGGCAGCGGCATTTGATCACGTCAATAGGGAAAAATTGTGGGTCATGATGTCTAGCATGGGGATAGAGAGTTGCCTAATTAATATACTGAGGGAACTACATAGCGACACCATGGCTAAGGTTCGATTCAATAGGGAGGGGGGACTGACCAACTCTTTTCCCTGTATGAGTGGAGTCCGACAAGGCTGCATTCTCGCCCCTTTTTTGTTTTCGCTTTATATTAATAATTTGGAGCAGTTTTTGTTAGGTCTAAAGGCAGATTGCCCAAGGGTGGGGTCGCGTCATATTCCTGTTCTGCTTTACGCAGATGACGCGGTGCTGATTGCACGCACACCCAGGAGCTTACAAATCTTGATCGATGGATTCGTTAAGTTCATGGGTGCCCTGGACCTCTTTGTTAATTTGGGTAAATCATATGTGCTCCTGGCGGGGAAAAAAACTACCTCCAAATTCACTTACACAATAGGGAGTCACATTGTAGAAGAGGTTAAAACGTTTCCCTATCTTGGTGTAACTTTCGATGGCGCCTTACAGTTTGATTCCTTGGTGGAGGAGCGTTGTGGCAAAATGATTGCATCTAATGGGGCAATAGCTAGCTACGGCAGGAGGCTAGGAAGATGGTCCCCGGAACAGGTGATGAACTTGTACAGCTCTGTATCATGCTCCAAAGTAATTTATGGGGCAGAAGTATGGGGCTTTGTTAATACCACAAGAATCCAACGGGAAGAAAACAAATATTTGAAATCTATCCTGAGAGCACCCCAAAGTACTGCCGGATTTGTAGCCCATAGGGAGTTAGGGAGGCCATATATAGAAGACCTGGTAAAACTGAGGCCTATTGTGGCCTGGTTAAAAATCTGGGTCAATCCTGATGCGTCACTCAGTAGAGATATCTTATCGGATTGTTTAGAGAGGGACAAATGTATGCGCATTCCCTGGCTCCATTATGTAAAGAATACCCTAGAGGAACTAGGGTTTGGGAACCTCTTTACCAACCCCGCAACAATTGTAGCCCAGAATAAGATGCAAGTAGGGAAAATTTTCCTAGAGCGGAAAAACCTATGCAGAGCTGAGGCTGAAGGGTGTAAAAAGACAGTGAGGGCCCATAACCTGGTGAAGAGCGTGGAGGGTATGGAGCCATACTTGTACCTCATGTATAACGCACAGGATAGATTCTTGATGTGCCGCTTCAGACTGAACTTACTCCCATTTATGTTGGCATCACCTGCAGGATTTGTAACATCAATTGAACAGAAGGGGCCCTGCGGCTGCGACAACAGGTCTCCGCAGGACTCCTTTCACTTCGTCTTACTCTGCCCCTTTTATTCAATGCCCAGGCGCAGATTTCTTGTAAACCTCTTAAAAAAAAACAAATTGGCACACGCTAGGGAGGCATTAGTCTTCTTACAAAAAGCTTCGGACCCCTTAACAATGTGTTGTATTATGAATTTTATTAAGGTAGCGGTCCGTTTAAGGCTAACTAGGGGAGATGAATGAAATGTTTCAAATTTTTATCCTTTTAAAGTGTTATACATTTTTTTTTTTACTGTCTGTATCGTATGTTTTCGCTAACACTTAGTACAAAGGATCCTGGAAATGTTTAATGACTTTTTATCATGTATATATGTGTGTGCTTTTATGGTGTTTTTTAATCACCGAATAAAGATTCTTTGAATTGAATTGAATTGAATAGTCTTCTTTCTAGCTTTAGTCCGTTCTCCGACTTCATAATTCACGCGCGTAACTGGCGAACACCTTCGCCCGTTCCAGCGCCTCAGAGGAAACCGTTCATCCAGCGGGTAAGAATTATTTCTCCTTGGTAGATTTTCTGAACAGGTTCATTTACCAGCATATCCATCTAAAAGCTTGGCAACTATTAACGTATGTATACGTATCCACCCTATAGACTTCATCCAGAGGCACTTTGAACGCTCGCAACCACACGCCACAATGCGATTTCGCGGTGAGCGACATGCAGGACATGTTCCCCTACCTGCAGGTAGGCAGTTTAAACTTTTTACATACTCTAGCCTTTGCACGCACATTGCATTAGTATTTCCAACAGTGTTTAGCGACATTCATTGAATCCCGCGTTTTTTTCATTTCAAACTCAGACGACACTTCATCGAGTCCATTGTTACTGGTGACAGCCGAGCAGCGTCTCAGTAAGTACATTGCATTAGTATCACTTTAGACACGATTCCGATCTTCTAGCTAGCAACCATGTTTACAAATGGACTCGATTTTTGTTCACAGACAGACACTGCTCTCTCTTGGTCACACAGCAGTGGACCCCTCTTTCGCACAGTAAACGGTCATAGTGAGTATCTTTTGGACTATTGGTGTAGAACTTCTTCTAGTGTTCTTATCAGTCAGTCCTATTACATAGGCACTATGTAGTGTTTTACAGTCAATGCATGCAGATTCACGCAAGGGGAATAATCAGGCAGGTGTTTTCTCGCTTTTTACATCACTCACGAGATACCGTTTTTTCTCACTCGTTTTTAGAGCACCTTTCTCCCCCGCACATTCATCTTTTACCGTCTCAGTAATGCATGTTATTCACTGACTCACAGCTGATACATTAGGAGTCATCAATCTTTCTATGTATATATTTTGTTTGTGATACCTTGGACATTGTCACACGCAGTTTTAGAATGCAGCAAGCAGTGAGCTTTTTTATCATTGGCCTCGTTATATGTTATGTGTTTTTTCTATCATTCTCTTTACAGCGCCCCTGAAGAAGGTATAGGATCCCGAAATGCATTGAGCATGATTCGGAAGACCTTTTTTGTAAATGTGAATTCTGTGAAAAAATCTTTTTTGTGTATATATTTCTTAACGAAGTTGCAAATGTGATTATTCAACATTTTGTATCTTTGTACTCAATTGATCTTTATCTGGACTCGACATCCATGATTTCTTTATAATTGATTGTTTTGTGAAGCAATCAGTGTAGTGATTGGAAACCTTTTGGATAATATAAAAGTGTATTCAACTACGTACATTTATTTTGTGTGTTTATGTTTGAAATTGATATACTTTACACTAGCAGTGCATCTGGTATACCAGTGGTTTTTCACTAGCTGTTGATCTGTATTGCCAGGCTGGCCGCCTTGTCACCAGATAGCACGCACTCATTGTTAAGTTATTTCTAGCATTGGATATATCAGTCGATTGGGGAGTGCACAGACTATACTATTCATCATTGTTATCTAAGCAATAGCCATGTTTTCAACTGTCTTCAAAAGTATATGCTCCTGGCTGTTTCTAAATGCTGGCTGGTCATGAGTTCCAGAGCTTGGTGGCTTGTATTAAGAAAGCAGTGCTGCATACTTATTTCTTATTGTTAGGTGATATGGTGGTGGTAAGAGGTGCAAGCCTGGAGCGGAGTGTTCTATTTGGTTTGTATTGCTTGAATTTAACTTGAGTATAGTGGTCCTTTTCTTTGGGAAGCTATTTGGACAATGCATTGTGCCTTGAGCATTGCCATTCTCACTCTAGGGAACTATTGTAGGACCGGAGTTATGCATCCTCTTGGGTGAATGGTGGAGGTGAAGGTGGAGAAGAAGCCTTGTGTCAGCATTTTGGTTGAGTTGTATTTTACATATGATCAATCAATCGATCGATAAGGATTTATAAAGCGCGGCTAATCACCCACAAGGGTAGCCAGGCACTGAGAGCCTTGCTGCTTAGAGTGGGTTCAGTTGAACAGTCCTGGCATGAGTCCTTACCAGAATTCTAGAAGAGAGGATGAGGTCCAGAGCTGAAGGGATTGTTCACCTTGCTGCGCTGCCATACACCAAAGCGAAAGGGCCGGAATGCACTGTATTCATGTAAATGTTGCATTTTTGTCCTTTCTCCCTGTGCTGGTGCCATTTCGGCAGCCATGCACCAACGTAGACCCCCTTGCACCATGGTGCAAAGGTGCCTGTGTTGCATGCAAGATTGTTTTTATGCAGATCGGGGCACCTTCCTGCACAGAAACAATCCTAAGAGGCGTTTTCCTCTTTCAATGTGTGCTGCAGAATGGGAAGGAAAACATGAAGGGAAATAAAGACATTTATCCACATTATGCCTCACCTCATGAGGCATAAAAATGTGGCTTTTCCCCAGGTTTACATGATTTTATAACTCTGGGGCAGCATCAAAATGTATGGGTGTTGCGTGGATAGTCACCACAATACCCATGGAACAACTACTGAGAGCAGAGTGAGGCGACGCAGTGATTTGCACTGCATCACCTTATTCAAGATGTATGAGGCCACTCAAAGCCACACAGGGTGGCTTTGCGGTGCTTCATAAACCTGATTCAGAGCCCTGAATCATGCATGTAGCACTTTAAATCATGCAAAAGTGACACCAGTCTCTCATAAATAACCCTTTAAGTTGGTGTCCACTTTTAGAGTACAAGCAGCTGTGTTAGTGTAACAAATATGGGATGTTGTGGTCATGCAAACAAATTGACAAATGCATTAGTCTAACCTCAGATGTGTGGCACTTGTCATGGATGTATATCAAATAGATTCCATGACACTAAACACAATTCCACTTGGCCCCTTGCATTGAGAGACTGTGCCGGATATTTATAGTGTGTATTCACTATTCAGAATTTCCCCTTACACAGGATATTCCTTAAAAAGATGGCACTCCTCACCCACCGAACTGGTTTCATATGCTTCATCACTAGCCCCCTACTCACCTTAGTTCCAAAAAGGCTACACCGTGGGCTCTTTCTGGAGCTCTTCAAGTGGTGGAAAGATTAATTTAACCAGTCTTGTGTGCTTTCCTACTGGTGTGGTAGTTGGGACCTATTCAGGTTAAAATGTGTAAGGGGTGGTGTATGTTTCAATTCTTACGTGTTCCCGCCACATGGGTAATATTAATGTCATATAGAGTTTGTATAATGCATACCCCTAATGTAAAGTCGACAAGTTTGTGTCCCCTCACTTATAGGCTTATTTAGGCCTAGGGCATTCGTCACACTGGTCTCACCCTTCTTCTCAGCATCCCAGGATGCTTGTGTCTGGTCCAGAGAAGACCTGGCCTGGCAGTTCGGGTTGGACTGTTCCCATTGGGGAGGCAAGACCGATACTGATGTGCATGTGACCGGGTCCAAACTGGAATGGCATGGTGAGCAAAAAAACAATGGGTTTAGGAACAGATCTCTGTTCGTAGGAGTGAATGTTTGGCATTGTTCAACATTCCGTCCATCATCCTTTTGTATTGCTATAGTCACCCGAAGGGTATGCCCAGAAGTGGGTCCAATGCTCACTATGCAATTGGATTCAAATTAGCCTGGCTGCTGAGAGATGATACCCTGAAATCGGTCCCAAGATGCTTGGTTCCATGCTTGGCTGTTCCCATGAGGAGCAGGCTCAAGGTTAATTTGCATACGGCTAGGTCCAAACTGAGGTGGAATGGTGGACGAAAAACGATGGATTGAGATGAGGTTCAAGCGACTGGTAGTCGTGGAGATTAATTCAAGCATTCCATCTATCACTTTGTTTTTTAGGCATTATTGGAACATCTTGTTCTGTGCTTATTGGAAGAGTAATATGCACAAAGTTAGTAATGTCCTCCCATTTGGAGTGAGGAAATGGGTTGCACACCAGTTGTATGCATCTAGTGCTTTGCAGTATCTTTTATTTTCATAAGTGCTGAATTTCAAAATCACCTTCGAGGCTTGCTTTAAAAAAAATTGTGAAGTCACTTGTGAGCACGGCAAACAAACATAGTGCACCTCCACACATGTAGAGTACTCTTTACAACCCTCCACTAGAAAACACTCTATGACACACCACACCACTCACATCCACTGTACGCCCCTCAACTCCACATCACTTACCCCACTCCACTCTTCCCTACTCCAATCTATCCTACTCCAAGGTACCCCAGTCTACCCTACCCCACCCCACTTTGACACAATCTACCCCAATCAACTCCACTCCAATCTTCTCCACTCCACTCTACCCTACCCCAATTTACCCACCCCACTCCAATATACCCCACTTCAGTCTATACACTCTAACTTAATCTGCTTCACTCCACTCCAGTCCAGTCTACCCCAATTCACTCCACTACGATCCAATCTACCCCACTCCATTACAGTCTACCTCAGTCCACTCCACTCTATCCCACTCCGCTCACTCTAATTTACCCCACTCCAATCTACTCCACTCAACTCCAGTCTACCCCACTCAATCTAACCCAATCAACCCCACCCCACTCTAGTCTACCCTACTCTACCTCAGTCTACCACACTTCACTCGAATCTACTCCACTCCACTGCAATCTACCCCAGTCTACCCCACTCCACTCTAATCTATCCCAGTCCACCGTACTCCAATGTACCCCAATCCAACACATTCCACTCCAGTCTACCACACTTCTCTCTACTCCACACCAATCTACCCCAGTCCAGTTTACCCCACTCCATTCCAATGTACCCGATTCCACTCCAAATTCCACTGCAATCTATCTAACTCCTCCCCATTCTAATCTACCTCACTCCACCACATTCTACACCTCTACAAAATATCCCACTCCAATCTACCACAATTTACCCCACTCCACTGCTATCTACCACACTCCAATCCACTCAGTTTTCTACCCCACTCCATTCTAATCTACCCCACTCAACTTTACCCTGCCACACTCCACTACCCAAATCTACCCCATTCCACTTCATCCAGTGTACCCAACTCCGATCTATCCCACTCAGCTAAAATCTATCCCACTCCACCCCAATGCACCCCATTCCAATCTAGTTATGTTATGTTAATTTCGATTTATATAGCGCCAAATCACCGACAGGTCTCTTAGCGCTTGCTTTGGGAACCCGTCCTGGCTTTCCCTGCGAGATAACCCCTACTGAGCATCCCCAAGGTGAAGACCAGGCATCCCATCGCGGTGGGGCTATAGTGGAGATTAAGCAAGCTATTGCCCAGAGTTGCAGAGTGTGAACCCATGATTCGAGTAGGCACCGAGGCGAGAATTATCGAGTCTGTGGACATTTTTGAGCTCAAGACCCTGCCGCGTCGGGAATTGAACCCTGGTCCCGGGTCTGACCTCTGCATCAGGGTCTACCTCCTCTAACCAGTGAGCCACACTTCTCCACGTCTAGTCTATGCCACTCGAATCTACCCTAACCTACTCCCCCCCTAATTTACCCCTACTCTACTTCAATCTACCCTATTTGACCCCACCCACTACATACACCTCACCCCACAGCAATCTACCCCACCCCACTCTAATCCAATTTACTCCAATCTACCCCACTCCACTCAACTCCGGCCCAATCTACTTCACCCCAATTTACTCTAATTTAACCTACCCTATGCCCCCACTCCAGTCTACCCCAATCTACTCCACTCCACTCTACCCATACTACCAACACCAATATACCCCACACCATTCCAATCTAACCCACTTCCCCAATCTACCTCACAAGGGTATCTTGGCACTGAATAACAGATGTTTATTGCTACCCAACTCAAGGGTACTCAATTTAGTAACCTCAGAAGGATGAAAGGCTGAGTAGACAAGCCGAGATTCGAACCTGTGACCACGAGGTCAAACACAGGCCCCTACAGTGGACACATTAGTCCACTAAGCCACCAAACCCGGACCATACGCCAATATATCCAACTCTACTGCCATCTACCCTGACCCCCCCATCTACCCCACTCCAGCCTACCCCATTCTAATCTACCCCAATCTACAAAACACCACCCCAGTCTACCACACTCTACCCCAATCTCCCCAACTCCAATCTACCCAACTGCCCCACTCCCTCACTCCGCCCCCACCACTCTACCCCCAATCCATTCTACTCCACTCCACTCTACACCAATATACTACACTACACTCTATCCCAATCTTCCCCAATCTAACTCACTCCAATCTAGCCCACCCCACTCTGCTAACTTTTAGCCATGCTGAACAGCAGCCACACTGGTGTACATAGTGGCTAAAACTCATTTGCCACATCCACTAGCTCTCTCATAGGCGAGACCTATTGACTTTGCCAGTGCTGGTTTATGAGTTGTGTTAATTGCATCACAATAATCCATAGAGATTTTTGAGGGAGGCGATCAAGACTTTATCCCATGGAAGTAATGCCTGTGCGTATTCTGGTCAGAACAACATGTTCAAAGCTGAGCGATGTCCAAAACGTAAGCTCTCCTAAATGCCTGTGTAATGTTACAGCCAAGAACCCAGAGGGGAAGAGGAAGCTTGGGGTTGTTACTGCATCAAGTGTGTCCTACAAAAAGTGGACTAACTATTTTGTGTGTCGCAAGCCGAAACTGCTATCTCTGTTCATGTTCATAGAGACTGTGGGTATCCCTGCCATATTGGCGTTATGCATTATGGCAGGGATACATGCATTCTCTACTGAGACCCAGCAACTAGGGCCTTTTGCAGCTATACCAACAAGTCTGACTATGGGACTACAGTGCTGGTGCCACACATGCTATGTTCCAACGTGATGCTCCGATGTCACATGGTCATGGGGCACAATGGCACCTCCACGCGTGGTGGTCATAGGCTCCCCGCATGCAGAGAGGGCCTGATTTTAGGGAAAAAGAATCAGCAGATGTTGATAATTCAGCAGACCAGTATCACAAGGTTGGTGCATGCTCATTCAAGGAGAGGGTAGGGAATAAACTTCCTTGCTATTATATCCTTGGGGAAACGGCGGGATAGGAATTCTAATAGGAATAGCCACACTTCTACTTTACATATCTGAATAGATCAGAATATGTTTTGTTCGTTCCTCAACAGTACATTATGACACCTAGGTTTATTTATTTATTTATTGAAAAGTTTTATATAGCGCGAACAAGACCCGTGGGTATCAGAGCGCTTCACATAAAAGTATGATAAAAATATTAACAAGATGATAACCATTGAATAACATATAGATATGAGGTAGATAATTATATAGCTTTGGAGAGTGCTTAGGTAACTAGCTTCCATTCGAGGTATTCTTTTACACTACGCAGTAACTATAAAGCATGCAATACTAACATTTAAGTAACTAACTTCCATTCAAATTATTCTTTTACAATACGCAGCAGATATAAAGCATGCAACACTAACATTCGTCGATTTCGACAAATAAATGAGGTAGGAGGTTATATGGTTTCAGGATGTGAGATAACTATAAACATTCACTTTGCCATGAGGTAGCAGTTGGTATACAGTTTAATCACCAGGAAAGTCTGTTTGTTTCGATCCATAGTTTATCTTTCATCTAATTCACGTCGATCCTTCTCTTTCTGATGACGTGAGTTGTGTTTGAGGACAGAATTAGATCCCAAAGTGATCCATTAACTTCTCTATGTGAGGTATTTACTCATTAGGAAGCTCTTCGCTTCTCGCTTGAAAGTTAAGGTATTAGGGTTATTCCTGATGCTTGGAGGGAGTGAGTTCCAGATTCTAGGGGCAGCTCCTGAGAACGCTCTGTCATAAGTTTTTTTCTTTCTAAAGATGGCTGGACGCAGCAACAAATCCTTGGCACTCCTAGCTGGTCTGTTGCCTCCGGACAGCTCAATTTTCTTGGATAGGTATCCAGGAGTATTGTGGTGAAGCGCTCTATGGGTGATACATGCTATCTTTAGTTGAATTCTCGCCTCATAGGGTAGCCAGTTCAATGCTTTCAAGTGCGGGGATATGCGGTCAAAATTTCTTGAGCCAGAGATGAGTCTCGCTGCAGCGTTGAGGCAAGCTTTTAGTGGTGCTGTGGAAGTTTTTGGTAAACCCGCTAAGGTGGTGCAACCGTATTCAATCCTAGCGATGACTAAGAATTGGATTGCCAGTTTCAAATCTGCTTCAGAGATAAATGGTTTCAGTTTTCTCAGGTAGTTCAGGTGGAAGCGGGCGCTTTTAGCCATTGAATTAATGTGAGCTTTCATGTCAAGATTCTCGTCTAGAGTAATTCCTAGCGACTTAGCTGAGTTTACTAGAGTCGGAGTGCAGTTAAGCGCAGTCACCAACTTGGTCCATTCCTTTATTTCTGTAACGCACCTTGGTGGAGAAATTAGTAAGAACTCTGTTTTTTGAGCATTTAGCTTCAGATGGTTGGTAGTTAACCATTGCAATGCCATTTTTAAAGTTTCATTCATTAGCTCAATGTCTTCAAGAGAGGCAATCTTTATGTAAATTTGCGTATCATCCGCATACATATGGTAGGTTATCTGTGAGTTTCTGAGAATTGCTGTGAGAGGTTCGACATACAAGTTAAACAAATCAGGAGATAGTGTCGATCCTTGTGGGACTCCGATTGAGTTGGGGCATGGTGGAGAAATTGATTGGTTGGCCAGGAATGGTTGGGTTCTGTTCCGTAGGAAAGAGTTGAACCATTTCAGCACATTTCCAGATACTCCCATCCTGTCCTGTAGCCTGGCCAGTAATGCTTCGTGGTTTACTGTGTCAAATGCCGATGACAGGTCCAGGAGAATTAGTAAGCATGCTTGATTTCGATCGAGAGCCTGAAGCGTCATCAACAATGTGGAGGATCGCTGTTTCCGTGCTATGCCCTGTTCTGAATCCTGATTGGCATTCATCTAGTAAGGAGAACTTAGTGATGTGTTGGCTCAGTTGGCCCTGCACACATTTCTCAATAAGTTTGGCCAATACAGGGATGTTAGTTACTGGTCGAAAGTTATTCGGGTCTGTAGCATCCGCCATTGGTTTTTTGATCAAGGGAACCACTTGACCTGTTTTAAGGCAGTCTGGGAGGATCCCTTGTGACAATGATGCGTTTATTATTTTGGTCCAGATTGGCACCACAATATGGCTGATTCCTCTTAAGCATTTCTCGGGTAGAGGATCTTGGTAGTGGTTGTTGGGTTTGATTTTCGATAGCGTTTTGGCGATCGTGTCCTGATCATATAATTCGAATGTGTCCCACTTTGCCTTGTTTTTTATCTTGCTACACACTGTCGTCGGGTTATGATCGCTCGTAGTCCATGGTTGGATGGGGAGGTTACTCGCAGCGCTTAAAAGTTCTGTTTAAAGCGTATTGGCCTTCTTCGTAAAAAATGTTGAAAATTCCTCGCTGCTTAGAGATATTTTTGAGGTTTCATGTGCTTTTTTGGTTAATTTGTTTGATTGTTGCTTCAGGATTTCAAAGAGTTTCCGTGGTCTGTTTTTTGGCATTATCCAATTCAGATCTTATAAATTCCTTTTTGGAATTGATGATCTTTTTGTTATATTGGTTTCTAATTTTTCTGAGGGTTTCAGCTCAGGGGATGATGGGTGTTGTCTCCATTTTCTTTCGGCCATTCTCAGTTTGCGCCTGTCTTCGTTCAGTGATCCATCAAACCATGGATTTTTCATCTTCTCCGTGGTTCTTTTTAGTTTTAAAGGCAAGGTGTTGTTGACGATATTCCCGACTGAGGTTAGGTAGTGATCTGTCAGCTCATTTGCATTCTGAAGGTAGCTAGGTGGCTTTAAGTCTCTCTCACAACTTTCTACTAGTAGCTCAATGTTAGTCTCTCTTTTGTCTTAGATCCATTTTGTGCTGTTGGCAGGTTGAACGGTCTTGCCCTTTCTCAATATGGGTATCAGGAAAGTTATTTCATAGTGATCCGACCAGTCACATGGGGCTATTGAGAGGATTGATGAATTTTTGTTGCCCGAGATAATCCAGTCAAGTGTTGTTCCTTTAGAATGTATGGGTTGTGTGCATGCTTGGTTGAGGTTTAGCTCGGCAAGGAAATCCTTAAGCTTGTTAACTAGTTTGTCGTTGCAGTCATCCCAATGTAAGTTGAAGTCTCCTAAGAAAATGTTGTTGGCATCCGTGTTAGAGTTGGTCGTAATGATCTCCATTAACTGCTCTATGAACTTAGCGTTCTCTCCTGGTGGGTGGTAAAACGCATGTAAATTGCATCTTTGGTTGGTTGCCGATCTTATATTGAGACCTAAGTATTCGCAGGATTCTAGAGGGTCAGCTTGAATTTGGTTGACCTCGATATCCAGACTTTTTTGGTGTATCTAGTCTCACAATGTTATATTGAGGTGGTACTAAGAGATCCATGGTTGGAGATGATGCTTCCGAAAGCCACGTTTCTGTAAGGATTGTCAGATCGATTTCCTTGTTAATGATGAGGTCTCCTATGTCTGACGCATGTTTGGTAGCCGATCGACAGTTGAGTAGGAGGCAAGTCAATTGTTTTCTAGCGTTATTACTATTCAGATTCTCATATTCGGAATTAAGCTGGACTTGTTTTAACTTGTTGTGGTTGGGTTTCCTATCCTTCTTTCTTGCTGTTCTATTAGAGTCAATCGGAACTGTTTTGATGTTCTCCTCTTTTTCACGGTTTGGTGATTCGTAGGTTCGAAGTAAGGCAAGGGCTTCCTCCTTCGACAGGGCCTTCGTCCTATTTGGTCGGTTGATCCTATTCGCTAATGACATGTCCATCTCGTTTCTCTTTCTATGTAAGGAATGTACGAGATTTTGAATATTCGTGATCTTGGAGTGGGTGCTTGCCGTCACTTCCAGTATTTCTTCAGTCGCTTTTAGGGTATTCATTGTGACTTGTGTCATGTTGCAGACTAGTTTCTGAAGATCTTTAATAACCTTCTGATTCCTGGGTGAATTCTTAGGGATGGTTAACCTGTGTGTCTGAGGGTTGTATATTGCTCTTCTCTGTTTTTGATCTTTTTTTAGTGTCCCAGTCATATTCTTCATATCCTTTGTTTGGTTGTCAGTTCCGCTCCTTCTTGAGATGTTATGAGAATTACCTGAGTTTTGTGAAGCTAGGAGCGTTTTTGTGTGTGAGGTTGTACAAGGCTTTAGTAACGTATTCGGAGTGGGCAGAGAATGGTTAATAACTCCTAACTTATCTGTTTCTTGATTCGCCTTGAGTGATTCACTCGACGCCCCTGTATGTTCTACGTGGGAAGGCTCGTCGTTTGTAAGCGGTGTCAACTCTTCCTTTTGGAGCTGGTCTAGTTCTTTATTCACATGGATATCTCCTACCTTAACCGTTTCTTGATTCACCTTGAGTGATTTACTCGGCGCCCCTGTACGTTCTGCTTGGGAAGGCCCGGCGTTTGGGAGCGGTGTCGACGCTTCCTTTTGGAGCTGGTCTTGTTCTTTATTCTCATGATTCGTAGACCTCTCTGTCCATTCTGTCTCATTTTCCGATATAGTCACTTCTGTTTCAGTTTTCTCTCCTGTTCGATTGGCGTCTCTGCTAGTAATATTCTCAGGAGTGAGTTCTGGTGAGGTCAGGTGTAGTTGGTTTCTTAAGCCCTCTAGTGATTCTTTTATGGTAGGGAATACCTTGTCGAACTTCATAAGTTCACTGTTCGCTGCCTGTATCAACACTATTCCAGTTTTATATATGGTGATGCATAATTCTGCTCTACATCTTCTTGATGGTGAGGTCAATATCTTTGTGCCATGTGGGATGTTTTACATATCTTTTATGTAAAGCATTCTTGTTAAGGCATTGCGCCATTTAGCCTTTTTATTAGTGTAGACTATCAGGTCATTAGTTATAGTGCCTTTATCTGAATTAAAGTATGGGTCGGAGAACAGTGTGTCCGCGGTGCAATACGAGCATTGATGACCAGCGAGAGCAATTAGTGTGCTCACCTGCCTTACTTACCTTCATATCACCTGGTCATGGGATCTTGCATCAATGGTGGTGCACTTCATGTGTTGTTTGCCATGCTCACAAATGTTATGTTATGTTAATATTATTTATGCAGCGCGCAGCTGCCCCAGCAAAGGGGCGTCCTGGCGCTTACAATCACATTTTTTTAAAACAAGCCAGAGACAAAGGAGATTTTAAATGAAGCAACTAATGATACGAAAGATGCCATTTAGCCATAGGTGCTTATAAACGGTATGCAACTCATGCTCTCACCTCTTAGGGAGGATATTACTAACCCTGTGTGTATTACTGTTCCAGTAGGTCACGGGACTGAATGCTGCACTATATCAGCACAAGTGCAAGTGTTTCAATACCTTTTCTGCAGACAAAAATAGATCAGCGAGGCCAAAGAAGGAAAGGTTAAGGCCGAAGGAAAGGTTAAGGCCAAAGGAGTGTGGGCCCTGTTCTGAAGAGTGCCCTGGACCTTAATAGAGCTACAAAGAAGGCGGTAAGAAGATATTAACTTTACGAGGGGTTCGCATTTTACAGACTCCTTAAGACAGCGATTTTACCTATACGGCAAGGGAAGCTTAATACAGAATTGTAACACACCTCACACATTTTTTACTTTAATGGATCACCACTACCTCACCAGTAGAGAGGTACACAACTCTCTGGTAAAATAATATTTTCACCTCTTGTAAAGCTCCAGGGAGAGCCCATCAAAAATTCCTTTTGGAACTACAACCAGGAGAGCCTGATGATAAAACATGCCACTTCGGTGGCAGAAAATCATTGTCCTAGTAGGTAATAACTTTTGTTAAGGGTTACTCTGCGTAATCAATATACGTTATACCTCTGCACCATTTCTCGACGTAAGAGGACCTAGTGGAATATTGTTTAGTGTCATAGTGTTTGCTTGATGTATACTTAATCTTGTGAGGATTTATCACTGACACTGTATAATACCTGTTCTTAATGTTTCACTTTTCGTTAGTCCGGACTAGTTGTTTCACTGGATTTATTTTTCTCGTTTCACCATAGATCGCGGAAGCATTTACTGATATAATTTCCGGTTCTCCTAAACTGTCGAAGCATAGGCAGGACACTAGAGTCTGTTGTTACTGCCTCTTCTATTGTAACACTTCTAAAGGCGGCTGTCTTGGTGCTGCTGGATTGGTCGGTAGCCTTTGACTGTCTCACCCGTGCGCCTGGTTCAACACCTTCATCAGGCAGGTGTCAGAGGGAAAGCCCTCAGCCTCTCCCATTCCTTTCTCACCAACAAGGTGCAGATCGTCTGTTGTGGGGACTTGAAAGCTAAGGCCTTTAGTCTTCCCTGCGGGGTCCCTCAGGTGTCATCGAGCCCCACTTTTTTTCGTTCTGTATGTCGTTCATTCGGTTTTTAGGCACTCATATACGTCTATGACACACAGATTGTTGTATCCATCTCTGACAACTTGCCCACAGTAGCTATTTTAATTTCTGAATGATGAACATCTAAATGAAAGAAATGTTCTTAAACTAAACATGGAAAAAACAGAGGTGCTGGTGTTTGGTGAAGAATAATCCATCTGGCCCTGGTGTTTGTGGCCAGTGGAATGTGACGTTTTACACACACCTGTTAAAGTGGCCAAAAATCTTGCAGTAATCTTTGACATTTCCCTGAATTTTCACTCACAGGTCAATTGTATCACGAGTACCTGCTCTCACATAATCAAGACTCGCTCACATAATCAAGACTCGGGAAGTTCTTTCCTTTTATTCCAGTTGAATTGCATCACTTGGTGGCCATTGCTTTAGTCTCCTCCAGACTCAATTACTGCAGTGCACTCAATCTGAAAATTAATGCATCCTCACTTAACAAGCTACAAGTGGTGCAAAATGCAGCTGTGCGCCTTATTCCTAACACTCCCAAATGTGTGTCTGTCTGAGATGCCATTAGAACACTGCATTGGCTTCCTGTGAGGAAACGCATTGTTAGGGCTCGCCTATTAATATCCCGCAGGGATATAATAGGCGAGCCCTATTGGGGTGAAACCAAGAGCTTTTCTAAGCTCTCAAAAGCAAAGCGGATTTCCAGAAGTGCACGTCATCGTGCACGAGCTTGCCCGAGCCTGCTTCCAGCAGCATTTCTCCTCCCCTTACCATTTGCTCCTGCCTCCGAGCGCTTCTAAGGGATCTGCTTCCCCACCCATTGCTTCACACTTCACGGCCGCCAGGCCGTGACTCGCATTTCTCCTTCCTTCGTGCCCAGCCCACCTCCCAGCGCTGCCTTGTTTTTTTCTTCTGTTTGTGACCCAACGTCTTTGTCCCAACCACTTAATTAGTCGATCTCTTCACCCCTTACTGTACTTCATCTGTTAGTGGATCACCCTCTTTGCAGTAACCCCTCACCTGGTCCCTGTTCATCCCTCACTCCGCGCTCCTCTTTTCACCTCACACTTTACTTGTTATGTTAGTGACTCACCCTCCTTATTGTGACCCACCTACCCCATTCTTGACCAGTCACTCACCATGCATTAGCTACAGCTCACCGGTGGGCCTTTTGCCCCTCACTAAAAGCTCCTCTCCTCACCTTCGTTTCCCAATCCTCTCCGCACCCCCAGACTCTCCCACTGTTTCCCAAAGTGCACTTCCAAACTACTCTCTAATCATGGTTTACCCGAGTGCTGCTTATCTCCCCAGCCCCCGTCCATTGCTTATCCCTAATTGAAGCATCTCCTCTACTCGCCACTCTCCCTTTCCATTTATTCCCAAAGCCTTCCATTACCCCCGTATTACCTCTCCTCACTGGCACTCACTACAAGACACACAATTTCAAACTGGGTGGAATTACACTCTTTTCGCCACTCTCTACTACTTCCCTTGCAACATCTTTCTATCCTTAATTTCTCTTTTCTCGCCAAATGTTTTTCCCTCTCTTCCACAATCTCCCCTGCATCACTCATTCCATTGACAGTCTTCCCACCTTCAACCCCCCCCCCCTTCGCTCCCTACCTTACTGTTACCCTTTATTCAAGCACATCTCTCCTCTTCCTCACACAACTCGTTTTTTTAAAATTATTTCATATTGCCAATGCTTGTTTCCCTTCGCTTGCCCCGCAATCACTTTAGCAGTGCCCCTTTGATGTTCTCCTTCAAAGAACATCCTTTTAGGGCTGCGACAACCCGCCCGCCTCCCTTTCCCTCCCCCTCCCTCCGTCTCCCTCGCACAACTCGCGTTTATTTCTTTTAAATGATTTCATATTGCCAATGCTTGTTTGGCATGCTCCTATGTGGCCCTTTCCCGCGGCACACATCCAGCTTTGTACTGTTGCAAGGGCTTGCCAGAGAAGCAATTTGCACCGCTGCTCCATTTGTGAACCCTTTTCAAGGTAATAGCCTGGTGTTTCCCTGCTGACCACCATGACACAAACTACTGACCGCCTTCCCTTCCCCGTATCTTTCCATCTCTTTTGGCGCCCCTCCTGTCTAGCACTCAACTATTTGAGCACATTCAGGCATTTAATATGTTTATTATAAATTGAACACTTAATTCTGGAATCTTGCAAATAAAACGAGCAACCGGGAAGCAAGCCGCCACCTCCCTGACCCCCATCGCTCAGAAACAGGGGCTCTGCTAGCACGTGCACAGATAACCCCAGCAGTGAGGCCTTGAAACCCTTATCTTAGCTGGCAGCATGCCTTCCAGTCAAGCTGATGGACCAGGCTGTCGGGAGGGGGCAGTTGTGGGTGTAGACAGCAGAGCTGGAAAAGTGCACTGGTCAAATGCAAAAGGATGGCCACAATGTGGTTGGTCACAGTGCTTAATTTGAGTCGGTGGTTTCCGGGGCTCGGCACCAGCTCTTAATTATCAACACCGGAGCTTGTGACAGCCTGCCGCAAGGGGGCACTGTCTTGACAATTTAAGGATGACCACAGCAACAGGTAATCAATTATGTAATCTAAATTAAAAGAATTACTATTAGTCGTGCTTCTAGCTTGGGGGGCTGAAATAGTCAGAATGATCACACTTGTTGGAGTGTGATGGTTAGTAGTCGTGTTGTTACTATCACCCCTGATGAAAATGTGTGCTGTACCTGAAAACAGGGTCAGTAATAAACCAAGGAAGATGTTTACAATTTTGATGGTCCTCATTTGACAGGAAGCCACCCCCAAACATGGCTTTGCAGTCACAGCTCAGCAGTACCAATGACATTTAAGCTCTGTGGTGGAGCGGGTGATTGCATTGAAAGACCCAGTGCCTCGTTGAGAGAGTGATAGTCTGTTTGTTTCTCAGGCAGCTGGCCATTATGGGTGCCTGGTGGCAATGGGCTTCCCAGAGGCCCTTAACTATTTGCCCTGCTGTGGGCAGAGTGTTGGACAATGGGAGTCCTTACTTCTCTAGTACTTGGCTCAGAATTTGCACCTCAGTCCAGCCAGGGGGCAGTGGTTCTCTGATCCTGCAGTACTTGATTCTGCTCTGCTCTCTGGTCTTTACATACATATTCCTGAATTATTTCAATAGTGTTTTAATACTGGATTAAAACCTATAGGTAGGTGCATTAGCTACTTTGTGGATGCTTAATTGAATGGCAGAAGTGTTTCTGTGAAAGCAAGATAGAATCACTAAATATTTGCAAAGGAGCATACATTTGGATAGTCGAAATCTTGCCTCAAGAAAAATCTCCGGACATTTATGATTGAAACCATTTCCCTGTTCCCTTCTCTTCTTCTGTGCTGATCTGCTGCCCTCTTCCACCCCGCCTCCTTCTTTAACTCCCAGTTTTCTTCTCCTGTGCTAATCTGCTGTTCTCTTTCACCCGCCTCTTTCTCGAACTCCCTGTTCTCTTCTCCTGTGCCGATCTCCTGTTCTCTTCCACCCGCTTCTTTCTCGAACTCCCTGTTCTCTTCTCCTGTGCCGATCTGCTGTTCTCTTCCACCCACCTCCTTTTTAACTCCCTGTTCTCTTCTCCTGTGCTTATCTGCTGTTCTCTTCCAACCGCCTACCTTTTAACTCCCTGTTCTCTTCTCCTGTACCGATCTGCTGCTCTTTTCCACCCCACCTCCTTCTTAACTCCCTGTTCTCTTCTCCTGTGCTGTTATGCTGCTCTCTTCCACCCACCTCCTTCTCCAACTTCCTGTTCTCTTCTCTTCTCCCTAGCTGATCTGCTGTTCTCTTCCACCCGCTTCTTTCTCGAACTCCCTGTTCTCTTCTCCTGTGCCGATCTGCTGTTCTCTTCCACCCGCCTCCTTTTTAACTCCCTGTTCCCTCCTCCTGTGCTTATCTGCTGTTCTCTTCCACCCGCCTCCTTTTTAACTCCCTGTTCTCTTCTCCTGTGCTGATCTGCTGTTCTCTTCCACCCGCCTCCTTTTTAGGTTTCGCCTGGGGCACAGAGCTTTTAGCTCCGCCCCCAGAGAAATCTGTAGTTTCCAGTATGGGTGCCTTGAATACGCCCCTCTGTTTCATTGGCTAGCTCCATAAATGGAGGCTAGCCATTGGAACAGAGAGGCGTCCGTCATGGCCGGACCATATTCGGGGGCGTTCCCGAGAATTTTTGGCTTTTGGCTACGTCAGCCAAAAGCCGGGAACGCCCCCGAATCTGCACGGCCTCCGCTCTCCCCCTTCCCTCCCACAGCAGATCCCCGCCTCTCCCTCCCCTCCCACAGCAGATCCCCGCCTCCCGAGCCGCAGCTGATCCCGATGCAACACGGCCTCCGCTCTCCCCGCCTCCCTCTCCCCTCCCACAGCAGATCCCCGCCTCCCTCTCCCCTCCCACAGCAGATCCCCGCCTCCCGAGCCGCAGCCGGTCCCGATGCCGTTGTAACACGGCCTCCGCTCTCCCCCTTCCCTCCCACAGCAGATCCCCGCCTCCCCCTCCCCTCCCACAGCAGATCCCCGCCTCCCGAGCCGCAGCTGATCCCGATGCAACACGGCCTCCGCTCTCCCCGCCTCCCTCTCCCCTCCCACAGCAGATCCCCGCCTCCCGAGCCGCAGCCAGTCCCGATGCCGTTGTAACACGGCCTCCGCTCTCCCCCTTCCCTCCCACAGCAGATCCCCGCCTCCCCCTCCCCTCCCACAGCAGATCCCCGCCTCCCGAGCCGCAGCTGATCCCGATGCAACACGGCCTCCGCTCTCCCCGCCTCCCTCTCCCCTCCTACAGCAGATCCCCGCCTCCCTCTCCCCTCCCACAGCAGATCCCCGCCTCCCTCTCCCCTCCCACAGCAGATCCCCGCCTCCCTCGTCTCCGGCCGGGCTCCCGGCTGTTGCTCTGGAGGCCTCCCTGGACATGGCAGCCCACATGATACACACTTGGGGTCCATAGAGGGACTCTTCCCTGTTGCGCTCCCTGAAGGGTAGCCGCGGGGCTCCCGTTGTAAATAAGCCTCTTATCTGACACAGTCAGGTCCTGGCATCCTCCTGACACCGCTTTGTTTGTTGTGGGCATTATGTAAACTTCCCCCACAGGAACATTCTCTTGCCTTAGGCCCCATGGCCTGCAAATTTGCACGAAACTGGACCCAGTCTATCTGATAACCCCTCCCGCCCCAATCTTTCTCCCTCCTCCGAGACAAACTCTCCGCTATCAGATACCGCCGCTTCCAGCTGCAAGCCTGTCTGTGTGCGGCGAAAGCCTGCCCCCCACAAGCTTCATTAGCTTTGGTGTGCTAATGCCCCTGCCCTCGGGGTGGCGGGTGGGGGTTGCTGGGCCAACCCTAATCAACACAGAGCCCTGCAGCGGATGTTGGGGAAAGTGTCGGAGGGGAATCCAATTCTTCCGTGGCCGCATCTGTAGCCGGACGCTCGGATGGAGCAGGGCTGAGAGAAGTGAAGGCGCTGGCCGGGCTCCCCAAAAACGGGGTCTTGGGGTTCTGAGATTCCCAGTTGTGGGGGAGGCGTCATTCAGCATCGGATCCGGGCTTAAGGAGATTTGGACAACGGAGATGTCTCATCAAAGAGAGGTGAGAGGACCTGCCCTCTGGAAACGCAGCCCCCCCCCCCTGTCCGGCAGACCCCCGCACTGACCCCTCAACCCTGCCTGGCCATTCTGAGCTCACTCTGTTCTTTCAGTCCCCCCAACTCTGTCCAGTCTCATTTCACTCTGCCTTCTCTTAATTCATTCTGTCCCAACAGCCTCTAACCTATCCAATCTCAATTCACTCTCCCTTCATTCATTCTGCCTCACCTCATATCTCAGCCTGGCTCATCAGGCTCCGATAGGGTCTCCCGTCCCCCACTCTGCCTTCATACCCCTCTCCCTGTCCCACCAAACCCTTCTCCCATATTCAGACCGCCGCCTCA
The DNA here is from genome assembly GCF_964263255.1 of Lissotriton vulgaris. Lineage (NCBI taxonomy): Eukaryota > Metazoa > Chordata > Amphibia > Caudata > Salamandridae > Lissotriton > Lissotriton vulgaris. The sequence continues at coordinate 716,747,936 of NC_141689.1, read as the reverse complement.
TGCACGTTGACCTGTGTCTTCTCTGACCTGTCCTGCACCATCAGATCCACCATCTGCCCGATCAGACTCCACCAATTCTTTAGTCAGACCCTCGTTGCCTCGCCAGACCGATCGCCCTGACCTATTATAACCCTGCCCCGCCGGACGCCCAGCCTGTCCTCTCCAAGCCCATTCTCCATCATCAGAACCCCACTGCCCCCCCGGACAGCACGCTGCTTTGTCAGACTCCCCTACCGTCTCCTCAGATTTCCCGCTATGGCTCTTTTGACCACAGCCTCCCTTCGCAGGTGACCCTCGCACCTCCTGCTCTTTACATGAATGAACCCCAAGGCGCCTCAGTCAGCCTCCAGCGTCCCCGGGCTGCCCACCTTGACCCGAATTTTTCCCAGCACACCCCATTAGCTCCTAAGCCCGTACTTCACCTGCCCCCTCGAGGCTGTGTATGCCTCGTCGGTCTCACTACAATGGCATCTCCGTTTCTCCCCTCCAACCACGTCCTGCCCCTCAGACAGCTTCCCACACCTCAGCCTGCGCCCACGAGCCTCGGATTCCCGCTCAGGCCTCAGTCGGCCCACTCTACACACGGCCTTCTGCCCAGACACGCTTTGCCTCAAGGGGCAAGGGTTGCACAGCACAACAACTGCGACATTGCTTTCAGACAGAGGCAGGGTTAATGCACATTCTCCCTTAATCGTCAATCCTACACAAAGGGCCTGTAAAATATTGATATCCTGAGGGTAGCTTTGGTCTCTAAACCTGCAATATCTATAAAACTGGGGGAGTAGAGCTATACCTCAACCTGTAAAGTCCGTGTAATCTGAGGGACAGCTCCGCCATCTGTGGCTGTGTGATCCATATAACTGAGAGATAGTTCTGCTGTCTCAGTCTGTAAAATGGACAAGCCTGCCTTCTTCGTCTGTAAAATTAGTGTAACAAAGTGAAAGCTCTGTTGTCGTTTCTGTAACCTGAAGGATGGCCGCGCAGTCGAGGTTTGTAGGGTGTTTGCAGCTAGGGCACTGTTTCCCCAACTTCTTAAAACCAAGACCCACCTTTAAGCATGACAAACTGTCGATATCCTTCTAGCTTTAGTGGACATGAGGAGTGTGATGTAACAAAAGCATGGTGTACAAGCCACTGTCATTTTCAGAAAGCACATTTCCCATTGGAATGGTCACTACATTAGTACAGACATGCAGTTTTACTCAGGGGGGGCTCAGACACGAGTGGAGATGTAGGGTTCTCTACAGTGGGTGAGGGTGATAACCAAAAGCAAAGCTGCCATTTGGGTCCACCACAAGGAGAGGTTGTGGGCACCTTTTAGGGACCAGGTTAACAGCACTCATCTTAAAAGGGGGATTGGGGATATTAACAACACTGTTGTATCTTCCCAAGAATAAATGAGCGCACTGTACACAGCAAACTATAGCGTAATTTATAATTTAATATCTAGCCTCTCCAAAAGATTGTTTCCCTGCCCCCTGGCTGTGCTTGCTTCCCTGCCCCCTGGCTGTGCTTGCTTCCCTGCCCCCTGGCTGTGCTTGCTTCCCTGACCCCTGGCTGTGCTTGCTTCCCTGCCCGTGCTTGCTTCCCTGACCCCTGGCTGTGCTTGCTCCCCGCCCCCTGGTTCCCATTCCCCGGGCTGTGCTTGCTCCCCTGCCACCTGGCTGTGCTTGCTTCCCTGCCCCCTCGCTGTGCTTGCTTCCCTGCCCCCTGGCTGTGATTGCTTCCCTGCCCCCTGGCTGTGCTTGCTCCCCTGCCCCCTGGGTGTGCTTGCTCCCCTGCCCCTTGGCTGTGCTTGCTTCCCTGCCCCCTGGCTGTGCTTGCCTCCCTGCCCCCTGGCTGTGCTTGCCTCCCTGCCCCCTGGCTGTGCTTGCTTCCCTGCCCCCTCGCTGTGCTTGCTTCCCTGCCCCCTCGCTGTGCTTGCTCTCCTGGGTGTGTGTGGCTCTGGGTGGGTGTGTGTGGCTCTGGGTGGGTGGGTGTGTGTGGCTCTGGGTGGGTGGGTGTGTGTGGCTCTGGGTGGGTGGGTGTGGCTCTGGGTGTGTGTGTGTGGCTCAGGTGGGTGTGTGTGTGTGGCTCTGTGTGTGGCTCTCTCTGTGTGTGGCTCTGTGTGTGGCTCTCTCTGTGTGTGGCTCTGTGTGTGGCTCTCTCTGTGTGTGGCTCCGTGTGTGGCTCTCTCTGTGTGTGTAGGTCTGTGGGTCTGTGTGTGTGGGTCTGTGTGTTTGTGTGTGGCTCTGTGTGTGTGTGTGTGTTGGGGGGGGCTCTGTTGGTGTGTGTGGGTCTGTGTGTGTCTGTATGTGTGTTTTTGTGTGGCATTTGCCAGAGATTAAACTATTGGCATTGTAAATGACAATGCAATTTATTTATCTGTTGTGAAGACCAACACATAAATACAAATTTTGTCATTTACAGTGCCAATAGCTCAAACTTTTCAAAAGGCGAAACCATTGCATTGTAAATGCTTGTTAACTCCCTGTTCTCTTCTCCTGTGCCGATCTGCTGCTCTCTTCCACCGCCTCCTTCTTTAACTCCCTGTTCTCTTCTCCTGCGCTAATCTGCTGCACTCTTCCTCCCGCCTCCTTCTTTAACTCCCTGGTTGCGTCTCCTGTGCTGATCTGCTGCTCTCTTCCACCGCCTCCTTCTTTAACTACCTGTTCTCTTCTCCTGTGCTAATCTGCTGCACTCTTCCTCCCGCCTCCTTCTTTAACTCCCTGTTCTCTTCTCCTGTGCTGATCTGCTGCTCTGGTCCACACCAACTCCTTCTTTAACTCCCTGTTCTCTTCTCCTGTGCTGATCTGCTGTTCCCTTCCACCACTTCTTTCTCTAACTCTCTGTTATCGTCTCACATGATTTCCACGAGTGCATGTGCTCTCGTGCACAAGCTTGCCTGAGCCTTCCGCCTGCCAGCAGCATTTCTCCTCCCCTTACCATTTGCTCCTGTGCTTCCCCGCCCACTGCTTCACACTTCACGGCCGCCAGGCCGTGACTCGCATTCTCCGAGAGCTTCAAAGCTCCCCTGGGCTTCTTCCTAGATCAGGATTATGCATGCCGCTTCCCCTCATTAATTCCTTCTCGCTTTGCCTCTCTCTTTCGCAGACTCCCTTGGCATACCTCCTCTGTCTCTCTCTGCCTGTGCTCTCCTTTTCTCTCCATCTCTCAATCCCTCCCATTTTCTATCTCTGCCTGTCTCTCTCTGTTTCCTCCCACTCTCTGTCCCCATCCCTGCCACCCGTCTCTCTCCCTGAGTGTCCTCCCCTCCCCTCGCTCATTGCTTCTTTTGCAGCCATTCTGTAAATCCCTCATTGATTTCCCGCTACCTCCACTTGTCCTCTTGATACCCTTCTCATGTGCGCCTTTTAAAACCTCTCATGACCCCCCCCCCCCCGCCCTCCACCTCTCCTTCCCTTGCAACCCCCTCTCTTCGTTATTCTTGATTGAAATGTAAATGCATTTCATTATTAGCATCTCCATCGCTAATTGCCATCGAGGTCCATTCATTAGGCTGTCACTTTGTTTGCTGGAGGATAGCGGAGAAGCATTTATTCCTCGATGAGACATAGCTCCACTGATCTTATGCATATAGAAAGGGGAGTGCCAGGCAGCACTTCCTGGCTCGCACGCATTACGTTAAAAACATAAATAAAATTGCTCGTCCCTTCGCCCTGAGACTCTGGCCCTCCTTCCTTCCTTGCACAAACCTCGTGCTCCCAACCCCTGACCCCCCCATCCCTTTGCCTCCATTGGGCCTCCCGCGGTCCTGGAAAATTCCCCTTTAAAGGCCTCTCCTTGAGCCCATCCCTCTGCGCCTCCCCCCTGCCATGCGACCATTGCCTATGCAACGTTTGTTCTTGTGTTTGAGTGTCTGCCTTTTATTGCAGAATTATTCCTCTGCTTGAACTTTTTCCACTTTCTGTAACTTGCACACATGTCACTTTTCCTCCTGTAATGTACCGTTTGCTACCTCTTGTATTTTTGTTTGCTCACAATTGTCACTTTTGCCTCATGTAACTTAACCTTCGCTTTTGTAATGTGTTCACTTGTAATTTTTTTCCCCATGAATCATTACTGTTCCCATTGTGAAGCGCTGTAACACCTTCGGGTTAAAGCCTTTGCTATATAAAGGTGCGAGGGAGGGACCACTACACACTCCTGCAGATAGTCCCATACAGGGAGAAAGTACTGCAGGAACTGGGCAGACCACCGTGAGGCACAAAAAACCGAGCGGGGGCGCTCCACGGTGCCCGCACCCCTGGATCTCCCCCCTGAAGACTGCCCCCCGCCCTTACACAGTGCGGCCGACCCAAGTTTTCGACCGCCAACCCGGCTCCAAATGCCTCCTGTTGTCCCACCACCCCCCCAACAGCATTCAAGTCATCAGGCTATTTCCGAATGGCACTAACTGGTCCTCCCTCGCCCGCTCCAATATCTCTCCTATATCCTTATCTCTATACATTCCTTCTCTTGGACGGCCTCCTCCCCCAACCCTGTCCCTCCCTCCTTTACCCTGCACTCCGACCTGACGCTGCATCTTCCATGGCTACCTAATTGGTGCCCCTAGTGCGCTTTTCGCTATCTTTACAGTGGCCTTGACGGGATGTTCTCGCGCATCCAATACTCACTTAGCAGTATTAATCGAGCAAGTTACCTCTATTTATCCATCAACATTATAACGCAATGCATGAAACATATTACAGAACCCAGTGAAGTGTCTTTCTCTACCAGGCGTTCCTGCACCTTTGCCTACCTTAATCGGCACTTAATGAGTGTTAATAGTTAAGAGGTGAAATCGTCCTCTTCGAATGCCGTTACCAACCTGTGTAAACGGCAACTAATACATATGCACGAATCTCTTGCATATCCATCCCGATCCCTTTAAACAGCACTATTTGTACTTTTGACTAGAAGTATACCCCACCCCACCGTGACTTGTTTCCACCGCTACGTGCTCCCGCACCCACCCCCCCATTCCTTCATTCCTTCACTTTCCTTGAACCCCCGCAGTCCGGGACACCCTCCGCATCTCCGGCGCCCACCCTACACCTATCCCCCTTTCGCCTCCTCCTGCGCCATGCAACCCTCCCCATACCCTCCCTAAGAGTAAGACATATGAGACCCAGCTCCAAGCATAGCCCCCCCCCCGTCTTGTTACGCCACACCTTCTGCCCCTGAGCCCCAGTCCCATATCTGCAACCCTCAACGAGCCTCTAACCATTCGAAAGCCTGCCCCCTTCCACTCGACCACCCGCCGCAGGATGCGCACCTCTCCACACATCTCCTGCAATCCTGTCTCCCTCCGTGCCCAGCATGCCCACCCCAAATTTCAAACTTCTACCACCTGGCCAGCATCACCCTCCACCCCCTTCACGTCCTTCAGCCCCCCATGTTATTAATTTGCCAATCTACTATGTACGCTGCAGCCGGGTTCTTCAGGTGCCCCGAGCCCAACCGCAACCCTACCCGCCCCGTGGAAGAGCACACCTCCGCGCCTGGTTCCCCTGGCCACGCTCCCTCCGTGCCTTTATTTATTTTCTTCCATTTATTGCTGAGGGAAATTATCTGTTCGGCACCCCTGCACCCATCACACTCGCGGCGGCAGCTCCGCTCATCCGCCGCCACCTGCCCTCCTGATTCCTCCTACCCCACTGTCCTGCCAAGCCACACCCTGTGCTCCCGGCCCCATCCAAGCATCGCAACCCTCAACTGAGCCCCCAACAATTTGCAACCAGCCAACCCTTCCCGAGCGCCCCTCCCTGCGCCCAAGTCTTCCCATGTGCCCGCCTATCCAAGACTTCGCACCTGACCTCCTTGTGATCGCCCCTCCCTGTTATATTGTTGACGGTTCAGTAGTTGGGGTGGGAGGAGCTAGGTGGGCTGAGGGGAAGAGGTGGGGTCAGGAACAGGAAAGGGCAGTTAGAGTAGGGACGGGGACCAAGTGAGAAGGATCAATAAAGAGCTCTTAAGATAAAGTCGGTGTCCACGTGTCTATGTGGGTTAGGACACGACAGCTGGCGACGAGGGTGGGATCTGAAGAAACCCCGCCTCGTGACTGCCCCGTCCCGCAGCGTGGAGTGCGCTCCGCTGCACCGTGGCCCCTGCGGCGCCAGTGACGAGCCCCAGGAGTGGCCTGACCTCCCCTCCCGAGTGAACGAGGGTCGAGAAGAAGACACGGCGACTCAAGCGAGCGAGCGCCGAGGTGTCCGGGAAGCGCGGAACCGAAGCGCAAAGACCGCAGCAGAAAGAGCGCCGAGTGAAGAGCGCCAAACGCTGATCGCGCTGAGAGCGTCAACGAAGCCCCAGAGAGCCGACGCGGACGAAGGACCGGAGACTCCCTCCGATGCTGCCCAGGTGAGCCTGATGCACTGCGGAGGCGAAGAGAGAGCCCCAGACGCGTGCCGCTCCCGAGCCGAAGCCGGTAATAACCCGACCAGGGCCAGCGGAAGCGGAGCAAGCAGCAGGCAAAGCGCGCGAGGCCAGCGCTGAATAAGCGATCCATACCTGTGCACGCCGTAAGAGCGGAGGGCGGCCCGGCTCCACTGTGAGCCCATCAGTGCTGAATGTGCGCGGTTGGAGAAGTAGAGGAACCACGTGTTGTGTCAGAGGAGGCGGCCATTGTAAGGTCAGGCAGCCTTAGGGACCAACCCTGTCAAAACTGAGGGCGGCCATCTTTGAGTCAGGCAGACTCTCCAGACAAGCCCTGACAGCCCCAAAAGTCACAGCCAAGCGTCAACGACCTGTGAACAGTGCCAGTGGGGCACAGTAACAAACAGCGACAAACAAGCATTGGCGTCCACGAGGGTCATAGAGACGCCGAAAGCAAAAGAAGCGCGCGCCTGTGCCTGCCACCACCGCCAAAAGCCAAAGTCCCCTCAGGATGTCCAACAATCGAGCGCAGGATGCTCCCGCCGGAAAGGAGATCAAGGGCACGCATCTGCGAGCGCCAGAGCCCCTAACAATCACGACAGGGAGCAGCATGGGCCTCAAGTGGCAGGAATGGTTGGCAGATTTTGAGGACTATGTCAAGGGCTCCCGAATCGAATCTGACGAGGACAAAATAATAACCCTTCGCAATCTAGGAGGGCGCGAAATCAGCAAGATAGTGAGAGAGATCCCAACTGACGACGGTGACACCTACGTCAAAGTGAAGGACATACTGAACAATCGCTTCCTGCATAAGAGAAACGTTGATTATGAGAGACACAAGTTTCACCAGCAGCACCAGGACAAGGATGAGCCATTGACGTCCTTCATACACCGACTAAGACGTCAGTCACAATACTGCGATTTCACAAACTTTTCTCCGGATGCAGCCATCAAGTCTCAAATTATCTCAGGGTGTCACTCAGAGTCGCTGAGACGAAGATTACTGAGGAAGCCACAAGAGCTGGCAGAAATCGAAGAGAATTCACGAATATATGATCAAGCTGAAGAAAATGCAGCGGAGATAGAAGTTAAGCCCAGCACCAGCCGAGAACACGCCAACCGCGTCTCTGACCGCCGCCAGGGCCGACAGGATTACCGCGGCAACCCGCGTGACCGATCACGCCGGTCCAAGTTCTCACCCCGACGCCGGACGGATTATCGGCCAAGAGACTCAGAAAGGAGAAATAGACGACCTGAACGCTCAAGACGGTGTTACAGGTGCGGATATGATTACCCCCACATCGACTCGTGCCCTGCCATGGGCCAACGCTGCCGAAAATGTGGAAGATCAAATCACTTCGAGGCCATGTGCAGTGAGTACCACCGAGAACAACGTAGCGGTACTGATCAGCGCACCAGCCAGTCAAGGTCTTCCAGGACCGAAACCAAGCGGCATCACGCCAGAGCCGTCCAGAATGAACCTGCTCACTCTCCCGCGTCGTCTCATTCCAGTCGGGAGTCCAGACGGTCCAGATGGGATCGTCGATCCCCCTCGAGAGAGTCAAGATCCTCCTCGTCCCGGAGATCAGGTTACACCACCGAGTATGTCAACATTGCTGACAATGATCAACTCAAGAGGTACCCTCGGCTCGACATCATGGTGGGCGATCATGCTGCGAAGTTCGTCATGGACAGCGGTGCCTCTCTCAATTACATCTCCGTCGCGGAACACGAGCGCATGGTTCCCAAGCCTCACCTGCGCTTCACACCCGTTTGAGTATACACGTGGATGTCGAGGAAGCCACTCCCGTGCCTGGGGAAGTTTGACACCACCCTTACACACGGCGACATCACCATTCCCGCCGTCATCCATGTCATCAAGGGGCCTGATGCCGACTGCCTACTAAGTCTTCCGACAGCGGAGCGTCTGCGCCTCGTTCACATTCTTTTCAACATAAACGACAGCTCCAACTACGCTGTGAAATACCCTGCCCTCTTCAAAGGCCTAGGCAAACTGAAAGGCCGACAAGTACACCTGCACATCAACGAGCGAATCAAGCCCATTGCTCAGCACCCCCGGCGAGTGCCGTTCCACCTGCAATCGGCAGTGGCCCAAGAACTGCAGGACCTTCTGGATGCCGACATCATCGAACGCACCGAAGGACCCACTCCCTGGGTGTCTCCGGTGGTCGTCGTGCCGGAAAAGGGGACTCCTGGCAAAGTCCGTCTGTGTGTGGACATGCGCCTGCCGAATACAGCTATCGAAAGGGAGAGGCACCCCGGCCCACACCTGAGCGACATGATTACAGCCCTAAATGGTGCCACGGTCTTCTCCAAGCTAGACCTCAACAAGGGCTATCACCAGCTCGAGCTAGATGACAGCTCTCGCTCCATTACCACGTTCGCCACGCACCTCGGCCTCTTCCGATACAAACGTCTCAGTTTCGGTGTGTCCTCGGCAGCTGAAATCTTCCAAGAAACAATTCGACTCATCATCCACCACATCCCCAATTCGCTCAACTACAGCGACGACATCCTAGTGTATGGGGCCAACCTCCGAGAACATGACATCGCCCTCGATCGCGTCTGCAGGGCTCTGCTAGACGCGAATTTGACTCTCAATAAGGACAAGTGCGAGTTTCATCAGTCAACACTCAAATTCTTTGGACATATCTTTTCCTCCAGCGGCATGAAACCAGATCCCGATAAGGTAGCTGTGCTCAACAATACCAAGAGTCCTGAAGATGTAAATGATCTACGCTCCTTCCTGGGGATGGCGAGCTACTGTGCACGATACATCCGCGACTACGCCACGATAAGCCACCCACTGAGACTCCTCACGAAATCCAACCAGCCCTTCGAATGGACCCCGGACTGTGAGCGCGCCTTCAGAGCCATCAAACGGGCAGTTGAGTCGTCTGACTGTTTGTCCTACTTCAATCCCAAACGCAAAACAGAGATTACCGTGGATGCCAGTCCCGTAGGCCTGGGTGCGATTCTGGCCCAATACGACGATGAATCCGACCAACGAAGAATAATCGCCTACGCCAGCCGCAGCCTCACGGACCCGGAAAGGAAGTACTCTCAGCCTGAAAAGGAGAGCCTGGCGGTCGTATGGGCGTGTGAGCACTTCCACATCTTCATTTATGGGAAGCACTTCACGCTCATTACTGACCATCAGGCGCTCGTAACCATATACGGCAACCCGAAGAGCAAGATGCCCCCCCGGATTGAGCGATGGGGCCTCCGACTGCAAGAATACACCTTCTCAATCATTCACAAACCGGGGAAGGGTGACAACCCTGCCGACTACATGTCTCGACACCCCCGAGACTCTCCAGCACCGACCTCATCCATAGCAGAGGAATACATCCACTTTGTCTCAAACCATGCTCGCCCCCCAGCCATACCAATGGACTCCATCCGCGAAGCAACCAACAAAGACACCGTTCTGCAAGTCGTGATGCAGCGAATACTGTCCAACAAGTGGAGGCATCATCCACAAGACGACGAGGAAGACCCCGAAGTCAGAAGTGAACTTCAAGCATTCAGACACGTCGCCGACGAACTTTCGATCACAGAAGATGGCCTTCTCCTAAGAGATCACCGGATAGTCATTCCGGCCACACTCAGACAAGGTGTTGTCGACCTAGCTCATGAAGGACATCGTGGGGTTGTCTCCACCAAGAGGGCGCTCCGAGAACGTGTCTGGTTCCCCGCTCTAGACCAGCTAGTTGAAACCACTCTGAAGGACTGTCATCCCTGTCAGCTAACTGGTCCCAGCGCGCCACCGGCCCCGCTCCAAATGACCCCGCTTCCGGACGGTGTATGGCAAGAAGTCGCAATGGATTTTTACGGGCCCCTGCAATCAGGGAAGTACGTGGCCGTCATTGTAGATGAATATTCCCGATTTCCAGTGGCTCAATTCATCTCGTCCACCAATGCCGCCTGTACCCTCAAAATGCTCGAGGAAGTCTTTGCAATCTGGGGCGTTCCCAGAATCATCAAAACGGACAATGGGCCCCCGTTCAACGGACATGAGTTCAGTGACTTTGCGAAACAGATGGACTTTCAACACCGCAAGGTCACGCCGCTCTGGCCACAGGCCAATGGGACTGTTGAACGCTTCATGTCCACCATCAAGAAAACCTTCCAACAGGCCACTGCCGAGAAAAGAGACCTGCAGGCAGCACTAAATGAAGTCCTCTGTGCGTATCGGACCACTCCTCACTCCACGACGGGTGTCTGCCGCGCCACCCTCATGTTGGGAAGGACACCACGAACACGAATTCCCACCTGGGAAGGTGCACTGAAGAAGCCCCTCTCAGATCATCAGATCAAAGACATGGCCACAATGGATCAGCACCGTAAGGAAAAGATGAAGGAACATGCTGATCTCCGACGCCGAGCCCGATCCCCTTCTCTCAAAGAAGGTGACAAAGTCTTTGTTAGACAAGAACAGCGCCAAAAGACTGACAGTCGCTTCAAGAATGAACCCCTTACAGTTGTGCAGCAGAAAGGCACGATGGTGACCGCAGAGTCAGAGAACAGGCGGGTCACCCGGAACGCTTCCCACTTCAAAAGATGCCCTCCTGAGAGGCGCGAGTGTACACCCCCTGCCTCCGTACCGGAGAACTCTAACCACCCGGAAACAGGCACACCTGACCCTGTGCCACAAGTAGAACCAGAATGTATGGCTGAGAACGCCGTGTCCACCCCAGTTCGCCCACGACGCCAAGTACAGCCTCCGAAGAGACTGATTGTTGAAATGGATTAATTTCATCTGCTATTTTGTTAAGAAGGGGGGAGATGTTATATTGTTGACGGTTCAGTAGTTGGGGTGGGTGGAGCTAGGTGGGCTGAGGGGAAGAGGTGGGGTCAGGAACAGGAAAGGGCAGTTAGAGTAGGGACGGGGACCAAGTGAGAAGGATCAATAAAGAGCTCTTAAGATAAAGTCGGTGTCCACGTGTCTATGTGGGTTAGGACACGACACTCCCCTCTGCTGCTATTAATGTTGGTGAGCACCATGGCAACACTGCCCCATTCTGACGCGCGCCACTGTCCCGCAAGACGCCGCCTCGTCCCGTCACTTTTTACGAAACCTTTGTTACACTTAATTATGAGCCCCCCTCCCCCCACATCCGGGAGTGGAGCTACATTGCGCAACTCCGCGATGTCCTTGCCTGAGTGCGGCACGAGACCTCTTGCCCCTCAGTCAGCACCGCCATTCAAGCCGCAAAGAGCCTTGTTAGAACAAAGTCTGCCATCTCATTCTACCTCTCCCCCCCACCCCGTGTTGGTCCGTCACCTCTTGCTTTCGGAGACAGTTATATGGCTGCAATAAAGCACAGCAGCAATGCACCATTCTCAGCTCTTCACAGTGCACTCTCTAGCTGTGCTGTGACAAAAGGAGATTGAAGGGCCCTCAGCCCAACCCCAGTGGGCAGCCACTTATCCTGATAGCGGGTCACTTACTGGGCAATAGTATCTGCGTCCCAAGGGGATTTACAGAAATGAGGAGCACATTCGACATCAAGGCCCCATATAGGCACAAAGCTTTAGCGCACAAAGCTAGAAACTACTGCACAGACCAACTAGATATGGCAGGGGCCAATTTTTATTCGTTCAACCTTTCTGTTCGCTTCCTGCCCTACCTGTTATGAAAACATAGCCTCCCTGCCCGTGACAATGTGTGAACATAATGTGATTCTCTTGTAAAGCGCTCTAATGACCTTGAAGGAAGTTGGTGCTACATAAAGCAGCAATATATATATAACATTCGCTGGTGTAGCTACAGGTCCCACAAGGCAACTTCGGAAAGGAGGAGATGCCAAAATGGGCGGAACCTTCAGAAGGAGGTATAAAAAACATTGTAAACTTACCTGTGGCAAACCAACGTTTTGAATTGAAAGAGGCATACCTTGGAAGAAGTTTCATGTAGAAACGAAACATGTTGGTGAAAATGCCGTTCCTGCTTGCAATAAATTTCAAAGGCAAGTTCGTGTGCGACTCGTTTATCCCCTGATGGGGATGGTTGTTGGAATACATATCGGCCTGGTTCTGCCGAAGAGAAACGCACAGCCATACTTGAGCGCCAGGCATCCCCGCACTGAACCACTTTGTTTGAAACCGGCAACGGACTGAATGGGAATGCGGTGCTCTCGGAGACTGGACTCCGGTATTTGGCCCTCTGTCAGCTCTCAAAGTTGGCTGACAGCGAGGGAACTCGCAGCGCAATAAAGCAGAATAAAACTAATATCCAACTTAAGCCTAGAGCTATTTAGAAATAAGACAAAGGAAGAAGCGTATAATATTCCTCAATCTCTTTTTCCCAATAAAATAAAAACCAACAAAAGAGGAAAGCTGTTACTAGAGGAATTAAGCTCGGTAGAGGGGCTCATAGTTAATGGCAGAATGCCCTCTGATGTCCCAGCTAAGTTTACACATGGGTCTTACAAAGGTGAATCTATTTTAGATTACATCATCACAGACTATGAAACCTACTCATTTATTCAGGATATTGTGACCTTAAACTCTACATTGAGCGATCATAAAATTATTAATTTAACAATTTCCCTCCAACCCTTGGCGACTGAATCCTGGTCTTTGAGTAATACAGGATTTAATATTAAGTGCAATGGAGGCAGATGCTTTTGGGACTCTAGATCCCTAAAGAATGTTCAAAGTATCTTGGCCCAAACCATATTGGAACTAGAGGATTGGCAAGGTGCAGAACTCCTCCAGTTTGAATTATTATCACAGAAACTAAGAAGGATGGCAAAGACAAACTGTAACCCTAAAAATCCTCCACGCCCTCCTCCTCTATTGCTAACCTTAAATAAAGAAGTAAATAAACTCGTCAGGCAAAACTACCTAAATAGAACTCGAGAAAACGAGCGAAACTTAGCCTTACTCAAAAGAAGGAGGAATAGATTGAAAATTAAACTAAAGAAAGAAAAAGAAGATAAATTATGGATATGTTTAAGAGAGGCTTCTGTCCATAATAATTCTAGAGACTTCTGGTCTGTAATAGGAAAAGGATGTGGAACAAGAACTACTCCGACTCCAGTTACTATAGCAGAGGAAGTATGGATGGCATTTATCTCTAATCTTTACGCTTCCAATGGAGTGGAAGATAATATTTCGGTACCTATCCTGAATAAAGATGAGTATATAGATCTTCCCACTGAAGAATCTATAGCAGCTGTGATAAGAAGTATGCGTTGTTCTGGGGCTATGGGCCCAGACGAATTGCCCATGACTATGATCAAGCAGGATGTTACTCTATGGAGCAAGATATTACTCCCATTATTTCGGAGTTGTTTTATTACTAAATTAGTCCCCACTTCTTGGAGGGGTAGTATTCTGATTCCTCTATTTAAAAAGGGTGAACGGGATAACCCTAAGAATTATCGCTTAATTGCACTTTTAGATTCAATAGGCAAAATCTTTGCTAAATGTGTGCTATTACTAATTATGAAATGGATTGACGTAAATGATATTTTACCTATGCAGCAAACAGGCTTTCGTAAAGAGCATGGAACCCTGGATAATTTAACAGCTGTACAGGTTCTTGTAGATAAATATGTTCGAGTTAGAAGAGGCGGAATATATGTGGCATTTATTGATTTTTCAACTGCATTTGACAAGGTAGATCGGTCAACGCTATGGGAAAAACTGGCCACAACGGGAATGCCAGCATACTTGTTAGAATTGGTAAAATCCCTTCACACCAACACATGGTGCAAACTTTTGCTGGGTGGGGAAAGGGGGCTTTCCCAATTAATCCCTTCCCAGAATGGACTAAAGCAAGGATGCATATTAGCACCTATTCTGTTCTCCCTATATACAGCTGACCTACCGTCCCAAGTAACGTCTAGTGGAGGAATAGCCCCAAAAATTGGAGGAGTACCGATTTCTGTGTTAATGTATGCAGACGACATACTTGTTCTTGATTTAACGCCGAAAGGCTTGGCAAATCGCCTGCATGCTTTATCACTCTTTGCAGATAAACACTTTATGAAGATCAATGCTTCTAAAAGCAAGATTATGTGTATTTTCGGTAAGAAAAAATGCAGGTCTGCAAATTATAACTGGATTTTGGGAGGACAGAAATTAGAGGTAGTTAAAACCTACACCTTTTTAGGGAAAATAATTACAGCAAACATAAGTGATACTGCCCATATAGAGCACAATTCTCGTAAAGCGTTATCACATGGGATGGGATTGTGCTCTATGTATAATGCTACAGGGAAAAGACACTTTAAATTGTTCCTTGATGTGTTTAAAGCCAAGATACCTGCCACTCTCCTTTATGGGATTGAATTAGTGGATATTAAACATTGGGGATTTGTGTCGAAAGTTGAAGGAAAGATCTTAAGGAAAATAACATCCCTAAATACAGCCTGCTCCGACAGCTCATGCAGGCTAGAATTTGGATTGAGAAGTGGTTGGGTGCAGGGGCTGATTGCCCTTATAAGATGGGTAGCCTGTCTGGTTAGAGGAAAAAATGGTTCCCTGAGAGAAGTGATTAAAAGAGAACTGCTGGGGGACCTCAATGACTTCTCTCAACTGGTTAAAAACTTTAGAATGGCTGTTGATCTACTAGAGTTGGATGCAAACATTTTGTTCTCATTAGATCCTGTTGAACTCAAGACGAAATTAAAAAATGCATCCTGGGAACTATGTTATAAACTAGATTGGATAGCCCAAACAAAGAAAAAAGATAGACAATCTTTGTTAAAAACATATCTGTTTAAACAGCCCCAACAATATCTCACCTGGAACATCCCTCATAGAATCAGAAGGTTATGGTTCTTATTGAGACAAGATCTGCTTCCGTTAAATTCTCTTTATGCAAAATGGCACGGTGTGTCTCCTGTATGTAACTTATGCCATAAGGATGTACAGAATCGCAATCATGTTTTGTTTGTATGTAAGGTATTGCGCCCCTTTCGCCTCAAATGGCTAAAACCAATTTGTCTACAGTTAGGAATTTTAGATGTATATACTTTCCTCCATGCACTTTATAGCCCACCCAATGAAATATTTTGCTACAGGATTTTTAACTTTTTTAAATGTTTTTTAGATATTTATTAATATTGCACGAAATTGGCTGAGGACTGCGAGACTAATGATTGTGTGCTCTACATTGCTCTTTTTTAGACTGTAAGATGTAATTTTGTTAACTTTTTATGTGATGTATATTGTATGTTTTATTTTATGTGGCCCTCAGTGAGAGCCAATACATAATAAAATTTGAATTTGAATTAATACCCACTGGAGGGTTTGAAAAAGAGAACATTCCCTGGTGTAACTACAGGTCCCACAAGTCAACTTCGGAAAGGAGGAGATTCCAAATTGGGCGGCACCTTCAGAAGGAGGTATAAAAAACATTGTAAACTTACCTGTGGCAAACCAGCATTTCGAAATGAAAGAGGCATACCTTGGAAGAAGTTTCATGTAGAAACGAAACATGTTGGTGAAAATGCCGTTCCTGCTTGCAATAAATTTCAAAGGCAAGTTTGTGTGCGACTCGTTTATCCCCTGATGGGGATGGTTGTTGGAATATATATATATATATATATATATATATATATATATATATATATATATATATATATTCAAAAAACACTCAACCCTCCTTTGGGATGGCACACTCTGCCAGCAAAGTGCCACCATGGTGAAGGCTGCAGCTTCAAAACACCTCCTTCCTGCGCTTATTGCCCTACGCGTTTCGGAATGAGCTTCCTTGTTCACGGGCCCAGCAAGTGACGAAGAAACAGCAACTGGTGATTTAAACTGCTTTATTCACTAACGTGCCCGAGTGGGCGTGTCTTAGTAGTCCCAGTGGTTGCTGGTAAATGCAGTTCTTGATAATACCCCAGTGGGTGTCGCCGTGAGTCTTGCCACCAAAGTTGGGATGGCAGAGTGTGCCATCCCAACGGAGGGTTGAGTGTTTTTTGAATATATATATATATATATATATATATATATATATATATATATATATATATAATTGTATTATTAAAAAGCAAAACCACAATAACCAGTTTGTAGATGGAATGCCAGAATTGGAACACCTCACATCTACAATTGGGACAGTAGCAGAATTCCACTATATGGTTGACTGGTAATGCGTGACATCGTCAGCCTGGCTTTAAGCCAGCAGCAAGTTGAGGTCTATGACTTGTAGTTTTACTTTTAAAATAACCAGTTTGCTAAAATATTGAAAGGTTGACTGAAAGTGCCATTTACATCTTTTCGGCTATCAGCGGGCCAAGCGTGTTCCTGAATTAAAGGGTGTGCTCCTTTAATTCTAGACACATCTTCAGCGCCTGGATACCCTACTGGGTGATTAGCTGCTATGCAAGTCTTGATTAATTGATTGTAAATAGCTTCTCTTTAATCCCCCCTCCTGAAGCTACATGCTTATTACTTGATGGCTAGAGGAAACATTCACTTTTCACTAAGTATAACCTGTAACCGGTCAGCCGGTCCGTCCCAGAGTCTTTAATTTTTTATATTTTATTTATATAGCACCTACTACCTCCCTGACGAGGCGATACATTTGGAAACTAAACACTGTATTTTTGTCTCCATATTTCTACAGCATATGGCCTGGGCAGACCAAACCTCGCAACAGGGGAAGCATGCATGGCTTTGAACTGCATTAAAAATGCTAATACTCCCAAACTAGAACGATAGTTCAGTAGGAGAATGTGCCAGCAGCAGAGAGCTGAGAGCCACCTTCAGCCACGCACTTTAGCGCCCTCACTCTACCACCCTCACTCTACCACTCTACCGCCCTCACTCTACCACTCGACCTCCCTCACTTTACCACTCTATCGCCCTCATTCTACCCCCCTCACCCTACCACTCTACCGCCCTCACGCTACCACTCTACCGCCCTCACGCTACCACTCTACTGCCCTCACTCTACCGCTCTACCGCCCTCATTCACTATCGCCCTCACTCACTCTATCGCCCTCACTCTATCTATCTATCTATCGCCCTCCCTCATCTATCTATCGCCTTCCCTTTATCTATCGCCCTCCCTCTATCTATCGCCCTCCCTCCCTCTATCTATCGCCCTCCCTCCCTCTATCTATCGCCTTCCCTCTCTCTATCTATCACACTCCCTCTATTGCCCTCTCTCTATCTATCGCTCTACCTCTATCTATCTATCGCCCTCTCTCTATCTATCTGTCGCACTCACTCTATCTATCACATCACCACAGCATCACTCAGCACCACCACAGCATCACTCAGGGGCACAACAACATCACTATGCGCTACCACAGCATCACTGAACGCCACAGCATCACTCGTCGCCACCACAACATCACTCATCGCCACCACAGCATCAATCTGTGCAACCATTCAACAACAACTGGTTCAAATATGTTCTCTCAATGTTTCAAGCTTTATTACAAATGTCACAAAAAATGTTAATATTTAACTTCTGTACTTGGATTTTTGTCAGAATAAAATACACTGACACATGAACATAATCTTCGCAAACGTTATTTACAAAAGTTTAAGCTATTGCCATTATAAATTACAAGAACTTTTATTTAAGTATTAATTATTAAGAAAAATGGAAAGCCATTGTTATTTGTAATATCAATACATCCAAGTCACGTAAATACAACACATATTGCATTACAAATGCTATAGGTGTCACATTTCCGAAAGTTAAAACTATTGGAATTGTAAATGACAAAGCTATTAATTTAGTTATTTTCAAAACCAACACATAAATACAAAATTTGACATTAACAATACTAATAGCTCAAACTTTCCTAATGCGAGACCTATTGCATTGCAAATGCTTGTTTTTAAGGCTATTTGCTTATTCCTCACTCTCCATCACAAAGGGGACAAACATCTCTTCTCCCTCTTCCGCTGGTGTGTACCAGATGAAGAGGGAGGAGATATGTTTGACAGATAACTCAGATCCACTTCAGCTAGGAAAGTCTCAGGTTCCAGAAAGTCAGATGGGTTCATCTCCGGGGCTGCTGCCAAGTTATCGAATTCCTTGCCCACCCACATCGCTAGACTTGACTCTTCTGCCTCATTCAAAAAATCATTAGAAACTTGGCTTTTCTCAACATAGACACTCTGTATTTTCCGTACTTAGGAGCTTTGTTTTTCAGGCATAGCACTTAGATACCCTCTGGTTTACCATGCTTTATAAATCAAGTTTTCAGTTTTAATTTCATATCACTTATTGCTCCTGCATGAGGCACTGAGACACTTACATACATCGATGGCACGCTACACTGTCAATGGTGTGTGGTTGGAAGAGAGTTGACCTGGTTTTGAATTTATGTCGGAAGGGTTTTTATGAAGCAAAAAACAATGGTTCTGTCGGGTAGGCGTAACAAATTTCTTGTATGGTTAACTAAATTGTCTTATTATTTGTGAATAATCCTTTTATGAAACAACAAAACAATTTCATAGGAGTGTTCCAGTTGGATGTCAAGGGAACGGGAAGCAATGGGTTAATTTCACTTTCCCAAATGAAGAAAGCCCGTAGTGCCGAGCTTGCAGTGGAAATTGATCCTGGTGGAATGGCCTGGCAGCGGGAGGCAGGGGGTTAACTCCTTATCCCCTAATGACAGAGGCACCCAATGTTGGGCTTAAAGTAGAAATTAATTCTGGTAAATATAGATCCGTGGCATGTTTGGAAAGTCAATTACTTAGAGCGGCGGCAGGCAAGCGATCAGGAAAGTGAAATTAACCCATTGCTTCCCGTTACCTTGACATCCAACTGGAATTTATCTGATGGGGCCATGACCACGCCGACCTGAGCCCACTGTCCAACCATCCAGCATTCACTCTGGTTGCATTAGGCTGTCTACTCTCCTCCCCCAACTGTCCTGATGAAGTCCCGCAATGACCAATCAATAGTGCTGTAATGACCTGATAATTCTGCCAATAACCAGGGCATACTTAGCTTATCCCCTCTCGGGACCCAAAAAGATATAACACTACACAATACTTACCCAAGAAAGGAATAATACTAATGATTATCTATATACCAGCATATTTAGCCTATTCATGAGCCAGCACTCTATACGGAGATGATTCCCATCCGGGAATTTTCATTGACAATTGAAAGTCATCCTTTGTTTTCCTAGAAAACATAATCTTCTCTTTTCCCCGATAATCCACCTCTTCGATCCTGTGAGTCAAGACGCCAAATCATAATGACCTGATAATTCTGTCAATCACCAGGGCATATTTACCTTATCCCCTCTCGGGACCCAAAAGGATATAACACTTCACAATACTTAACCAATAAAGGAATATTACTAATGATATAGATATATATATATATATATATATATATATATATATATATATATATTGCCCCGCAAAACAAGCCTGGACCTTAAAGGGCGGCTGGTGCAAACAGTGCGAGGCTTCTGTTTAAACATCCATCAAAAACCTCCTTTCACACAAAGGGGGCACAACAACTCTGGTTAGGTTCCAATTCAAATGCTTTTAATGTAAAATAGCATGAAGTTCAGAGGTTTAAAAGTCCCAACGTTTCTGCTCTCAACGAGCCTTGATCATGGGAAACAGTCTCTGATTTCAAAAAGAGCCCACGTGGTTTCTCTTCTTATCTGGGTGGGCCGTAATTTCATGCAGAGTGCGCACAGGGAAAGTTGTCAGCATTTAAATAGTGAATAGCGCTGTTCATCTCGCCTTCGTCAACTGTTACTAGTATGTCATTTTCACACATGTTTAAATAAAGTTGCACTGTGATGTCATGCCCTCTCAAATAATCAACATGAAAAAAGGACAACAATTCATTCTTTTTGCAACGGCGGCCATCTGATAGTGTTTTTCACATTAATTAGTTTCATACACTTTTTGCAATGAGCGCCTGATTAAACAGAAAGTTATTAAGCCCTGGATGGGCTTGGTTTGCCAAGCATTTTGCTGTAATCACTTGCAAATATATAAATGTAATTCATTCAGGTTGATATTCTATACAATCCATTGTTTCAGCCTGAATATAACCGAACAAAAGTATGTACAAGTTCTATGGCTACAGATAACAGTTCATTGAGAGAAAACACCATATGAAATCTCATAATGATTGATAAAGATAAGTCTCTTTGTGATAAAACCATTGTGATGTCAGATTACTGACCAAGATGATTGGCTAATTCTTCTTCAGTATTCAGCCCACGTGGAGACTTAGTTTGAAGGTCTAAAATAAACCTAGACTCCAGTCTCCGCATCTGCATCTCTCTGTCCCCTCCCCGATCTTTTAGGGGGACTTGGTCCAAGCAGAAACTATTGTGTACTGAGGCAAAGTGTCTTGCAACTGGATAATTCTGGTCACTGTGTTGAATAGCTCTAGCATGTTCTAAGATTCTCTTTTTGAACGGGTGTATCGAACTGCCAATGTAATGTAATTTGCATGGGCACTCTAAACAGTATATACAGAATGAGCTTGTACAGGTAAGGAATTTGTTGATTTTTCTGACTCTGTGTGTTCCTGGAATTTCAAATGTTATAACTTTAGAACTAGACTTACATGCTTTACAGTTTTGACAGGGGAAGAACCCTGTTACGTTTCCCAATCTTGGGGTTCTTGGTATAGAGTCAAAGTGACTCATTCTGCAGCAGGGCGTCTTCGCGGTTAAAGCGAACCGCTAACATCCAACACAAAGAGATTGCTCCCAAATGAAGGCGGCACACCTGGCATGCTTAAACTCCTTTTATTCAAGGATAGCAGCGTACTCCAACCATCCTCTTAAAAACAACATAATACAAAAAAATACATATACATACATATATATATATATATACATACATATATATATATACATACGAAGCGGCAATGCAGCAGGCGCGGACCTCTTCTCTGGCAAGCTGATTAAGCGCAAAATTAAAACGCCATCACACCGTCTTGTCAAGTGGTAAATTTATTAAAACAAAAAAGATATAGAGCTAATGCTCTTCCCCGACGCGTTTCGCTCCTGCAAAGGAGCTTGGTCACATGTCGCGCCCACAGAAAATAGGACAATAAATAGTGAAGAGTAAGCTCAACCACCCATGGAAACCGGATAAAGTGCATAATGACATCGATCAGCATAAGATAAATAACATGTTTCAAATAACACTTATACACTTGGATATTGAATGCATTTGATGGAAGCAAAACAATTAAAGCATAGTGCTTGAGTCAAAATATACTGGGTATTCGTTTTGTATAGGCCAAAAATAAAATCAGACCCCACAAAAAAGACACCAAAAGAGATGATTCAACAAGTCCATGCATAGTGCATGAATAATCTAAACAGTTGGTACAAACATATTATTAGAGATTGATAAGTTGGAATCTCCTATAGATCACAATTAATCCAATATAATGCAAAAGAATCAATTATTCAAAAATATGTAAAATCATTTCAGGAATTACCAACTGACAGATAACAAATTTCAACCAAGCTGCAATATAATCATGTCTAACCCAGAATAATATGTTCCAAACAATATCCAACAAAATGCATCGAATGCCAACCGAATAAAAGACGTGCTTATAATAATTTGAGTGAAAAACTTGAAAATCAATAACAATGAATTATATATAACGGTTAAAGCTGAAGCACAATAATAGAAAATTTACATAGTTCATGATAGAAAACAGTTAAATGCATTATTCATCTGCACATAAGTTACTCATTTACTTATGAGTAATCTGATCAAAAAACTCAAAGATTCGGGCGTGGCTTGGCGGGCGAAGATGGCGGTCGCAGCCTTGTAGAGCTCCCGCCGGCCCGGACTGAATCCGATCATTTATCCTGACCCCCGAGCCCACTGTTGGTGCCCAGTGCCTGTACTCGATCCGGTGAAGCTTCAAGTCTGCATTGGTGTATAGATCCTGTGATTCCTCCCTTCCTGTGATCGAGGGGAGTCGGCGGCAGAGTGCGGCCTGGTGGCCGGCCGGAACCGGGGTCCTCGAGTTTCGCGACGCCTGGTGGCAGCTGTGACCTGGCGGGTGCGGGTGGCATCCGCCACGCCGTCCTGGGCTTATCTCTCCGCCGGCGATCGCCTGGAGTTTGAGGCGGAACCAGCGACTCCTACCCATCGGTTCCTCCCCTGCACGACCGGCGAGTGGTGGCGGCGTGGCCGGGCCCTGCGACAGTCTGGTGGCGGGGGCGACCGGGGCTGGACTGGTGGTCGGCTGGCCCCCCTGATCCGCCTCCCCTGGCTAGGCCCACTGGATACGGCGACCCATGGACCGCGGACCCGCTGATTCCTCCTGACATATCCTGCCCGTGGGGACGAGTGTGGGTGCGGCCTGTCCTGCTGGGGTGACGCCGGGGCCTCGATTTTCGCGACATCCGATCGCAGCGTCCCTCCCCGGGGCCTCATCTGGGCAGCCCCGTTCCAGTTTTTGCGACAGTGCCCGAGAGTGGTGTGGGCCCTGCCCGGCGCTTGCCATGACCAGGGACAGAGGAGGTGGCCCGCCCAAACATGGACCCATAGATAAATTCACAGGGCCGAGTGGTGGCGCTGGGGCGACCGGTGGCAGCGGCGGCCCCGGGCCAGACAACGCAGCTATCCTAGCGGCCATAACCCAGTCTCGGGACATGCTCGATGCCAAGATAGGCGCGGTCGGGGCGGATGTCACGCTCCTACGCCAGGACCTTCGCAATGCAGTGGAGCGGATTGCTGGGGTCGAAACCCGTGTCACGGTGACTGAGGCGGACATTAGTGGCCTAAAGAAGCGCCTTGCGGAGGTGGAAAGCGTCCAGAAGACACTGGCGGCCCGAGTGGAGGATGCAGAAGGGCGCGCGCGGCGCAACAACCTCCGCTTCATTGGTTTTCCGGAGCGGTGCGAGAAGGACAGCATGGAGAGGTTCCTGACCGGGTGGCTGGAGAGCTGGCTCCCTGAAGGGGCGTTATCTAGGTGTTTCGTGATCGAGAGGGCCCACAGGGCCCTGACCCAGCGGCCGCCGGAGGGTGAGCGCCCGCGGCCGGTTATAGCCCGCCTGCTGAACTATCATGACCGGGATGTTATCCTGCGGGAGGCGAGGAACAAGGGCTCCCTCGCCTTTGAGAATCATACCATTATGATTTTCCCGGACTACACAAAAATGGTGCAACAACAGCGGCACTCCTTCATGGACGCTAAGGCCAAGCTCCGGGGCCTCAAGCTCCAGTATTCGCTCCTGTATCCAGCTCGCTTGCGGGTCGTATACCAGTCTCGTACCCACTTCTTTGACTCGCCAGAGGAGGTGTTTCGCTGGACGGATGAGGCAGTGCGACTACGTCCCCACGCCCAACCGGGACTGGACCCGGGCAGGTCTCCAGGTTCGTCGCCGGAGCGGACACAACGCCAGCCCAAGAAGGGCCGACATCGGAGGTCTCGCTCCAAGAAAAGATCGGCTTCCGCCTGTGCGTCGCAATCAGGTGGCACCAGGGACTCTGAACACTCCGATGCGGGCAGCTGAACACTGTTGGGCCTCCATACATTCTGTCGGCGGCATATGGACTTGCTCTGCCTTGGCTGGTGAGACTGTTTTACTTTGTCCTTGATGTGCCAGCCGGCTCCCATGTGGAGACTCCAGCTATAGACATGGGGACACTGTGTGGCTCGGAGGGTACCTTATACGGGCCTCAGACCCTCACGGATGTGAGTGTTGTTGGGGGGGTGGTGTGTGTGCGTCTTGGTGGGGTTTTGGGGATCCATTGGTATGGCGGGCCCTGAGTCCTCTGTTTTGGGCTCGGGTCTCTCCATGCCGCGACAGGTACTTCACTGTTTTCTGAGGTATTGGGGTGGGGGGAGTGGGGTACGGGGGGGTGTTTTGGTGTTGCACTTGTTGTTGGGGGGGCTCTGGGCTGGAACGGGGGAGTTGTGGTTGCGGGCTGGGGGGGTGGGTCCACACGTGTCGGGGGCTGTGCTTTTTGTCGTTTTGCGGGTGGCACCTGGGTGGGAGGGTGGGCCAGATCTTGAACTGTGTGTCGATAATGGCTAGTGCTGCGAGTGTGACTCCTTCGAAGACCCTGCGGGTGGTAACGTGGAATGTGCGGGGTGTCCTGGATAAGATTAAGCGGGGGGCTGTGCTGCGGTGGGGGAAAAGGGAGATGGTGGATGTTCTTTTGCTTCAGGAAACGCACATGCTGGGATCCAAAGCCCTTAGCCTCCAGAGGTTCGGCTACCACCAGGTCTATCATGCTGGCTTTACGAGGGGCTCGAGGGGGGTGGCCATACTGATTCATCGTAGGGTGGCCTATGTCCACGAGAAGCAATGGATTGACCCCCAGGGCAGATTTGTTTTTGTTAAAGGCCTACTGGGTTCCGAGCCGGTGGTTTTTGGTAGTGTCTATGCCCCTCCCCCCCTGCAATGGGCACTGTCTGAACGGCTGTTTGCGTTGTGGGACGAAATCCCCGAGGTCCTGACTGTGGTGGGGGGTGATTGGAATGAAGTCATGGATGTGGGCTTGGACCGCCAGCGGCGAGCGTGTGTGGTACCTAACCCCCCCCCCGCGGCTGCCCCCACCCGGTTGAGTGCAACGGCGCGCAGTATGGGCTGGGTCGATGTGTGGCGGCATTTTCATCCCGCAGTACAGGCCTTCACGTATGTATCGGCGGTGCATGGGTCATTCTCGAGGCTTGATTACTTGTTTGTACCCGGGGCCTGCCTGAGCCGTGTTAGGGACGCCTCGATACTCCCCAGGGGCCTTTCGGATCATTCCCCTGTCCTGGCCACTCTGACCCTCCCCGTTAAACGGCAACCTTTTCGCTGGCGTATGTCCGCCTGGCAGTTGCAGCGGCCGGACTATGTGGCGCACCTACGGGAGGCGATCGACCACTTTTGGCGCGAGAACTTGGTGGGGGGAGCCGACGCTGTTGTAGTGTGGGAGGCGCTGAAGCCCACGATCCGGGGCATTGACATAACTTGGTGTGCGGCCGCTCGGCGGAAGCACCGGGAGGCCATTGTGGCTGCCGCGGCCCGCGTGGAGGAGTTGGAGCAGCGTGGTCGACTTGGAGGTGAGGAGGGCGTGGTGCGCCAGCTCCTGCAGGCCCAGCAGACTTACTCCTCGGTCCTCCATGAGGAGGCCCGGCAGGCGTGGCTCGCCACGTGCAGTAGGGTATATCAGTGGGGCGATAAGTCCTGCACCATGTTGCATAGACTTTGCCAGGCGACCTTCCAGCCCCTGGAGCTACCCGGTCTCACGGCGGGGGATGGCTCAGTCATGACCGACCCGGACCAATTGGCGGCCAGCTTTGCCCGCTACTACGAGGCACAATATGCCCCTCGCGATCCGCTGAGGGAGAGCGGGATTGCCCCGTACTTGGATGCTTTACTCCCGCAGGCAGTCCCGGAGGAGACTAGAACGGCCCTAGAGGTCCCACTTACGTCCGAGGAGCTAGGGGAGGCCCTTGGCCAACTGAACACTGGGAAGGCGCCCGGCCCTAGTGGCTACCCTGCCGAATTTTATAAAAAATTCCACGTCCAGCTGGGACCCCACTTTCGTAATGCGCTAGAGGCAGCGCGGTCTAGGGGCGAGCTGCCACCTGACTGGCGCCATGCTGAGATTGTGGTCTTTTTGAAGCCTGGTAGGGCGCCTGACCGTCATGATTCATACAGGCCTATCTCCCTCCTCAACATCGAGGCCAAGATCTTGGCGAAAGCCCTGGCGAACCGCCTTCTGCCCCTTATAGCCGACCTGGTCCACCCCGACCAGGCCGGGTTCATGCCGCACAGAGCCACCCGACACAATATCCGGCGGGCGCAGGCAGCGATCGACGCCATGAGTGCTAGGGATGAACAGGCCGCACTTCTCCTTGCGGACATGGACCGGGCCTTTGATTCGGTGAGCTGGGCGTATCTCTTCACCTTATTGGCCCGCCTAAACCTCGGGCCGGTCTTTCTGTCCTATATCCGCCTCCTGTATACCAATGTCACGGCGTCGGTCCGGGTGGCAGGCGCGGTCTCAGGACGCTTCCCAATTGGCCGGGGTACGCGCCAGGGTTGCCCGTTGTCCCCATACCTATTTGCCCTGGCCATGGAGCCCCTCGCGGCGCGGGTGCGGCTAGATGCCCAGCTGCGTGGCTTTGTCTGGAACGATACTCTTACAGATAGAATTGCACTCTACGCGGACGATGTCCTCCTGTTCCTTACGGATCTGCGGCGCTCTGGCCCTCGAATCCTGGAGATCATGCGGGGGTTTGGCGAAGTCTCCGGGCTTACCCTTAACCTATCTAAGTCGACCCTGTGGGTTCTGCATGGCGGAGCGGTGGCCGACGATTGGGCTGCTGATCTACGAGTGGCGACGGACGGCCTGAAATACTTGGGTGTTTTCCTCTCGACTTCGCGGGCCGTGGCCTGGACGCGTAGTGTCCTACCGGTGTGGGAACGGGTCCAGACGGATGTCAAAACGTGGTCCAGGATGCCGCTTACGATCTTTGGGAGGTCGGCCATCTTTAAGATGGTGGCGCTGCCGAGACTGCTGTACCAACTCCAAAATTTCCCGCACCCTATCGGCATGGAGTGGTTTCGCCAGGTGAACTCTGTGCTGGGCCGCTTCCTGTGGGAGGGCGGAGCAGCCAGGGTGGCCCTCAAGACATGTTTTCTATCCACCTACTGTGGTGGCTTGGCCACGTCTGATCTCCTCTCCTACTACCAAGCATCGCATCTGCTTGTTCTTAACGATTGGTGGTATGGGGATAGGAGTGATCCGGCATATGCCCTGGAAAGGCATCTTATGGGTGACCATACGCTCCACACAGTTCTATACTCGGCGCGTATACGCCGTGGGTTGCCATCGGTGACAAGGGTGGTCTTTGCAGTGTGGCGGCAGTCCTTGCGCCGCATGGGCTGGTGGGGCAAGTTGACGGCGGAAACGCCGCTGTGGCACAACGGTCTGCTTCCAGAGCTGGCGACTCTGGCTGGGTTCGAGGGTTGGGAGACTATTGGGATTACTCAACTGGGTCACGTCGTGTCCGGCGCAACCCTCAAGTCCTTTGCAGACCTCCGAGTGGAATTCCAAATGCCTCAGTCCCAGTTTTTCCGTTACCTACAGCTGCGACATGCCCTCGCCCCAAGTATTGCCGGCCTTGACTCCCTTCCGGAGTTTAGCCCAATTGAGGCGAAAGTCTTTATGGGCGACCTGGGAGACAAGAAGGTTTCCAGGATCTACCAGACTCTGGTTATTCACTGCTCGTCTACTCTCAGCTCCCTCCGGGAAGCCTGGGAAGTGGACGTGGGCACCCTGGACGAGGACGACTGGAGAGAGGCCCTGGAGTCTCCCCGTGGCACCGCTATCGCGGTTCGGCTCCGTCTCATACAATTCAAGTATCTACATCGTGCCTATTACACACGTGAACGACTGTGGAGGGCTGGTTTGATTGAGTCATCGGAGTGCCTGCGATGTGGGGAAGTGCCTGGCACCTTGTTGCACACAGTATGGTCATGTGGTCGCCTGGCTGGCTTCTGGAGGGGTGTATGGAATTGCCTGGCTGAGGTCCTGGGCTGGGATCTTCCCCGTACCCACCGGCTGGGCCTGCTGCACGTCATGGACGGGGTTGGGGGCAACATCTATAAACGTCACCTATTGCTTCTGGGCCTGGTGGTGGCTAAGCGCGACTTGGCTCGGGCCTGGAAATCTGTGAGGGCCCCCCCCCTGTCGGCATGGAAGGCGGGACTGGACTATTTTATGGGTCTTGAGAAACCAATTTTTGAGGCGCGGGGCTGCCCGCGCAAGCACTTCAAGATCTGGAAGCGGTGGGCTGACTATCGTGGCCTATCCTTGGAACCCCCAGCGGAACCGGAGGAGGACATTTGATCAAAGCGCTGTCTCTGGCCCTAAAGGCACATCCCAGGTTGCTTCATGCCTGCTTCTCTTATATGAACCATCTCTGTGTTGCCTCTGTACATGTGTGGAAAGGGGGGGGGGATAGTGGGTACGGGTGGGGGTGTAGTTGGGGTTGGGATGGGTAGTTGGGATTTTAAAGCTGAGCTTCATTGATACTTGCTTAGTATTTCTTGTGTATGTGATCCATACATTGATCTTGATGTGGTGACCTTGGTGTGGGAAGGTGGCTCATGCCTGTCATTCTTTTGCTCAATAAACTTGGTTGTGAAAAAAAAAAAAACTCAAAGATTCAAATTCAGATCAAAATTACAAGAAATTATGCAATTCATCCGTGGCATTTAAGCCATTTGGTGCCTTGGAATCAAGTAACAGGATGAAAGAAGTCTCCTTTTGTCTTAGGAGTTTCTCCCTATCTCCTCACCGTCCGGGGTTTGGAACAGAACCTAGAAGCGTGTATTGTAAATTCTTCAATCTATTGTTATGCACAGCCTTAAAGTGGCGAGCCACCGGGTAATTGCTGTCTGAATTTACGATTGCTCGTATGTGTTGCAAAATACGTTGATTAGCGGGTAGCTTGGTGCTGCCAAATAGGAAAGATTACAAGTACACTTAAGTTGATAAATGACATGGTCACTCCTACAAGTTAGATATTCTGAAATAGGGATGGATTTATCATTGAACGCTGACTTGTAATGGCTGCCATTTACAGCAAACGTGCAAGCACGACAAGACGTGCATTTGAAAAAGGCAGTTTTAGCTAACCAGGTACGCTTAGATGTCAATTCTGGTTGAGCATGATCTAGAGCATCCTTCATGGAGGGAGCTCTCCTGAAGGTAATATCAGGTTTGCTACGTAAAATGGGACCTAAAATGACGTCCGTCAAAATAATAGGCCATTCGGAGTTAATACGTCTAAGTTTGCGTTGTTGAGAGCAAAAAGTAGTGATGAGACGTACTACCTTAGTGTCATTTTCTTCAACTAGGGTCATAGGTTTGGGAGTCAGTAAATCATCCCTTGAAAGTAAGGATACTTTCGAAAGAGCGTGTTGTAGTGAATCTGTACTGTAGCCACGCTCTTGAAATCTTAGGATAGAGGCATTGGCAGGGTCAGACTAATTTGCATATAGCCAAGTTCTGAACTGGGATGGTGCAGTGAGCTAAAAAACGGTGATGGATCAAGCCCTGATCTTTGGACTGGGTAAGAGTGGTCTGCTTAATTCAGACACTCTGTTCATCACCACCCCCTTTTCTGAATCGTAATTGAAAATACTTCATCAACATGATCTTTCTGATGAATTTAAAAACGTCTATGCGCGCCTGAGTGTAAGAAAAATCAGATTTAGGGCAAAATGAAAGCCCTAACATCAGCAATTGTTCCTCTGCTTTAGATAAGACAAAGTCAGTCAAGTTGATCACTGTATTGTTCTCCCTTATTGGGGTTTTCTCCAATTCCGCCGGGAGTTGCCCCTTGCAACACCTCGCTTTGGAATTGCGCCTCCTGTTGCGGCGTTTTTGGCTGCTGCTCTGCTTTGGTTTTGTTGCTGAGGGTTGCGGAGGCGCAGGGAGTATCTCCGTCCTCGCTGACAAAATTCAGCTCATCTACCACAGAGAAGTCGGTTAATTCTGGAGTATCCATAGAAGCTTAAGAAGTATTGTCCTCAGAAGGGGAACGTCGTTTACGACGCAACTTTTAGCACGCAGTGCTATTACAACGCGTTTTTTAAATCGCATTCTATTACAACGCATGACTCTGGGGGGCGCTCAAGGATATGGAATACTTTTAATTTACTATCCAACACCTTCCCTAGTGTCAACGGGGACTGGTGTTGGAATAGTAAATTAAAATATTCACTATCCAACACCCCTTTGTGTTATGCGTTGTAAAAGAATGAGTTATAAAAACCGCGTTGTTGCAGCATGCGTGCTAAAAGCATGCGTTGTAACAACGTACATCCTCCTCAGAACCACTGCCAGAAGTCAAAGATGCACTGTCTAATTCTACGGCATCGTTACTGGCACTGTTTGGTGGAACTGTGGACTGCCCGGCTTTCTGCAGTCCAGTGATATATATATATATATATATATATATATATATATATATATAACAACAGCAATAACAACCCAGGAAAACAATGCCATTGACATTGTTCTACATTCTGTCCATCAACTGTGTTTTTTGCAATTTTCACCCAGAGTGTGCTGGGTATACTCAGACGTGAGT
Source organism: Lissotriton vulgaris (assembly GCF_964263255.1). Lineage (NCBI taxonomy): Eukaryota > Metazoa > Chordata > Amphibia > Caudata > Salamandridae > Lissotriton > Lissotriton vulgaris. Next base: position 716,717,506 of record NC_141689.1, on the reverse strand, counting down.
CCCAGGCTCTCCACACCACTGGAGTCAAGCTATCCAGGCTGATGAAGGCTGATAGCCAGAAACCTATCCTTGGATGCTTGATTCCGGTCTGGGAAAGACATGGCTAGGTAGTTCGGACTGGACTGTTCCCATGATGCACAGGGTCAGAGCAGCGCTTTAAAAGGGATTGTCAGGTTAGAACAAGTGATACTCTGACCAAAGCTGCTTTTCCCTCCTGAGGCGGAAGCCGAGAGGTCTCCCTCTTTACTGTATGCTAATTGCATATTTTTAGACTTCTGTTATTACGTTTTGCAGACTTGATTTTAATAAGTGTGTGAGACTTCCTAAGCCCGCCGGACCTGCGCCGGAGTCGTGACAGAGTCCTGCCCATCTGCGCCCGTCCGCGTCACGGCAGCGGACGGCGCGGCGGGAGGCGTTGGCTCTAGGCTCACATATACCGCAGCTGAACTACTGTCTCACAGGAAAAGTTTAGTCAACTGTTGGTCTGTCTTTCCAGGGCGTTATAAAGGTAAATGTTGTTGTCCCGGCTGTGGGTGGCACCCAAATATTTTTCTGGTACCCGAAGCATCTCGCCCTCTCTCCGCTGTCAACTATAAGTGCCTGTTACTTAATACCCGCTCCTTGTGTAGACATCCTCTGGACATCTTCGAGTTGTTGACAACGGAAAAACCATTATGTTTAATGCTCACCGAAACTTGGCTAAGTGAGTCCTCCAATCCGGATATTGCTACAGCTATCCCGCCAGATTATGTACTCTATAGACAGGCCAGATCTATACGTAGGGGTGGAGGGCTTGCAATTGTGGTCCAAAGATCTGCCACCTGTGTGGTCGTACCATCGATGTCCATTTCAGGTTGTGAATCCCTTGTTTTTTCCATTGTTTTGTCCCCCCATCAATCTTTCTCAGGGCTCTTGATTTACAGACCTCCTGGCCTGCGGGGTCCCTTTTTGTTGAGTTACAGTCAGTAATTACAACACTTTGCTTGAAGACAGAACACTGCATTGTGCTAGGGGATTTCAATATACATATGGACGCAGAGATGGACGGTGATGCAATCAAAATCAATGACATCACCGCCCCTCTAGGTCTTACTCCCTATCTGTCGGGCGCGACCCATGATAAGGGCCACACTCTTGATCAAGTGTTTTCCACCATTCCTCTTGTCATGACCTGTCCCATCCCTGTTCTTTGGTCGGACCATTTTTTGATCCGCTTTCAAATTCAGGGTACGAGCAAATCATCTTGCATTAACTCTAATCATCTTAGGCACCCCAGTAGGCCATACCATCGGGTCACTCCTGAAAGTTTGGCCCAAGCCTGGCTGGAACACCCCTGCATTTTATCAGGTGATTTAGATAGCGACCTTGACACGCTACAGAAATGGCTGACTGAGCAGCTAGATGAACTTGCTCCACTCTCCACGCCCCGTTCATCTACTAAGCGGAGCTCGGCGCCATGGTTTTCGGAGTCTTTGGCTCTATCCCGGCGCACCTGTAAGTTAGCCGAGAGACTATGGCGCAAGCAATATGATGCGGAAGCCAAGGTCGCTTACAAGGCCTCTATTAAGTTATATCATACTGATATTCTGGCTGCAAAAAAGAGTTATTTTTCCACCAGAATTGAGTCAGCGTCCAACTCTTGTAGGGAAATTTTCACTATTGTCAAGGAGTTTGTCTCCCCCAAGGCTAGTGCAGTTCATCACGAGTTTTCTGAGCCATGGGTCACTTCGCTGGCAAACTTCTTTATAACAAAAATTATACAGATTCAAGACTACTTTCCCTCCTCTGGCCTTAGCACAGTTTCCAACTTTAGTAACCCATCAACTTTAGCTACTGAGTCCAGTCCTGTTCTCTCGGAGTTTCCAGCTATGTCTGCTTCCACCTCTCTGGATCTCCTTCTCAAGATCAAGTCAGGCTCCCCTCTGGACCCTTGTCCTGCTACCCTTTTGGCCAGTACCGCCAAAATTTTGAACCCTCTGATCAATCCTGTTCTCAATCTATCGTTGGCATGTGGCATTGTCCCTCTGGCCTGTAAAAACAGGCAATGGTTGTTCCACTTCTTTAAAAGCCTGGCCTTGATCCTGAGAATCATGCAAAATATAGGCCAATATCTCTTTTACCTGGTTTAGCAAAGATTGTGGAAAGCATGTCCACTCTGTGCTCTCCACTTTTCTTGAAAGTCATGGTTTGCTTCACTCCACCCAGTCAGGCGTTGCTCCAATCTGAGCATGAGACCGCTCTCCTGGAGGTAAATGAAGCCATCAAGGAAGTACTTGACTCAGGTGGAAGAGCTATGCTGGTGATGTTAGATCTGTCGGCGGCCTTCAACACCGTCCCTCATGAGGGTCTCCGCAGCAGACTCTATGAGATCGGTCTGAGAGGGACGGTGTTGAGCTGGCTCAGATCTTATCTAGCGGGTCGTCGACAGGTGGTCTGGGCCCCCCCGTACTCTGCCGAAGTACCGCCTTTGGAGGTCGGAGTTCCTCAAGGGTCGGTGCTTAGCCCAACCCTTTTTAACATCTTTATGACTCCCTTGGCGGTGCTGGCAGAGTCTTTTGGAGCCCAGATCATATCATACGCTGATGACACCCAGCTTCTCTTCACCTGTAGAAAGGGTGCTGAGTTCGACGGAGAGAGCATCCGTGGCTGTCTTGGGGCTGTTTTCGACTGGTTTCAGCGAAACAGCCTCAAGTGCAACCCTGATAAATCAGAGGTGCTTTTCTTTGGGTGTCAGGCAGACCCGCCATGGCAGGATTGGTGGCCTGTGAATATGTTTCCTCCCTCATCTTCCTCCTCGGTGGCTAAGAACCTTGGGGTCAAAATTGATAATAATCTATCATTGAAGTCCCAGATCATAGGCCTTACTGGCACCTGTTTTTGTGTTTTGAAAAGGTTACGTAAGTTCCTCCCTCTGCTTCCTCTAGTCCATAGGAAGACGACGGTTCAGGCCTTAATTTGTTCTAGGCTCGACTATTCTAATGTTCTATATTTGGGTCTTCCGGACTACCTATTGCAAAAACTTCAAGTGGTCCAAAACTCGGCTGCGAGGGCCATTTTTGGCCTTCCCCGCCATGCCAGAGCCTCGGATTTGTTACTCTCCCTTCACTGGTTTCCTCTCAGAAAGCGGATTATTTTTAAGGCACTTACACTGGCCCACAAGGCACTTCATGCTGTTGGGGCTAAGTATATCCAGAAACGTCTTACCTTTTATAAGCCCACAAGATCCCTCAGATCAGAATCCCTTGGTCTGGCAACTGTCCCCATTATCAGGAAAGCTAGGATAGGGGGACGTTCTTTCAAACATCTCGCTCCCAAGCTGTGGAACACCCTCCCTGAGGTTCCGTGACAATTGTAAGTGGTGCATTGGACTCGCACAAATATAGTCGAGTCTAGTATCTATGAACCGCAAATGACGAGTTTAGTGAGTGTACGCAGTTTCGCTGTGCTAACTTAAACCGTTCGTCTGTTACGTGGGTATTTCTATCTGTACCCACGGGTTCCATCTTAGATACGGCATCCATTTTGTCTCTTGCCCTCAAGTAGCCAGCGAACGGACGTAGTCCGCTTCGCGACCCTGGGACTCCCAAGATATTTGCGGAAAACACATGTTCTTTGTAAGTGTCTTTATGATGAGGGAGATGCTACTGTAAAGCAGATGGCGCCGCTCGAGGCTCATCTTGCTGCACGGACTTATTGTCTTAGCCGTGCATCTCATTAGGCACGTCCCTTTGATGCCCGTATCTCGTGTTTCTCGATGCCTCCCCTTTTTACACCCTTTCCGATTCCCCACTGTCTCCGTCTTCCTCTACACCTGTTTTTGTTCCTATTTCGATCTGTTTATTACCGATTGGAATGCACTAATGTTGGGAAGATGGGTTTTTACAGTTGGGAACCGCCAAATGTTTCCGCACTTATGATCCGGACCTTGTGTGTTTCAGAGTGACCAAAGCGACCCCTCTGGGGGATGATTGTGGGAACCGGGCCATAAACTTTTGTGTTCAATGTAACCCTATGGGGAAATTGTGTATAAAAGGAGCGATCCACAGAACCAATTTGAAGCAGTCTCCCCAAGTTGCACGTGTGTTGCTTGTCGTGACTACTGTATTCCCTGCAGTAAATAAACCTTGAATCTTTGACGCCGAAGGAAGTGTCCCGTGTCTCTGTCATTCGTACGCCGGAGCAGGTTACCCACGAAGGTTTCAGGTGTTGTGCCCTGGCACCGCTGGGTCCTACAGAACCCAGTCCTTCAGTTGGCGCCCAACGTGGGGCTGCATCAGTGGTACCGGTCCAAGCCTGATGATCGTGAGGAACTTCGTGTGAAATCTCCGAGGGAAGGTGCACCCCGCTTCATCGATCCTGTTGTCGAAATAAGTGGCCCGAAGACTTTTCCCGCGAAGATTCCCGCCTCCTGACGGCTGCGACGGACTGCTGCCCTGACGGTAGACCTGTTTTGGCGCCTGGCGTAGACCTTGGTAGAGCGAGACGATAGACGGGCCTTCCTGGTGACGCCATTGATCTTTGAGTTAAGTATTTGTGGGTCGCTCCCAGAGTCCTTGGTTGTTGACACTTTAGCGAGTGTTTTTGTTGTTGACGCTGTGAGAGTGTTTTTGTCGATGACACTTTTCTAGCGTTTTTGTTGTTGTTGTGTTGTTTGACGACTGCAGCCGCCAAAAACCGAAGGTTTTGTTCTTTGCTGGGACTTGGTAAATCCCGTAACCCTTGAAGTTTGTGAAACTCGGCTAGTGTGCAAGATGCCTGGTCGCAGTACTTTGTTTAGTTGTTTCAGACCTTGTGGTACGGATTCCCGACTGGAGGACTCGTGTCCGATACCTCCGGTTGGAACTCCCACTTATGAACTATACAGTAAACATGGGCTAGGCCCGATTACTTTTAATGATTATTGGATTAAATACACGAAGAAGGACGGTGACCTTCGTTGGCCACCTCATGGTAGCTTCGAGGCCCGGATCTTAAATAATCTGGAAATTAAATTGTTCGAAAGAAAGTCAAGGCCGGCCATGTTTGATGCCTTTCGGTTGTGGCGTAAAGAAGCCAAACAGAAAGAAATCAGACAGACTAAACGAAATCAGCGAGATAATGTTGCTACCATAGTGAAGAAAGCAGAGCAATTTCAGCGCGACAAGGAGGTTAAGGATAAGGAAGTGTTCGATAGATTACAGCGTATGACTGTGGATAAATGTTATCCAGCTTTGCCTACGGAGTCGGAAAAGAAGGAAGAGCCAGTTGAGGATCCTTTAATGTCTTATCTTCTGAAGTCGCCACCTCCGTACGTACAGGGTACCGCAACTCCTGTGGTTCCTGCCGTACCTATTCTTCCGCCTATTCTTCCCCCGCCTGTTCCTCAACCTGCACCCGCTCTTCCGACTGTTCCTGCTCCTTTGCCTGTTGCTATCCCTACTGCTCCTCCGCTTCCACATACTCCTGCTCCCGCTGCTGCTCCTGTTCTGTTAACTCCTGCTGTCGCTACTGTTTCTACCCCTTCACTTGTTAGTCCTGTGTCCTATACTTCTCCCTCGACTCGTTCTCGTACTACTCCTCTTGCGGCTAGCTTCTTTCATTCGCTCGGACCTGTTCATGGGTCCGCTGGTTCCGATGGTCCTCAGAGACGTAGTCAGCTTCCTGGAAACAGAGAACGCGTTGCGCTATATAATATGGCGATGGGTTGGATGGTGAACCCTCTTAGAAGTCCACCCCGTGTTGTACTCGAAACGTTTTGTCAATTCAATATACCAACCCAAAGATACGTGTTCGATGAAATGTGTAAGTTCCTTCGCGATCAGATATCGGCTGATGCGCCTGACGAGGTGCTGGCCGCTTTGTCTGATCTTCAGCTTCAGTTCTCAAATGGACTGATAGTGGATACCAATGTTCGACGTGCTGTTGAGCGGTTGCTATCTTTTCGTCCCACTCCGATACCTCATGCATTGTTTGTTGAGGATATTGAAAGACAGCCAGATGAGTCTGGTCAGTTTCCCATGCGTGAAGTGCCACCGGTGTGGATGCCAGCTGATCCTAATGCTAACCCAGCGACGTTGGCGCATTTCCAGAGAGTATGGATACATCTCCCATGGAAACGCTCGGAAGTGCTACAGGTGAAGCAATCTTTGCCTGACCCTCGCAAAAATCCTACAGGGTATTACAAAGAATTGTCGCAGCTTGTAGACGCTACGATAATGAATCTTGCCGATATTGATATGTTGTTCGGCAATGTCGTACCGCAACCTGTATGGGCTAAGATTCGGCAGGAAAATCATCCGAATGAATTAGGTGGTGATTGGGCTGCCATTGTGGCGGCGGATGGGTTACAAACTGGTGGGGCTAAACCTGAGCAGATGATTACTGCTCTTCCTCAGCGAATAATAACGTTAATGAAAACTCTTATGCCGGCTATGAGGGTAAATTGGGACAAACTATCAGCTTGTAAGCAAAAGAAGGACGAAAGTGTTTCCGACTTCTTTACGAGGTTCGAGGAAGCATTCATTGACCACAGTGGACAGGATATGGGTACCGAGGGTGGTCAGCGATTGTTTGTGGATAAATTTGTTTCAAACTTATTGCCCGATTTGAGCAATAAATTAAAGAATTCGGAAAGTGCATGGGCCGTTTCTACCTCAGCTCAGATATTGGCTACAGCACAATATTATGAGAATAGAGAGAAAGAGGAGAACGACCGTGCTGATAAAAAGACGAAAGAACTAAAGACTAAAGTGTTGCTTCAACAAGCATATCCTCCGCGTTCAAATCAGAATGCATCCAAACAGAATAGGTCGCAGTTGCAATCGAATCGATCGCAGCCGCGTAATGATTCCTCCTCCCAAAGATCGTCGTTAGGGTACAACCAATGTGCTTATTGTAGACAGGAGGGACACATTAAATTCAATTGCCCTGTTTTGAACGATCGAAATAGTGGTAATTCGTCCAAAGGAGGTCGTGGTGGTTCTCATCAGGTATCACGTGGTAGGGGTCGTGGTGCTCAGAATGATCGTTCCGATAACTCCTCTAATTCTAATAATTGTTTCGATCAACGTGGATCATCGCAAGGACGATCTGCGCAGTACAATGTAGACGATTATTACGTCGATCAGGGAACTGACGACAGTAATTACTAGGACAGCCAAAGACAAGGAGAGGGAGTGGTATCAGTTCCGGTTGATCAGAGAGGGCCTTACGTCGCAGTTGCTACATCGGGCGTCGTTGAGCCTTTTCTGTTGGACACTGGTGCAGCGAAAAGTTCCATCAAGCATTCGAAACTCCCTGGTGCACCTTTGTCTGGCTTAACAAATGTTTCCGTTGGATTCTCTGGCGCCCCTGTTAGCAATCCAGTTTCGTGCCCTTTGCCCCTTACAATAGGGCCACGTGAGCTTCAAGCTCCGTTAATTTTGACTACTGGCTGTGGTGAAAATCTTTTGGGCCTGGATTTGCTTAAACGTTTGTATGCAACTTTGTATTGTTCTCCTGCGGGTGTAAAGCTTACGTTAGGAGAGAGGGTTGTCTCTCCTATGTATTTGTCTCTCGATAAGCTTCCACCGGAATTGAGTTCTCTTCCCGTGTCTTTGTGGGCAACAGGTCCCAATGATGTGGGCCTGCTTGACATCTCCCCTTATGTTGTTCAGTTGAAATCTAATGTGCGATTGCCACGTATTCCCCAGTATCGTATCTCTCTTGATGGTGAACGAGCATTGTTAGCGATCATTTATGATCTGATCGAGAAAGATGTTATTGAAGAGACTCGGGGAAACGTGTGCAACAGCCCTGTACTGCCCATCCTTAAACGTACTGATCCTTCAAAACCGCCCGTTTATCGTTTTGTTATCGATTTACGGGAAGTCAATAAAATCGTGGTTCCTCAGTTCCCCGTTGTGCCTGACATCACGGCATTACTGACTCTGATTCCAGCCTCTGCATCGTGGTTTTCGGTGATTGACTTAAAGAATGCGTTCTTCAGCATCCCGATTGCCGAGGAGAGCAGGGACCTTTTCGGTTTCTCTCTCGGTGGACGCAGCTTCCGGTTCAAACGCGCTCCTCAGGGCTACTGTGAAAGTCCATCGATTTACAGTCAAGCCTTGAAGGGTCAACTGGATGCGTTTAGGTTGCCGGTCGGTGCGGCCTTAATCCAATACGTCGACGACTTATTGGTGGCTGCTGATACTCAGGACATTTGCAAAATTGCTACGGTGTCGTTGCTGCAACATCTCTGTGAGTTGAATCATAAGGTGTCCCCTTCTAAACTCCAATATTGTTGTCAAGAAGTAACCTACCTGGGTCACTTATTGTCAAAGGAGGGAAGGAGGCTGACCCCAGAGAGGATTGCAGCGATTGCGCGAATGGCTGTGCCAGAAACCCAAAGAGATGTGCGTGCCTTTCTAGGTATCACGTCGTACTGCAGGCAATGGATTCCTAATTTTTCATTGCTAGCGAAACCATTGGTGGCTCTTACGTGCAAGGATGTTTCAACTCCTTTACCATGGACGGAAGAATGTCAGAAAAGTTTTTCTGAACTGCGTGATTCATTGTGTTCGGCTCCTGTGTTGGGTACTCCCGACTACAGTAAGCCGTTTACATTATATGTTCACGAGAGGGAAGGTTGTGCTTTGAGTGTCTTAACGCAACCTTTTGGTGGTAAACAGCGTCCATGTGCATATTTTTCCTCGACCTTGGACCCAGTAGCTAGAGCATTGCCGAGTTGTTTGAGAGCAACTGCGGCAGCTGCGGTCTCCATCCGACAATCAGCAGGACTGGTCATGGATAATATGCTTACGGTGATGGTTCCGCATGCAGTCGATACTCTTTTGAATTGTACGAAAACGCAGCACTTAACGAGTGCGAGGTTGTCTGGGTACGAGCTGACGTTGCTGGCAAGTCATATTCAGATAAAACGTTGTAATGTTCTGAACCCGGCAACTTTGTTACCAATTAGCGCAGAATCAGATGAAGTAGCAGAACATGATTGCTACTTGAGGACAGAGGAAGAAACAAAAGGTCGAGTGGACCTTAAAAACACCCCATTGGAAGACCCGGACGGTACACTGTATGTGGATGGGTCATGTTTTAAGTTGCCGAATGGCGATGTGACTACCGCCTATGCTGTTGTAACGTTGAATACTGTTGTTGAGACTGCAAGGTTGAATCAGAATTCTGCCCAAGCTGCAGAGTTGATCGCTCTCACTAGAGCGTGCGTGTTAGCAAAAGGGAAACGTGTGAATGTGTTTACCGACAGCCAATATGCATTTGGCGTCGCACATAGTTTTGGACGATTGTGGAGAGAGAGAGGTTTCTTGACGTCGCACGGTACGAAGATTCAGCATGGCCAACTTGTGAATGATCTTTTGGATGCACTGACGTTGCCTAAGCAAGTAGCGATTGTTAAATGTAGTGCGCATCGTAAGGTGACGGATGATGTTGGTCGTGGTAATGCGTTTGCAGACGAGATCGCTAAGGAGACTGCCCGGAACCTTAGCACTCGGATGTATGTGACGAGTTCGGTTAGGTGGCCTACAGAATCGAGCATGTGTGAGGACACTATCGAAAGTGTGAAAGAAATTCAGAATGAGGCCATCGAGATTGAAAAGGTGAAATGGAAAGAAAGCACGGGAAAGTTGGATGCGAGTGGTTGTTGGATTGATTTGTCGGATCAGAAAAGATGGTTGTTGCCCGATGCGTATGTGCTGGCCGTTGTGACAATGGCACATGGGTTAGCGCATATTAGCGCGAAAGGTATTTGTAAGTTGTTGTCTCCTGTGTGGAAGAATGATGGTATCACGAAATGTGCTGAACGTCTGGTGAAGAATTGTATGGTGTGTATGATGTACAATCCTGGCAAAGGAACCCCAACTCCTCCTGGCAGTTTTGCTCCCCCTTCATGTCCCTTTGAGGTGATCCAATTGGACTTCATCCATATGGAGAGATGCAATAACCTGAAATATGTTTTAGTTGTGGTTTGCGCATTCTCCCGATGGATCGAGGCCTATCCTCTCAAAGACAATACTGCTTTGTCTACTGCGAAAATCCTACTGAAGGAATATTTTCCTCGGTACGGAATGCCTAGAGTCGTGTGGTCAGATAACGGAAGTGAGTTTGTGGGTAGTGTGATGAAGAGTGTGTGTAAGGGCCTTGGAATTAATCAGAAATTCCACAGCGCCAATCATCCCCAGTCAGCTGGTTTGGTTGAAGGGTATAACGGCACCCTTAAATTAAAGCTAGCAAAGATTCAGGCTACGACTGGTCTTTCGTGGCCTGACGCTTTACCTTTAGCATTACTGTCAACTAGGGCGACTGTACACTCCCGAGTAGGGCTTAGTCCCTATGAAATAGTGTTCGGTCGTCCTGCGAATGTGTGGGGGGTTCCTAGGCCAGGTATTTTTTGTGATCTCGAGTACCCAATGTTGATCGATTACCTTCATGACTTGACTGCTAAACTGAGGTTAATTCACCAACAGGTTCGCGAAGCATTGCCGACGCAGACGGAGGGTCCAGGCCACCAGCTCCAGCCCGGAGACTGGGTGGTGACGCGGAACTTTTCGCGCAAGAATAACTTGGACCCGAGGTTCACCGGACCCTACCAGGTCCTCCTTGCCACGAGAACTGCGGTTCGTCTTGAGGGGCGGAAGAATTGGGTGCACGCCACCCACACGAAGAAAATCCCCATCCCGTTGCCAGCAGACTCGTGGGTGAGGAAAGGCATTGCATCAACTGAAACCGAAGGATTGCCGGCGTTTGTACCTTTCAGCGACGCACAGCCTGTTGGAGAATCCTCAGCACAGCAGAAAGACTCTGATGAACAATTGTCATCAAAAGACTCAAGACCAGAACACTCAACTGATCAGCAGGACGCTGTCTCTTCAACGGATCCTTTGTTCAACGAGCAGACACGTCCTGGGAAAACGCGATACTTTCTACGATCCCGCACTAAAGACTAATAAAAGATCCTGTTCTGTTCTTTGATAATTGCATTATCCCGTTTTCCACGACCAGTTTGAACATTCATATTACTGTGATTATTCTTGTATATACACACTGAGCTTCATTCCTTATACTTTTTGCTTCCACAGCCGAGAGACTTTGTTTTTGCATATATATATATATTGTGCATTAAAGGCCGTAGGGCCGCGCGCGTACTTCCTTCTGGATAGTAGGTCTTGACGCTAGGTTAAAGGCCGTCGGTTCCTGGGAATTCCCAGGGATTGACTATTGCTACACAGAACGAAGTGCGTCAAGAAACGTTGCGGACGGTCGTAGGGAATGGCATTCTCGAAGCTGAACGATTTGGAAGGAGCACAGGCTCATAGATTCAAGCTGCAGCAACTTAGTCGTACCAAATGTTTTATATTCCAAATATGTTTATTGTTTTTGACTGCTTCTGCATTATTGGCAGGTGGGGTGTATTACACGATGTCTTACTTCTTACTTTCTGCTACACCTACTCCTACCCCTGACCCTAAACTTACCTCCACTGCTTCCCCTCATTCTTTTCATATCTTACCTGAACACGAGCAGGCTAGACGTGCAGAATTCCGCAATAATTCCTTTATTCAGCTCCTTCATCAGCATCAGTTAGTGGTTAACACTACTAATTGTTGGGTGTGTGGGTTGATGTCACATACTACGGATAAGGGAATTCCATATCTGGTGTTACCATATAGTTCCCAAGGGTCAGCTCGAGCATTTCAAACAATGTTTCGAAGCGCACTGGGTTTCCACCCCATTCGAGAACCACGTTCCCCCTACTCTGGTCCTACCTCGTATCAGAAACCTTTGTCAATAGCAATAGAGGACTTAGACAGCGATATCTATGATCCCTCGCTTATTCCCGAAGAAGAGGTACAAGCTTACAGGGTTCTGAGTAGAGGCGAGTATAGTGTGTTCACGAGTGAGAAGCAGCTTAAAAGCTCACCTCCGATATGGGTCGTACCCCACATTGGTAATTATTGTCTCATGGGTCGTGGCCGAAGATCGCAAGCCCGACTTGGAGCGAGTGCTTGCATTGAAAATTACATTCTGCCGATGTTCTCGTCCCCTGTGTTTCTGGCTGCCAAGGGTACATACTTCATCTGCCATGATCGTGCATACGCATGGTTGCCCGCTGACTTCATGGGCTCATGCTTCATTGCAAATCTGTTGCCTCCGACGTTCACTGTAGATGCCGATTATCACAAGACTAGAGTTGTGAGAGGCGTAATTAGCGAAGAGGACACTGCCGGTCAAGAGGCAGGAGACTTTTTCAAGGGTTTCCTCCCGTTTTGGGGACCTATGGTTAATAGTAGGAACCTGAGACAGTTGACTTGAGTGGTAGAATCGACAGCTAATATTACTGCCAGTGCCCTTGGTAATATCACCACAGAACTTCAGGCGGATAGACTTATGACGTTACAAAACCGTATGGTTTTAGATGTCATCTTAGCAGATCGAGGTGGGGTATGTAAGGTGATCCATTCGAGCTGCTGCATTTTCATTCCAGATAATGCTCCAACTGTCTATCAAGCCATCTCTAAGTTGCATAAGATCTCTGAATCCATACACGTGGATGTAGGGGATTGGACGCTACTTGGGTGGTTTTGGGGCCTAATGTCGACTTGGGGTTGGAAAATTCTGATGATCATCGGAGTCGTTGTGGTGTTCCTGTTCACGTGTTGCCTTTGCGTGCAGTGTGGTCCTGCCTTATGTGGCCTCTGTGCTACAACGTGTATGAGACAGCCGCCTGTTACCAATGGGACTCGATTGGACAGAGCTATGCTACAGCAACATCTAGATGGTCTGATGAATATCGAGTATGATTCCGACTAGTGCTTGCCTACATGAGGGCAAAAGGAGCGTCTGAGGTTCCGTGACAATTGTAAGTGGTGCATTGGACTCGCACGAATATAGTCGAGTCTAGTATCTATGAACCGCAAATGACGAGTTTAGTGAGTGTACGCAGTTTCGCTGTGCTAACTTAAACCGTTCGTCTGTTACGTGGGTATTTCTATCTGTACCCACGGGTTCCATCTTAGATACGGCATCCATTTTGTCTCTTGCCCTCAAGTAGCCAGCGAACGGACGTAGTCCGCTTCGCGACCCTGGGACTCCCAAGATATTTGCGGAAAACACATGTTCTTTGTAAGTGTCTTTATGATGAGGGAGATGCTACTGTAAAGCAGATGGCGCCGCTCGAGGCTCATCTTGCTGCACGGACTTATTGTCTTAGCCGTGCATCTCATTAGGCACGTCCCTTTGATGCCCGTATCTCGTGTTTCTCGATGCCTCCCCTTTTTACACCCTTTCCGATTCCCCACTGTCTCCGTCTTCCTCTACACCTGTTTTTGTTCCTATTTCGATCTGTTTATTACCGATTGGAATGCACTAATGTTGGGAAGATGGGTTTTTACAGTTGGGAACCGCCAAATGTTTCCGCACTTATGATCCGGACCTTGTGTGTTTCAGAGTGACCAAAGCGACCCCTCTGGGGGATGATTGTGGGAACCGGGCCATAAACTTTTGTGTTCAATGTAACCCTATGGGGAAATTGTGTATAAAAGGAGCGATCCACAGAACCAATTTGAAGCAGTCTCCCCAAGTTGCACGTGTGTTGCTTGTCGTGACTACTGTATTCCCTGCAGTAAATAAACCTTGAATCTTTGACGCCGAAGGAAGTGTCCCGTGTCTCTGTCATTCGTACGCCGGAGCAGGTTACCCACGAAGGTTTCAGGTGTTGTGCCCTGGCACCGCTGGGTCCTACAGAACCCAGTCCTTCATCCCCCTGGCACTCCATTGTACTCCAAACCTGCTGGCCTTTAGAAAAGGGTTGAAAACTTGGCTCTACAGTCAATGATAGGTCTGCTTCTTTTCCTTTTCCCTTTTTGTTTCAGCTATGGGTCAGAAAGCGCCGGGACACTCCCAGGAGTAGCCGAGCGCTATATAAGACACCCATAACATTAACATTAACAGAGCTGATTTGCATATAGCCAGTGTCTAACCCAGGGTGGTGTGGAGTGCAAAAAAACGATGGATTTAGGCCCAGATCCTTGTACTGGGGTGAATGTGTGACATTGTTCTACATTCTGTCCATCAACTGTGTTTTTTGCAATTTTCACTCGGGAAAACAAAGCAAGAAACCAAGGGCCACAAGGTAACAACATACCCAAGGGTACGAAAAAACAACACAATACCAAGGGCCACAGGGTAACAACAATGCAAAACAATGAGAAACAAAGCCCACCCTGGTGGAACTGAATAAGCACTGCATGCTCCTCTTAACAATGCCTCGGGTGGATTACTTATCAGTTTTGGCTTCCTTGGATGAGAGCGGGACGTCCCTCTCTCTACAATTACCTGCAGGAAGGGAAACTTACCATCCTTCCGATGCTACAGCATTTGGGTCAGAAGGGCCCTGACCTCCCATCCCAAGGAACACAGACAAATAGTGATATACTCTGGGGTTTCTTTATTACATAATGATAGAAGGACAAAAGAAAGAAATTACTACTATGTCACGATAGTCCTTCCTCACATCAATCCCTAAGCAATTGCTAAATGCAATTAGGATGTACATATACAGAACTTATATGTAAATCAGTATATAACCTGAAAATAGGAGACGATAGTTAGATAAGAACAGTTAGGAAATAAAAGTTAGTGGAACACCTCACCAAGTTTCTACACATCCTGCTTCCACTTCGCCATAGGGGAGCCCGTTTCTCCATCCGAATCAGGATTCTCTGCTCCACTGTCACAGCTGCACGTCTGCACCGTAATGGACTACCAGTGGTCGAGACCCGAACACCCCCTTTAGTACCAGTGGAAACGTTGGTCGACGCTTCTAACAAGCCTCGCCCCCTGTTCCCATCAGATTCCGTACCACTCCGCGCCAAGGCCACAGCATTAGTTAGCTAGGCATTTATGTCATGTCTCCGGGGCAGAGCGGGCACATTCCTCCGACAAGAACTGGTTCCTACCAGCATGCAAAGTGTGGAAAACAAGTGAGAAGTAAAACATGACTCCTCACCCAGAAAAGCTTAGAAGATGGCGACAGCTTAGAGAATGGAGTCGCTTAAGCATAGGCCACTATTCCCGCAAAAAGTCTAAATTAGTAAGCAAGATGGCATTAGAGTATGCCAAATCCAATAGGTAAGCCCTGCCTTTCAGCAAGATGCAGTCAGACACAGAAAGAACATTATTGAGTCTTACTTTACAGCTGGTTCGTATTATGCAGCCCTACACAGCAATATATTAGAGCAAAATATACTGAGATGGTAGTGGGCAACGGTCATAATCGAGCCGTTTCCATACAAAATGGCTCAATCACTACAAGTGCATAAATTGGGTTGAAACGTCGACACTACCTCTTGGTCCAGATCAAGGCTCTGCGCAAACATTTTTAATTTGATTAATAACAGAGTTATTGTTCCTAGCCTGGCCTTACTTCTACTCCCCTTGTACATATTTAATCAGCTTGTACAGAATACACACTCAACTGTATAACTAAGCACTATATAACACTTGATCACTCATCACCACATAATTTCACCTTTTTGACAGCCTTATTTCAATTATGGGTAATTTATAAATGATGTAATTTATAAAAAAACAACTTTTTACCCACAAAACTGTGTTCCTTTGCGTGTGTTCCGCTCGTATGAAATGGTTTTGTTGTTTCATAAAAGGATTATTCACAAGTAATAAGACAATTTAGTTAACCATACAAGAAATTTGTTACGCCTACCGGACAGAACCATTGTTTTTGCTTCATAAATACTCAGGTTCTGAGGGACACAGGGTCACCCCATTGTCTGTTTGAAAGGAAGTGTTTATGCCATGCATGATGACAACCAAGGTGAGGTTATCTTGTTAAGGTTAAGCAGTACTTTGCAGTGTAATGGATGAAGAAGTGTGACAGGTAGGCACTTCGTTTATGGCTTTTAGTATGTCGGCAGCTTTGATCAATTTTTGGTACTTTTTGTGGTCACTTTCCACTTAGTTGGCTGAGCAGGATTTGGTTGACAGTTGAAATGTTTAGTAAATCTACTAGGATGGACTTTGTTACAATCATCCCTTATATGATTACCAATATTAGTTGTCAATAAGCATTTGCTGCATGTAATCAGTTAGGACATGCAGTTGTATATTAAGTTAGAATCCTCAGAAGATCTCTTCAGTTATTCCATTGCCGTTCAATTAGTGATAGATGATTTATTTCTGTTGACTGGGACAGTACTGGATGATAAATATGACCTGTAGCATTTCGGTCTTATACGGGTGTGAGGGGGCGAAGAATTATTAGTTAATTATTATACAGCCGGTTTGAACTGGAATAGGCTGCATGACTGCTGGATGATATAGTATTAACAAGGGCCAAGAGGGTTATATGTGATTCTACATTAGTATATGATACCCAGGCTAAACGTAGATCTATGCTTCACAACTTATCTGGACAGAGAAAGTTCTTAAAGTTTTTGCGAAAATGAGGAGAGAGTTCTGGTTTGTCTGTTCCATAACTGTGGGTACTAGTTCTACATTGAGTGATTCTCTGTTCCAGGTTTCTTTCCAGGGTTATGAATGTGTGTAGTTATGTTAGAAGCAGTCATGTTTTCACCTCTCTACTGACGTGTAAATGTTCCTGGCTCCTTCAGATATTGCTAGTAGTGAGTTTCAGTGCTTGGTGACTTGTGCTGAGAAAGCAGTGCCTCTTATTGAATTTTAACAGTAAGGCAGTATGACAAACTGTTATGCAAGTCTAGAGCCTAATGTCCTACTTTAGGTCTCGGCTAGCGTAGGCTGCGCACATACGCAGTCTCGCTGGTGAGATTTAATGAGAGAGTAAGTTTCAATAGCGAGGTTAAGCCCTGCCCCTCTTTCATTGGCTGACATCACCGTTCATGCCAAACGGAGGACAGCCATTGGAAAAGAGGTGTTAGTGACATACTCTTTTTTTCTTTTGAAGCCGTCCCACTTGGACTAGCTTTCTTGACTTACCGCTGTGGTAAAAGGTTTCTTATCTTCTTTATGGGGCGAAATAGATGGCCCCATAAAGATAATAAACATTTTATGCCAGCAGCAAGTTCTACTCCTGTTTTGTACACTGTAAATAGGCAAACATATTTGAATGCACTTGATATGGCGCGCTATACTATTTGCCAAAGTGTTCATTTTGTAAACTAATTGCAAGAAATAAAAACATTCAAATCGTACTCGGAACATGATAACATGTCAATAAATACCAGGTGGCATATTCAGTTATGTTTCGGGGTTTTCGGACATGGATACCACTAAAAACTGAGGAGTGGAATGTCCCTTCTGTAAATTGTAGACCCCGCATTCTTTTTCGCCGCCCAGAAGCTTGTTAAGGATATTGATGCTGCGTTTTCTCAGGATGGAGAAATGGCGGCGCATGTCGCTACACTGCATTACGGGGAGGCCTGCCACTTCCTCACGAGTGGTGCTTCCATCTTTGGTGGCAGGGCTGCCATGATGGGATTGCAAGGGGGTGGGTGCTAGGTGAGGGAACAGCTATGCTCCCAATGTTTGTTTAATTCATCAGATTTAAATTTTAAGTGAGCCGTCATGTGCTGCAATTAAACAATAATATAGAATAGCTTAGCTAACGGATGCATTTACCGGAGCTGGTTTAATTTGTAGATTTATATAGCGCCGCTTACTCGGAACATGATAACATGTCAATAAATACCAGGTTGTTATTAAAGACAGGGGTCCCTAGAACATGAAAGTTGAGATCCGAATTAACATAAGCTAAATAGCCAGTATGTTCTATGTCCAGCCGGACAGAGTTTTATTTTGAACAATATAAGTGGTAACAGAAATTGGAAAATAATGTCAAGGGGGCACAGCCTCTGACCCACACAAAATAAGACAAAACAGCAATTTCAGGCAAAAAGGGGGAAGCGGTCTGTTTTCTAGTAATCAGTAGACAGACTTGATTTTATGAAGGTACAATTGTGCAATACATTCTGAATATTTAGAGCCAAGTGGTACATTGGTGTCGACGTTTCGATCCCTTAACTTAGATATGTATGATCATCTTCAGGACAGTTCTTTATAAAGCATGCCTGTCTTGAATACATAAAGTTTCCTTTCATACACATATTAATATGGAACATGGAAAAATAACAGAAGGAAACAATATGGAGGGAAGTGGAAAAAAGGAAAAATAATAATGTTAAACAATATACTAGGCACAGATCCAGCTAGCCAAATAATCAGTGACATTCAGTGACTTTATCATGAGCAAGGTCTAGCACACGGGAGAGTTCCACAACAAGAGCGATTAATGGGTGACTTCCAGTGACATTTGAGCATAATGGAATCAAACTTCTAGCCACTAAATTCCTGCATGAATTAAGAAGAACGTAGCAACAGTAAGAGATACAAATGTGACAGAAGCTACAGTCTGAGGTGGACAGAATGAAGCATGAGAGTGAGTAAAGTGAAGGCGCCATACGATAAGGAAGGAGCATAAAACAACATGGATCTGCACGTTCGATTATTCGGCAGGTCGGGTTGCGGGGAAGTAATAGACTGTGTCAGACGTGGTGCATATACTATAAGTGTGATTCAATAGTGTGATCTGAGGCGAAGTACGGCGCGGTGTAGTGAGAAAAACTAATGGGGACAGTAAATTACGGGTGGGCTGCACAATCAATGGGCTTGTGCAGAGTGGTTACTGATCAGACGAAGTCAGTCGGTCCAAGTAAAAAACAAAAATTGGGAACGGAAAGTACAAAAATGAGGAGCTTGCCAGCAATTGTGACCCGAGTGATTGGATAAGAGTACAAGGGTCATGCTTACCCAGTGATGACAGGTTTGCGGTATTCAGGCAAATGAGGAATTACAAAGGATGCCATCGCTGATGGCGAGTTACAGCATGGTCTGTAAGAGTAAAGTTAAACTAAGTTCTCGGTTCCCATGGAAAGGGGGTCTGATAGCAGGAAAGGGAGGCACTGACTTACCGAGTAAATACTCATGGCATTCGCCGGTCGACGTTGTCCAGCGGTGATCGCTAAGTGAGCGACGTGAAGGGGAGGATTTAAGGGGAGTTGGTCACATGGGCAGTGTGCACTTGGACAATAGTAAAAATAGAAGATGTGCAGTGAGTTAGGAAAGTGGCGGCCATCTTAAAGGGGAGAGTTGTGAAGTGTGGAGATGGAATTATATGCAGTGAAAGGCAATACAGAGTAGAATTGGGACACAATGTGACAAATCTTTAGAAAAAACATGGAGTAATAACTCGAAAGTCATTTTATGGACAGAGTGACGGTTATGACAGAGAGGTACATCTGATGGGTAGCGAAATGTTTCGGCAGGATAATTTTGCGGCGGCCATCTTGGAAAGGTTTATAGAGACATAAGAAAAGGTATATATATACAATTAAAAGCGAAAAACATTTCTTAAAAACTACAGCAATAAGTAGTAAAGCCTGAGAGGGAGGAAATATATATTGTGACAGTTTTCATGTTGGTGAAACTGCGACACGCGATTGGAGTATTAGAGAAGTGATGTCCAATCCTCAAGGCAATTAAGGCCATTGTGGATACCATTGGTGCGCAGTATCCAGTTCAATTCCTCTTTGTTCAATAATTGGGAAATGTCTGCTCCTCTCGGTGGGGGTTTGATGGCAGTAATAATTGTCCATGTGAAGTCCTTTTCATTGTGACCCATAGCCTGGAAGTGTTCAACTAGGGCCGCATTCGGGGTACTGCATCAAATCCTGCTGCGATGTTGGCCGATGCGAAGCTTGATTTTTTGTGTTGTTTGTCCCACATAGATTTTCATACACAGACAAAAGATGGCATAAATGACATTTGAGGAATTACAATGAGTAAAGTATCTTCTTTCATACTTAAGTGTCTCATACATGAATGTTTTTCTTTCAATTGTGGAATCACAGGCAACGCATTCGCCGCATTTTACGTGGCCTGTAAGGGTGGGAAGGCCCCATGCATCATTTATAGTAATCCTGGCTGCAGGTTGCGGAAGTGCTGCTTTTAGCTCTTTTAAAGGCAAACTTAGGGCGCTCAATATCTAGTACACCAGCATTGAGTACTGGCCAATGTTTCAGCACGCTTTTCCGTATGGCATTCGAAGCTGGAGAGAAGGTTGTAACACAGACAAGTCTATCCTGGTGTTTCTTGGGCCTTGTTTCCAGGAGGACGTCCCGAGGACAATACCAAGCTCTTTTAAGAGAGCGTCGCACAAATTTACGTCGGTGGCCTCGGTTGGGGAGTTTATTACTGGGTGTCTTTGCCTCAGCAAAGTAATCTTCTTTGTAGTAACAATTTCGTCGAATACGAAGAAATTGTGAGTAGGGAAGGGAATATCTCACAGCCTGGGGGTGGTGGCTACTGTAGCTGAGCAGGGTGTTCCGCTCTGTTGGTTTACGGTGAAGGCTAGTGGTGAGGCGTCCGTTTTGGTGTTTAATTTCAAGATCGAGGAAGGGAATAGACTCTTTGCTTACAGATAATGTGTATTTAAGGCCTCCGCTATTGTTATTGAGCCAATGAAGCAATTGTGTAAGGGATTCAGCCGAGTCTGTCCAAAGCATAAAAATATCATCAATGTATCGTTTCCACAGGGCAATGCCACTGTGGAAAGGATTGGATAAATTGAGGATGTTACACATTTCGAGATTGTCCATGTAAAGGATGGCAGGTTAGGAGCAAAAATAGCTCCCATGGATGTCCCACCAACTTGGCCATAGAACTGATTCTCGAATAAGAAAAAGTTTTTTGTCAGGCAGATTTCCAAGAGCTGTAAAATAAACAGTGTAGGAACATTGTGTGGACGTGGGCGTCTATTTAGAACTTGTTCAATTACACGTAGTGACTATCTGAGGAATATTAGTATAGAGTGAATCCACATCCAGCGTGCACATTGTGCTGGATGTGGGATCAAATGGTCTTCAATTATATTTATCATGGAGATACTGTTCCCTTATGAAACACTGTGTTTGTGGAAAAAAATCTTTTATAAAGAAATCAATATATTGTCCAAGGGGCTCCAATATGGAGCCGCACCACAAGACAATAGGGCGACCAGGAGGTGTTTCTGGATTTTTATGGATTTTGGGCAAACAATAGATCACTGGTATTCTGGGTGCCTTAGTATTGAGAAATTTGTGTTCTTTTTTAGATAGGTACCCAGATTCGAGGGCGTCATTGGTAACTTGTAAAGGGGCGTGGCTTGGACGCCGATGTAGGCGGCAGCGGACTCCGGAACTCCTCCGCGGCCGCCCTTCACCCGCACTCATCCTGACATAGATTCCGGGCCCCCATCCCCGGAACATAAATCGGAAAGCCTGGTGCCCATATCGGAAGGGGCGGAAAGAGCTACCGAGCGCCACAAGCAGGGCAGGAGAACTTTTTCCCCACGCTCGGTGAGGCCCGCGGTACGGGAGCACAAAATGGCTGCCGGTGCTGGCGAGGGGAATGCCTGACTGAGTCTCGCCTATTGCCGCGAGGAGAGTCCTGCGGTGGACTGGAACCGATCAGAAGAGGACAGGCCCTAAAGACCGCCAAAGGTGGGGAGACATTACCTTCGACCAACGGGTCCTCACGGGCGGCCAGTCTGCGTGTTGCCTGACTTCAAGATGGCGGCGCCAAGCTGTGTCTCGGCGTACATCTCGGCGGAGCTGGGGAAATGGAAGTTTAGCCCCTGAGGAGCGACAACCCTTGATTTTCGGCGGTTGCACTGGTGCCCATCCTGAAACTAAGGGGGAGAGACAGCTGCTGACCCTTGCGGTCCCCTACCGCCTGAGTGCTTCTCCTGGGAGTCCGATCGGACAGGTGATGTAGAACATAGCCCTGGGTCCTGATTGGGCAGATGCTGAACCAGAGAGGGGCTCACTGTCACCTCCTAGGAGCCGAGGTGAAGTGAGGTGACTGGAGACGCTGGGCCGAGGGGGTGCTCTGGCTTGACTGGGTGGGACTCCTCGGGAGACCGAGCCTGAAGACGGAGGCTATATACCAGCACTACCTGGGGGCCATGACTGGACCTGCATGCGAGATACAGAGCTGAGGGACACAGATACTACGGGAAATTGAACATTTGCGACCTGTTATTGCTGGTGTGCTCCCGAGTTGCCTGCACTGACCACTGGAAGAGAGAACCCGGTTGAGTGCCCTGTGCAGGTTTGGCTGGGATTGAAGAGAGGTCCCGGGCTACCCACCTGAGAAGAAGTGAGCGCGGGGACTCTGCGAGGCTGGGCAATCACTGACATGCTCAGGATGGGCAGAGTGACTAAGAAGAAGGGATTTGAGGCACTACAGCTCGATGACCCGGGTCACAACATGGAAGACGGGGAATCTGCATCTAGGAGTAGAGTTTCCACGCAGCCGCGGGACCCCTTCTTGGGCGATATCATGCAAGCTATCATGGCCTCGAGGGAGGCTTTGGAGAAGAGAATGGACTCCATCGGGTCGGACCTTTCCCTGCTAAACGATGACCACCGGAAACTCAGGGGGAGAGTGGCATCTAAAGAGACAACCATGAAAGACATTCCAGACACGGTCGATGCCTTACGGAAGAGGCTTAATGAGGTGGTGCAGAGGGTCCACGTATTGGAGGTAAGAGCCGAAGACAGCGAAGAGCGCTCCAGATGCAATAATCTCCGCATAGTGGGAGTTCCGGAGCGAGAGGAGGGATCCGATGCTGTTCAATTTTTGGAGACATGGATAAAAGCAGAGTTAGCGCCGGAGGGCCTCTCCCCCTTCTATGCGCTGGAGCGTGCGCACAGAGTTCCGACCCGACCGCCAAGGCCTGGGGCCCCACCGCGCCCGATGGTGGTGAGAATTCTACACTACCATGGCTACCAAGACTATATCCTGCAGAAAGCCAGGGAGCTGCAAAATTTGCGAATTGGCAACAGTAAAGTAATGATCTTCCCAGATTACACCAGAGAAGGGCAGCGCCAAAGAGCCTCTTTCTTAACGGTGAAGCGGAAATTGAGACAACTACACCTTTCCTTACGGGAAGCAACCTTTACAACACAACTTTTACAACGCACTACCATTACAACAAAACTTTTACAACGCAACATCCATTACAACACATGCCATTACAACGCAACCATTACAACGCATGGCACTACAACACATACCACTACAAGGCATGTCATTACAACGTAGTCATTACAACGCATACTATTACAACGCGTACCATCACAACGCATAGTACCCTTACACTATCCAACACTTACCCTACTGTTGCACCCCCTGGAGTTAGAATAGTAATTTTTACCCCTACACTATCCAACTCTTAACCTACTGTTGTACCCCCTGGAGTTAGAATAGTCATTTTCACCCCTACACTATCCAATACTTACCATACATGCAATGTAATGGTATGTGTTGTAAAGGTAGTATGCGTTGTAATGGAATGCTTTGTGAAGGTAGTTTAAAAAAATTAGTTGTAATGGCATGCATTGTAATGGAATGCGTTGTAATGGATGTTGCGTTGTAAAAAATGCGTTTTAAAGGTATGCGTTGTGAAAGTATGCGTTGTCCGTCATTCATTCTTCCTTACGCAATGCTGTTCCCGGCCCGGCTAGGAGTAACTGCTGACGGAGGTACACACTTTTTCCTCACGCCGCAGGCCGCCTGGGACTAGCTGGAAACCCAAGGGGAGTCTGGGGCGGGTTCACCACCTCCGACCTCACCTCGTAATTGCTCCCCTGCCACACTGCCGATGCACCGGCCCGTGTGTCCCACGGATTGGTGCCAAGAACGGGACAAGGCGGTTTTGGCGGTGGCGGCCATCAGCCACGGAGATCTTAGTCCAGCCATCAACAATTCGGAGCGCACGAAGAGTGGAGAGGAGAGCCCCAGTTCCAGCAGTTCCAGCAGGGTCTCTCTGAGGATGACCTGCCAGAGGTTAACCCGCAAACAGCGGATGGGATATTTGGCTGAAAGAGCAGCATGAACAATGTGACTGACTTCACGAGGTATCTGCTCTGCCTACTGGGCCTTGGGACCTTTTTCCTATCTGGGGGTGAGCTGCCTGGACAGAGATATTGACCTATGGGAGAGGGGAGGGGGTTGGGAGGATATCTGGAATTATCGAGTTGACGTTCCAGGCAGCCTAAACTGAATAGATTTTCTAAGCGCATTCCTTTGTTTGGATGGGGATGCCGCGTTGGGTGCATGTCCTGGGGAGGGGGAGTTGGGGATGTTTTAATTGTGGGGTTTGGTTCGGGGGACCCGGGCGTGTCGGGGCGGGGGGGTTGACGTGGTGGAACATTGTCTCTATCATTGTCAGCAATGGGACCCGCATTAGGATACACATGTCTCACATGTACGAGGTAATGATACTATGAAAAGGCGCCACAAGATACACTCATTCTTAACCCGTAGAGGTATATATCGCCTTCCTTAAGGAAACCCACCTCATTGCGAAAGAAGGGAAAGCTCTTTAACGCCGTTGGGCAGACCCTCCAGCTTTTCGCGATTCGCAAAATAATCGCGAAATCAGCTGAAGGGCGCGATGACCCCAAAATTGACCTTTTTGGCCGCGAAAAAGGTCTTCCGCAGGCAGCTAAAAAGATGGTGACATCTTATTGGCTGTACGTACCTACGTCACCACATGGGTGCGTACAGCGGTAATAGCTGCCTGCTTACTCCTCCGGCTTCTATGAGCGTGGCTGCGTGCGCTGTAGATGGACTGGCATGTCTCCGAGAAAACAGAGCAGTAGCCATTTCTTCATTTGACTGCGCACACATCAAGATTCCCTCAAGACAGAGAGGGTTCTTTCTTCTTCGTGAAGCAAGACACAACATTAACATTCTCACCTAGTATCCCAGTACTCCCACAACATTCCTGTACCTAACACTCCACCTTTCATTCCTCTCACCAAAAGCCACTGCGCATCTTCCGTTTCATGACATGCTGTCAAAACTGCATTTGCATCGCCTTTTGTCTTGAAAATGACTGCGATGTCAAAAGGGAACCTTAGGATCAAAGTAATAATGTATATGGGACACTGAGTGGGTGCTGCCTCCTGCCGAGCCCCCAGCTTCACTGCACCCCAGTGCAAACATCCAGACATTCTGTCCCTGCCTCACTGCCTCTACCTCAAAGATAGGAAAGTGAGGGCCTCACATATTTAGCCTCCGTTGTGGTGCCACCAATCTGTTTATTTTTTTCTAGGGCGCTGCGTGTCCCGGTTCAGTTTGAGCTGTGGCTGTTTCTTGCTCCAGAAGACGTTACATGGTTCGTGCTGCAGTGAATAAAGGAAACACATGTGCAAGGGGACAGGAGAAAAGCGGGTCACTTTGGATGCAGGCGTTCGTGTGACCTAACATTTTTCAACTGGCTCAAGAAGAGATTTCAAAATGCAAGCGAGGCTGCCACAAATATGTTTATCTTGCCCCCGAGAGCTATTGTGAAATACAACACAATAATAATGAAGGTTTATTTACAGCTGGACCACGAAGTGGGATTGTAGCTGGCCATTGCACCTTGACTCGAATTTCGCCTTCAGTGCTAAACCACAAATCATCTGATCATGGGCAAACATTTGTATTTTGCCGTACCTAAACGTGCAATATATGCACTGGAAAAGCACTGGATGGAGTGAGTACGTCTGCCATTGACACCCTCAGAGGGTTTATTGTTACAGAAAGCAGAACTAAGAACAACAGAGGTTCGTCTCATGGAGAAGGATGGGACAGCGTTAGAGCCACACTCCCACACTGGCACCCTGGGACTACCTGGCACAACTCCTGATGTTCAGCCCTTGTGCCCAGCCACAGCCCCACACTCCGTTCAGAATCTGCCTGCATTATGGTTCGGGGCTTGGATGACAATGGAGGAATTTTAAAGGAGACACACTGAAATACTTCAGCTTTACCCAGCAGTCTCTGGGCTGCCTGTGATTGTAATATAAAACACGTTTCCCTCGAGCCCATTCCTCCCTTACCAGTCAAACAACAGGAGGCAGGAAAAATTAAAATAAAAAATTCGGGCGCCGTGACTAAATATACAGCGCAGCGCCAGTGCATATTCAGTTATATGCATGGCAGCCCGTGAAGCGGACATCATGGTGCCTCCTCCGATAGGAAAAAAAAAACAGTTTAGATTTCTTATTTTCCAGGGAGCCGGTAAGAGCAGCTACCAGCCAAACAGGATTTAGAGAGCCAATGGAACTCTTCTGATTGGTTTATGTTGGCTGCTGAATACACTTGAAGTCTTTAGTTTCATTACGCCAGTCTGCGTAGAGCAATATTTAACATGCTTACATTAGAATTTGAATTTACAGATATTTGTATAGTGCGCGTCTACCTGGCGGTTTCATGGCGCTGAAGGATGCCTAACCGAGGGCTGGAGCAAAAAGGATCACTGGGAAGGGAAGGCACGTGCAAAAAGGAAAGTCTGAAGGGCCCCACGAAATTCAAGATAGCAAGGGAGAGATCTAATCTGCAGGGGTAGGGTGTTCCAAAAGATAGGGGCTAGAACAGCAAATTTCAAACCCCCTGATCTGCTTTTCTTGAACCGGGGAACAGAAAGAAGAAATTGAGTCGAGGAGCGAAGGTCTCTGTTAGGACAATAAACCTTAATGGCTGATGAAATAAACGCTGGGGCAGTCCCTGCATTGGCCTGAAAAGTAGTGCAGCCGAGTTTAAAGAGAGCCCGTTCCTTAATAGGCAACCAATGCAGGGATTTGAGTAGTGGGGTAGAGTGGTGGAATCTGGGCAGCCCATAAATCAGGCGAGCGGCCTGATTTTGGACTAGCTAAAGACGGTGAAAGGCGTATGTGGGGGAACCATGGTACACTAAATTCCCATAGTCCAGCCGGGAAAGGACCATTGCCATTAAAATGAATTTCAAAGCGGGGAAAGAAAAGAACCGGGAAATTTTCCTAATAGTGCGGAGGGCAAAGAAGAGGAAACAACTGAACTAATCTGGGAGTGGGGAGTGAGATGTTTGTTAAGTGAAATCCCAAGTGTTTTTACTGAGGGGGAAGGAGTAGGGGGAGTGCCCAGGGAAGGGGGCCAGAAATTGGGGGACCAAGGGCTGAGGGTGCTACCAGTGACGACAAGTTCAGTCTTATCAGGGTTTAATTTGAGGTGATTACAATTCATCCAATCACTGATGAATAGCATGACAGATTGAAAATTGTGAATACTGACAGGAGAGTGTGAAAGATGAAAGATAAGTTGGAGGTCATCGGCATAGTTATACACGGCAATGGCAATGCATTTCCACCCACTACGATCCTGTGCCCTAGGGCACCTGAGGAAGTGGTATCATGCCTCATGGGTCCAGGAGGCAGTGGTGCCCTGCAGGGGTGCGTACATGGGTGCTAGAACATCCCAGGGAGAAATAGGATCCCCTCTCATGAGGTTAGGATTGTAGCTGTGCTTCCAATGAGCTGAAGACACTTTAAACATGCCTATTTAAAAGTGGAGTACTCTGCTAAAACAGTTTCCATCGATTTAAGGCTGAAAATGAGTGATTATGGGGAAAATAAAGTGCAACAAAAATGCAGCTAAATTTCCATATTTGTGCCGCTAAATTTCCATATTTGTGCCGCTAAATTTGCTAATCCATGCCGCTATATCCTGGGGGGTCTGGCTGGAGGGGTCCAGTCTATTACACTACATTCTCTGTGGATGCGAGGGGGGTATTAATTTGGGTAAGAGCTGGGGTTCCCTTCCAATGCACAGACATCACAATTGATTGACCCAGAGGGCAGGTATGTGGTGATCCAGGGGAAACTAGATGGTAGAGACTTAACACTGGGATGTCTATATGCACTTAACGTGGACCAACCCGCCTTCTTCTCTCTTCTATCCCACAAACTAGCGACAGTCCTTGTAGGGCCACTGTTACTTGGGGGCAATTTTAATTGTATTATGGATATTGACCTGGATCGCTCTCACCTCCCCTTCCGAATGCACCAGCATATAAACTGGCAGTGGCACGGTCTACCTGGCAGCAGACTTGGGAGTTAATATACACTTGGAGGGTTCAGCACCCATTGGTTAAGGATTACTCCTTTTTCTCCACCCTACATGAATTACATGTCCGTCTAGACGCATTTCTATGCTCCCCAGATATGCACAGAGAGATTTGCAATAGTGAATATCTCACCAGAACTATCTCTGACCATTATCCGCTGATGGCCCAGTTGAGATGGTCACGGCCGCGCCCCAGAATCCCTACATGGAGATTGCGAACGGAAGCGCTTAACGATTTAGTCTTCCGCACTAATATAGCCACGGCCATTGAAGACTATTTTCAGTTTAATGAGGGGACTGCGGGGTCGGTGACTGTTGAATGGGACGCCTGTAAAACGGTCGTGCGTGGGAGATGTATTTCGGCGATGGCTGGTTCCCGGAAGGCCCTCCTGCAAGACATTCAGATGGATGATGATCACTTGCACGCCTTAGAGAAGGATCGCCCTGAACATTTGGATAAGCAGGATGAATTATTGGAGGTAAAAGAAGCAGTTGCAGCGAATGTAGAACGCCTGCGGTGCTTTGATTTTAAAGCCTATATCACACGGGCGCACTCAGAGCGAGATAAATCGGGGGCCCTTTTGGCCTGGCTGGCTAATCCGGCTCATCATACTGGAGATGAGAGACCAGATGGGAGTGGCCAGCTTTGATCAACAAGGGATAAATGAGCTGTTTTTTGAGTACTACACAGAGCTTTACCGTAGCCGTGTACTTCCGTCTGAGGAGGATTTGCAGAATTTTACCAGGGGGTCTGAACTTGCTGGAATTGGGGGACGAGGATGAGAAACTGTTGGGTCGGAACATTGAGGTGCGAGAAGTGCGGGCAGCCATCAAAAGTATGGCCCATAATAAAACGCTGGGTTCAGATGGCCTCCCAGTAGAATTCTATCCCACTTACATCGACCTCCTTGCACCTCGCCTCACGTGGCTATATAATGAAGCCAAGGAGTTAGGTAGGTTGCCAGACTCCACCAGGGAGGCGATCATTATTCCTTTATTGAAACTGGGCAAACAACCTTGGGATCGAATGCTTACCGCCCGTTATCCATGCTCAACTTGGATTACAAAATCCTGAGCAAAATACTAGCGACTCGGCTGCTTCCTCACATGACCACACTGATACATGCCGATCAGTCTGGGTTCATCCCTGCTCGCAACACAACGCTTAATATACGAAGGCTTCTGCACATTTTGGAGGCTGATTCCTATGAGGTGGATTCTGCAGCGGTTTTTGCTGTCGACATCGAAAATCCCTTCGATAGTTTAGAGTGGGACTACCTATTTCATGTAATGTGACGAATGGTCTTGGGGCCTGACTTTGTGAGATGGACGGCTTTGCTATACGCAGATTTGACGGCCAGAGTTCGAACGGGGGGGTGATTTCTGAGGCATGTAAGGTGGGAAGGGGCACGCGACAGGGGTGTCCCCTCTCCCCATTGTTGTTCGCTATGGCGGTGGAGCCCCTCGCGGCACATGCTCGATTAGGGCAGGCATACCAGGGATTAGACGTGTATGGACAGGTCCACCATATCGCACTTTATGCGGACGACCTCTTAATGTTTTTGGCAGATACAGGCGAGGCTCTACAGAGAGCAAAGTCTCTGCTGCGAGCTCTAAGCATGGTGGTGGTGTTAAAAGTCAACTGGACGAAGTCGTGCCTATTCCCGACGCGGGGAGGCAGAACTTGCCTTCGGAACACTGATGGGGTGACCTGGGAGGAGATACGTCTTCCCTACTTGGGCACGGTGATTTGCCACGAGCAGGAAGATATACTTGAAGGGAACATGGGGAAGGCAATCAGGGGAACCAAAGCTAACTTTGAGTTCTGGAGCACCCTACCTTTATCAGTAGCGGGACTTGTGGCACTAGTCAAAATG
This sequence comes from Lissotriton vulgaris, assembly GCF_964263255.1. NCBI lineage: Eukaryota > Metazoa > Chordata > Amphibia > Caudata > Salamandridae > Lissotriton > Lissotriton vulgaris. The sequence goes on along the minus strand of NC_141689.1, from coordinate 716,687,669 downwards.
GTGACCCTTCCGTGGTTACTATACTGCTGGAAGGTGCAGGGTGGCGCTCGGAACGCTCATGAGGCCCCGAGTGGAGGGGGGACTAGTGGTCCCAGACTATGAGACGTATTACATAGCAGCTCAACTTCAATGGCTCACATAGTGGGTAGTGAGGCCCACTAGGGGAGAAGGAGAATCAGGTGAACTGACGAGTCCCTTGCTGGTATTGTCTCTCATTGTTTTGCACCTCCCGGTCGGAGATATGCACCTTACTCAGGAGTTTGCCACAGCCCGAAAATGCTGAAATAGGTACCTACGAAGAGGGGCTATAGCGACCCCTTACGCACCTGATATCCCACTAAAGATGTGCAGGGTTATGCCGCACGGAGGAACCTGGCAGAGGTTAGAGGCTTGGGAACAGCAGGGTTTATCGACAATAGGTGACATATATGAGGACGGTACCCTAATACCGTTTGATGTCCTCCGGGACCGTTTTGAACTACCAGGGGGTGAATTTTTATTACATGCTGCGCTCACGACAGCAGTTCGAAAACACTGGAAAGCGGGCATGACAGAACCACCTACATCTATGGGTTGCCAATATGTCGTGGTTGCTGCGGGCACAATCAAGGCAGTAACATGCTTATACAGGCGCATGACCCAAGAAGCCCTAACTCCATTGACAGCTTTAAAGACGAAGTGGGAAACTGATATAGGGAAAGACATACCAGACACGGCATGGAATGGAATAGTGGAGAGGGCCTGGAAAAGTTCGCGAAATGCGCGGTTCCAGTTCGTGCATTTTCACATCCTATACAGGGCATACCTAACACCAGCCAGTTTACATAAATACTTCCCAACCCAGTCAGCGTCCTGCCCTAGATGCGCAATGGAGGACGCTGATTTCAAACATATGTTGTGGGCTTGCCTGTCGCTTGAATACTTTTGGCAAGTGGTGACGGCACTGCTGAGGGATGTCACCGAAAGGGACCTACAGCCCTCCATGGCGCATTGTATTCTCCATTGGTTTGCCCAAACTTCGAAGAACAAAATCACCAGTAAATTTATAGACCTGGGTTTCCTCCTAGCTAAGAGAACCATAACCTCCCAGTGGAAAGCGAACAAAGACCCCAGTTTAGATAAATGGAAAACTGAATTTAGTAAATGGGCTCAATGCGAGGGGGAGGTCCGGCTACAAATTGCACACAGAACGGGTAGTGAACAGGCGTTAGAGAGGGTGAGAGCCTGGGAAAGACTGGTCATGGAACTCACGCTCTCTGGGGATGAGGAGGTTCCAGCAGATAGCCCTGGGACACACCCACTATAGTTTATCAAAATGATCTCAGGAACCTCACCTTGTCCGGATGGCAAACTGCTGCCCCTTCCTGTAAAGTGAGACGTTTCATACCACATGGTATCCATTGGTCGAAGTGCTAGGTACGTTCAGGGTTATAGGCCCATTTACACTCCAGCGAAGACACACTACGACACGCCTAAGGGGGGGATGTATTGAGGGAGGGAAGAGGGAGGAATAGTTGGGGAAGTTTGCAGCTGGTTGGAGGGGGGAGGGTATGATGACTTATTGTGTGTTCAACCCAATAAAAATTGTTTTGCAAAAAAAATTGGTAACTTGTAAAATCAGTTTTTGTATTTCTCTTGTGGGGTTGCAGGGCAGAGTTCAATAATGGTCGGTATTGCTCAGTTGTCTGAGGATCTCATTTTTGTAATGATCAATTCCTTGAATCACGATTCTGCCGCCTTTGTCGGCGGGTTTAATGACGAGGGATGAGTTATTTTTAAGTGAGGACAAGGCATTTATTTCTAATATCGAGATATTGTAGGGTACAAACGATTTCTGTTTTTCCAGAGATGCTAGGTCGTTAAGGACAAGTTTCTCAAATGTGGGAATTTCAGCTGGAGTCATACCAGCGGTAAGGGAACATTTGGATGGTGGTCTAAATGGGGTATTCTAGAACTTGGGATTCAAAAGGAAATAGCTATGTAGCCTGAGTTTCCTGAAGATTTTGAGCAGTTCGGTTTGGGCGTCCAGGTAATTAGGACGGATGGTAGGGACAAAAGAAAGCCCTCTGTTAAGCAAGGACAACTCGCCAAGTGAGAGTTGATGTTGAGTCAAGTTGAAGATGGGTTGCAAGGTATTAGTTTGAGATGTATTGTCATTGGGGGAGGTTGGTTCAACATTGGGAGCACTCAGTTACCAACAGTAATGTTGGCGGCGCGTGAACCGTTCGCCTGGAGGGGTGGGCCATCTTTGTGGCTGTTTTCCTCTCCCACCTCTTAGGGGTTCCGACTGACCCTTGCCTAAAACTTTCCTGTTAGAGGTGCTTGGGCTTTCTCCTTGATCTGAATGTTCATAGGAATCAACTGAACTATCCGAGAAACCTACAAGGTTTTGGCGTCGGTTAAATCTACCCCAAGGTCTTTGGTTCTGGGGGCCACTATATGACCTATTAGTGTAGTAGTCTTTGTTGAGATATGGGTACGTTCTCTCTTGTGTAAAGCCTTTTATGTCTTTTTTGACTTTGATCGTTTTTTTGTTTTGTTCAAACATGTGGAATTCTTCTATAGTTTTTGTACCTGTTCAATGAGTTTCTTGGCCTCGGTATTGGTGTTTTTATCTTTGATTTGTTTCTCAAGTTCTTGGATTTCTGCAATAACTTTTTTGAGTTCTTCAGAGGCTATATCGATCCCCAGCACCATCCAGTGCTGGGAACAGTTGGTACTGATATAGCTGAAGCCAGTTAGGTATTTCAGGTTGGGGTCACAGGCTGTGCCCCCTTGACATTATTTTCCAATTTTGTTACCACTTATATAGTTCAAAATAAAACTCTGTCCGGCTGGACATAGAACATACTGGCTATTTAGCTTATGTTGATTCGGTTCTCAATATTCATGTACTAGGGACCCCTGTCTTTAGTAACAATTAAGCGCCCAAGGTCCCTAGTGTATTACCTTTGGGTTTCCCTTGTCTCCTTAAAAAATAAATACCGGTGGCATGTCAATTATGTTTCGGGGTTTTCAGACATGGATAACCTAAAAACGGAGGCGTGGAATGTCAATTCTGTAAATTGCAGACCCCGCATTCTTTTTCGTCGACCCGGAAGCTTGTTAAGGATATTGATGCAACGTTTTATCAGGATGGAAATAAATGGCGGTGCCTGTCGCTACACTGCAATCCGGGCAGGCCTGTCACTACATCACGAGCGGTGCTTCCATCTTTGGTGGCAGGGCTGCCATGATGGGATTGCAAGGGGGTGAGGGAAAGGCTATGCTCCCAATGTTTGTTTAATTCATCAGATTTTAATTTCATGTAAGCCGTCATGTGACGCAATTAAACAATAATATAGAATGTGGCTTAGGTAACGGATGCATGTACCGGAGCTGGTTTAATTTGTAAATTTATATAGCACCGCTTAGCCCTGAAGAGGGCATCTAGGCGCTGTACATCGGCACAAGGAGGTTTAGTGAATTGCCCAGACTTGCAGGACGTTGCGAGATTGGAACCGGGATCCCTAGCTCCAAAGTCAACAGCTCTGGCTGCCGCACCACACCCTCTCCTTTCAGCGGTACCACCCAAAATATTCCCTTTTGAGTAGAGAAAAGTGCCCGATCATAAATGGTCCGAGCGACGTTCCTGGGCTTGGAAATGCCACTGCTCATAAAATGCAGAATTTGCTGGTACCTTTTTATATTTGTTTATTCATTTTTGAGAGGAGGGTCTGCAAACACTCTATCCTTTAAATCGACTGATATTTTTAATATGCACATTGTCTTTCTGTTTCTTTTTCTTCAGATATCGTGATATTAATGCTCTGAACCGGCTGGAATAAGTGCTCAGTGGAAAGGTTTTTTCTTTTTCAAAAACCCAACTTCCTTCTAATTTGAAGATTTGCTTTTAGCAGAAATGCCAGTATGACACTAGTGTGCCTGCCCGCACCTCCCCCATCGTGCGCCTAACACAGAGTGCCTCCCGGTGACCCTGCCACCCGCCTTATCTCTGATGGCTGGGGCCCGCGCGTAGACTGCCCCCTGTACTGCCTGCCTCCCGTGTCCCAGCCCCTAGACCTCGGGGTGAAGCCTGGGTGTGGAGTGACTCAGGGTCGCGAGCAAAGGTGAAGAAGGAGGAGGGGCCAGAAGAAAAGGAAATTTAAAAAAGGAAAAGGACAAAGCATTGGTAGCTGAGTAAAGGGGGAGAGTGCGCAGTTTTTTCTTCTTCTCTGCCCAGGGATAGCAACCTGAATCCACAGGGTCACGCTGCTGGGGCTCAATCTGTGGGGGTGAAGAGACGTGCCACCGGACACCTGAACCAGGGTAACACACGCCCAGCGTGCTCGCGCTCATCAGACTACGTGGAGCCGTGTCAAGAGCTAAAGCGCACCCACCTGCCTGTACACAGAGTCACTGCGCAGCGGCCGTGCCACGCACGTGCTGAAGCGCAAACCACTGAGCCGCACGTCAACACGCAAGCCGCGCCCTCGCTCTAACACACATGTGCCCAGTCACAATGAGCTACACCACACCAGCGGCAGGGGCTGCCGCCCAGCAGGACGGAGGGCGCAATCCATCGGTCGCCGCCAATCCTCCACCACCAGTGCACACCCACACGGCAGTCGCACCACTACCCCCCTTCAGTGAGGCCGCGAACCCTGCAACAGCTGCGCCAAGGTGCAAAGCCTGGGTCGGACAGCTCAACCACTACTTCAAGGGGACCCGCAAAACCGATGGGTCTGTCAAGCGGTCACTCCTCATCTACTACGGCGGTGCGGAGATCTATGATCTGTTCAAGGCGCTCCCCAATACCGGAACCGATGAGGACTACGAGGCGGCGGTCGCCTCACTCAACAGACACTTCGAACCACAGCTCAATCACAACTTTGAGAAGTTCAAGTTCAAGAGGGCGTGGCAAATCGAGACTGAATCCACGGATATGTTCTATGTGCGACTACGTCGGCTGGCCAGCACGTGCCCCTTCACGGACCAGAGGGAGGAAATTCGGGACCAGATGATCCTAGGATGCCGCTCAAAACTTCTGCGGAAGCTAATCATCTGGCAACCTGGAATCTCGCTGGACGAGATCCTGATCCTAGCCCGCTCCCACGAACTGTCGGACGCCAGGGCAGAGGAGATGGATGCCACCCTGCACACCCCAGTCACCGCATCACCGATGCCCAGGCACCCGCCAATCAAGGAGGAATAGGTGGAGGCCATCCAGAGACGGGCCGACGCCTCGTCAGGCGCCTAGACCACTACCAGGTGGGCCATGTGGATACTGTGGCGAGGATCACCCTGTGATGGCAGTCTGCGGGGCGAAAGGAAAAACATGCTCTCGCTGTGGAAGGCTCAACCACTACGCCAGAGTGTGCCGGGGTGTCAAGGCCCAGAAGCGTGTTCCAGTGCGTTCGCCAAATCTGCCTGGATGACCCACTGCCGGTGCCAGAAGACCAACCCCAGGAGCGAAGCCCCATGTATGAAGATGAGGATGACAACGAAGTGTTCGAGGTGTCATACGTCAGCCGGACGGGGACTCGTCGAAGGCCATCTCCCATGTGCTCTGTCTCCATCGAAGGCACTAACATAAGAGCCCTCATCGACACTGGGGTCTCCGTCAATGTGATAGACTCTGACCAATATGATTGCCTATCACCGCAACCTCCTCTTGCACCATCCACGGCACGGATCTACACATATGGAGGGATGGACCCGCTCCCTCTTCGGGGCGTCATTCAGATCACGGTCGAATGTGGGAGCTACTCCACCGAAGCGAAATTCCACATCACGGAGGGTAAGAAGGGTACCTTGCTCAGCTGCCACACAGCCGAAGACCTCGGGCTTGTCCTCTTCGCCAATCAAGTTCATGAGTCCCATGAGGAGGCTATGTTAAAGGAGTTTCCGGTGCTCTTTGAAGGCCTGGGGAAAATCAAAGGCAAGAGGTTCAAGCTCCACATTGACCCTTACGTGCGACCAGTGGCCCTCTGGCACCGTCGGGTGCCCTTCAACTTACGCCCGTAGGTAGAGGAGGAGCTAAGGAAGCTCAAAGAGCTAGGGGTGATCGAGAAGGTGTCGGGCCTACCCCATGGGTGTCCCCGCTGGTCGTGGCACCGAAACCCAAGCAACCAGGAGCCATTCGACTGTGTCGATATGAGACTACCGAATACAGCTGTGAAGAGGGAACACCACATCACCCCCACAATGGACGACATCGTGGTTGACTTAAATGGAGCAATGTGGTTCTCCAAACTAAACCTTAACGCCAGCACCATCAGCTGGAACTGGAGCCAGAGAGCCAGTACATTACCACTTTTTCGACACTTGTGGGCCTACGCAGGTACAAGAGACTCAGCTTCGGAGTGTCCTCAGCTGCCGAAGTCTTCCAAAATGCCTTCCGAGAAGCACTGCCTGGCCTGCAGGGATTGATCAACCTTAGCGATTATATCCTTGTGTACTCCACCACGCTCAAGGAACATCACTTGCACCTCAGGGCCGTGCTGAAGAGGCTAGTGGATTGCGGGCTAACTCTGCACAAATCCAAGTGCTCGTTCTATCAGGAGAGCATTGACATCTTTGGCTACATGTTCACACGTGAGGGACTCCTGGTGGATCCGAAGAAAGCAGAAGCCATCCGAGCGGCTAGCACCCCTCGCAAACCCACTGAGATGAGGAGCTTCCGCGGGATGGCCACATACTGTGGACGGTGTTTTCTCGATCTAGCAGCAATATCCGAGCTACTGCTTGCGCTCACGCGTCAAGACCACAAGTGGGAATGAATGCTAGCAGCCAACAAGACTTTCCAAGACATCAAGGCAGGATTGCTGGACAAGACCATGATGGCCTACATCCATCCACAACGCAGAACAGAACTGGTCATCGACGCCAGCCCTGTGGGCCTTGGTGAGGTCCTTCTCCAAGAACATGACCCGGAAGTGTGGAAGCCAGTTGCCTACGCCAGCAAAGCACTCACCAACACAGAGACCAGATACGCCCAAATCGAGAGGGAGGCGTTAGCGATCAAGTGGGCGTGCCAGCATTTTCACTTGTATCTATGCGGCCAAGAATTCAGTGTAGTGACTGACCACAAGCCGTTACTCCCACTGTTTGCTGGCTCATCCCGATTAGCGCCCCGAGGATCGAACGATGGGCAGTGCAGCTGCAAGGATACAACTTCAATGTGATCTTCTGCACAGGGGCGCACAATCATGCCGACTACCTGTATCGACACACGGAATCTGACACCCGTCGACCAGTCCGCGGACGCCTGCAGCATGGAGGCGTTTGTCCATATGGTGTTGCAAGGGGCGTGTCCCAGGGCCATGACGCTCGAAGAAATTGGCCAAGCCACCCAAGAAGACCCCACTCTCTCCTGAGTGCGAGGAGCCTCGGAGAACAACGGCTGGGCTCGATTCAGCCATGCATGTCAACAACTGTGGCATGTTCGGAGCGAACTTAGTGTAGGAGAAGGAGTCGTCGTCCTGAGGGGACATCTCATCGTGGTTCCCGAAAGCCTACAGAGGTGGATCCTCGTGTTGGCCCATGTTGGTCACCAAGGAATGGCCAAGACCAAGGCAAGGGTAAGAGACAAGGTTTGGTTCCCGGCCATGGACTTCATGGTAGAGGAGATGGTACGGCAGTGCCATGCCTGCACGATCACCGGGGGAGACCCAGCGCCGACACCGGTGATCACGGAAGAACCGTGCAGGACTCCGAGGACACATCCCAGTGTAGACTTTGGGAGCTTCCTAGACGGTCGTCACATGCTGGTAATGGTTGACTCATTCTCAAAGTTTCCCATCGTTGAAGTCATTGCTTCAACAGCCTTCCCCCAGGTGAAGAAAGTCCTGGATCGAGCCTTCGGAATGATGGGGCTGCCGGAAGAAGTCAAGTCCGACAACGGAACCCCCTTCCAGGGGAGGGAGTTCCAGGAGTACCTTGAAAACCTAGTGGTGCGCCACAGGAAGATCACCCCGCTATGGCCCCAAGCGAAAGGGGAGGTAGAAAGACGGATGAGGAAAATTAACCGTGCCTTACGCATTGCAGTGGATAACGGGGAAGATTCTGAAGCAGCCCTCGACCAATTCTTAGGTGCGTACCGTCAGACTCCTCATAGCACCACTAAGTGTGCTCCGGCGCATCTCCTGTTCAAAAGAGTCCCGCGAGACAGTATCCTGTCTGACCCGACATGGGTGCGGGATGATGAAGCCGTCCATTCGAGGAGGGAGACAACGAACCAGAAGGCGAATGAGGCCCAAAGAGCTCAAGGACCGCAGCTCCGAGTAAAAGACCGGGTGGTGATCAAAAACCGACACCCAGGGTGGAAGTTCCAGACGCCCTACTAGCCCGAGGTGTGGCTCGTAAGTGACCAAGGGGCCATGATAACCAATAAAAAAGGACAACAATCCGTCACGAGGAATGTGTCCAGTTTCAAGAAGACAATGGAGGCGGAAGTCGAACCCGAGGTCTCTGGACTTGTTGCAGAATTTATCTTCGCCTGTATTGCCAAATGTGAGGAACGCTTTGCCAGAGTTGCCGAGACAAGCCAGTCAAGGAAGTGATGGTGGTGCCCGTTTAACCGGCCAGAATGCCGCTGCGGAGTCGGATGAGGGAACCCCGGCTGGGGCTCCCTGTGCCCGGAGCCAGAAAAATGGTCTCCGGCCCAATCTGGTGCTGAGTCGACGGCTGCGAGACTTTGTATATACCTCACCCTGAACTGAGAGGACTTGATAGTCTTGAACCAAAAGAAAGGAGGGATGTAGAGCCACCCGGACTCTCTACAACAATGTTTTAATGCTCACACGCATCCACACACCCCTCGGGCGGGCACGTCCCGAGGGCATAAATAAACAGGGTAAAGACCGCACATGCTCTTCTACCCGAGAGCTAATTACCGGCCTCGTGTGGTCATTGCCACAGCGCTGCTGCGACCTAGACTGCCTAGGCCCCACCGTACTACAGGGGGCACCATTGCCACCACTATTTATTTCAGGGTTTGATAGGTTAGTGAGGTGAAGCGTGTAAGAGTAATGGGCGGAAAGCTCTCACCCCCGTCCTAACCCAGGAAGAATGTTTGTACGATGTCAGAATAGAATAGAAGCGTTTGAATATGTGACGTCACAATGGGATTCTCCTGCATCTTCACTATCCTGTCTGGGTGCATTTGACGTCACAGTTAAACGCTCCAGTAAGAATGTTAGATTGTTCGATGTCATAATAGCCAAGAAAATCTAAAAGCCTTTCTGTCCTATTATGTTTGACTATGTGACGTCACAACTTGATCTCCTGCGTGTTAAGTGTACTGTCTGATTGTAACGTCACAGTGAAACGTTCCTCTGCTTTCACTATCCTGACTGAGTTCACGTGACGTCACACTGAATGCTAGTCCTCCCCCAGTCTTCCCTATCCTGACTGAGTGCTTAATTGTACGATGTCATAATACATTAAAGACCAAACCTTCACGGCCAATCAGAATGTTTGAGTGTGTGATGTCACAAGAGGATCCTCCTACTTCTTCACTAGGCTATCTGAATGCTTATATGAAACACTCCTGTGTCTTCGCTATCTTGGCTGTGTTTATGTGAGGTCACAATGAGGTGACGTCTCCTCACTACATCTTGAGCATGTGACGCCATAATGCAGGTGACAGAGAAGGGACACGCTTCATTTCTCTTTTCCAGTCAGAATTTTTGAATGTGTGACTTCATGACGGAATGGGAGGCTTCTCTGTTCACTTAAAAGGTTTAATTGTGTGAGCTCACAATGCTTGTTTGAATTGCATTAATTTAATTTGTAAAAATAGTGGTCCTTTTCCATGGTAGGGTCTGCCGACAACGAAAATTGCCTTGAACATTGCTCATCTAGCTAGAGGTATCTAGAAGAGTCCTTGCAGGACCTGTGTCTTCTCTGAGGTGAAGGTGGAGAAGGAGTTTGTAGCAGCACTTTGGATTGTATTTTGCATGTAATGATCAGTGGCAAAATGGCATCACAGGAAGCTTGGAAACATTGTATTAAACTATGGGCACTTTTTGCCTCATTACAGATTCTCTTCTGAAATTCAGCACCTTAAACATTGTTTAATTAAAAAAAGTATGACAAAAAGAAACAAGTTGATAACAAAATCACAGCGATATGAGGGTGGGTAAAAGTAAGATTCAAGGAAAATCTTACCAGGGGTGTAGATTGACTGTGGACTGCATGCATTTCAGGTGACCACATCTACATATGAGGACTGAAAACTTACCTCACACATTTGACTGCAAGGGTGAAAATGGCAGGCAATTACTTTGCTGATATGCAATCTTTAATACAGCTAGAACAGACATGATCATAACACGACAAACTACACATTACAACATAATTTCCGAGCCAAACATTCAAAGCACTACATTTATACCCTCTCTGTTCTAGTTTTAAAAGACAAAACACACTAGACGCATGGCAAATGAGCATACAAAATCTGAAAAGGTGATATTCTGCTGTCTGTATCTGCAGACAAGCTGGGCTGAAATTGGCGTGTCTCTCTGAGAATCTGTGAGAAGTCAGTCTTCTGTTTTTTAATTAATGTAATTGTGGTCATTGAGGTGATGACAAGGTCCCTATTTTGCTGTTTACTAAGTTAATGATGGTTAACTTCATTCATTTTTCAAGAAAGATATTTCATATTTTAAATATTTATTGTATCAAATTGAATTAACATGTGATACTTGTTATATACTCGATATAGTTTACTAATTTAGGCTAATTAACCCAACTGCATGTGAACCATGGAACCTGACTTGTTATTGGCCCAGCTAATTTGCTAACTCAGCGTGTGCGCTGAAGGTCTAGAACTGTCCATGATAATGCTAAGGTCCAGAACCTGTTGTATGACCTGGAGGGGAGCACAAACCATGCCATATTTTGCTTACATTGAAAAAAGTACTTTTATTTTCGGAGGTGGGGGAAATCGAATAATCTAAATCCAATTTGGAAAGTGCACATATTGGAAGGGGGGGAATAAATACCTTTCCAACACCTGTCCTGCAAACACCAGGGGAAAGAGCATATTACTTTGAGGGAGTGTGCAAATTTACTATTCTAACTTAAATCCCACAAGCATTTCAAAACTCTGCATGTAGGGAGGAGATGGAGATCAGATTTACCTTTTTAAAAAAATGCTTTGCTAATAAAAAGATAAATACAAAGAGCATTTGCAACATATCATTGAATAAAACTGAACAATTTAGAAATGTATTACTATATTAAGAGATACATTACTCAAACCCAAAAAACATTCTAAATTTAGTAAATATCCTTTTGATAACACATTCCATAAACAACTAGTTTGCATTTGTTTCTCAATAAAAGCAAAGAACAAAGCAAAGGAAAAGAGAAAGGAGAAAAAAGCAAATAATAAAAGAAAAGAGCTGGTGTATATATTACCTACTGGCAGTCGCCAGTAGGTAGTTATAGTTAGGACCTATTATCCATAGGAAAACCGCAACATTCTATTGGCAATAACTTTGGCGTTGATTGATGAATCTTCTTGGAATTTTCCAAACTTTTGGCCAGCTCAGTTCCGCTCCTTTCCTGAAAGTTTGGGGGTGATTGGTCAAGCGGGGCGAAGAAAATAGGGGGTCCCAAAATGTGTTTTCCCCATGCAATTTCCCATATGACCTTTAGCCACAGCTACAGCCCGAACGGCTAAACGGAATTACACAAAATTTGGCAGAGAGGTAGTCCTCAGTTCCGACTTGTGCCTTTTGCTCATATGGTGTCAATCTGTTCAGTAGTTCCTGAGAAAATTACGGTTAAAGTCATTTATATATATCTATGGGAGCGGGGGATCCGCGGATTGTGCGAGGATTGGCATTGTAGCATAAGCGCACCGTCTCGATCACGCGCTCAATGCTAATTGGCTGTCAGGCAGTTGTAAACATTCGAAACAAGGAACTGTTGGCAGCCATTTTGTGCCTCAGTAGAAGCGAGGTTGAAGAAGTCTGTGAAATATGTATGCAAAACGTGAACAGGCGGCAGGGTAGAGACCCCCTGACCCCCTAGGCCTGCTCAGGGGGTCCCATAAGGACCCGTAGGGCAAAAAAATAAGAAAATACATTTAAAAAACAAATTGCGGGATGGTCTGATCTATAGCTGCTAAATATTGTTACGTTTCTGTACTTATCTACCTGGAGAAGTGCTTTTGTTTGAAACCTTTCAACATCAGACAAGGACACCCTAAGGGGCCGATTCTGATCTAGGTTGGAAATCACTCCGACCGAGCCGGATCCGGGGTGTTTTTTGACCGATCCGGACTCCTGCAGTCCGACCGAGCGAGTACGATGCGGACATATGCTGTCGGACTCATTTTGGTCGGACTCCCATTGAAGTCAATAGGAGCCGGTCGTACAACGCGTACATGGGCTCCCATTTGTGTCCGAGCCGTAAGGCTGCGGGTAACAGGGGGCCTGATGCGGACCCCCAAAGTCCAGCTCCGGGAGCTATTGTGTGCCGGAAACTCCGACTCGATCAGGCTGTCTGAATCGCGCATAGTACTGGCTCGGTCGGAATTCTCCTACATTGTGCGCCACGGTTAGCTTACGGCCCGGACGTACGGAGCGGGTCGGACCCGGAAACTATTTGGCTGGAGATTTCTCGCTTGTTTGCATCGTACTTCGTCGTCCGGACCCGTGTACAAACCGCATGGAAATTCAGCCTCCGAATCCGACCCGCTAATCCTGAAGCCGATTCGGAGCCCTTCCGACCGAGATCGGAATCGGCCCTTAGGTGTTGAAGTAGGTCTGGAAAAAATGACCTGAAGAATCGTTTCTCTGGATCTGTGTTACAGCATGGAAAAGAATAAACTGACATCAGTGCTCAGGAGGGAACTTCTATCTCTCCACTAATGTCATATCCAGAGACGACATCACCGCAGAGCCGACGGTGCCATTATCCGGTCCGAGGAGGTACTGCTGAAAATGTTCTCGATTCATACGGGCGCCTGGGGAGAATTCTAAATTAAGGAATCTGCGGCTAGATGTCTCAATTAGATATTTCTTTATATTGTTACTTTCAATGAAAGAAATTCACTGAAAAAAACAAAGGTTAAAGTAACGAAATAGGTAAATTTCAGTTCAAATGGAATGTTGAACGTAAAAAAAAACACACTGAAATCAATCAGCTAACTGAAGTAATTATAATCACGCCCTCATCATGCACTGCTTATGTTCTCATATATAACACTCCTGACATGTTCTGTGACCTCATCAATAACATCACTGATGACAACAAAAATGACATCATTGAGGACAACACTGTGTATTGCAAGGATGCTTGTTAGTTACTTCAGTTAACTATGATTGGTGAATTCCAGTTGTTTATTGGGTCACAAATTGAACTGGGTCCCCTAGTTGAGTTCACATGTTCAATCTTTCAACGTAGTGGTACTTGGCTTTGTCGCTTTTTCTAGGTGGCTAGGTTATAGTACTTATTTCACCTTCACAATGCGAAATGTGTACCAACTGTTGCATTTAGGGTGGAGATTTGTGGATATAAGTCCTGACTTCCTATACAAGTGGCAGAAAATAAATTTTTTACAAGAACATTGTGGATTCCACAGGGTGTGGCAGTAGATAGTGGATGAGGAGCTTGGAGCAGGCCCAATTGCAGATTACATACAACTGCGTCCTATACTCTTATGGTTCTCTATATGGCTTAAAAGTGATCTGGAGTTTAACAGGAAGATCTTGAGTGATTGCCCGAGTATGGAATACAGTCAGCATATACTGTGAGTGTTCTATATAAAAACCACTGCAAGTATTCTGGGGAAACTCCAGTTCTTCAACTCACCAGCGTTGATCACTAAACCAGATATTGAATGGGCTAAGGGAACCGCCTTGGTGCATGTGCAAGAAGCAAGAGCCCTGGGCTCTCAACATAAAAACAGCTATACACTCTATATCAGATTGAATCTGTGAAGAAGGTAGACATTTATTTAACATGGGATTTGCCGATTTTGTACAGAACGTTTTGAAGGTATCTTCGTTTGAATTTATCCCCTCAGCTATTAGTGGGGTGGCATAAGCCATCAGACCAACCCCCCCCCCCCCCCCCCCATGCATTTGATATGATCTCCGCACCAGGTACTTTACTTATTGTTTTTATTTGCCCCAAATAGGCTGGCCTGCGGCACGTCTATCCACCCTCTTCTCCTGCCTTTGAGTTTTAAGCAAGCTAGACCGGCTTTATTGTATTTGCAACTTTTGGATAATGTTCATGTATGCTGCTATTTATCTAGGTTATCAAGGGTGTTTCACCTTTAATAAACTGTATTTTTTTACTTGAATATGAATTTGTTGACGAGTCAAAATATCTTTATTCGATTTGCAATAGCAATCCTAAAAGTACAATATAAACAATTTAAAATAGTCAACAAATTCATATTCAAGTCATAAAATGTTTTTTGAAACGTGAAACTCCCCTGATAACCTAGATAAACTTTCAAGACAGCAGCTGAATTGAGCATCAAATTAGTTTTGAAAACTCCACAAGGGCTCGTCAAATGGACAGCTGACACCACTCCTGATTGAATGTCCTCCGTACCAAGTGCATTTTTTACCACATGTAATATGCACACAATAATGGATGCCGTATCCATACGTTACCCCCCCTTTTTTATGCATTATTTTTATAAAAATGTTTACTAGTCACAGTGGCGATTATACACAATTATTGTTTCGTGGATATGTGCACACTAATTGTTGTAATTTTGCAGGAATAGCAACAAGACATTGTGTGTATATATATATATATATATATATATATATATATATATATATATATATATATATATATATATATATATATATATATATATGTATTTTTCTTCATTTTATCATTGTATACATGCATGGTTGACATACCTGTAATTTTTTCTGTGTCTAGGACCAGTAGTCAGTTGATGTGAAAACTGTTCCAATCAGTGCTCTTTAGATACAGATGTAACCTGTTAGATGTAGAGATGCCTGATGTAGTGAGCAAGGCAGCGAAGACCACCGAAACGCGTCTAGGCCATCGCAAACGGAATAAATACATTTCTTTGATTCAACTTATTCACAGAGTCAGCACCTGTTTTCTTATTGCGAACAGGACTGGTACAATATATATATATATATATATATATATATATATATATATATATATAAACCCGGCAGCAGCGGAAATTAAGCGAACAACAGCAAACAAAAAACGCAGCGCAAGGAGAAAATGTAGGCGGCAAAGGGAAAGCAAAGAGAGGGAGAGGAAAAGGAAAGAAATGGTAATATTACCTTCCTCCAATCAGCACATTCCGTCCACATCTGATATGATTGATGGTGCATGTTGTAATACCAACAGTGGGGTACAGATGACGGATAACTCAGAGTGTAACACAGTTATCAATTTATCCGATGTGGTGCTAGATAAAGCCAAATTACAGCTTTTATCCCTGGGTTTGTCGTACTGTCCAAAAAACTCGTTCAATTATGTGCAGACCCGGGTTGATGTGTTCAAATTTATAAGAAAGTTGAAGCTAAAAAAGCCCTTTAAGTTGTCAAATGCGCCATCTAAAGCTTCTGACATTGTGAACAAAACTCAGCCATCCAGAGTGTTTTCAATTTCTAATACTAATGCTTTAAAGGTTGCACAAGAATTAGCATTGGAAGAGGATTTTGCTCCTGGGGCAACTCAACAAAATCTAAGGAATGCAGGCATTCCAACTAACCTTCCTTGCGCCACAAAATTTAAACCTCCATCAACATTTTACCCAATAATGCCTAAAGACAATATAGACGCTTTTGGGGATATAGTTGTGGAAGAGTTAAAGAAATTGCAACACACCACGTCCAGAAGAAGCAAACGTATGAGATATATGGAAAAGCAATAAAATAAACTCATGAAAAAATTGAGGAGTGATTCCAATCTCATTATAAATAAAGCGGACAAAGGAGGCAATACCGTTATCTGGCCTCGGGTTCAGTACATGGCTGAAGCAGAAAGACATTTGAGCAATGAATCTTGCTACAGGAAAGGCAACTTTATTGACATTTTGCGCCTCAAGGAGAGAGTACATAAAGATCTTAGTCAATGGAGGCGGGAAGGTCTGTTAAGCAAGCAAGAACATGCTTTCCTAAAAAATGACTTTCCAGTAACCCCTTTCTTCTACTTGATACCAAAGATTCACAAGCAAACTATCCCAGTCCCTGGCCGGCCTATTATCTCGGCCCAAGGCAGCTTGTTAGAATCCATTTCACGATACGTGGATCATTTCCTGCATGAATTTGTGGAATCATTGCCCTCTTTCATCAAAGACACGGGACATTTTTTGTCTAAAATCAATGATATTGTGTGGGACAATGATTTAATTTTGATAGCGCTAGATATAGATTCTCTATATACTAGCATAGCACATCATGATGGACTAAACGCTGTTAAGCACTTTCTGAACAAACGTGATTTTGCTTTCAGTCAACACAGTAGCATGCTTCTGAATATGTTGGAGTTATGTTTAAACAACAATTATTTCCTATACAACAAGGAAGTTTATCAGCAGTTAAGAGGAGTGGCCATGGGGGCATGTTTTTCCCCCACCTACGCATGCCTACATGTGGGGTGGTGGGAGGAACATGTCCTCATGGGGTCACTTGCTACCAGGTTTCCCAACAGAATAGCCTACTTTTGGCGTTTTATAGACGATATCTGTATGATTTGGAGGGGATCAGAAGAGTCAGCTACTGAATTTGTGAGAGTCATTAATGACAATCAACTTAATCTTAAATTTACGTCACAGATCAGCAGAGTATTGATCCAATTCTTGGACACTGAGATCTATGTCCAGAATGAAAAACTACATACTAGACTCCATAGAAAGCCCACGGCGGGCAATTCTATCTTGCACGCCGGTAGTGCACACCCAGGTCACCTCGTGAAAAGTATTCCGTATGGGGAATTTCTACGTATCCGTAGGATATGTAGTTCTGAGGTTGACTTGAAGAAATGTCAAACAGAGGCGTTTCAGAGATTTGTTGCTAGAGGCTATCACACTACTGCTCTCAGAGAGGCTTTAAACAAAGCAAATGAGTTGAACCGGGATGAATATCTGAATTCTACCAAATCCATCAGTATAAGACAAGAACCCGAGTCTGAAGTCCCTGATAGAATTAGCATGATTACTACCTTTAACAGTGAGGAAAGGAAAGTGAGAGGCATTCTCAGGAAACACTGGCCTTTATTGAAAACAGATATAAGTGTGGCTCCCTTACTACCTGAGGAACCAATGGTAACCTTTAGAAGGGCACCCTCTATGCGGGATGCCCTAGTTAGATCAAGCCCTGAGGTTATCCCCAAGAAAAATTGGTTATCTGAGAAACCATGATTTTACAAATGCACCTCTTGCAGAGCTTGTAAATTCGGCGTTTCAACCAAGGAATACAAGTCTGCATTTGATCCATCTCCCATCTTGATAAAGGGGCACTACACTTGCCGGACAGATTTTGTAGTTTATGTGCTCCAATGTACTTGCGGGCTCAAGTACGTTGGAAGCACTAAACTACAGGCCTTCAACCGCATCCTCCAACATCTCAGGGCAATCATCAACTCTGATGAGAATTACCCGGTCGCACGTCATTTTGGGTTGGTCCATCAGAGAAATGTGAATGATTTGAGCTATTTTATCATTGACGGAGTTCCCAAGAATATCAGGGGTGGTAATAGAGAAAAATCTCTTAGGCAGTTGGAGAGCAAGTATATCTTGCTACTAGATACGAGAATCCCCAATGGGTTAAACACAGGAGAGGACCTTCATTGTTTTTTATAATACCTTTTCATTAAGTCTGGCCAGACATTTATAAGGGTCAACTTTTAATCTGCAACATAGGTATAATCCACATCTAGTTTAACAGTAAACCAAGTATGATCACATGGAGGACTATTTAGTAGTCCCTGGAGTAAACTGGTAGATCTTTCTCCCTGTATCCATCATGTCATGTGTTGTTTACTTTGTACAACTGCTGTTTGCATTTAACTTCCCCTGTTCTGAGATCACCAATAGCCACACACTAACAGATCATAGTTGAATTTATGAGAGGGGGTATGACTGGACCGTTCTGGGTTGCATTGTTCAGCGTACAACATATTGTATCTCAATTGGGTGATAATAGGGCACTATGTCCTAATGCTGGGTCCCAAAGAATATGTTTTCAATACAAAAATCAGGGATCCTGGTCTTTAAATCGATGCATATACACTGTATGTATAGGGTTATAGGTAGTTCATAATAATGGTTCCATAACATGTAAACCTCCTAAATGGTGTAACATGGTTTTTCTTGAGCCCTCCCCCCAAGCTTCCCCGTTTTTTTCTTTTAATATTTCAGCCACCAACATATGAGTTACTTAAGGGTCAGGGATCTGACTAATATTTTGGCTGAAGCTGCACTTGGCACTTCACACTTTACACGAGGGTTTGCACTTAAGGGTTAGAATCAGTTAGCACTAGCACTTTAAAGGGCGACATTGATTGTACATGTTGATTTGCACTGTCATCCTGCAGACCAGGGATTCGAATATCGAATTAAAAATGTATATTATGCTGTACATAAAGAAGTTATGAATTTAGCAGACTTGCAGCTTGTAAATATGAAAAAATTATTATTTTTTATAATTATGGCAATGTATTATACTTAGGCATTTGTTATTTAAATTGTATATAATGATTTTTTAACATTTGTAAATATGGGTCTGTTCTCGAATTTGGATGAACTACAATTTAAGTGTTTTCTCAGTTGCTATTAATGTATACGCCCCGTTTTTGTGTTAATTAGGCACCCTATATATGCACTTTCATTTGTTCTGTCTGGCATGTGATCAAGGTCACCGTGTAGGGACCGAAACGCGTCATGCTGGCGATTGCGTGATAATAAACCACCTTTGAAGTCATCTCTTGCGCTGTGGAGTGGTCTGTGGGTTCCGTTGGTTTCTTACGGGATTCTTGTCCTTTTGGAGTAAACGGAGCAGGACTGTGAATCGTATATATGTATATATGTATATATATATATATATATATATATATATATATATATATATATATATATATATATATATATATATATATATATATATATATATATATATATATATATATATTATTTTTCTTCTCCTCCAGCTATGCGAATTTATTCGTGGGCTGGTGGGAGAGGCATGAGGCATGTAAAGATTCCAACCAGAAATGGACTGAAAAAATCCTTATGTGGACCAGGTACGTAGACGACCTGTTTATAATTTGGCAGGGTGATCGTCAGTCAGCAGAAGAGTATATTGCAACCCTAAACACCAACACTCTTAACTTAAGATTTACAAGTACGATCAGTACCAGTAGCATCAATTACCTAGACCTGGAAATATTTGTGCATAATAATATCTTGCAAACCCGCCTGTACAGAAAACCTACCACGGGAAATGCGGTCTTGCATGCCAAGTCATACCATCCGAAAAGTCTTGTAAAAAATGTACCATATGGCGAATTCTTACGCCTAAAAAGAAATTGTTCTCTGGAACAAGACTATAAACATGCAGTAATTGAAGCACAGGGAAGATTTGAGAGTAGGGGATACAACAGTTACATTCTCAAACAAGCCAGTGTCAAAGCCTCTGGGACAAATAGGAAGGATCTCCTCATTCCCAAACTGAAAACAGAGGCACCTGATGAGGTTCGTATGATAACTGAATTTAACACTAAATCAGGTGAAATAGTAGGTATTTTTCAGAAACACTGGCATATACTCACTGCTGATAAAGTCCTCAAGAAAAATCTGCCAAAGAGGCCTTTAATCACTCACAAAAGATGTCCATCCCTGGCAGACCATTTGGTTCACAGCCATTTTAGATCTTCGGCTCAACCCATCAAAATCGGTTGGTTTCTTTCCTTGCCTTAAATGCAAGGCATGCAGATTCATGGCAAAAAATCTGAATACCCAAATCGCACAGGCGATAACAAACCCAATATAAAAATAAAGCAGTTGCTCAATTGCAACTCAGAGTATACTGTATACTGTCTCACCTGTCCTTGCAAGCTGCGATATATTGGCAGTACTATTAAACCAGCGAAACTAAGAATTCTTGAACACATGCGGGCAATTACAAATAAAGATAAATCATATCCTGTCGCCCGCCACTTTGCCGAACACCATCAGAGCAAGTGGGAGAAACTTAGTTTCTACTGCATTGACCAGGCCCCCAAATTAGAACGAGGAGGAGACAGGGACAAGTCCCTACAGATCTTGGAGTCTAAGCACATCATTAGTTTAAAAACTATGACTCCGTGGGGTTTGAATAATAATGAAGAACTTTGGGTTCATTTGTAATCAGTATACTGTCACTATCATACGGAAATAATAGGAAGAATATGAATTAAAACTGTATAACATCCCTATTTTTCCAATAATCTGTCATGCCTTAACAGCACAATTTGCACTGTTGAAAAAATGCCCATTCAGGGCTGAATAACGAACATCGGGCATATTGAGAAAATAATTGTTGTAAATATCTCAATTGCTGACCAAATTATTCTTACTGTGTTTAATGAATTTTTTGAATATATATCTTTTTGTATAATAACGTTACATGTTTTTAATGAGCACAATGCACTTTCACGTCAGTCACCATTTTATAGCCTGAGATTCTAATGCAATTTGCACATTATAAGATGGCCGCCAAAATGTTATACAAAAAATGTCCTACTTTCATGTTTATGAAATGTATAGCTGGCCAACGGCTTTAAATGGCGACTTTAATTATGCACTAACGTTACACTGACGAAGCCTGCAAAGGTGAAACGCGTCTGTAAGGGGTGAGGGGGGTTTGGTGCAATAAATTTGTTAACCGGATACCAGCCAATCTTTTTCTGAGACCTTCATGAGGATACAGAAACGTGCAGAATATATATATATATATATATATATATATATATATATATATATATATATATATATATATATATATATATATATATATATTTATTAAGAGGTTAGGTACTTGATAATAATGAACATTTTAAATTGACGGACAATTGTGTAACTATTCAGTACAGTTTTTATTTTATTTTTAGATTGTATTCGTTAGGATTGAGGTGGTTATTCTTGTGACGTGGCATGGAGTCAATGTGAAAGGATTACACTGACTAGCACTAGCATTTTAAAGTGGTGGAAGAATTAATGCCAATAGAAGGAAATGTGGTCTTCCGTTCTTCTTGTTTTACTTTAAAAATAAGTGTAGGAGTTGAGAAAACACTAGCATGTTAGTTTTGAGGAAACAATTATGAATAGTATAACCACTATGATAAGAAATTGTTTATTACATATATATATTTTTATTGAGTGTGTAGTAAAGTATATGAAATGCATTCTTGTTTTTTTATAGATGTAATATACTGTGAAGCACTTGCACTTTAAAAGTCTAGTACTATAGATATTGTGACATGGATCAGTAGAGGAACTGATTGATGTAGATCAAAGCACTAGCACTTTATGACATTTGGTACTGTATGAAATATGCACTGACACTTTTTCAGAAACCGTCAAAAAAATCTTTGCACTTGCACTTTAATGTGACAAATATTTCAACAAGGAGGTTAAAACAAACAAACGGGTAACTATGCAATTGGAAACTGCTCAATTAAATATTGGAAAATGTAAAAAAAACCGCAAGAAATTAGTTTTTCTGCGAATTGAATGACTTCCAATTGTATTGATCAAAAATGCAAATGGTACCCTTGTAGTGAACATTGAATATTGACTTGTCTCTTTTTTTCAAGTGAATTTGCTCTTTTATCCATTTATTTGCCCAAATTGGCATGTTTTAAGATGGCTGCCAGTTTTACATTGAAAGTGAACTGTGTAGTGCTGTAGTCCTTCGTTAATGTCTCCTGTTGGATTGACTATTTTAATGTTAATGAAATGGTGTTTCTACATTGTGAACAATGCAACGCGAGGCTGTCGAAACGCATAGATGTGATCATCACTAATAAATAAACTGAGTGATTCTAACCTCTTGGAGTGCTGGAAGATTATTGAGCGAATGTGATAATCCTATGGAGATATGGAATATGAATGAAGCACTTTGAAATTTATAAACGTCAAGTGGTCTGTTCCTGTGTGGCAGTGTTGGAGATCTACTGTTTACAATGATTTGGTTGGAGATATGTATATATACATACCCTACTGGCGGTCGCCAGCAGGCAGTTATATAGACTCTTCAACAGGTCCAAAATGCAGCGGCAAGGCTGCTTATGGACGTCCCGAGGACGCAATCAGCAAAACCCGCCTTAAAGGCGCTGCACTGGCTTCCAGTGCGGGAGAGAGTGATATTTAAGGCCCTTTGTACAGCCCACAAAATCCTTCTAGGGAAAGGTCCCCTCATTTTAAAGAACTTAGCGATCCCATAAAAAGCTAGCAGAACGTTGCGATCTGATCAAAAACACCTTCTTTTTGTCCCTAGAGTTAAAAGGGCTCGCACGGGCGGGAGAAGATTCTCATTCAACACGGCGAAGTTGTGGAACTCGCTCCCTTTAAAATTACGCGCCGAGACCTGCACACTGCGTTTTCGCAAAGGTCTTAAAACCTTTCTGTTTCCCGCTTGAATGCTTTAAACTGGCTGTTTTTACTATCTGATGGTGTCTGGAAAAGCGCTGGGATGCCTAAGGGTAACTGCACTCTATATAAAATTTTAAATAATAATAATAATAATATTTGGGATGTAGTTTCCATAGGAAGAGCGTTTTTTCATTTGCCAATAACTGGTGCAGTTTGACGAACTCTCATGAAACTTTTAAAACTAATTTGAAGCTCAATTCAGCTGCTGTCTTGAAACTTTCGGCGTGATCCATCAAGAGGGGGGAAGAACAAAGGGGAGCCCAAAGCACGTTTTACCCATGTTAATCTCTACAGTAACTTTAGACGCGGCTACAGCCCGAAGTGCTGAACAGAATTACACCAAATTTGGCAGGAAGGTAGATGTTGGTTCGTCCAGGAAAGTGCCATTTGTGATATGGTGTAAATCTGTTCAGTAGTTGCAGTGTTATTTAAAGAAATGTCCATTTGTATATCTAGGGATTCGGAGCATCCGTGACCCCTCCAGATCTCATGCTGAGATCTTATTGGCTGCCAACATTTCAAACCTGGAAGTGTTGGCAGCCATCACATGACTCAGCTGGAACAGAGTCACAGAAATTGTTTTAAAGAAAGGGGGAGAAGGGGATAAACACCCTGACCCTCTAGGCCGCTTGGGAGGGTCCCACTAAAGTAAAAAAATTAATTTGGTGGGAGTCATGCTTGATACACAGATCCCTCCCACAATGTTTAAAAAATAGAGGAGCAGTCTCCCGCACTTCTGTAATCTTGAGCCCCGAGTGGGCCAGGTCGCGTAAAAATATGTATGAGGGAGGCACAAGGGTCTACCCTGCTGTGGCTCTCAAAGCACGGTAGGGGCACACGGGCCCCCTCTTAGCGCTCATAAAGCATGTCCTGGGATGCTCACCCTGGGGACATAGCTGTTTGCTATGGCTTGGCTGGAGCTTTATAGCTCCTGCCAAGCCATTGAAAACTGTGCCCCGGTTTCAGCAAGCAAGAGCATTAAAAATGCTCTTGCTTGCTGAAAGCAAAGCACAATTGTTTTTACAGAGAGGGGGCTGCATGTTAGCAGCTCCCTCTGTGCAAAAGCAATGCCAGCTTGTGCAGAAGGTGGGGAGCTGGCAGGAATTGGGGGCCTTGAAGCTCCCCCTATGCTCCCCTATGTGGAGAAGCGTGGCTCAATGGTTAGAGCAGCAGACCCTGATGCAGAGGTCTGGCCCGGGACCAGGGTTCAATTCCCACCTCGGCGGCTCTTGGACTCAATCTCCCCGGACGTGATAATTCTCGCCTCGGTGCCTAGTCTAATCATGGGTCCCACTCTGTGACTCTGGGCAATAGCTTGCTTAATCTCCATAACGGCCCCAGCAGCGCTTGGATGCCTGGCTTCACCTTGGGGGTACCCAGTAGTGGACATCTCACAGGAAAGCCAGGAAGGGTTCCACAGCGGTATGAATACAGCACTACGAGACCTCTGGGTAGAAGGCGCTATATAAATACAAACACATTTACATTTACACATTTACATTACTCCCCAACAGAGTGGGTGCCCACAGTGGAACCAGGACACCCACAATTGAGGCCGTGCCTCAAGGGATGGGGCCACAGCCCACCTCCCAATTTAAAGGAGGCATGGCCCGGGGGATGGAATCCAAGGACTGAAAATGGCCCAGGGAAGGGGGGGGGGGCACATGCCCCCCTCTCCCCATAGAAAATAAAAATGTGTTTTTTTTAAACGCACAGCAAGTAGCCAGAGGCCCACCCCTTTTCACCATCCCTCTGCAAATGCGCCTCCTGATGCATATCTGGTTGGGGGATGAAGTCTGCAGAGGGTCCTTGGGGGGCCAACAAGCCCTACTGTTACCTCCAGTAATTGCCCCACAGCAGGATTCCAGAGTGGTCCTCTAAGGCAACGCCCCCTTTCTCCACCATTCTGCAAATGGGTCTCCTGGTGGACTGCTGGTTGGGGGATTAAGTCCTCTTGGATGCTGAGAGTTCCCGGGGGCCCAGAAGCCCTCCTGTTACGTCCAGTAAGTCAGACACAGCAGGATTCCTGAAAGCTGGTCGAGGCCGCCCCCTTTCTCCACCACTCTGCAAACCTGACTAGTAAAAATCATGGAAATTCACTTAAGGAACAAAAGGTTAGACACGTTATAGTTAGGAAATAGTTTGAAAAACCTTAGAAATTCTTTTTAAAAAACAAAAAAAACAGAAGTTACAGGGTTGTTATAGTTAGGAAATAGAATTTGAAAAAACCTTAGAAATTTACTGAAAAAAAAACAAAGGTCACAGGGACATTATAGTTGGGCTCAGATTTCACTCATACAAAACTAGTGAAATTCAGCAGTTATAGTTACTCAAACTAACTAACTTATGCCTCCACAATGCACTGCTTATGACCTCACATATTACATCACTCATGACATTATCAGTGACATCACTGATGACATGTCAAATAACATCACTGATGACATCATTCCAAAACCACTCACACCCCATACAACCTCTTGTATGCCTACTCATATACCCATTAACAGGACCATACCAGTACTCACACCCACTCACACCTCCATAAAGCAACTCACACACCCACTCACACAACCATTCATTCACCCAGCCACACACTCAGCCATATAGCTACTCACACACCCACGTATTCACCTAGTCACTCACACACCCACTCGCTCACCCATACAAGCACTCACACACTGTTACACACCCACAATCACTTACTAACTGTTAGACTTGGCGGTCTCTAGTTGGCAGAGGTATTCACTTCTGACAAATAGGGACTCACCTCCTCTAGTCAGGGCAAGGGGATCACACACTTAGATAACCCCTGCTCACCCCCTTGGTAGCTTGGCAAAGCAGACAGGCTTATCTCAGAGGCAGTGCGTTAAGCATTTATGACCACATACAGTAATAAAGTGAATACACTACAAATGGACACGACACAGTAGTATTATAAAAATAAGGATTTTTATATAAGGCTTAGCACAAGACCAAATAACGACAAAAATATACCACAATCTTAATAAATACTCTTGGAAGGAAAAATAATAGTTCAAGCGTAGTTGCTTCTTAGCACAAAGTCTTTAGTAACAAAAGCAACTCTTTAAATCACAGTTCTTGGCAACAATGTAACCCACACGGAAGTCACACGACGTCGAGGCAAAGTTAATCCAAAGGTTCGGCGTCGACCGCGAGGAGCGCTATGTCGAGCCCGGAGTCGCACAGACCCCCACAACACAGTACCTTGGAAAAGCGAAGCACACGATGATCAGTGGCGTCGAGATGTCCGGCGTCACGTCTTCGGCGTCGATCGAGCCTCGGAGTCGGGCGACCTGCAGCGGCGTCGACAGATGTCAGGCAGGGGCAGCACTCACGAGGCGAAGCAGGATACGGCGTCATCGTCGATGATGATGTTGCAAGAGTCGAGAGGGCTCGAAGTCGATGCGATCAGCAGCGGTGCAGACCCGGGGTCACGGAGCTGGAGCCGAACTCGCTACTCACTGGCGTTGCTGCTGGCGTCAATCGGGGCCGGCGTCGAGGAAGCGGGACACTGGAGCCGTTACTCACAATGTCGAGCTGGATTCGGCTGCATCCGTCGGCGTCGACATTACTGGTTTCTTTCAGAGGTGCTGGATTCTCAGGTTCCAGCAACAAGCACTTTTAGCAGATTAAGTCCTTTAGCCCTGTGACTTCAACAGGAGGCTGGCACTCTTCCAGCCCTTGGAGATTTTCTTTAGCAAAGCTTGAGAGTACACACTCAGTTCCTCTCTCCTGGTTCCTTGGCAAAAATAAAGAAGCAACTGCAGGATTCCCCCCAGCAAACAGCACACTGGCAGAAGGGGTAGGCAAGTCCTTGGATCAGCAGGCTTCTTGTCCTTGGTTCAGGGTTCCTTGAAGGAAGGACCCCTGAACCTAGAATTTAGATCACTTCTCTTATACCCCTTTTTGGCTTTGATCCCTTTGTCCATGCAGGGGAATTTCCCCACATCCTGGGTATGTTGTGGGTGTAGCCGGGCAGAGGCACCTGGCCTATTCACTGTGCAGGGCTGGGTCCTCAGACGCCCAGCAGGAGGCGGAGCCAGCATTGTCACTGGCAGGAGCAGAGCTATCGGTCTCCTGGTAGGAGGTGGGGCCAGGATCGTCCCTGGCAGGCACAGAGCCATCAGTCGCCTGGCAGGAGGTGGAGCCAGCATTGTGTCAGGCAGGGCAGGCTATCAGGAGCTACTCTTCCCCTACTCTCAATGCAAATGTCCCACTCATCCCACACACTGACTCATTCAGACCTCTGGATCCACCCAGCCCCTGTCACACACACACCAAACCAGCAGAAACCAGAATTAGTTAGACAAGAAAATAGCCACTTTCTAAAAGGGCTATTTTCAAACCCAGAGTCCAAAAACCATCCACACCAATGGATGTGTGATTAAACCCCGAGTTCAGGGATACCAAACTCGACATTGCACCATGCTCCCCGAGCCAGCTAAGATTATAGCATTAATAACCCCGGCAGCCCATTCTAACTAATGGAGAGCAGGTAACCTCGCAATAGTGAAAACGAATATGGCTATAATTCACTATTAGGACATGCCAACTTGGTCAGGTTTGTCCTACCTTATACTTACAATGCACCCTGCCCTCGGGCCTACCATAGGGGTGACTAACATGAAGTAAAGGGAAGGTTTAGGGACTGGCAAGTAGGTGTACTTGCGCAGTCAGTGTGACAGTACCAGACTGCACGTAGGTCTAGCAATGGCAGACCTTTAGACATACTTTTACTAGGCCGCTCTTGTGGGTGGCACAACATGCGCTGCAAGCCCACGAGCAGCATTTGTATTTACAAGCCCTGGCACTCTTGGTGCACTAGACTAGGGACTGAGAGTAAACCAAATAAGCCAAACATGGAATTCAATCAATACAGTAATTTTACATAGGGAGCACTTGCACTGTGGCACTGATCAGCAGTGGCACAGTGCCCAAAGCAATATACCAACAAGGGGTGGTGAAGGACAGAGTCTCTGAATTAAGCACAAAGCTCTCACCCAGTCAAGAGATCAGGGCTAGATCCAACACCGTTTTTTAGCTCACTGCACCATCCCAGTTTCAGAACCTGGCTGTATGCAAATTAGTCTGTTCCTGTCCCAGTGCATGATGGGAACAGGGCAAACCAAACTACAAAAGCCAATTCTTACACTGGGAAGGAAACAAGCTCCCGGGGACCGGTTTCTGGCATTACAGCCGTCTTCGGCCCGGTTTGCTTGAATCCTGATGGTGCAATGAGCAAGGGTCTCACATCTGAGAATACCCTTCCACGCTTAGGGTGGACAAAAATATTTACAACAAGGGGTGGTGAAGGACAGAGTCTCTGAATTAAGCAGAAAGCTCTCACCCAGTCAAGAGATCAGGGCTAGATCCAACACCGTTTTTTAGCTCACTGCACCATCCCAGTTTCAGAACCTGGCTGTATGCAAATTAGTCTGTTCCTGTCCCAGTGCATGATGGGAACAGGGCAAACCAAACTACAAAAGCCAATTCTTACACTGGGAAGGAAACAAGCTCCCGGGGACCGGTTTCTGGCATTACAGCCGTCTTCGGCCCGGTTTGCTTGAATCCTGATGGTGCAATGAGCAAGGGTCTCACATCTGAGAATACCCTTCCACGCTTAGGGTGGACAAAAATATTTACAACAAGGGGTGGTGAAGGACAGAGTCTCTGAATTAAGCAGAAAGCTCTCACCCAGTCAAGAGATCAGGGCTAGATCCAACACCGTTTTTTAGCTCACTGCACCATCCCAGTTTCAGAACCTGGCTGTATGCAAATTAGTCTGTTCCTGTCCCAGTGCATGATGGGAACAGGGCAAACCAAACTACAAAAGCCAATTCTTACACTGGGAAGGAAACAAGCTCCCGGGGACCGGTTTCTGGCATTACAGCCGTCTTCGGCCCGGTTTGCTTGAATCCTGATGGTGCAATGAGCAAGGGTCTCACATCTGAGAATACCCTTCCACGCTTAGGGTGGACAAAAATATTTACAACAAGGGGTGGTGAAGGACAGAATCTCTGAATTAAGCAGAAAGCTCTCACCCAGTCAAGAGATCAGGGCTAGATCCAACACCGTTTTTTAGCTCACTGCACCATCCCAGTTTCAGAACCTGGCTGTATGCAAATTAGTCTGTTCCTGTCCCAGTGCATGATGGGAACAGGGCAAACCAAACTACAAAAGCCAATTCTTACACTGGGAAGGAAACAAGGAAACAAGCTCCCGGGGACCCACTATAAGTGTGGCAGGGTATACTCAGACATGAGTCCCTTTCTCACTGCTCCATCAGGATTCAAGCAAGCCGGGCCGAAGAGGCTGAAATGCCAGAAACCGGTCCCCGGTAGCTTGTCTCCTTTCTGGTGAAGAATTGGCTTGGTAGTTTGGTCTGCCCTGTTCCCATGATGCACTGGGCCAGGGACAGACTAATTTGCATATAGCCAGGTTCTGAGCTGGGATGGGGCAGTGAGATAAATAACGGTGATGGATCAAGCCCTGATCTTGGACTGGGTAAGAGTGGTCTGTTTAATTCAGACACTCTGTTCATCACCACCCCCTTTTCTGAATCGCAAAGCAATATACCAGCAAAAACATCGTAAACAGAACAAAATGGAGGAGAGACTCAAGCCAATGATGTCAGGTCTAACACATACCCATACAAGTACTCGCACATCTGCTCACTCACCCATACAGCTACTCACATACCCTCCAATACAGCCACTCACATACCCTCCAATGCAGCCACTCTCATACCAACTCACTTAACCCCCCACTCAAACAGCTACTCAATCACCCATACAGCCAGTTAAAATCCAGTCACTTGCTCATACAGCCAGACACCCACTCACTCACCCAGTCACTACACACTTAGTTAACCACCCATAGAGCTACTCACTCATAATCACTGACACATCCACTCACTCACCAATAGAGCCTCTCACACAGTATCTCACCCACCCACACAGCTACTCACATACTCACTTATACACCATACAACCACTCACACACCCAGACACACAAGGATACTTAGTCACAGCCACTCACATAATATATGTTAAAAGTAGAATCACCCAGTAGTAGGGCACCTTGTACACTAATTTACCTTTTGTAGTAGGTTAGTCAGTGGCATAACACAGGCCACTGCAGCCCCGGCGGTGCAGGGTTCCCGAACTGCAAGGGCCCCCCTTAGTACAGTACTCTGGCAAGCTCCGGATTAAATCGGGAGCAGGGGCCCCACCATGTACCCCTCAAGTTTTGTTACGCCACTGAGGTTAGTGTACAAGTTACTTACCTTCGTTAACGCATTATCTGGTAGACACTCCATCTAGGTGCATATTCCTTACCCTTGAATATCCCAGGCGTCAGGCTGGATCTAGAAACTTTTGCTGAGCAATACCCCTTGGCCGCGCCACTGGGTGGCTCCATTTGGCTCTGTGTGGCCTTGGTAGTGTTGGGTATGTACTTGCAGTACCTAGCAGACGTCAATATTTTCCAGTTAAAAGTAAAAACGTGTTATTCTGTAGCGCTTAAAGAATACAGTAAACTCCTTATTGGGAAAAAAAGAGACTTCTTTGCCGAACGTATTACTAGTGCAAAGAACTAATCTAGGGAAATATTTAAAATAGTGAAGTCTTTTCCAAACCCCCTTGTGCTCACTCACGTTTGTCCCCCCCTCACAGAAACTATGCAACAAAATCTCAGATTTGAGGAAAAAATTGCTTTGATCTACTCGTCCTTCCCAGCATTCCTGGGACGACTAATGCTCATAAATTGGAGGAGGCATCTAGGCCAGTTTTCTCAGAATTTATGGAGATCTCTATGGAAGCCTCGCTGACAGAGCTTCAGAAGTGTAAATCTGGGTCCCCTGGCCAGCCAAACAATACAGCGCCTTAGCAGAGTGTCCTAATCCCCATTTACAGGCCATCTGGAACACTTCAATCAGACAAGCTTTCCAGCCTTTTAGATTCCCTGTCCAGAAGTGCGGAAGGGAGCGCGCCACAGAAGTAGAGGCTTGGACCACCAAGATCTTTGGGGTGGGATGGGCAGAGAGGAAAGCTGGGTTGCCCGGTGCAAGGTTCTATTCACAGGAGCCCCTCTGCTGCGCTTGGACCAGGTGCCCAGTAGAACGTTGGTCAAGGCTTCGCTTAAAGGCAGAAATGTTTAGAAGTGGAGACACCGGGCTGAAGGACCTCCGTAAAGACATTAGTCTTGATTGCCACCGTAGGAAGCTGCAGGTCCAAGACCTCTGCAGCCCTTTGCACCAACATTGCAAAGGAAGCCCCCTCCTCTGTGGCCAGGTTAGGAGACTGCATGCCAGGCTCTGGCGAGGTATCCAGGCCGTTGGCATCATCCAGGTCCTCATACCAGTCCAGTTCCTCATTTGAAGGCGGGATTTCTAAGTGATCCTGCTGCCCCTTCCAATCATCATCATCCATCCGTAGCCATTCAGAATAAGGCAGAGTGCATGGCATGAATCCGAATGGCTCTGTCAGCACCAGTGGACACCCAGCCGGCTCAGTGTTGTCTGGAATGACGACGGGGTGGCGCAGGCCACGCTAAGGGTCTCGACGTCTGATGTGGTGGCGGGGAAGGTTGGAGTGGTGCGGCTGGCACCGGTCTAGATCAGATCAAGAAACGAATCCAAGAGGAGCAAAAGGCGCGGAACCCACAGGGTCTCCATCTAACAAGCCTGTGCATGCCGGCATGGTCAGGCCGCCTAAATATGGCGCACAAGGAATCATAGAATTCTTTTAATTGGGGGGGGGGGATGTCGATCTCAGCCCCAGAAAGGGGGGTAAATGCAGAGCTGACCGAGGCACCCGCTCAGCGGTGCAGGGCCTCGAATGCCGTTGCTTTTCGGACAGGGTTAAGTCAAAGCACGTTTCGACTTCTTGTGATGCTTGTTACTGGACCTCAATGACTTTGATTGGGAGGAAGAAGACTTCTACCCCCTGGAGCGGTTCTCGAACCTTCCTCTCGACTGAGACAAAGAGTGAGTTTGAAAGGGTGATGTCTGTGCCGCCAGACGCCAGGCGCGATCAGCTTCAGAGACCGCTCAAAGCCTTAGACGCCATTGCCCGACAGTCGGAGCATGACTTTGGGTTGGGAATCGAAACGTTGTCGACAACCACATCTTAACTCCAACCGTCATTTATGAATTATGCGGAGTCCAAGATGTTTTTTTACTGTGAATACTGCACCACCAAAAAGTCACCTTGCATTTCCAGAACCCTGTTACTTCCTGCACACCATGTTACTGTATGTTTTTTTTCGTGTTTATTATGTGAATAAATACAAATACCTTCCGTTTGGATAGTAATATACCCAATCCTGATTGTAGTTTTGTGGTTATGGTTATGTATTTTTCTTGAAAGGGACCGTTGTCTCTAATAACATACTACTACCTTTGGTCCTTTCTGACCAATAGGGTTCCCTTGTCCTGTGTTTATATACAGTCAGGCACCAAAGTCATACCAGGTGGGGATCCATGACCGACATGGAACAGTGACAGGCACAGGGTAGCTTTAACCCAGAGGTCTTCTTACTGGTCATGCCTACACACAAAAAAAGACTCAACAAAAAGTTTTAAAAGTCTGTCAAAAAGTGGATCTGCAATGGCTGGCGTGGAAAGAAAAGAACTGAAATCTGCGTGCTGGGGTGGTGCCTATATAGACGACGCGGACATCACAACGCCTAAGACGTCAAACGGAGTCGACTGATGCCACATATCAGCACACAGGGGTACTGCTATCAAAAATCTTCCAGATCCAGCCTGATGCCTGGAAGTTCAAAGGTTAGAAATCTGCGGGTAGATGGCCTCAATCAGACAGATCAGGCTTATGAAAATGGCTAAGTCACTGATGCATGCTACTCCCACTGTCAATACTTAGGTGCCAATGCCTACCTTTTATAGCATGTATTAAGTGCCTACATACCCTCTAGGATGTAGTATACAGTATACTATGAACACAGTATTGACCAATTAGATTGCACACACAAGAAACAAACATAACATGTTGAAAACGTTGTAACACAATTCATTATTAACCAACTCAATGGCACACATTTTATCAACCTTGCAAATATGACATTTTAGAGCCACCGTACTGGGTTTTACCTTTGATGTAAAAGTGGCACACTGATCTTTGCAGTAGACGCTCTACCCACTGGGCTACTGTGGTTAATACTTCCATACTCGATTACGTGTTATTTCTCAGTTATTTGCAAGATGTTCATATATCAGTTTGTTTATAGACCTTGCATCCTGACACTAAACCACTTTTTGTTTCGTCTCAGGCCTCTGTGAGACGCTTTAAACCTTACTGTTTGCCTTCATCAATAGAGAGCACCCTGCTGTTTGACAAATCTTCGCAAAAGTTTCTAAACTAATGGGGCACGCCGGTCAGCTCGTGTTTTGAAAGTTTCAGAGTGATTAGTCAAGCGGGGGCCAAGAAAAAAGGGGGGGTCCCAAAATGCGTTTTCTCCATGTTAATTTCCATGGGAATCTTTTGTCATGGCTACAGCCTGAACTGCTGAACGGAATTACACCAAATTTGGCAGAGAGGTAAGCTCTTTATCCAGAGTGCACTCTTTGATGGTGTGTAAATCCGTTCAGTACTTCCTGAGAAATTCAAAAATAAAACAAAATATATATCTGGTGACCGCAGTGGATCTGTGAACCCTCCCGTTCATAAGCTTTTCTCTGATTGGCTACCAACACTCAAAACCAAGAAGCGTTGGCAGCCATATTGTGAGTCGGTTCAACTGAGTCACAAGCAAAAATAATTTTAAAAAAAATTGAGGGGGCAGAGTAGAAACTCCCTGACCCCCTAGGCCTGATCAGGAAAGCATTAAAAAAAATATTTTCGACGGGATTCGCGTAATCGCAAATCCCGCCGAAAAAATTATTTAAAAAAACTAACTGCTGTCTCCCACGCGTCGTTGCTTTTAGGCCCCCGGTGGGCCAGATCCCAGGGGAAATGTGTAATTGGTATGCTGGGGCCCACCGCAGCCACGGGAACCGCCACCCCGGGGTTTTGTTATTAATGTGCGATGGGCTCGCGAGTTGCTTTGCGGTCCCCCGCCACCTCCCCAGGGCATTTCTGTAATTATAGGCGGGGGCCTCGCTGGCCTCCCTTACCCCGGAGACCACCACTTTACTGGGGCTTTAATCTTGATCCTCCTGGATCCCCCTCCTTGGTCTTGGGTACTGCCACCCCCCAGGGCCGGCTCCGGCAATGTCCCAGGATGATCACTTCTGGGACACTACAGTTTGCTATGGCATGGCGGGTGCTGTGTCATAGCAAACACAGCTTTGCTTCGTGGAAGCGAGAGCAGGAAACCTGCTCTAGCTTTCACGAAGCAAAGCAGAATTGCTTTTGGGAAAAGGGAGCTGCAGGTTAGCAGCTCCCTTTCCCCAAAAGCAATGCCGGCTCCCGCAGGAGGTGGGGAGCTGGAAGGGACCACGAGAGAATTGTAGTTCCCAGCGGTCCCCAACGTTGAGGCCAGGCTCCGGAGGATGGAGTACCTGAGCCGAAATTGTCCTCGGGAGGGGGGCCGCACGACCACCTTCCCATATTTTTTAAATGGGTGAGGCCCTGGGGGATGTGGTCCCCATGGCCCACAAAATATTAGGAGAAGTGGCGGCCACACAGCCCCCGTTTCAACAATAATTTTAAAAAGCAGAAGCCGGCATCTCGCAAAAGGCCCCGCCCCCTCCGGGCACCACTGTGCAAACATGCCTTCTGGCGCATTCTTAATTGGGGGATTAAGTCCCCTTGAATCCTAAGGGTCCAACTAGCCCACCAGGTACCTCCTGTAAGCCCCACACAGTGGGATTGTTGAGAGGTGGTCCGAGGCCATGCCCCTTTTTACACCACTATGCAAACATGCCTCTTGGCACGATGAGGTCCTCTTGTTTTTGCAGAATGGTGTAAAAGGGGGCATGGCCTCGGACCACTCAGCAATCCAGCTGTGTGGGGCTTATTAGTGATAACAGGAGGGCTAGTTGGCCCCCAGGGAACCTGAGGAGGCAAGGGGACTTCATCCCCCAACCAAGAGCATGCCAGGAGGCGCGTTTGCAGTGTGGTGGAAAAAGGGGGCGCGGCTTGGGTCCACCTCTCAGCAATTGCACTATCTGCAGCTTAATGGAGGTATCAGGTAGGCTAGTTTGCCCCCAAGGACCCCCAGCAGCAAAGGGGACGTTAACCCCCATCCTAGAGCGTGCCAGGGAGCTTATTTGCAGACTGGTGGGCAAGGGGGAGTGGCCTGCTATGAGAACATACCAATGCTGCGGTGTGGGACTTACTAGAGATAATAGGAGGGGTAGTTTGCCCCCAAGGTTGTCCTTGGGGGCCAACTACCCCTCCTGTTACCTCCAGTATGTCCCAAAGAGTGGGACTGCTAAGAGGTCTTCGGAGGCCAGGCCCCCTTTCTCCACTACTCTGCAAACGCGCCTCCTGACACACTACGGGCTGGGGGATTAAGTCCACTTTACTCCTGAGGTACTTAGGGGGTCAGGAAGCCATCCTGGTACTTCCTGTAAGTCCTATGCAGCAGAATTGCTGAGTGCTGGTCGGAGGCCCAGCCCCCTCTCTGCACCACTCTGCAAACGAGACTACTACCTTATAGTTCGAAATTAGCATTTAAAAAATACCTTTGAAATTCATTGAAAAAAGCATAGGTTTCAGGGACGTTATAGTTAGTTATTAGCATTGAAATTTTTTTTTAATTCAATGAAAAAAACATAGGTTTCAGGGACGCTGTAGTTAGTTGGACATTTCACTCGTACAAAAGGAGAAAAATTCAGCCGTTATAGCTAGTTGAGCTAACTATAACTCGAGCCCCCGCAATGCAATACTGAAGATGCCACATATTACATCACTCATGACATGGTCAGTGACATCACTTATGACATCTACTTAATATCTGATGCAATTCCTCATACCCCAATATAATCTTTCATACACCCACTATGAAATACAGACTACCAATCTCGAAACCACAGACACACCAATACCAGTTAGCACGTACCCACTCACTGATTCATAGGTCTACACACATCCACTCACTCACCGATACAGTCACTCTTACATGCAGTCACTCATCAATACAGCCATACAGACACTCACACACTGCCACTCATCCACAGAGACACACACCTTGTCAGTCACCCAAAGACTCAATTACACTGCCATTTACTCACCAATACAGTTATACACACACCATCTCACTTATTCATAGAGATACTAACACATACATACTTTCTTATACAATTACTGACACAAGCACACACTCATCCATACAGCCACTCACTCTCACATATAGTCAGTTATACGCTCCAACACTCACATATACGGCCTTTCACATATGTAGTTACTCACATATATACCACTGAGACATGCATTCACTCATCAACACAGCCATACGCACAACTCACTCACCCATACAACACCTTGCTGACGCACTCATGAACCCAAACACCCACTAAATCACCCACTCACACATCCATGCGGGGAGTTACATCCCCCCACCAACCCAGACAGACACTCAGGCACCCATACAGGTACTCAACCAATCATTAACCCATATAGACACTCATGTAGCTACTCACCAACTCATGCAGCGACTTACACACCAATTGACAGACTGATACAGGCATTCACACAGATTAGTCATTCACCCATGTATTCACTAAGACATGTTTAATCACTCACATATAGTCACGTACCCACTAAGGTATACATTCAGACACTCAAACACCCACTCATTCTTCAATACACCTTAGAGTGTGTATAATTAAGATTCTTAAACTTTTGAAACCTAGGTTTTTTCAGTGAATATATATAAACATATGATGTGATCAAGGGTAGTCTTTCCCCGAAACGCGTCATGCCGAAATGACTCTGAAAGGATAATAAACCTAACTTGAATACTTACACGCTGCTTGGTGGCCTGTTATTCTGTGGTGCTATACCGGTGAAACAGAAGCTGTGTGGAAACATATATATACATACACAAACACACACGTTATTTATGGAAAACAAACCTGCAATGTGAAGTCTTCCCATATATGTGCTGCATTGTAATAAAACACAATGTTACGTCTACAAAGTAAAAAAACATACCAATACATACTATATTGTTTGTATCAAGGGCAAATTAGTACAGTAATGCATTTCTCCTTGAAGCTTTGCAGGTCTCTTAGAACCATATGTTTTCCGGAATCATACAGGATGATAATAAGCCAATAAGATGTCGGCTGTGTTTGAGAGTCAATAAGGCAATACACCCTGGGAACTTACGACACATAATCCCAATTTTGCATGTATTGCATATACACAGAGTAGATGGATACATAATTTATTTGAGTTGGTAAATAAATTAGCATTAGAAGGTTTTTAGACTAAGAGAAGCAAAAAAAACCTGAGACTCGCACATGCAATATGAGGGCCACATTACTTCAGGCACAGACCCTAATGTATTAATGAAAAAGGGTGATATAGAAAATTTCACAATACACCTGTTGGTACATAGTTCACAATACAAAAAGAATGGTACTGAAACTTCCAACATGGCACTGCTATGTGAGCTGCATCTGATCTAGTAGGTGGCATGTGTATCAGTCAATCTCTCCTAGCATTCTACTCCAGGATAACACATAGGGCCCACTTGCCAGTTTGTTTTTTGGATTTCCATGCCTGAAGCTTGGAAAGCAGCCCTGCCAAGCCTGATGGTAGACAACATTGATTGCTGCAGTGTCACTAATTACAACTAACATTGCTGTAAGAGGACGTGACTAAGAAGGGTGTTACCTTCTCGGCTTCGTCATACATGAGTAGTGACTCCGAAAATGAAGGAGCACAAGAACATCAAATACCCAAGGATAGAGATATGATTATTAAAACACATAGAGACAGCCTGCCTTTTTTAGAGAGACGAAAACAGAATCAATCCCCAACTGGAAGGGGGCGAGGACGGGATTTCTTTGCCCAGAACCAGGGGCAACAACGTCCCTATATGAAAACACGGTCACAAAAGAATTGGGACTAAATCAAAATGACACAGTCATCAACTTATCAAGCAGAACACTTAGTCCAGATGAAATCAAAGTGTTAGAAAAAGGTTTAGGATTTGCACTATCTGGACCCCCAGATAAGTTCAACTCGAAAGAGATATTAGAAGCCTTTTTAGAAAAATAAGACTAAAATTTTTTGGGGAGGGCAAGGAGAAATGAACTACAGAAAATAAATCTGGATTAAAACCCAAGTCCACCTGGACCCCCACAATAGCCATGGTAGGCAAAGAAGTAGAGATATTTGAAAAAATTGTAGAGACAGGCCTAGAGGAAATTCTATCCTCAAAAATATGGGTCACCCACAATCTAACGTATAAAGAAAAAATAGCATTAAATAATTTAGAACAGTGTAAAAGTGTCACCATCAAACCAGGCGACAAAGGTGGCAGCATTGTCATCATGGACACAACAGACTATGATAATAAAATGAGAGAGCTTCTCAATAATGTGACTCACTATACTAGCAGCAGTAGAGAAGAATGGATTGACGTAGGCAAATGAATAACCAGTCTGCTTAATTATGCATTAGAAGATGAGATAATATCCCAGGAAGAATATAATTACCTACGGAATGACACACCAACAATACCAGCCCTGTACGGACTGCCTAAGGTCCATAAAAGCATAACAAATCCCCTGATGCGGCCCATAGTGTCCAGTTTACAATCATTGACTGAACCTCTGAGCCAATACATAGACAAATTCATACAACCCTTAGTAGTGACCCAAAAGGCCTATATAAAAGATACAACACACATGATTGAAAA
Source organism: Lissotriton vulgaris (assembly GCF_964263255.1). NCBI lineage: Eukaryota > Metazoa > Chordata > Amphibia > Caudata > Salamandridae > Lissotriton > Lissotriton vulgaris. The sequence goes on along the minus strand of NC_141689.1, from coordinate 716,649,166 downwards.
GATAGAAAATATAGTGTACAATAAAGAGACAGAGTGGCTAGTGACCTTGGACATAGAGGCACTATACACAAATATTCCACAAGATGCCACCATTGCCATGATAAAAAACCTCCTAAAAGACAACCAGGGTGAACTATCAGAACATGCAATATTCACAATAAACTGTGTAGAATTGGTCCTTAAAAACAATATCTTTTTATTTAAAGAAGATTTCTTTAAACAAACCAAAGGCACCAGCATGGGCGCAACATGTGCCCCGAGCTTGGCATGTCTTTTTGTGGCAGCATTCGAGGAGATCCACATCTTCAATGAAGCGGCCCCATTCTTTGAAAACGTAGACAGATGGGCCCGCTTCATTGATGACGTCTTCTTCATTTGGAAGGGTAGCGAGGAAAATCTAAAAACTTTCATTGAATGGATCAATCTGGGGGACAGAAATTTAAAATTCACGTCCTCTTACAGCAATGTTAGTTGTAATTTTCTAGACATAAATATAAAAGAACTGCAAGGAAAACTCAAGTAGAACTGTACCGCAAACAGACAGATCGCAACACAATGTTGCATTATAACAGTAACCATCAAGCCAGCCACCGTAATAACATACCTTTAGGCCAATTTCTTAGTTAAGCGAAACTGCATGGACAAACGCGAATATGAAAAACATGCAGAGAGTCTAACTAAAAATTTCATCAATAGAGGGTACCCCAAAACCATGATTAAAAAAGCTTATAAAAGAGCTAAATATTATAATAGAGAGAGTTTTTTTTAACCTAAACAAAAAACAAACAACAAAGAGAACACAATAGTATGTGTAACCAATTTCTCGAATGTAACCAACAAAGTGAAAAACTTCTGAACAAAGGGAACTCTAACCCAATTCCTAAACCCATCTTTGAGTTTAGACGCAATAAAACAATTCGAAACAGCTTAGTCCATACATACCCAGAGAAAATGAACACAACGAGCACCCTGGAAGGTCAAAATATTGTAGGAAATTTCCCCTGTGGGTCCTGTAAAAATTGTAACAAGGTCATAAAGGGACCTACAATAACATATCGAGGAACCATCCACAAGCATTGCAAACTAGTCAACTGCAAAACAAAAAATGTAATTTACATGATCCAATGCCCCTGCGGATTAGACTACATTGGCGAGACCTCCAGAGAAATAAGAATTAGACTTAACGAGCATAGATCAGCAATTAGAACAAAGCGGTCAAATGCACCCTTAGTGGAACACTGGACTAATGCCAACTACACAGATTATATCAAATGGTGCATATTAGAAGCAGTAAATCTTAACAAGAGAGGAGGAGATATGGATACCAAACGCAAAAAGAGAGAACAGTTCTACATGTCCAAATTTGAGACCTTTAAAAGTGGACTGAACAACAGGGAAGAATGGGAAAGGATCCTACAACTGTCAGTTCCTCAAAATAAAATATCTCCATACGATAAATGCATCTGTAGAATATCTAACCCGTTAAATAATAATACAACAAATAAATCATCTTTTTCAAATACACACTCTCGTACTTTAGTGATTTTAGATCAATAAAAGATGATCGCTTTAATCCCCAACCTCTCTCTAATTACAAATTCCATCCAAAAGGATAAGTCCGCTTATTAAAACCGGCCAGTAGTATAACGGACAAACGAGAACTAAATTAAATCAAACTAGAATTTAAATTAAATAGAACAAGACGCTTTGTTTCTCATCACCAATTGACCATTTAGTAGTATCAATGTTTATAAAAATTCAAATATGTAATCAAGGGTTATACAATGAGAATAAAACCCTTCGTTAATGAGGAAAAACAACAACTCCGCACCAGAATCGAACAAATTCTAAAATGGCCGAATGTTTAACATACATGATATACCAGAGGGCGTCAGTTGTTAATAACGCTATTGATATAATAGAACAATAAATTATGCCATACCACCATAAAATCTTAGGCAATGACATACTAGTAAAAAATTACCAATTGCAAACTGCGCTATGCGAAACTAACATGAGCGCTAAAGCCAAACAAATATGTTTGAAACCCCGCAAAGCTAGGGGCAAACAGGTCAGCGTCAAAAGATACTTTAATAAGAAATATAAAATCTTTTAAGTATACGGGCTAAATCATCATTCGAGACAACATACCCGAACCCATTCCAAAATGGCGGCGGTCAAAGTCCGTAATGTAAAATCCCTGTTAATCAATATTCAAACAACCTGAGCGATAACTATACCATTTATCGGAAATTTGAATAGATACAAAAACATGTATAATGATCTGAGCTATAAACCAAAAATATAATTGACGAAAATAACCACACCACCAATATAGGGAAACCCATTTAAAGATGGCCACAACGCGAGCGCCTAATTCTACATAAGGAGACCGTTGGAGCGAGCGCCCAACTCCACACAAGGAGACTGTTGATCCAAGTTACGAAAAACATTAACAAATAGTCGACAATCTCCTGGAGACCCATGTAACGTATTAAGGGTCGTTTTTTTCTCCAAAAATATCCCGTTTTAATTCCTATTAAAATGATCGTCGTAGGCACAAACAAGTGTTTATAACAAGATTGTTAACCAATAGAAATAACTGAAGTTTCTACTCTTCCCCCCTTTTTTTACTTAGAACCTCCTGAAATTGAAATATCAGGAATCTTTTAGAAGCATACAAACCACAAACAAGAAGCTTCCAGTCTGCAATACCCAAACCCATGATTCTTTAAAAAATAATGATAATTTGGCTAAATTCTCAGCAGTGAGGTCTTTCTTCATCCCACTTTAAAGAAGCAGTAAAAGTTTGTTTAAAAGTCTTTTATAATTAATTTAAAATAAAAATCGACATAAAATCATGTTTTTTCCAGCCACCAAAAGTCCAACCTAGCCGTCCTGTACAAGCAATCCAACATATAGAAACAGAGGTAAGATCTTCCAAATTACTGATAATAAGCGCATATGTAACCAGCCATAGGACCCCAATAGTACTCAGGATACCAACCAGTGATTAAGTGGAGAGTTAATACCATCCATCACAGTCCAATATAGGACCACAGAATATTTATGTCCTCCACCTGGTTTTAACAAACGTCACCCCGTAAATCTAAGATAAAACCTGAGAGCAACTTGCCCGTATTCATTTATCCTCACAAAACTAAAAGAATTACTGCCCTTTTAGCTCACCCCAACTCGCGACTACAACAAGCAACCGGAATAAGGAAATAAAGAATCCTAAAGTAACCGAAATAAGTAAGTCAAACTAGCAGTCACCTTAAAATCCTGAAACTAGAGCAAAAAAGAAGCTTGACTGCTAATATTGAATTAAACTTTTTCTATTATAGTACACACTGAATAAAAAGCCCCCCAAGGATGATCAACCTTGAGGATATTTACAGATAAAAAAGCCCTACAAAACAAAGGCCCTTAGAACAACAAAGTAAGTACGATATTTACTCACCAAATCTCTTTGGTTTGAGTGTCAACCCTGTATGAGGCAACATGGGATAACAAATGGAAAGAATAAATGTATAGCTTGTTTTGTCAATTGTATTGAACTGTCAATTGTATTGAAAGGATGTTTTAATTAAACCACCCTGCTTTCCACGATACAACTCAGGCATAAAAGAAATACTCAATATAAAGGTTATAAGACAATAAGTTACATAACCAATTAAATCATAATGCGAAGAGAGTTCACTAAAGTTTAGAGGTCATTTGTACTAGAATGTAAAAACTAATAAAAAAAAAATTGTATCTGTATTTCACATAGATTGTTTTTAACCGTACAAAAAGCATTGTCCTGAAGGTGTTTAAGCCAGTTCACATTTATTGTGCTTTTCCTTTTTTAACTATAATTTGTACCATGTTTTTATCAAGTGAATGTAATGATTTATTTTTATGAAATGTCTATGAATGTAAACAATTGTTTTTAATACAATCATAATAAATGAAATAATTTTAACTTTAGAATCATTTTATCTTTTATCTTGTGTGTTAAAAATTTTTTTGTTGGTAATCCATTGAAATATTGTGATATCTTCCAGTATAAATTGTAAATTTGTTACCATATGGGGTGCCTCATATCAAATCAGACCTCGAATTAGGCTACATGATAGTAGGTCTGTCTCCACAGTCTGATCTGTCCTTTACAACCAAGAAAAGGGAACATTTTCTTTTTTAACTAACCTTAAACCCATTCCCTTTTCGACAAGAAGGGTGTCTCCTTTATTTTTTACATTGACTATTAGAACGATATGCTCCACCCACATATTCCCCAACATTGTGAAGTAGAGGGGTGTGTAGCCCTTCGAGTGCCCCTGCATTCTACGAAGGTTATTCCTGGTTTGGTAATGGTTTCATATTGAATTTTGCAACATTTTAAATGAAGTTTTAACTGGTTCACATACATCTTTTTCACAGAACCAACTAACTAATCTCAAGAAGGCTCCAGCCACACTTCCAACGTTTTTGAAGGCTGATTGTCTACCAGATGGAGTATATTACAATCAACATTAGTACTCTTTTAGGGTCCAAACAATGGTGTCTCTTCCTACTTCGAGTGGTGAGGATGGTTAATCAACATATGAAGAAGGATGGATTGTATCACATAAAAAGAGGTTACAACCTTCGGAAAGAAAAGCCACTTTAGTCCTCAGCACCAGCCTGTCCGGAAGAAGGTGGTGTAGGGCAGCTGGACTGACAGAGCTTGAAGCATCACTCATGCAACAAGCTAACGTTATCAGGATGAGGAAAACTGTCTTCAGAGTAGGAAGGTGAAAGGGCCAGCTGTGTCACAGCTCAAAGAGTACGCATAAAAAAGGAAGAAACTAGTTAAGGTCCCATTATGGCACCACAGAAGATTTTGGGGGAAACGTGGCCCAAACTATTGAGAAAACTCCTCACAAAATGTGAATTGAACAAAGACATTTGGTCCAGTTAACGTAAAAAAGGCAGAAAGGGCCAACAAGTAACCTTTAACAGTGCCCACTACAAGTCCTTGCTGGGCCAAGGACAGAACAAACAGCAACACATGGTGCCACACACATCAAGCTACAATATTTTCCCACCATGTTGTCTAAGCAGACTTCGTAGAAGGATACCTGGCTACCAAGATGATGGCCACTATTTAGGGAGTCAGAATCAAGGCAGTCAATTGCCCCTCATCACTCTCCATGCATGTAGGTAGATTGCGTAGGCCCAGGTGCAAGATGCTGACCTGCTGCTACAACAGGAGATCTCCCTGAAGCATTAGCCTCATTGGAGGACAGGCCCAATAAATTCTGAGTACCACATTATCCTAGCCCAATCTGGGTTGAATAATTAACAATGTGGCAAAGTGATCGAGTCAGAGTTCTCCCCAATGGTGGAAGATTTTCTGTGCCACTGATGGGTGGAATTGACCTTTGCAAATCTTACATCCCTGGCTGAGTTTGTCCACACTTGTGTTTAAAGATCCAAGCAGATGGTGTATGATGAGGGAGATGCCATGATGAGTCAGCCAGTTCCATAGGTGCAGGGCCAATTAACACAGTCTAAGAGAAAGGTCTACCCTGCTAGTTGCAATACTACATGGCAGTGGTGCTGTCTGCCTTCCCTTGATGGATGTCTGAAAGGTTTTCAATGCCAAGTGAATGGTCCGCAACTGCAGCCGGTGCATGAGAGACTGGCCTCTGCCAGAGATCAGAGCTTTCTGATATTCATCTCTCTCAGATGACCTTCCCAACCTAGCAGTGACAAGACCGTCACCACTGTCCGCTCTAGATGAGACAGGAAGAGGTGTCTGCTACTGTTCCAACTGCTGTTGAGCAGACATCACTGTAGATCTTTATAAGTCTCCTCTGAAACCTGGATACAGTTGGACTGGGTCACCTGGTGCTGGGCCCACTGAGATTTTAGAGTTCACTGCAGAGCCAGCATATGCCATCTGGCATGATAGACTAGCAAGATGCAGGAGGTCAATAGTCCTAGAAGACTCAGAGCCATCATCAATGAGTGCTAGGACTGATGGTGAAACATTTGGCCTTAACCTGAATATTTTGGTCTCATTGTTTCGGAGGAAAGGCTTAAAAATGCACCATATCCGGGATGGCTTTGATAAAAGGGAGCCTCTGGGAAAGGGTCAGGTGTGATTTCAACACATTGATCTTGAGCCCCAACGATACAAGGTTTGCTGTCATTTGAAGGTGGTCTATGATGGACTGTGGTGAGCCGTCTTTAAAAGTGCCACCTAAAAAATAATACTTTATGTTTCTCAGGGCAATCATAGGTCTCCCCAAAAGTACTCCTTTACTCCCACTTCGGTACGATCTGGGTAGAAAGGCTGTAGTAGATCTAGCAAGGCTTCGTCCAATACTATACTGGAGGAGGCTCTGGATTACTCCTGAGCTCCACCATTATGCTGAGGGATTTCAAGCAATAATTAAAGCGGATGTGTTCCATAAAATAGGCTGGCTAAAAGTTCTTAGAACCATGCTGGGTGATCTTGGTCTCCAACCACTCTGGGATGACCCAGCAGGTGTACCATTCCCAAGTAAAAAAGCCCTAAAGGAAATTTATTGGGAATACGTGGCGAACCGGAATTGGAGAGTCACCAAGGCTGGTTCTATGACAGAAGGTTTTTTAGAAGCTAAATTGTACCCCAGCCTAGAACTCTATTGGGATACTATAACCTCGCCCAGGGACAGGAAGCTCTTTTTTCAAACTAGAGCTGGTGTTCTCCCTCTTAGGTCTTTAACAGGCAGGTGGGGGGGGGTTCATCCAATAGTAACTGTCCAGCCTGTGGTGCAAATAAGGAAACAATTGGTCATTTCCTATTTGCTTGTAAATCCTATGCTAAACCCAGGCGCATTTGGTTAACACCAGTGTGTAAAAATCTTGGTACCACTAGAAGTGATTTAGCTTTAAGAATTATTTGTACTAGCACTTTTTTGCCCATAGTCACAGCTACAGCTAAATATCTTGGATGGGCATGGACTATCAGACAGAGGGTTTTAGGCAGCTGATTGTTTTTATTGTTCTCAGGAACCGTCTGTATTTCATTTTATCTGTATATCGTATGAAACTTTTATATATATATTAATGTTTTTTGAAGGTATTGTTGCTTTTTTTTTGCGATGTTTTTATATTTTGTGATTGTATCTGCTTTTATGAGAAAAACTCGAATAAAGCATCTTTGACTTGACTTGAATACTTTATATTGTTTGGGACCCGGGAGAAAATAAACAAAAAACGCAAAGGACAGTCCCACATGACCTGTATTACTTCCTGTAAGGCCTATCTTAGGTCCTGAGGCTGGCTATGGTGTACAGAAGTTTATACAACTACAGCCTTTTTTCCTTGTATCAAAATGTTATTTCTTTTTAACATTATCAATTTCTTATATCTTAATTTGTATTTGTCTTTATATTTTATGCTTTGCTTGATTGAACAAATAAAAAGTAAATACAATATGTTTAGCTCTATAGAATAATGCGTGCATTATTATACATTTTAATACAACCAATGATGCCTATTAGTTTAATTTTATATACAAAACCGTCAATCTTTGAGACACAAAGAACCATTACCATCCATATACATTATTTCATGAAGAAACACTCATTCAACACACTATGCTACCCCACAGTTACTATTCATTCATTCCCATACTTTGTCATTCACGCTCATTCCAACCATAATTATATAATCATTGTTTGAAAACAACGGGGAAATGACTATTCGCTCAGCCGTTGTTGTGATGTAGGTCGGAATTTTTGAAACTTTGGTCTAGAACCAACTGAGATGATACCTCAGGAAATGGCAGGTCATCATGTGGGGTATCTAATGAGACTTTTTATAATGTCCTAGGAGCGAGGGCTATCAGCTTGTTACAGGACAGGAACCACAGGACGTCCTTGTTTGGTGAGTTATAGCTCTTTTTTGTTTATATGTGTACTATGTTTCATTGCACAGGGCTTACTTAATCTGTATGAGTGCCGGACAGCTTTGAGCAACCTGACTTTTGTTCTCCGTATTGTGGGCTGATTTCCAATTCTTGTGGTGCAAGCGTCTACATCTCCATATGTTTGGGCCGTCAACTGCGGTCATGTCCACTGGTGAGCCCGCCTTCATCAGCCAGTTGCTGATGTAAAGGAAAACTGGTAACCCTGACCTCTGAAAATATGCAGTGACTACCACAGGAAATAGGCATTCTGTATGTCCTTCTCCGCCATCCAGTCTCCTGGATCCAAAACAGAGAGAACCTTGTTCAGTGTGAGCATCTTAAATTTATGCTTCTGCAGGAAGTTGAGGGATTGAAAATGTAAAATAAGAGCAAGGCCTCCACCCTTCTTTGGCACAATGAAATAGAGGGATACCCAGTTCGTTCTGGACTGTTCCCATGAGGCACAGGGTCAAGACTGATTTGCATACAGCTGGGTCTGAACTGAGGTGGCGAAGTGAGCTAAAGAATGATGATGGATTCACCCAGATCTGTGACTGGGGTTGAGTGTCTGAAAAGTGTCAGCGCTCCGTCTATCATCTCTGTGTTCATTTTGTTCGCCCTAAGTTGGCAGGGTATGCCCGAGTGTGGGTCCCTTGCTCACTTTGCCACTGAATTCAAGCTAGCCTGGCTGATGAAGGGTGTTACCCAGAAACCTGTCCCAGGATGCTTGTTTCCGGTTCAGAGAACACCTGGCTTGGCAGTTTGGGCTGGACTGTTCCCATGAGGCACAGGGTCAAGACTGATTTGCATATAGCTGGGTGCGAACTGAGGTGGCAAAGTGAGCTAAAGAATGATGATGGATTTAACCCAGATCTGTGACTGGGGGTAAGTGTCTGAAAAGTTTCAGCGCTCCATCCATCATCTCCTTTTGTTCGTAAGCGACTACTTCTCCATATGGTTGGGCTGTCAGCCACGGTCACGTCCACTGGTGAGGCCGTCTTTATCAGCCAGTTGCTGATTTAGAGGAATACTGGTACCCCTGACCTCCGAAAATGTGCTGTGACTACCGCAGGAAATAGGGTACAAGAAGGAGTTAGGTCCTTAGCGGGACTGAGGGTGGGCTGGACCGTTATACTGAAAAAGACAAAGAGGGGGGTGCCCAAACCTCATATCATAGTCATACAGTTATTTCATCAAGACCAAATGCCAATTGATTAGACCTGGTCAGGTACTTTTATTTATACCAATTATTTGTATTTTCTGTTTATATCCTTTTTTTTAAACTTATTTTTCATAGGCGAAAAAAGATATACATTTAAAACATATACAACATGACATTACAAACTAAGCATTTGGCTAAATGAAACATAAATTAAAGAGAACTGGTTCCTCGAACGTGAAACCTGTTGGTATACCAACAAGAGTTAATTATATCATTGAGTGATATATCAAAAACTATATACTACTTCACTCTTGTGATCTAATGTCGCTTAGCTTGTCTTTAATAAGAAATTGATTTGTAAATATGAATGAAATGATTTTGTAATGTTTAATGTTTAGTGTTAATTGGATGCACTGTTGATTTTTGATTTATGTTTCATTTTGCCAAATGCTTAGTTTGTAATGTCATGTTGTATATGTTTTAAATGTATATCTTTTTTCGCCTATGAAAAATAAGTTTAAAAGAAAGGATATAAACAAAAAATACAAATAATTGGTATAAATAAAAGTACCTGACCAGGTTTAATCAATTGGCATTTGGTCTTGATGAAATAACTGTATGACTATGATATGAGGTTTGCAAGAAATAGGCATTCTGCAGGTCCTTCGCCTCATCCAGTCTCCTGGATTCAGGACAGAGAGAACCTGATCCAGTGCGAGCATCTTAAATTTGTGCTTCTGCAGGAAGAAGTTGAGAGATTAAAAATGTAAAATAATAGCAAGGCATCCACCCTTCTTTGGCTCAATGAAATCAAGGGATACCCAGTTAAACCTTAGATATAATGCAGCAAAAAGGACAAATAGTCTTCCAAAAGCTGCTCTGATGTAGGAGGACGAGGCAGCGAGTCAGAAAGGAATGGCAGGGAATAGCCTCTTTGGACTGTCAGTAGGACCCACCTTTCAAATGTTACCGCTTGCCACCAGAGGCGAAATGGGTGATCCAGCCTTCCAAGGGCTGTTGTGTGCCAGTAAGGTTGAAGTAAAGTGACTTGAAAGCTTTTCCGTATTGGCTGGAGCCCGGGAAGTTTGTGGCTCCTGTTGGCCTGAGAGTTGCATGTTACATTCCCTACATCAACCCTGACAGGACTTAAACTCCTCAATTTGTTGCTGGGACGCCAAGCGACCGAGGAACTCATGGTGCATTAGAATCAGTTGCGGAATCAGTTACTTAGTAGGGGACCAAGAGCGAGACTCTGGGTCATCTTGAAGTTCTTGAGACTTCTCAAATGGAGAGGGGGTGAGGCTGGAACGAGGCCCACTTCCACTGCTTGCTTCCCGCTTATAGCACAAAGTAATATGAGTGCTGAGACTTGTTAGGGATTTTTTGGTAGACTAATTATGGCCTTATTTATAGATCGTTTAGAACCATTTGATAATACGGTTTCCAGAGATGTATGTGTGGCCAGATAGGTGGGTTTATGTTCTGTCTGCACAAGCAATCACCTAGAGAAGTAAAGCCACGTACAAATCTGAGCAGTTTATGTTGTCAATATGGGAAATAAGGATGAGTCACCATTTCATGTAATGTGGAATCACTGGGCAATGTGTATTCCACTGTAAAGGTAAAGATGTCACTTGGTGAATGTATTAAAGATTAAGTAATCAAGTTATTTATTTAATAGTCCATAACTTGGAATATTATTGTCCGATAGGTTTTAGATAAGAAAAGTCCTTAGTCCATTTGCAGAAGAAGTCTTCTTAATACCCATTGGCCCAGAGGAAGATGATAATAAAGTTATCATGGCCATACAAACATGCATCGGCTACTGTTTTTAATGAAGTCCACAAACCTAGATCCAGTCTTTGGCAGAGGAAGGTACATGTACTCTCCTGACTGTTTGACAATAACAAGTTCCTGGACTGCTTAAGAACCTTAATAAACAAGTTACTTACCGTTGATAACGCATTATCTGGTAGAGACACAGTCTAGCAGCAGGTTCATTAACTTTTGAATTCTCCCCAAGGGCCAGACTGGAGCAGTAATTTTTTCAGCAGTACCATTGCGTGCTGGGAGATGGCGTTGTATGACTCCGTGATGATGGGAACTCTGGTTGCGATGTCAGTGGAGTCATACAAGTCATCTCCGGCGTGCGGACGTCAGTTTCTTCTGTGAATCCTTCCGTGCCACAACGCAGAGCCACTAGAAGAACTGGCTGTGGAAACATCGTCCCAAAAAAGAGATCAAGGTATCTTTGAAACAACTAGATCTAGAAAACAGTAACAAGATTTACAAGGTAAGACTAAAAGGTTCATAGAATCTCACATTTACATGAAAGAGTGAATACTGGTGCATAAAACCAGTACTGGAAAAGGGTAAAGCCCTTACACCCAGAAGTGGCCCATCAGGAAAGATCAAATGGTTCGATGAACCACATAGCTTCTTGAACAGTGACCATCGGTGTAGAAACCAGGGTTAGAAAAGGTAATACCTCTTACACTACAAATCGCTCCCAGAGTGGGAAGGATGGGCAGGACATATTGGAATCTGCGGCTAGACTATGGACCATATGTATGAACGTATTTTCTCACAGACACAGAATAGATAAAACCCTTGGATACATCTGGCCCCTAGACTCTCCCAGATAATGCGTTACAGAAGGTAAGTAACTTGTTCATCTGATAGACATCGAGCGGCAGGTCTGCAAACTAATCCTACAAAATTTCTCTGAGAGAACCAGCCGGTCGAAATTAGCAATAGACCGCACGTACACAGGAATTAGATTAAAAAGAGCATGAACTCCTTATAAAAACTATGGTGAGGATCACAGGCTATGTAATTGAAAACAACCCTACAGGCATGGAAAAAACTATGCCCAAAGGGCAGCTGAATAACACTGTGTCAGAGAATAACAGTCAACAGTAGGACAGTAATACATGACCCCTCAAAGGTGAAATTAGCCTATGGATTAGAAAGGCTAAAGACAATAACAAATGCCATGTAAACTACTGTTCCCTACACCAGTAAGAAAGTATTAGAAGAAACTTGTCCTAAAAATCTATGTTTAAAAAATAGCATCCAGAACAAAGCTACATTAGAGCCCAGATGAACAAACTCCTTCATCGTAAGATTGAAAAGACCAAATCAAGTACAGGGACTGATGTAAATCAAAGTGCATCCTTGGAGAAAACGTCATTAAATAAAATGACCAATACAAGGGTTCCATAACACACAGAAACCGTATAGATGGAAAGATGGCAATTATCCAGATATGAACATGTCCTAAATAATGAACAAACAATGCCCAAATCTATATAGCTCATATGCTACATACATATATAGATCCATACTCATAACACACACATATATGTATATAAATATAGACATATATCTACGCGATATGACATACAGTCACAGATAATACTACAGAGAAAAGAGAAGCAAACTGCAACTCAAAGTAAGATTTGCAAAGCCAGAATACATACCCTGTATTATTGTTTATAGCAAAGCTATATCTAAATATGCACAACACTTATATATGTCACCTGTGTGTACGCCATATACCCTAGGTGACTTAGCATTAAAGGTAATGCCACCTGCTCAAAAATATCCTGAGAGGCTATTACTATCGACCTTAAAGAGAAAACAGGAAAATTAAACCTTGCCAAAAGCAAACACTTACGACCACACTCGGCCTAATAGGTCAAAATGAAGTACACCCCAACCCAAGGAAATCTCAAAAAAAGATATCCAGTTGGAATTTTTAACCACAAGGTATACTAGACAGAACCAAAATCTGACCGCGAATCAGATGATGGCTCCTATACATATATAGATCTGAACCCTTAAAGGACTGCAGGTCACAAAAGGAGCAATTACTTATTAGAGAAAGAAAATGTCCCCAAGGAGACATAGGAAATCCAACTCTTGACAAGAAAAGTACAACTACAACAGCACGTCAAAGTATATGGAAAGGAAAACTCAGGATATTCTTAAGGAAGAGAAGAACCATAAAGGTGAACATTCTCTTTAGGAAAAGAAGAAATCCTCCCAGAAAATGCTTGACATGGCCGTAAAAGCCAACCCTTAGGGTCAGAAAATATGCTGACACTACATTCCAGATAACATAACAAGCAGTGATTGTGGAACAACCATCTTCTAAGAATGAAAGTAGGCCATACGACCTCCATAATCAGAGGTAAGAGTTAGTAACAATAATTTAGAAAAATTCAAAATACAGCCCTTGAACCTGCCATATGTAACATCTCCAAGAAAGAGAAATACATCTCAAGGGACAAAACCCCATGTGCAGGCAAGAAACACACAACGTGATAAAAGTTGGCTTAACACCCTCATAGGGTAGCATGACCTATAATAAGCTACTCTCTGCATAAAAGGTCTCTGATAGGGTAGAAGCAAGATGACTGCATAAAAGATAATGAAATTCAAATATAATACATACCAGCATACCGAACTGCTCCCAAAGAAGCATGACACTTAGGTAAACTTCCTAACTGGAAGAAGCATCACAAGCAAATGACCTCTTGAGCATGAACCCCATCATTATAGAAAAAAAGCGAAGATGTGTTTTGGGAGTTTACCTTTGTGTATAGTTTGAAACATTAAATCATGCATATCAAAGGCAAGAATTCACGGTTTAAAAAGATCTACTTATATAAGTGAGGTGGTGGAGCGGAGGGTGACAAACAATGTTCTAGGTTTGCACACTATAAACATTTTCAGAATAAAATCTGTAATAAAATACATTAAAAAATAGTAAGAATGAAAATGTGATTGACAGAAATTGGTTTTAACCAACCACAATCATGACAAGACTTCGTAAATTAAAATGAAAAATCCCCCACCCCCCAACTAAGCCAACATGAAGTATAAAAAACTATGGGTGGTCACCACATAAGTACAATCATTAATAAGACGTGGTGTAGAATACAGGAACCTACAAGCCTGGGTAAAAAAATGATTTGCAGGATTTATAAACACAGATAAAGTACAACCACTGCCTTAAGAAAGCATAATCTATTCTAAAGTGGCACACTGGATGGGTTGATAGGGGAACAACAACAAAAAAGAATGTTTTGAATTTCGTACTCTCCTTTCATCCTAGCAGAGTAGAGTTACTTCTCTTTAAGAGTTTTTCCAGGCTGTTACAGTGAAGGCAGGTGGCTGGATGGTTAGGGTTTATAGATACTAGGGAGGGTATAGCCAGGAAATTAAGACTATAATGGTCTATTGCTAGGTGCCACCCAGTACAACACAGTGTTGGGGAGAGCAAAATACCCAATAACAGCAGCATTGACTCTTGTAAGTCCACAGAATAAAAATAATATTAAGGGGCCATAATCCAAGAACTGCATACAGAAAACTGGGCACAGATAATCCTGGATAAGGAGGGAGGATTGACGAAGAGAATCCCAATTGGGAACGGTTTAAGGCAGGGTTGTGTACTTGCCCCCCTACTATTCTCCCTGTTCTTAGCAGACCTGCCTCAAAAGCTGAGAGAGGTTTGAGGGGCAAACCCAAAATTGGGAGGAAACCAGATATCATGCCTCCTATATGCTGACGATCTGGTAATCATGGACCAGACGGAGATTGGGCTCCAAAGAAAATTAAATCGATTCAAAGAATACTGTACTACCAAAAAACTAGTAGTAAATATGGAGAAAACAAAAATTGTTTGTTTTGGTAGGAGAAAAACAAAGTTCTCTTGGTACCTGGGCACAGTATTACTCGAGAGGGTATCTGAATATAGATACCTGGGAATGTGGTTTTCTGGTACCCTGAAATGGCATACTCATTTACAAGCACTAAAAATGAGGGCATTGCCTTCCGTGAAAGGTCTAAAAAGATTCAACAATATATACGGAGAAATGTCGGACAGACCGGTCCTGAAAGCCTATCAAGCAATGGTGCCCCCTCAATTCTTGTACGGAGCCGAAGTCATTTACTTAAGCAGTAAGACCTCCTGGGATAGAGAGGAGGGAAATATATTAAAAAGCCTATTTGTACTGCCTAAATCTTCTATGGTACAGGCGGTTAGACTTGAGTTGGGAATTACCTCGTGGGCGATAACCGCCTGTATGGCCCTTGTACGATTCTGGCAGCGATTGGAACAGATGAGCTCCTCAAAATCTCCCAGTGGGCCAAAGAGGAAATTATAAAGAGCGACCTACCCTGGGCAAAAGAGGCTAGAGCATCAATAAGGAATGCATACAGGGTGCTCGATCTGAAGGTCTGCCCACTACAAGATCATATAACAATAGGAAATTGAGAGCTAAGGCTCCAAGGCACCGATATGTCCCGCACCTATGACCGGGAGTACCTCTCACAAAAAAGCTCAGTAGCCCACATGACATCTGCCTGGGAGCTTGACCAACACTTTCCGTATGTGGACCGGTTACCAAGTCATAACTTAAGGCAGGAAGTCCTAAAAATGAGAATCGGAATAAACCCATGCTACGCGAATAATGGAGCCCGAAATCAAATGATAAGTTGTAATGGGTTCTGCACTTGCACTTTAGGTACTACCTGTAATATTATACACATTTTATTAGATTGTATGTGGTTTTTAGACTTACGAAAGGAGATTTTACGTCCGATTTTTAAAAATTATAATATTGCAAATAGGATGCAAGCTGCTAAATTGTTGATGGAAATGGAGAACTTAGATATAGCCTGTGCCTTGGGGAAATATATGAAAAAAGTTAAGGTATTTCTCAGCTGCACAGAGTAAGATCTAATAATATAAGTCCTTGACATCAAATAAATGTGAAACAATTAGTGATTAAAATAGTGCTGTATGATTAAGAAGATGATGTATAGATATGAATTAAGCGTCTCATTTAAATCAATTGTGATAACATTCCGGTTTTAAAAATGATAGTCGAAGTATATGTATATTAAGATGTAATATGTTTATTGATACCGCCGTGCTATGTATTTACTGTTGTTTTTATTTTCCCTGTTTTAGTAAGATAAGAGGTAAATTGTACTTTTATGGTTGTAACAAACCAAATAAAGTTTGTTTTTGACTTGAATATTAAGGAGTTGGAGAGAACCTCCCTTTAGTGCAACCATCAACATGTCTTCCAGCAACAGCCAGTTAATATATTTTACACAAATCGGTCTCAACATATGCACTTGCACACTTAAACACACAGGAGACAGCACGCGAATGGGATCAGATTGCGGGAGGGTCAGTTGAGCAAGATAGAACATAGTTTTTATTTGCCATGCAAGGATTTTCATCTACAAATAGGGAATCAATTATGGTTTAAATAGACAAGTGGGTGTCTTCTGAAAAGTAACTTCCAATAATATATTAAGAACTATCATGAGTTGAGTTATCAACTCACTACAGGGTTTAAAGGAACACTGTCTCCAGACCTGCACTTGTCATCTACACATAACTGATTTTCAGTTGAGGTAGTCTGATTAATTAAATGGAAACAAAACAAGGCTACAACACTCAGAATACATCAGACTATCACACAAGATAGTAAAATTTGGGAACAATATCTGTAATCACCTGGAGGGAAGTGGTCACCCTAATCAGGAGTACAAGGGGCAGGGTCATAAGGGAATGTACAAACATTTTGGATCCATGAAAATACTTTTGCATTTTAACATAATGATATATCTTCAGCTTCACCATAAAGCTAAAATGAAACATCGACATCCTGAAGTTGAAAGAGAAATAAGAAAAAGGAGCCGAACTGTATTCGGTAATGACTTCACCATTTACTCTGTGTAATTCACCTTTCCACTTCTCGCAACACACCTGGGGTAAAAAGAACAGAATGTTTTCCTGGCTCATAAATACCTTCACCCACTACGCACTGATGAAAAAGTAAAACACTTAATATACATGCCATTTTGCCCCATGTATGAATTAACACAATCATGCATCACAAAGCAGGGTGGAGAGAGCCTCAGTAAAACATTTCTTTTTACAAAAATCACCCAAAAACTGGAAAAGAAAAATTCAATGTTTTATAAGAAAAACACAGGTTAAGTATACATACAATAATAATTTATTCTGAAATGTTAATTTTAATTTGTGATGAGACAGCCATGTCCCATTCAAAAAGAGCAGCCATCTCACTTCAAATAATAGAATATACAACAAGTTACAGCATAGCAAAAATTCTACCTAATGAATTTCCTGATAAAAGCTAACCCAGGTAAAATCTTATTTAAGGTTTTACATTAACACACATTTCCTTGCTTTGCAGATCACAAAGTTATTACAGATCACCTATCTATGCACATTGTGTAACCACAGAAAAAAATAATCGTTATTTCAGAAAAGGACCATCCGTCATGCAGAAAGCAGGTCAGGAAAGCATGATCAGCAGGAATCATATTGCTGTGAATTTCACAGCCACATGATTAATTATAGGGTTAGATGTATTCACAAGTAATACATCCACATTTTTGCATAAATAATACCAATTTCTCCCTGATGTAGTTTAGTCCATTTATCTAAAATGGTTGATACATTAATATAATTGTATCTTCGTTTTAGAGTTCATTATTTAGCTAGGGACAAGCAAAATTCAAAGGATCATGGTTTTGGATGCTACTTAAATAGAAGTAAACATACTGTACAAATATACTCTCTTAATCAACTTTCACACTAGCCACCAAGCATCCATCCCATAAATAACCAGTAAAGACGATGTATATTTTCAAATATGGCTTCCCGAACAAGAACCCTCAAGAATCAAACATATTTACAAAATAAAAGTTTTTGAAAGTCCGTTTTTAACAAAATTTGTACACAGCAGTTGACAATAATACATAAGTGTTTTCTTTTTGAGCAGCAATCAATCCAGTTCGGTCAAACAGAAGTCACCAAATAGGATCCAGAATGGCGTTTTGGGCTCTGGGAGCCACTAGTGTCTGTGGTTTCCGTTTTGGAATCCCTATTCTTTGTACTACCTGTTACTGGTGTAGGAATCTGCGAAGGTCGAGTTGAACCATTGTCCACACTGCTTTTTCTGGGGCTTGGATTATAGTTGAAAGGAGAAACTCGCGCTGCTACGGCTCCACTTGGTGAACTGTGTTTGCTGGAATTGCTGGAGCTGAAGGGCGTGCGCTCGGAAACCATATTGTCATTGCTTTCTAGTACAAGAGGGGTGTTGCTACCTATAGGTTTTGTTTCCTGTGCTTTTAGATCCGGAATATCTAATCTGTTCAATGAATTTAAGCGACTCTCTAAGCCCAGTGGGCGAACAGGTACATTTCCATTAGCTGGATTTAGTTTCCCCTGAATGACTTTTGAATCCTCATCATCTAGATTGCCTACTTCTGTAACATTGTCAATAACTGGAGGGGCATTACCTGTGGGTGATCTTCCAGACCTTGGATTATTAATGGGGCAATCCTCAATCCTCACCCACACATCCTCTGTTTTAGAAACGGCAGGTGCCATCTGGTACACCGAAGCCTTTGATTCAGCACCACTAACTACTCCAGGTGACTCTTCAGGCAAGGAGTCATTTATTGTCTGAGGAATTTCAGTGTCTTTAATCTTCCTCCAGGTTCCCTTTGAAGGAGTTTGGTACTCTGTACTTTGTGATGGCCCTGGCAAAGCAGATCTTTCGTCCTCACTTTTGGCTCTTTCACTTGATTCTGAAGAAGCAGACAGAATGGAGGAAGAACTTCCTGTCCTTCTCCAAGTGCTTACACGGGGAAGGGAGGTAGAATGTTTACTGTGCTCACGTTTCCAGGTTCCTGCTTTATTAACTGGAAGCCTAGATGGGCTCTCGGAATGAGAGCGAGCGATATCATGGCGCTTTACTGGTCTACCATCACTGCACTCTAAAGGAAGATTTAAATTGGGCGGTAACTTACGCCATCCCCCGGGGGGAACCGGTGCATTTGCTGGAAGAGACATATCGGGAAGTGAAGGACTTAAAACTGGTGTTTGCGTTTGAGAGCGGGTGGGAGAGCTAGGCCTAGATGATGAAGATAAAGAGTCAAATGAAGCAGATTCTTCTAATTTCCGCCTCAGGGTGGGGCTTGGTGCTTCTTTAATAAAAGTAGATTGACGTACTAAAACAGGTCTCTCTGATCGATCAGACTCACTTCCACTGGATTTTGCTGATGACATTTTAGAGAGTTCTACTTTTTTACTCGGTCCAGTGCTGTTGAGGCTTTGGTTTAGACCTTTTGATGCAGATTCACTTCTAGGAATACCACTAGCATTCTTTGATAAACCACTGTGCTTTGTCAGATTCTGTTGGCTCAGTTGTCTGCCAGGGGAAGCGTAAGACATTCTACCTACACCAGTGGACTTGGATGAAGGTGTACTAGGGGATGCTGTTCTAGGCAACTGTGAAAGTTTGTTTGGAGGACTAATTCCATTTCTTCCAGGGGAAATTGAATTGCGCCCAGGTGACTGAATAGGTCTACTTAATGGTTGCTGTGATGGCTTAGATGGGGTAGACTCTCTTGATCCAGATCTAAACCCCCCTTTACTGGATCCCCCTGGTGGAGGTGGCTGTTTTGTTATGAGACTTGGTTCTGCTTTTGCAGTTTTAACGCCTCTTGGGGAGCTGACTGAGCCCTGAGTTTCATTGGGGCTTTTAGATATTGTTTTTGGTGGCGGCTTCTTTGAAACAGGACTTGTACTTGGTGAACTGTTCCTAACACCTGGAATATGAATCATTGTCCTACCACGTGAAATTGAGGGCATGTTTGTTTGCTGTGTATGCTTAATCTGACTTGAAACATCTGAAACGGAGCGAGACTTTCCTGTGATTGCACTTTTATACACTTTCTTTCCTCCTTTAATGGCCTTGACACCTTCAGTTTCAGATTTTTTATTTTCCAGCATTCCTTTCTCCCCTGGCTTTACAATACGTGGACCTTTATTGTGGGTGAATAACTTTTCTTCCTGGTCTGGAGTGAGATGAAATGGAGACCCAAAAGAAATTCCAGATTTCAATGATAGCACTGAATCAGAGTCTGATGAGGCCTGTCTAGACAGTGAAGCAGCAGCAGCAGCTTGATGCAAGCAACTAACAATAGAATTTGCCCCTTCTTGTATAGCTTTCCAATCAAAGTTTTCCGAATCAGGTGAAAAGGCATTTTCTGAATCTGGGCTATTTGTATCTCTCAAGTCTAGTGTCAAGTTTGGCTCCTCTGCTAATATGCCACCCATATTTCGGGTACTGCCCTTTTCACTGCTTAACTTAGCTTTTCCTGATTTTCTTTTCTTAGGCATGGCAGAACTGATGCATTCCTGCAAGAGATCGTCTTCAGAATCAATGCTGAGTGAGCTAAGTGAACTGTTTCTTGAAAAACAGACAGGTGTATCTTCAACGTGGAATGACTTTGGCGCATAACCAGACACTTGTGGTCTAGTAGCAACCTGTGAATCTGGAGGTTCTGTCTGTGGAGGAGGATCTTTATTGTTATTTTCTTGGTCATTGTCACTTAGTGAACTGAGAGATGAATTGCGGGAAAAACACACAGGGGTATTCTCAATAGCAAAACTGTGCATTTTTTCATCTGTTGCTGCTCCTTTGTCAGGGATATCTTTAGCTGATTGTGGAAAAGATTTCTGCTTCTGGAGTGAATGCTTTGGCTGTCCTCTATTTGAAGCCTCCTTTGAACAAGATTGAAGCCTACCACTTGACTGTTGGCTGGGGGAAGACTTTTGGTTGGTTTTGTTTGATTTAGCGTTGGTTTCCTTCCCCTTTCTCAACTCTGCCTTTTCCTTAGAAAGATCAACATCATCATCATCATCAAAGTCAAGGGAGCTCAGAGAGTCATTTCGTGAAAAACAGTAAGGTGTTCCCTCAATTGGTGTATAATGATGAGGAGAATCAAATGCAAAGCTTCCCTTTACACGCTCTTCATTGTTTGGAGGCTTTTCCTTTGATTCTCTTGAACTATTTTTAAGATTCATTTTCTTTGACTCTTTACTTTGGCCACAATAAGGTCTTTCATTATTTTCACTTACTTTATGTTCTGTCGTTTTTCTCGGGCCCCCTTTGGATTCATTACTTTGTGGCATGGGTTTCACTGGTGATGTTGGCTTATTTTTCTCACCTTCTTGTTGGCCTTTGCCACCTGTAGAAGCAGATGCTTGTTGAATCTGATCCATTATTTTTTTCACCCTGAAAGGTTTGTGGCTTCGCCCTTTGGGCATTGCAGAATTAATGCACTCAGCAAGAATATCCCCTTCTTCAGTTTTATCCTCATCCAGTGTGCAGGGAGCCACATTCAAGGTTTTTCCTACTCCTGTGTCATCAGTACTTCTGCCCTCAGTAGGAATGGTATCCCTCTTTTCAAATTTTGTGGGTATGGGCTGTGCAATATTTTCAGCATTTGTCAATTCATTCGGTGGGGATTCTATAGTGAGATCACTAAGAGAGGTTGCAGTTGAAAAGTTTACTGGTGTGCCTTCCACACAATATACTCTTGGCATATCGTCAGCATGTGTGAAGCTGACATGCTTTTGAGGTTGCAATCGGTTTTGTGAGGGAAGTAATTTATAAACAGGCAGCTGACTTGGTTTCCTAGCCACAGGGGGAGGTATTTTAGAAGAAACCGCTTGATGAGACTTTTTGTTTTTTCTAGAAGATTTTGTAGGCATAGCTGAAATAATACATTGTTCTAAAATGTCAATATCATCATCTGTATCATCTAGTATGTCTTTATCTGTTTCAGAAGCCTTTGCAGCCTTTTTTACAGGATGATCATTAGTATCCTTGTCATACTCTAATTCAACTTCATTTCCATTGTCATTTTCATGCACAGGAGGCATAATCCTTAGTTCTACATCTTTTTGTATATATGGTTCATCAAGACTGAGAGCACTTAGGCTTGATGCACAAGAAAATCCATCAGGTGTGCTCTCTGTAGCAAAATGCAACAGTGTGTCAGCATCTGGAATAACTTGAACTCTTAGAACTGCAGCATTCACGGCAGTTTGTTTAGGTGCAGATTCTCGTTTTTCACTGTTAGTGGTAACTTTATTTTTACCTGCATCTCTTTTTAGATGAGTTGGTCGAGTAGGAGGTGGAGTTTTACATCTGCTTGGTGGCATTGTCTGTCCAGGACTATCTGGAAGGTCACTAGGGCTAATAATCCCACTTACCATTCCACTGCAAGGCTCACTTTGTACCGAACTAGCTATTGAGTGGCTCTCAAAACTATCCAAGGAACTCACAGAAGTACATCTACTAAACATTAGGGGGGTTTCCTGAACATAGTGTTCTGGTGGGCTCTTAGGAGTTTGAGCACCACTTTTAGATGGTGACTTGGCACCAGATGAAAATTCAACTGCTTTGTGTCGGGTAGAATCAGAAGGGGATAAACTAGAAGCTTGGTGCCGGTTTTGTTTTGTTCGAATGTGCTGCAAAGTTGATCGAGGTTCACTCGAGGTAGATTCTGTAGACTGATTACCACTATTTTTTTTCATTTCGCCAATCTGAAGAGTGTTGCTGTTCTCAGATGCATGTGCAGTTTGTTCACGACCCTCTATTTCATCTTCAGCTGAGGACAATGAAGACAAGGAACTGCAACGTGAAAAACATATGGGTGTATCTTCTACACAATATGTTTGAATAGTTTCTTGGTTAATAGATGAAGTCTTGGAAGATGCTGGTTTCTGAGTCTGACCACCTCTACTTTGTGCAGCGTTCGGATGAAGCTGATTTGTTCTATTACCGCTACCTGATGGGATGGTAGATGATCTACTACTTGATGAGATGTGAAGCTTATGTTTAACCTTTTGAGAAGCTGGAGGCTCTTCATCAGAATATTTAAGACTGTAATCAATGGGCTGGTCTAAATGATGCTCCTGTTCATTAAATGTAATACTGTAATTTGCTTGCCTGTCTTCCTCCTCTTCTTCTTCAGGCTGCTCCTCCTCAGAGTATCGTTCACTGTAATTGGTTGGTTTATCATCATCATAGTCATCTACTTGGCAAATAGTCTGGTTTGCTTTCGGATTAATTCCATGAGTAGGTACAACTCTACTCTGTTCAGAATTGGGGGTTGCTCTAGCTCTATAGGATGGGACACATTCTGCCTGTCCAAATTGAGGCTGCAGTTTCTGGTGTTTATCCTCACAGCTTTCATTGTATACTGTAAAATTGTTTTGACTTCTCTGATGTCTTTGCTCACTTTGTTTAATTTCATCCTCAATTATGTGTTTCGGCCTTGCCCATCTTTCATTTTGTGATGGACTCTGCCTTCCAGAATTGAGCTGTTCATCGGAATATTTGAGGCTATAATTTATTGGTGTGTCAAGATCTGTGTCATTGTCCTCCATGTGATTTGCACTATGTATCTTGTGAGCTAGATCAGCTGGGTATTGGTCATAACTACAAAACTTGCTTTCATCATCCTCAGAGTAGGACTCAACAGAAGGCTTCATTTGACCTCGTTTACCATAGCCATCAGTACTGCTAACACTATTCAGGCTATCATTTGATGCTCTCTGGTACTCCACTTTTGCACACGGTGCAGAGCAGGTTCTACTGAGATTTTCTGATTTTGTATAACTGTAAGAATTAGAATGGGGATGAGCTGCAGTACTTCTTCTTAGTGCAGTCCTCTCTTCAGCTACAGGGTGTTTTTCAGCAGTAGAACCAGAGTTTTTGTCCTCTTGATTAATGTGAAAACTTGATATCTCTTCTATGACTTTGGACATATGAGCAGCTGTAGCAGGCATTTGCAAGCCAATTCTTTTAGAAGAATTAGTTGAACTTTCAGCTGATACGTGGTATGTAGAATGTCCTCTTTCACGATCCACACTTTTGTCCTTTTCTGACCTAGAATTTTCCTGATTTCCTCTAGTAGATGAGGAAGGCAACACTGTAGAATTTAAATATGGTGAAAGCACAGTTATGTTACTGGTGTTGAAATTCTCTGGTCGACAAACTCCCTCATCATGTCGACTTGAATCTAAAACATAGTCACTGTACAAACTTTGCTTTTGTCTTGGCTTACTCCGATGAGTTGCTTTAGGGCTTAGATTATCAATGTTGTCAAACGTCTCTGACAAATGTTGAGCATCTAGCTCTGCTTCAAGTGCTTTTTGCTTCCTGACATGAAGAGAAGGCACACTTGATCCAGGAGACATAATATTAGCATCCTTATATTTCGTAGGTCTATTTGCCATCAAGTTTCTCAGAGCTGCAGCACTGCCCATCGCAATCATTTTGTGCTTTGAATGAATAAGGTTTTTGAGCATGCTGATGGCTCCCATGTCCCAAAGGCCTTCTTGATCTTTTGCATTTCTGGCTGAAAGGTTCCAAAGGGTTCCACATGCATTACTCACTATGGTTAAACTATGAGATTTTAAGTGCTGTAATAGTGTTTGCAAGCAGTTGTTCTCTCGTAGAATTTGCCTGTAAGAAAAGAAATGTGGCTATTACTATTAAAGAAGAAAGTCATGAAAAACATTTTTTAAAACCATTGAGGAGCTTATTCTGTACTAACTCCACAACTATCAATTTACCATTCAATATGTGTGGGAAGCTTTGGAAATTAGCTTACAGTTTAACAGCAAAGTAGAATAATTCAAACAAAGTAACTGTTTTCTATCTAGCTTCTTCATATTCATATGCATGAACAATGCCATGAAATTCTTTTTTTTAATATATTTTCTTTTATTGGATTTAGAGACATTATACAAACATTCATACCAAAAAAACATTAATTAATTTGTTTATACATTGTCAATAGTTATCTGTTAATCCAAATTGATATTGATACATGAAAGGAAAAGAGCCAAGGAGATACAATACATCAAAAACAGTCATATTACCAGATAAAAAAAATAAAAATGTAATCTATATACATTATTCTACCCTTTTTACCCACTTCGTAACTGGAGCCCATAATTTTATACCCCATCTTTTAGCCTGGTACCCCTTACAGGCATATAGAGCCTGTTCAAGTTTATGTAGGCTATAAAACGGGCCAAGAATTCATAAAAATGTTGGGGCATTAGATCCTTCCATCTAGTTGCAATCTTAGTATCACAACTGAAATAAATATGATGATAGTCTGAGGTTGATCTAGCTCAACACTGCTTTCATATCCAATCATCATAAGCGAATGCCACTGTTTTTCCGAGGATCTTCTCCTAAAACTTTACTAGTTCGGTTTTTATCAGATCAAGTTGTGGGCACCCATAAAACATATTAATCTCTTCAGCTGGTCCTACCCCACTTCTGGGGCATTTGTCATCCTCCCTTTTCCCCATTTGAAAAATTTGGCCGGACTAAAATACAAATTAAAAATCGTTTTATAGTGTTGTGACTTTAGATTAGCGGATAGGAGTGATTTTTTTTACTAACCATAGTGACATATCAATATCAATATCTTCATCCTCTAATCTATTGTCCTATTTAGTCTCAATTTTTTCATTATCATCCAGAGCAAGTTCCATCATCATACTGTATAAATGTTTGATTTTACAGGCAGTTCTCCCCATGGTTTCAAACAGTGTAATTTTAGCATTAGAGATTGCCCGTCTCATTTTTACCAAAGCCACCCTTTATTTGTAGATATTTAAGATAGTGCCCATCCGGTATTCCAAACTCTCTTTGCAGCTCACTAAACAGGTATAATTGGCCACTTGCCTGGATGTCTCCCACTGTCCTTAAACCAAGTTGCTCCCATTTTTTGGTGAAAATTGAGTCTTAGTTAATGCCACAAAGTCATCTGCATATGCTAGTACTTTAGTACTGAATCTCTTGGTCATCACTGGTGTAATTGTCTGGTTCTCAATTCACGATTGAATAAGTGGATTGATATATAGGGCAAATACTATTGGGGAGCAAGGGCAACCCTGCCTTGTTCCTCGTGAAACCTTTATCATGTCAGATTCTCTACCCATCAGCTGTAGTTTCGTGTAGGGAGCCCTGTACATCACTTCGATTTCTGTGACGCCCGAGGGCCGAACCCTTTAGTTACTAGGACACCTCACTAATAATCCCATGACACACGATCAAATGCTTTTTCTGCATCCAAGAAGATCATAGCCAGATATCCATTACTCTCCCCAATGATGTCAAATAGGGCCACCTCGTCTTACATGGTCAGTTGTGTCTCGACCTGGTACAAAGCCATGTTGCCAAAGTGATATGAGGCTGGCTATGACCCTCTGGAGACAGTTCGGCAAGATTTTAGAATACATTTTGGAATCTGTATTTATTAAAGAGATAGGCCTATATGAGGTGGGCCTATTCAATGGTTTATCTTTCTTGGGGATAATGACAATATTAGTACCATTCCAGGAAGAATATACCTCTTTGTCCCGCAGTCTTTCTTCCTGCATGGAATCACAACGCAGTCGTTATCACGAGCGCATTGTGATTCCGCATACTATTACTCCGCAAGTCAGAACAACGACTTGCTGAGGGGGGGTGCTGGATGTTGGAATAGGATAATTTACTATTCCAACTCCAGTCTGTGCGGACACTAAGGAAGGTGTTGGATTTTAAATCCAACCCCCCCCCCCCCCCCCCCCCCCCACCTCCGCAAGTCGAAGTTGTGAATTGCGGAGTAATGGTATGCGGAATCACAACGGGGTAGTGGAAACGACCACGTTGTGATTACATGCGGGAAGAAAAGTTCGTCATTAACGTTGTTTACCCCCCAGGAGTCCGGTGGGTTCCCAGAATATTGTACCCCCAGAAAAAGATCCCAGAGCAAGGGAGCTAGCTCTTTTTGATAAGATTTTATAAAATTCTGATGGAATCTTATAAGGGCCGGCTGCCTTGCCCGAAGCCAGCTGCTGATTTGCTATTTGTGTCTCCTCCAGTGTAAATTCTGTCTCCAACCTCTCACTAGCATCGTCCCCCAGAATCCTATATTCCTTGCTGCCCTCACAAAGACATCCCAGTGGGGACCTTGCATCTCCTCCGTATAGCGATCTTGATAAAATTTATGAAACACCTCAACAATATCTCCCGAATCTGTATATGAGGTCCCCCCACTAGTTATTAGAGATATCTGGCTCTTCACTGATTTTTGTCTAGTCTTTAAGGCAAGTAGTTTTTACAACAGTTTCGCCATACTTCTAGCTCTCCGCCCTATGAGTCTGGTAACTTGCTGCAGCCTTTTGAGAATAATAAGACCCTATCTCAGCCTTAACCACAATAACATCTAGGTGAGTTGTGGCTGCATCCATTCCCCGCACTATCTTACCCAGGTGTTCTCTCTCCAAATCCTGAAGCTTGGCATGTAGTTGCCTAATCTGCTTCGCTTGTTGTGGTCTCTGGTTAGATACAAGGCTTTATTGTCTCCCCCTTACGCCAGCCTTAAAAGCTTCCCAGACCACTTTACGTGAAGCACTAAATCTATTCATGTTAAAAAATTTGTTGATCCAAGTTCTAAGGTGGCAAACATATTTTTGATCAACCAATAATTTCCGGTCGAACATCCATTGTGGTTGGCACATATGGATTTGCGGCAATCTTAGCCCGAAAAGCAAAGGGTTATGATCAGACATTGATTCCGACAATATTTCTATTTCTGCACCTCCTAGAATCTGCTTTGAAATAAAAAAATAATCCAGCCTGACCTATTTCTGGTGAGGATAAGAAAAGTATGTATATCCTGGATCGGAGGGAAACTTGGACTCCCATACGTCTATTAGCCCATGGCTTTTAATCAGTGATGTTAATGCTCAGTAGACTTTGAGCTTCCGCCCGTGATATCTGTTAAGCATCGCATCACCTACTCCTAGATGTATATTAAAGTCCCCACACATAATTAAAGGTGTAGGTCAGGCTGCTAGTTTGATCCATAAACCGTTAGTATTGTTATTCCATATTCGAGCTCTGCTATAACCCACCTCCCTCTTGCATAGGCCAATGTCCGCCTAGCGGGTCCTATTCGGTTCTTAGATAAAATAGTAACCCCTCTAATATTAGAGGTTTGCGTAGAGCAGGCCATTAAAGAATAGCCCTTTATCGTGATTAGACCCCTCTTTTGCCATGGTATATGTGTTTCTTGAAGTGCAATTATATCTGGGTTATTAAATCTCATCATTTCTATAGTTCTGTTTCGCTTATTCCGGTCTCCTAAGCCACCTATATTAACCGAGCAGACAATTACCGTACCCATTTAAATTGATGTATTGACCCTTTTCTTTTGTTTTATCCCTTTCCTTTTCTAAGGCAAAAAACAAACCTGGGTAATAGTAATTTACTCTCATTTCTGTCATTATTCTTAGCGATTTAGTATTTTCTTTTACCTATTGTCCCTCTGAATTTTTTCACCCTGTTTTGTGCCCCCCATTCAGAACCCCTTGAACCCCCAACCCAATCCTCCCCCCTTCTCCCTAGTCCCTACCCGCCCCTCTCCCC
Source organism: Lissotriton vulgaris (assembly GCF_964263255.1). NCBI lineage: Eukaryota > Metazoa > Chordata > Amphibia > Caudata > Salamandridae > Lissotriton > Lissotriton vulgaris. The sequence goes on along the minus strand of NC_141689.1, from coordinate 716,620,716 downwards.
TCCCTCTCTCCCATTCCCTGGAAATGCCCAGACCGAAGATCGGTCTGTTGGCAGAGATTGACAGCAAATTGCCAGCACCGTGATACCCTTATCCACACCATACTATCTTCTTAAGGGGTAACCCTATCAACGAGGATTCAACCTAAAAAAAAGAGACAAAAAAAAAGGAAGTAAGGGAAGGGTACCTACACGATAGATTTAAAAAAAACTAACATGACAGGAACAAGGATACCCCCCTTCCCCTTACAACCCTTCATTCTGCTTCTGATCCTAGGGCTTCAATCCAGCCAGGAGCTCTTGAGACTTTACCTCGGATGTGAAAAATTTTGTTGACCCTTGCCAGACTACCTTTAAGGATGCAGGATTATTCAGAAACACTTTGTACTGAAAGGGTTTTATCAATTGGCGCAAGCGCCATCTCCTCTCTACGGTGACATGATAAAAGAAAGGTCTTACAAAAAAAAGAGACTCCATAAACATTTCTCTTAGACTCTGGCCTGGCTTTTTTGAACACCGCCTGTCTCAAAAGAAAATTGCCCAAAAAGAAAAAAAAAATGGCTCGTCATATTTTTGATCAACCAATAATTTCCGGTCGAACATCCATTGTGGTTGGCACATATGGATTTGCGGCAATCTTAGCCCGAAAAGCAAAGGGTTATGATCAGACATTGATTCCGACAATATTTCTATTTCTGCACCTCCTAGAATCTGCTTTGAAATAAAAAAATAATCCAGCCTGACCTATTTCTGGTGAGGATAAGAAAAGTATGTATATCCTGGATCGGAGGGAAACTTGGACTCCCATACGTCTATTAGCCCATGGCTTTTAATCAGTGATGTTAATGCTCAGTAGACTGAGCTTCCGCCCGTGATATCTGTTAAGCATCGCATCACCTACTCCTAGATGTATATTAAAGTCCCCACACATAATTAAAGGTGTAGGTCAGGCTGCTAGTTTGATCCATAAACCGTTAGTATTGTTATTCCATATTCGAGCTCTGCTATAACCCACCTCCCTCTTGCATAGGCCAATGTCCGCCTAGCGGGTCCTATTCGGTTCTTAGATAAAATAGTAACCCCTCTAATATTAGAGGTTTGCGTAGAGCAGGCCATTAAAGAATAGCCCTTTATCGTGATTAGACCCCTCTTTTGCCATGGTATATGTGTTTCTTGAAGTGCAATTATATCTGGGTTATTAAATCTCATCATTTCTATAGTTCTGTTTCGCTTATTCCGGTCTCCTAAGCCACCTATATTAACCGAGCAGACAATTACCGTACCCATTTAAATTGATGTATTGACCCTTTTCTTTTGTTTTATCCCTTTCCTTTTCTAAGGCAAAAAACAAACCTGGGTAATAGTAATTTACTCTCATTTCTGTCATTATTCTTAGCGATTTAGTATTTTTTTTACCTATTGTCCCTCTGAATTTTTTCACCCTGTTTTGTGCCCCCCATTCAGAACCCCTTGAACCCCCAACCCAATCCTCCCCCCTTCTCCCTAGTCCCTACCCGCCCCTCTCCCCTCCCTCTCTCCCATTCCCTGGAAATGCCCAGACTGAAGATCGGTCTGTTGGCAGAGATTGACAGCAAATTGCCAGCACCGTGATACCCTTATCCACACCATACTATCTTCTTAAGGGGTAACCCTATCAACGAGGATTCAACCTAAAAAAAAGAGACAAAAAAAAAAGGAAGTAAGGGAAGGGTACCTACACGATAGATTTAAAAAAAACTAACATGACAGGAACAAGGATACCCCCCTTCCCCTTACAACCCTTCATTCTGCTTCTGATCCTAGGGCTTCATTCCAGCCAGGAGCTCTTGAGACTTTACCTCGGATGTGAAAAATGTTGTTGACTCTTGCCAGACTACCTTTAAGGATGCAGGATTATTCAGAAACACTTTGTACTGAAAGGGTTTTATCAATTGGCGCAAGCGCCATCTCCTCTCCACGGTGACATGATAAAAGTAAGGTCTTACAAAAAAAAGAGACTTCATAAACATTTCTCTTAGACTCTGGCTTGGCTTTTTTGAACACCGCCTGTCTCAAAAGAAAATTGCCCAAAAAGAAAAAAAAATGGCTCGTCTTGGATCCCTCCCTGACTGGATTTCTCAAAGTAAAGGGTGGGGGGAACCAAGATTGCGTCTGCTTGAGGCTGTAGGAGCGGACCTGCCAGGAGCATCGTGAACCGAGGGACGAACACAGTTGGGAAATTAATCTAAAATAAACAGTACTCACCCGCCTAATGTTCGTGGATATAGGAGGCTCAGACACTGCGGCGGACACCAACCTTGGATCCAAAGGCAGCCTTGGGGAGGAGCAGCTGTGCGATTATATTGCAGCAGTAAAAATTCTGACTTAAGTTCTTTCATCTGCTGGTTGTATGCGGTGTCGGCGAAGAGTGAATATCCAAATGGCTCCTAAAGCGCCCAGCTCTGCCAAGGGAAAACGGGCGCAACGGTGGACTCTGTGGGCCCGAGGAAAAACGAGGCAACCGGCGGGCGCAACTGACACTGAAGCCGGCTCCGGAGAAGGAGAGAGAGCCGGTTTCGGTTAGGAGAAGAGGCTGGACTTCGTCTGGACGGCATGTGCCGGGAGACACAGTACTTGAAATGCTCTGTGCCTCCAGCGATAAATGGACGGAGAGTATAGTTCAAGACACAAGCACTGCTGAGGCTGAAGAAGAGGGTCTTCCTCATGAGTCAGAACAAGCAAACAACTTAGCAATGGCTGGGGAGAATGGCCTGGCTGGAAGCCAAAAAGTACGTTCCGAGACAAGGCAGAGTGTCAATGTATCAGAGGGCACAATTGAAGACCAAATGAGATACAGTGGGGGATTGCCAGAACAAAGTGGAGACAGTGAGGGCGAACAGAAGACAAGCCAGGAGGAGACTATCGAGGGTATCATGAACACCAGGCCAGCAGCAACAGAGATAGAGACAGCACTATTGACAATACCAGGGACCCCCACAACCCAGTCAAGCTCCAAACGTCAGGGGCAAAGATTGTTGCAGGTAAACCCCAAAGTGGATATAGACCCTGATTGCTTTTTCTCCTTGTCTGATGGGCCTGGGTGGTCAGGTAATGACTCTGGATCCTCAATAATATCAAGCGAAAATGAAGATGCAAGTGAGTTGGAGAAAGTAGGGGGCTTTCTATATATAACTATGGTTGGCGGAAAGAAAACGGAGTTTCCTGCGCAGAGGACAGCAAGCCTGAAATGGGATTATTCTTTTACTGACCCAACTAACCGCACTCAAAACGCAGTAACCCAGGACACCTCTGGCTTGCATGTCCCAACATTGGAAACTGCCTTACAGACAATAATGCAAAACCGAGATGAGACACAGGCCGATGCCCTCAAAGTGCAGAGTGCTGCACGGAAAGTCCAGGGGGCAGTTAGGAAGCTAACAAAATCATGTAACATTATTGGCGAACGGCTTACAGAGTTTGAAACCAGAGTCAGCAATGTTGAGACTGAAGTAACTGACAAACGTAGCAAATTCAAGGAATAAGAGGAATGAATCACGGACATTTAATGTAAATTGAAAGAAAGTGAGAACCGTCAGCGACGCAATAATCTGAGGGTCCTGGGGGTTCCTGAAGGGAAGGAGGGATCAGATATTCGGACTTGCGTTCTAGATCTCTTTCAACGGGCCTTCCCGGATCTCAGAGACTAAAACTGGCAACAAGAGGTCCAGCGAGTGCACAGGACATTGCCATAAAATTATAAGCAAAATGACCAGCCCTAATTTACAAAAAAAAAACGTAACTGTATTTTCATTTATAAATATGCACTACCATGTGGTAGCGGTTCGCGGAGCATTACCTCTGGCATAATCCACATTTTGGTGACAACAAAAGCTTAATTCAGCAACAAATATATGTACGAATGAGTGATAAAAATCAAGTTGGACTGATATTTGGTTTTTAAAAATGCAATTTTGAACTAAGGCAATTAATCCCTCCCCTCCCTGACATCATAATAGTAAAATTTATGTCAATTGTTGGAAAGTGCCCCTTTTTGCATGGTTGCTCCCCACTTTTTGCCTAATGTTGATACTCTGACTTAGTGTGCCAAACAGGTACCCAGGGTCTATGTTCTTTCCCTAAAACGGTACTGTTGCGAACCCAACTGATGTGTCTATGGCCACATTTAAGTCCCTTGTAAAAGGTACCATAGGTACCAAGACCACTGTGACTAGGGAAGGCATGTAGGGCTGTAGCACTTATTGTGCCACCCTTAGAGGCCTTTACCTGTACACCGAAACAAATCACACACACACACACACAATGCAGGCTGAGTGTTTTGGTGCAGAGCAAAGTGAGGAGTCAACATAGCACACATACCTGTGTGCCATGCCTATAATCCACTGCCATGGCATAGGCAAGCCACCCTTTCTAGCTCGGTGCACTATACCACTGGTGAGGGTACAGGTGCATGAGCCCTGTACCCTTACAGTGTAAGTCCATTCTTAGACATTTTAAGTGCAGTAAAGCCATAAAGAGTATATGGTCTGGGAGTTTTCCATTACAAACTGCACAGCACCATAATAGTTTTACTGAAATCTAGGAAGTTTGATATCAAACTTCTCAGCATATTACACCGACACTGATGCCAGTGTGGGATTTAATGAAAAGCGCACTCAGAGCGCATCTCAGAGATGCCCCATGAAAAACGACCTGACTCTAGTGTCCTGGCTGAGTGGCTACTCGCCAGCTGCAACTACCAGACATGTTTCTGGACCACTGGGTCGAGAGCCTGCCGCTCTCGGGGTCCTGAAACAAAGCACATCCTGGGTCAAGTTGCCAAGGCTCCTCCCCAGGATGGGCAGGGTACACGAAGGGGAAGCTTCAATGGCTTGCCTCCTTTGTAATATGACGCATCCCTTAGCTGCTTCCAGGCACTGGCTCCCACCTTTCTGACCCCCATTCTGGGTGGGAGAATAAGCAGGAAAACCAAGATAGGAGGAGACGTGTGTCCACCTTTGCTAATCCCACTCCTCAGGTGGGGAAGGAGAAGTGAAGCACTCCTCTCAGTCCCCGCCATTTTGAAGATGAGGGACCCAGCCAACCAGAGTTAGGCTTCTGCCCCCTACCCCTCCTCTGGAGGGTGGCACAAGAGGGAGTTTACCCACGCCAAGGAAGTGACCCATTGGTCCCAACCTTTACCTATCTGACAGACCCCTAAATGTAATATTTAGGGGCAGTGGCAACCATGAACCTTGCCTCACCAGACAAGCAGAAGAGCTGTGCTGAAGGAAGAAGAGGAGGACACTAACTGAAATGGCACCAGCCCTACTGGCCTGTCCTGATCTCGACCAGCGAAATCCTGGTGTGTCCCGTGGCCAGCAGCCTCCAGAACCTGAAGGACCTGCCCTGCCTTCCCCAGCCAGACTTTACCACCTGTGAGCACCGGATTTGCTCACCAAGAGACTCCGGCCAAATCTGCAAGTCTGCACCACTCTGTACTAGACGCCCACGGCCCAAGTTCAAGTGGCCCAAGACCACGAGGAGGTCTCCCCGGCAATCCTGACCTGGGATCTGGTGATTCCGGACCTACCTCAAGTCTCCAGCCAATGCCTACAGCCCTTTTCTGGATAATCCCCCCGACCGCGACCCAAGCCGGTAAGAGAAACCCAACGCCATAAGACACCCCAGCAGCTGACCCATCATGGTGTTGGGTGGCCCAACATATGGAATCCCGGCATCCCAACTTACCTTTCCAAACAGTTGTCCCCTCCAGAAGATCTTCATGCCCGAGCCTGCAGTGTTTATTGAAACTGGGGAATCCCCATTGAAAACAGGGCCCGATGACAAAACAGCACCCTGCGCCCGGCCGCCCCGTGACGCTGTGGGTGCACTTTGTGTGCAAACTTGTACCCCCTTTGCCCTGAGCTTCACACCAGCAGCTTTGCTCCTACAACCTTGTGGCCTGCTCATGGGCAGCCACCAACCTGAGGCTCCCTATTCCCCCATTGGATAACATTCGGCCTCAGCACTCTGCTCCTGGCCGTCCTAGTGCCGCTGAGTGTGCTCTTGGAGTGAATCCTCGACCCTGGGGGAACCCTGGTTCTAACCCCAGAAACCCAACTCCCAAAAGCAAGTACTTACCTGTAAACCAATAACTTCATTTCCTCCCATAGGATTGAATTGGCTGCTTTACAGTGCAAAACGTTCTGAGTGGAGTGGGAAGTTCTATGAAAAGTCAGACAAGTGTGTCTTGATAACTTGAATTACTTAGCTTTATCCAGGAAATGTCCCAGTGTGGTATCTAGGTATACCACACTGAGTAAGAAAAGTAATCTGAAAAGTAACTTAAAACGTTCTTTCAATAGTAACTGAAAAGTAATTTCAACTGTTTATGAACAATTGACTTACCTTTAACCTAACCAATTGCATTTAACTGCATTATACTTGCAATGTACTATTACACTCACTTGTACCAAGTCCGGCTTGGTTCTAGAAATAGAATACAACTAAATAATATTTTTATAAAAAACAAATAGGTCAGTATTCAGTGTGAGTGTGTGAAACCATTTCTTAACAGAGTGTGTACAATAAATGCTTAACATTACACTCTGATAAAGCCTTACTGCTCGCCCACACAACCACAAATAGAGAGTAAGGTATTATATACTTTTACCTCTGCCTACCTTTGGGGATCCACTGGACTCTGTACACACTATACCTTACTTTGGTATAGTATATATAGAGCCAGCTTCCTACATCCATGTTATGCAAATTAATCGTTATAGCGAAATAAGGGCGTGGCCACTGGCGACAATGACTGATATTTGGCAGACTCCTGAGCTTTGAAGAATTCTAAAAGTGCATCCAATTCCAATGCTATGGGTCGCTTCCGCAAGTCTCTATACTCCTCCCTACGTAGAGCATACTATCAGTTAGTCCTCGGCTCTCCACCTCTGTCCGCCATTGGGAGACCAGGGGTGCTGCAGAGAACTTCCTGCCACTACTCTGGAGCCCTTGGGTCTGGGGCATAGGCCTAGCACACAATGTTCCACCGTTTGCCAGTGATTCCGCACAGCCAGTTCTGATATTGCAAGCTAGATGTTAGCCCCATAAGAAGATAGTGAGGGACAAGCAACAACATATGCAGGAGATCGCTTCTGGAGCCCAACAGCGGGGGCATGCAGGGGAAATTGCAGGGAAAATTTAGTAGAGTCCACGCGGGGTCAGGTAGGAGCGATGTAAGGTGAAAAACTGGAGGAATTTAAAGCAGGAGATACAGGAGATTCTTTTGGGGTATTCAAGGAGAAAGAACCATTCCTAGTCTTGAAGAACTCTGCAAGGTCGGTCTCCAATGTGGTTCGCAGGGAAGTTAAGGGAACGATCAGGTGTGAGCGGAGCCTGCGGTATAGTCAGCATACCAGGTGGCTGTTGTGTCCCATTGTGTGTATTGCTTGTAGGAATTTGAGAGTGGCTCGTTCAGCACAATCCTTTGCCCAGTGTCAGCAAATATAGCGCGCAATGCTGGCATGTGTTAGAAAAGAGATTCTGGTACACCTTGAGAAGCAGTTAAATCTGAGTGAGTCAGAATTATACCAACTGTGAAAAGTGCCCCATCTTTCATGAATCCTCACCACTCTCATGGATGGAACCTTCTCGTTGTGAGAGTACCAGAGGACGTCGGAAGTTCGTGTAAGGGGATGTTTGTGTGTACGGTACCCAGGGGGCCATATAGAGCAGAGCCATTCTCCAATATGTAAGGACTATATGCAGTAATAAGGGGAATGCCAAGCCCTTATATGCTTAAATTCAATTGAACCTTCGGTTCTCAAACAAAATAAATGCCATCCAAAAACTAGACTAGGTTGTTGAGAAAGAAGAGATGAGAGTCAGATGAAAATTGGCAACAAAAATGGGAAAGGTTTTCTCCTTATGAATGGCAATGTAAGGCACCACTGCTGACCGCAGTTACAACCAATGTTCCCTGTGGCATGCACGTGTGAGTGGGCGTGCACACTGCCTTTCCGCAGTGCTCGTACACACTACCAAATCGCGCACTTCACTGCTCCATGCACGACCCGGAGATTGTTTGTGAGCAGTGTGACAAAATGCTCACTTTGTTTTAGCTGAATTGCAGTGACAGCGTAATTACAAGGCCGGGTGGAGGAGAATGAGTGTAAAAGGACTTACGAAGTGTTTCTCTTATCTGCATGAGTTTTGCTGCAATGGATCACAGAGATCAAAGCAGGCACCTGTTAATATGCTGTTTTCATTATTATTGTCGGGTGGGGACCTGCAAAGATTCAGCAGCAGTTGCTGCATATGTGAGCCAGGAATGGATGTATTGTCAGTGGCACTGATAAAGCTTAATATATGACACCTGTTGTAAAGTGATGGGTAAAACTTTGCAAAATAAAATGTGGATTCTGCCTGTCATCAAAACCTAATCGCAGCCTTTAAGAATTAAGCCCAAAGCATTAACCTTTGATGGCAGAAAGAGATGCCAATCGAGTGGCTGAAGTGCACAGTGTGAAACTGAAAACGAGGGATCAGTCTCTGCCTCACCAAATTGTGTGATCCTAGGCAAATACATCATTTCACTGGGCAACTTTTTTGTTTACTATCTCATATAAGAGAACCTTCAAATACTTAAGTTCAAGATGTGCACTGCACAAAAAACTAGTCTTGTATTTGGTTTTTAAAGTTGTTCTATATAAAAATAGAATCTAGTTCACAAATTCTATTTAAATGACAACTGAATTGCCTCTTTGTTCACTTATAGCATTGTCATCAGGCCCAGGTACCAATGTTTCTCAGTTTTTAGAAAGACTTTTCAAATACACTGATGTGCCAAGGTGAAAACCTTCTGCATGTTAAAGAAATACACTTTTTTGAATCTCGGAGACAACTTATCATAGGCTAACGAAATGTTTGTTTAAATATTTTCAAGTCACGACTCGTACACCAGCTCTGAGTGCCAAAGGCGATTTATTTTATTTCATTTTGAGAGTTTCCTTGGCTCAGCTCTCCCTCTAAATTTCTTGACTCGCCAACCTCTACCTACTCACCCGCTGCAATGGACTGCAGACAGTTGTTCTTTTGAACTTCATCCCCTGCCATGGCACTGAGCGTCTGCTCCTCAGTATGTTTTATGTGTTAAGTGTGCTGCCAGCGAGAGGAGAAATCATACATTTCATCATGGTTTTAAGTAGGAGGAAAAATTAGGAAGTCTCTAAGTGGTGCGGCAAAAAGAACTGTAACTGTTACAGGTGTGTGTAGAAGACTTAGTGGTCTTTAGAGTGTCACAATCACCTGCTCACTTGTAAGGACTGCATTTTCAGTTTCTTTCGCCCTGTTTAAGGTGCTGTGTATCTCATTCACACACTTTTGCATGTAATCACAGTTACAATGGCACTTTTGCTTGGTGCGCTATGCATAGGAGCCAACAATTGGATTCACAGTATTCTGAACATCTTGCGGACCCACTGACTGGCATTGTGCGAATACCACACCTCCATCAGTCTCAAATTCAGAACTCTCGATTATAGCTTCATTATAAGCACCCACCTACATCCTGAGCTTCAAGGGGTGTAAAAATCCCAGCATTTAAAATAAATGCGCAGGGTGTCTCAAATGACACACAACAACTACACCGGGCCATAATAATGCAATTTATTTTTACACTGTCAGACCTACCAACTGAAAAAAAAAATCACCATTTGAGGAAGCGGTGGGGCCTCATGCCTAGGAATAGCAAAGAAGCACTTTAGCTACCGCCCTAACCCCAACTCTGCCTCAAAAAAAGAAAAAAAAAAGGTTTGTTGAGGCTGGTGCTGATGTTCTATTCTAGGGTGCTTTCACACCCCTTAATGGACATCAGCAATTAAAAGCCTCCACAAATGAGCTAGAATTCTACTTTTTACAGTTGTTCTCAGCTTGTTTTCCCTGCCACCCTGTGATATCGGCTCCTCGGTGGTCTCGTAGGAGATGGCAGGTCTTCACTGTCCACTTTACATTCCTTTAGACCTGTGTACATGTAATATATATGATACTAGATCAAGTTTAAGTGATACAGCAAACTAAGTTAAAAGTGAGATAATTACAATTGTATTTGTGGAGTTGGGTGCTAGAATCACAATTTCTTTGTGTTAGCATCAACCCCAATGAGCTGAGGAGCACTGGTAAACAACAGATTCATCCAATGTAATGGTGGGTACAAAACAACACTTTGCATGACTATCTCCAGTACATATTGCATAGCCACTTTTGCTTCTACTCATAATCTTGTAGGATTTCACCCCACAATCAAGTCACAAGTAGAAGCTGTCTAACGCAGACTGTGGATTAGGGCCAGCAATTACTAGATTCAAGAATTCCAAGCAAAGTTTCTCAATAATGTCACAGTTTGAGGCCAGTACCTGTTTGAACTCTATTTTGACACCCAAGTCGAGCAGTTCTCAAAACTATTCAACATCACATGCAAGCTTTAACCTATTTGGTTCTCACCAGTGTGATGAGAAAAATACTTTCACCTGCGGTCTTAGCTTCACTGTGAATCAGCAGATAGCAGAGCCTGCAGAGAGTTATATAGTGGGTCTGTCCAGAAGTGAGGGGACACTGATAATCTTGCAGGACAGATTTAATAAGAAAGTAGATAATGTGAAGTTTAAGATCCACAGACCTAACACCCATGGAGGTTCTGGATTCCGTGATGACCGGCCTGGGAAGAGAGGGGGCTCACAGGTCGAGGGGAAGAGACTCGGGGAAACAATGCAAGAAGGAGGAAGTAAAGCAGAGGAAAAACAATAGATGTCATGCCAATGTTAGTGATGTTATGTTAGTGACCTTTTATAAAGCGAGTGACTCACCCAGGGGCATCTCAGCGCTGACCTAGAAGGGGACTAAGAGACGTATAAGCAGAGTACCAGAGGGGAACCTAGAAAGTGTACTAGAACAGAAATGCTTTGAGATGCTTTCTAAAAGCAAGGTAGGAATTGGTTTTTCGTAAAGCCTCCGGAAGAGTGTTCCAGTATCTGGGGGCTACGTATGAGAATGATTTGCCCCCTGTACGGCTAAGACGAATGCGTGGGACCTTCAACAATGCCAGAAAGTTTGATCTAAGGTTACACTTAAATGTTTGCTTACAGATCTTATTTTGCAGATAGACAGGGCCCATTCCCTGGATGGCCTGAAAAGTGAGGCATCATACCTTAAAGAAAGATCTTTTCTTGACAGAAAGCCAATGAAGCACTCTGAGCAAGGCCAGCGATGGGGAACCTGGAGGGCGGTTTAACACCATCCTAGCTGCAGTATTCTGGATAACCTGCAGTTTAGCTAGCGTGGTCTCTCCCACCTCTGCCAGAAGGGCATTACCGTAGTCAAGGAGACTCATAACCATCGCCTGAACCACCGTTCTGCGGGGTTTCAGTGGCAAATAGGGAATCATTTTTCGTAGCAGACGAAGGCTATAATAACAAGAGCCTATGATGTTTTTGACATTGTCCCTCATCGTTAGCTTTTCATCCAGCTGAAAACCCAAACTTTTTACGGAGGAGGATGGGGCGGGTGTCGCCCCCAACTGGGAAGGCCATCAATCAGGAGTCCAGATATTAGCGGCTTTTCCCAGGAGCATAAGCTCTGTTTTTCCTGGGTTAAGTTGAAGGCGGCATTCTGTCATCCATTTGGAAATGGCAACCATTCCCTCCGCAAAGCGCTGTTTCTCCTCAGTAAAGTTGACTCCTATTGGGAATATCAGCTGGGTGTTGTCTGCGTACAAAACTATCTCAAACCCATAAGGCTTGACGACCTTAGCCAGGGGCGCAATATATATATATTAAAGAGTGTAGGGCTCAGACAGGAGCCCTGAGGCACTCCCTTGTTCGACTGGAATTTCTGAGATTTGAAAGGGCCTAAAATGACCGTCTGCACTTGATCGGACAAAAAGTTCTCAAGCCATCTCAGGGCGAGGTCCTCAACACCACACTCCCGCAGTCTCTCCACCAGCAACCGATGGGAAATCGTATTGAATGCTGCGGAGAAATCTAGGACGACAAGTATCGCTGAACCGCCCCCATCCAAAGTTTGTCTTAGTGAGTCTGTGACTGCCACTATAGCAGTTTCGGTACTAAATCCTGCGCGGACGCCTGACTGCGACGGGTCAAGAATACCATTAAGTTCTAAATAGTTGCTCAGTTGTTTATTGATTTGAGTCTCTAATATCTTAGCCAACAGTGGCAACAGTGATATCGGTCTATAGTTACTCAAAACCTGGGGATCTTCAGTCGTTTTTTTTTAGGATCGGCCGGACAAAGGCCTTCTTCCAGGAGTTAGGAGTGGAGCCTGTTTTGATGGAGGTGTTAAGAATCCTTTGCACTATTGGAGCGCAGACCAGGCCAAAAGCACCATGATGTTAGGAGAGCATAGGTCCCGTGGAGATCCAGACTTTGCTGCCATTAGTTGATTATTTACATCATCCAGTGAGATCGTTTCAAAGTGGTTCAAATATGAAGTACGTGATCTTATCAGAGACTCTTGTTCCCTGGTAGGGTTATTTTGTCCTGTGCTCAATGTATTAAAGTAGGCATAAATTAGTGACATTTTTTCTTGAAAGAAATTTGCTATGGAGTCGCAGAGTTCCTGTGTTTCTAGTGGTTGCTGTTTGCAGGCTTGAGGAGAAGCGAAGTCCCTAACTATATTAAACAATGCTTTGAAGGAATTGCTGGCTTGTTCAATTTTTATCATGAATATACGAGCATCTAGCCAGCTTAATTTTTTGGTGGTATTGAGATAAAGCTAATTTATAGCTGTTTGTCTCTTACACTTTTGGATCTTCTCCATCGTCTCTCAAGTACCTTGCAGGATGATTTGTCAATTTTTAAATCACCCGAATACCAGGGGGCAGATATCCGTCAGGTATCCAGAGTCTTCTCGCACTCTGGGACAACTATGTCTAAGGTGTTCTTAAAAGCGGAGTTGAAATGAGCCAGTAATTTCGAAGTATCCTGAGTGCTATACTCTATATCTTTATAGTGATGTGTAAATGTTTTCTCAAATAGTTCTAGGGTGACTTTATGCCAGGGTCTACGCTTTTGAATCTTTGGCAGTTTGCAGGAATTCTTATGAGTTGCCTTAGGTAGTGGTAGGAGAGTGAATGTGATGATACAGTGATCTGTCCAGATCTGGGTGAGAGGGGGGTAGACCTATAACTGGTCTATATTAGTAAAGATCAGGTCCAACGTATGGCCTGCACAGTGAGTAGGTCCCACCACCCGTTGTAGTAAACCCATGTCACTCAAACTGGAAGTTAGCTGAATAACATCCGAATTTGTAAGGTCCTCTCCATGAAAGTTAAAATCACCAAGCAGAATGAATTTACTGGAAGCCAAGACTTGCATTGCTATGAATGCTGTCAAATAGTTGTGGAAATCATATCCCATATTTCCGTAGAATGCTTCACGAGAGATCGCGTGTTACATAAAATATAGCTTGGTCTGTTATATGTGATGAGTGAATCAATATCCTCATTGTTCGAGCAAGCCATTACTGGGGAAAGATTACACTTGCAGGTTCTGCATGTGACCGGACCTTCCAGAGCAGAAGAGGATAGGGTGGCACATGAATCAGTGGACTCTTGCCTACTAAGCACCCCATTTCCTATTTCCAATAATGCTTCTTTCGTATAAGACAGAAAAGTCTCTGGGATGGTATCCAGAACCGATCAAGCAACGTTTCCTGCCTCCTGGCTCGGTCTGGCGCGGACAGGCGCAGACAGGCTTGCCTCTGGCGTGGAAGAAGTTGAGAAGGAAAAGAGAGAAGGAGTAGTTTCTGTCCTGTAACTCCAGTTCTGTAGTAGGGGTATCTCTGTTATAGTCATAATCTAGTGAATAGTCCCGCCCATGTGCGTGGACCCCGGCAATCAAAAATAATCTCTTAAGTTGTCAAATCATGCAGAAAAACTGCAAAGACACTTAAGAGAGAATTTAAAGACAAATAATGCAGCCTATATCCACAGGCTACACTGTCCAGTACTTCAACTAGAAATTCCACCAAATAACACCACACATAATACAGCCTGCCCAGTTTCTACCATAGAGAAACTTGCCTCCCCCAGAAAAGACACTGGAATGATAGAGAGGAAGGCATGGACAGACAAGCCCCATAGGCTGCCATTATGTGGCTTAAATAGGATACTGTGCCTTTAAGAGAACTTTCCAGAACTTCTCCCTGTATCCCAGAATGCCTAGCAGGTCCCTCTACTTTCAGTTCTTTTTGAAGGCGAAGCACGCCAGACTTGTCGCATTCCTTACATGACTAAATATCTCCACCGGGGAGGAGGGCGGGCGCTTATGACTATAACAGAGATACCCCTACTACAGAACTGGAGTTACAGGACAGAATCTAATCCTTCTGTAGTAGGGGATCTCTGTGTATAGTCATAATCTAGTGAATAGAATGGCAAGCCCATCCCCACACCAAAGCGGCGGTGGAGAAAGAAAATAACGCCACTACTGTGCGAACAAATTCCGCAGCGAAGCCTGCCCAACCTGAGCGTCTGCCCTGGCGTCAGTGTCCAGGCAGTAATGCTTAGCAAAGGTATGAACCGACTTCCAAGTGGCTGCCTTGCAGATCTCAGCATTCGGCACGTTACGGAGCAGAGCCGTCGTGGCAGCTTTGCCCCTGGTGGAATGAGCCTTAGGCTTACCTCCTAAGGTCTTATTAGCCCTTTGGTAACATAATTGTATGCAGGACACAATCCACCTACAGATGGACTGCTTAGAGGTAGCAAGACCCATCCTGGCTGATCCATAATTAATAAACAACTGGTCAGACCTACGAATATCTTTGGTTTTATCCAGATAAAATTTCAACACCCTCCTAACATCCAGGGAATGGAGAGACCTTTCCGCTGGAGACGAAGGGTTCTGAAAAAACGTAGGCAAAGTTATGGTCTGGTTGACATGAAAATCAGAAATAACCTTGGGAAGAAATTTAGGGTGAGTACGCATAACAACCTTAGCAGCATGAAACACAGTATAAGGTTCAGTACAACACAACGCCTGAATTTCACTCACCCTGCGGGCCGATGTAATGGCCACGAGGAACGCCGCCTTCCAGGACAGGTGCTGCAACGAAGCCTTATGAATAGGTTCAAAAGGCTCCTTCATCAATCTGGACAGCACCACATTCAATTCCCATGAAGGCGAAGGAAGCCTGACAGGAGGGAATACTTTCATCAATCCTTCCAGAAAATCTTTGACCACAGGGATCTGGAAAAAGGAAGTCTGTGAAGGGCATTTCCTGTAGGCAGTCAATGCGGCAAGATGAACCTTAATGGAATGAACATTAAGGCCAGACTGCGCCAAATGTAAAAGGTAAGGAAGGATGACATCTTCCTTACAGGTCGTAGGGTCATGGTTCTTAGACTGGCACCAGATACAAAACCTCTTCCACTTGTAAGCATATGAAGTTCGAGTGGAAGGCCTCTTAGACTCCTTCAGTATGTCCATGCAATCCTCAGGCAGATTCAGATGGCCATATTGCACTATCTCAGGAGCCATGCTGCCAAACTCAAAGACGAGAGGTTGGGGTGTAACATCCGTCCCCCGAACTTCGTGAGAAGGTCCGGCCTGCACGGCAACCGAATGTGAGAAAGGAGAGACCGGTGAAGTAGGTCCGTGAACCACCACTGCCTGGGCCACTCTGGGGCAATGAGTATCATCCGAGCCCTGGACCGGGCCAGGTTGATGAGCACCGCCGGAATCAGGGGAATGGGAGGAAAGGCGTACAGAAAGCTGTTCGTCCAGTTGATCCATAACGCATGCTGGTAGTACCTTGAGGCGAAGTCTCTGCACTTGCTGTTTTCGGCGGTGGCGAACAAATCTACGTCTGGAGTTCCCCACCTTGCGAAGACTTCTCCTAGTACTTCGTAGTTTATGACCCACTCGTGGTTTTCCTGAACCAGCCTGCTCAGTGCGTCTGCCTGAACATTCTGCACACCTGGCAGATGGGTAGCCGTTATCGTCAGTCCTCTGGCTAGGAGCCAGTGCCAGATCGTCTGCGCCTCCTGTGACAGAGTGCGCGATCTCGAGCCCCCCTGCTTGTTGAGATAATACATCGTGGTGGTATTGTCCGTCTGTACAAGCAGAGAGTTGCTCTGGAAGGACGGAAGAAAGGCCTTCAGTGCCAAGTGAACAGCTCTGAGTTCCAGGAAATTGATGTGATACGTGGCCTCCATCGGTGACCACGTTCCTTGAATCTGTAGAGTCCCGGAGTGCGCTCCCCATCCCAGGAGAGAAGCATCCGTCACGACAGTCTGCGTGGGAATGTCCTTGTGAAAGGGAACCCCTCTGAGGAGATTCTCCGCTGAACACCACCACTTCAGAGACTGAAGAGCATGCAGCGACAGTCGAATCTTGTCGTCCCAAGATCCTTTCCTCTGATCCCACTGGTCCTCCAAGCACTCCTGCAGCGGTCTCATGTGCAGCCGTGAGTGTGGCGTCAGGAAGATACAAGAGGCCATCGATCCCAGTAGAGAAGACACCGTCCTCACTGTTGTAGATGGAGTTGTTATAAGAGCCTGAGCCTTCAGAAGGAGAGATAATCATCGCTCTTCCGAAGGAGACACGCTTGCTGACAGCGTATTGATGGAGGCTCCCAAGTACTGTATGCATTGGACCGGAGTCGGGACAGACTTGGCCATGTTGATGTGCAGCCCCAGCTTGTTCAAGAGAACGCACGTCTTCTGGAAGTGTGCTCGCGCTTCCGAGAAGGAGGATGCCTTGATCAACCAATCGTCCAGGTACGGGTAGACGAACACCTTGTTCTTCCTCAGGTGTGCTGCTACCACCGCCATGCACTTCGAGAATGTTCTCGGCGCGGACTTCAGTCCGAATGGGAGTACTGTGTATTGATAATGATTGGCGCCGACTTGGAACCGAAGGAACTTCCTGTGTTTGTGTGCAATGGGCACATGGAAGTAAGCATCCTGTAGGTCTATAGCACATAGCCAGTCTCCCTGTTGCAACTGAGGATAAATCTGATGCAACGACAGCATGCAAAAATTTTCCCTGCGAATCCATTTGTTTGCCTGTCGCAAGTCCAGAATGGGCCTGAACTCGTTTTTGTCCTTCTTGCGAACCAGAAAGAACCTGGAGTACAGACCTCTTCCTCTCTGAGACAGAGGTACGTCTTCTATCGCCCTTTTCCTCAACAGGATATCCGCCTCCACCTGAAGCTCGCGCAGCTGAAACTGCGAGCTGACCGGTGGAATTGCTGGAGGAGGGCTTGTGAACCGAAGACTGTATCCATTGCAAACAATATTCAGCACCCACTTGTCCCGAGTAATTTTTCTCCACTCTGCCAGAAAAAATTGAATGCTTCCCCCTACGGGAGTGGGTAACAGATCCGGGGGAAGTAGGTTCCTAGGGCCTAGACCCAGCCTTGGCCTTGGGCGCTGGAGCCGACTGCTGGCCTCCTCTGCCCTTCTGGCGCTTCTGGAATGGCTTACGGAACTGTTGTTGTTGTTGTGACTGTCCCGAAGCCTGGCCACGTCCTCTGCCTTGCCCACCGAACCGCAGTTGGAATGGGCGGTACGACTTCTTCGTGTCTTTAGGCTTCTCAAGGCCCACAGCCGTGAGCGTTTCGGCCTCCGCCTTCATGCGGGCCATCTCATCGTCCGCATGCTTCCCGAAGAGGGTCTCGCCGGAGAATGGTAGGTTGGCCACCCTCTGCTGTGCGTCCGGTTTCAGTGACGTAAGACGGAGCCAAGCGTGACGTCGTTGGTTAACCCCATGGCAAAACCCATGAGCTGCCAACAAGGAAGAGTCCGCTGCAGCGCTGATAATCTGGTTAGCCACCAGCATCCCTTCATTCAGCACTTCCTGGAAGTCCTCGCGCTTCTCGCGAGGTAACAGCTCCGCAAACTGCTGGAGGGAGTTCCAGAGGGCGCGGTTGTAGCGTCCCAACAGCGCCGTGGCACTCGCAGCCTTCATGGAGGTAGCCGATGTTCCACACTTTTTCCTCCCTGCCGAATCCATCCATCTGGACTCCTTATCCGGGGGAACCGTGGATGACGGGGAGGTGGCATGTTGCTTGCGGGCCGCCGTCACAATTACAGAGTCTGGAGGGGGTTCCGCCCTCAGAAAGGCCGGGTCCGAGTCGGGAGCCAGGTACTTCTTCAGCAGCCTCGATGGAGCCGCCTTCGTCACCGCAGGGGTGAGAAAAAGGGCCATAGCCGGTTCCTCCAGGCCCGGCACCAGAGGCAGGAGAGGACGAGACAGGTGTTTTTGATGCAATGTCTCGAAAATGACTGAAGTTTTAGGAGTAGGCACCATCAAGGATATGCCCAACTTCGCAGCGCCCCTTAAAAGGACATCATGGAACGCCACCAGGTCATCAATCAGGGACACCCTCGTGTCCGGTGACTCAGACAAGGTAGGAGAATAGTCCCTGGTACCAGAGGATCTTGTGTGGGAGCGAGATTCGCGCCTTATATGGCGGCGTCTCGACCGCGTGGATGATCTGTGTCGCGATCTCTCCCTTCTCCCAGAGCGAGAGCGAGACCTGCCAGCCCGTGGCCGCTCCACCGGTTTCCGTGGTGGGGTCTTCCTTGGCTCCTCTCAGGGTTTAGGTTTTGGGGTCCCCTTAGGAGGTACAGGCAAAGACGGCAGCGAAATGGACCTCGGCGGAGGAACCCTCGGCTGCGGGGCGGGCCCATGCGGAGGAACTGGTGGCGGAAGCGGAGGGTTGGGTGGAGGATCCTCTTTAGGAACAGGTTGAGGTGGCGACCGAGGCCGAGATGGCGTGTACACCTCTGAGTACACCGAGCCCGGTGACCCCTTAGGCGAAGGGGGCTGAGATCCAGCCCCTTCAGCAGGTGATTGCTTCCTCTTGCGCCGTTTTGGAGAGGCAGAACGACTCCTAGACGCCGACCTCTTTCTTCTCGACGCCGAGCGTCGCTTTTCCGGCGTCGAACGTCGCCTCCGCGTCTCCGGCGTCGAACGCTGCCTCCGCGACGTCGACCTCCTCTTCCTCGACGTCGAACGCCGACCCCTCGACGTCGACCTCTTCCTCCGTGACGTCGTACGCCGCCTCCGCGACGTCTAACGTTCCGTCCTCGACGACGAGCGTCGATTCCTTCTTCTCGATGCCCTCGACGTCGAGGAGCCCCTCGACGCCGACCGGTGCTTCGACGGCGATCGGCGGCGACGCCTCGACGGCGAGCGCCGATGCTTGTCACTTCGTCTCCGACGTCGATAGGAAGACTCCGACGTCGACGATGACGTCGACGGTGGCTTCGACGGAGACCTCTCCAGGCCCTTCGACGTCGAGCAGTCACACCGTCTCGACCCGGAGCCCCGGGGAGAAGGGGAACACACCGCCGTCATCCCTCTCGACGTCGTCGTCGATGCCGACGGAGACCGGGATCGCTTGCTGGACTTCCTGCCTCTGGGGAGCCCCCCAGAGGCCTCAGCAGAGGCAGAGGGAACCTTCCCAGCCTGCCCAGACCCAGCTGCAGCCTGCGGACGTCTCTCCTCCAGGCCAGAAAGCCTAATCTTCATCCTGTCCCTCAGAGTCCGAGCAGTAAACTGCTGGCAGATGACACAGTCCTCCGGGACATGATCCTCAGGGAGACAGACGATGCAGACGTCGTGTGGATCACTCTTGGCCTTCTTCCTCCCACATGCTGGACACTTATCAAAAAGACCAGGCATTTTAGAGCCCTAAAACGCATGAACCAACACACAAGAAAGAAGGAGAACACCAAGAAAGTAAAATGAAACACTTTTAAAACACAAAAGTGCCAAAATATCCAATAATCCCTTGAAACAAGGGAGAGCTCAATGCCAGGGTCCTGTTAGCAGGAGCCGGAAAAAAGAACTGAAAGTAGAGGGACCTGCTAGGCATTCTGGGATACTGGGAGAAATTCTGGAAAGTTCTCTTAAAGGCACAGTATCCTATTTAAGCCACATAATGGCAGCCTATGGGGCTTGTCTGTCCATGCCTTCCTCTCTATCCTTCCAGTGTCTTTTCTGGGGGAGGCAAGTTTCTCTATGGAAGAAACTGGGCAGGCTGTATTATGTGAGGTGTTATTTGGTGGAATTTCTAGTTGAAGTACTGGACAGTGTAGCCTGTGGATATAGGCTGCATTATTTGTCTTTAAATTCTCTCTTAATGTCTTTGCAGTTTTGCTGCATGATTTGACAACTTAAGAGATTATTTTTGATTGCCGGGGTCCACGCACATGGGCGGGCCTATTCACTAGATTATGACTATACACAGAGATCCCCTACTACAGAAAGGGGGCTAACAATACCAGATTTACAATTCTACTCCTGGCCATTCTTGTAAAAATGAGAAAATGCTGTTGGATAGACAGGTGTGCTCCGAAATAGGCAGATTAGTAG
The DNA here is from genome assembly GCF_964263255.1 of Lissotriton vulgaris. Classification (NCBI taxonomy): domain Eukaryota; kingdom Metazoa; phylum Chordata; class Amphibia; order Caudata; family Salamandridae; genus Lissotriton; species Lissotriton vulgaris. The sequence continues at coordinate 716,600,338 of NC_141689.1, read as the reverse complement.
CTGAGATGCTAAAGGATGTAAAAGGAGGGGATTGTGGATTTTTGCACAAGTACGCTGACCCCAAATACTTAAAAAAAAAAGTCAGATAAAAAATGCTACAGGGTATGGCGGAGACTTTGTACAGCATCAGAAGACACCTAAAGTTGCCGTATTTTGGAAATCTAGCTCCACTTTGGGACTCTCTGGGCTCCCCAGACTGGACAAAAGACAAGTCGCCTGATCCATTGCGGGAAGCGGGTGTACTAAGATGGGAACATTTAATCCATGACTGTCACTTGATAACATGGGAGATGTGTAGAGAAAGGACGGCCAATAGAGTGTCAAGTTTCAAATTTCTCCAAATACAGAGCTGGTATCAATTACCCAGCACAACAATTGGGGCACCAAATGAATTTAAAGAGAGGCTGTTGTCAGGATTACCCATGAAGAAAGAAATATTGATTTGGTATTGGAGTATGATGGACCTGAATGATGGCGAGTTCACGCTGCTGTTAGAGTTATGGGGAAGATGCTTGCTGGAGCCTTCGCTGCAGAACCTTTGGCAAGTATCAACGTCAATGATTTTTTTAAATAGTAAAACCTGCCTATTTAAGGAGAAATCATTTTTTTACACTCCCTAGGGCATACTGAACCCCACAGAGAAAATCGAAATTTGGGAAAGGAGGAGATGTGGCTTGCCCGGAATGTGGGCAACTGAAAGACAAAGCTCTTCATATGTTTATACATTGTCCTAAGATACAGCAATTTTGGGAAGATGTGAGTAGAACTTTGTCTGATATCCTGAAGCTACAAATTCAGGTAAGCGTTTGCTTGTTTTTTCCCGGATGTTTGGAGGTGCAGTTAAAAGAAGATAGGGAGTACTCGAAGTTGTTATTTTACGCAATGTTGCTGGCACGCAGGAAAATTTGCAGAAAATGGGTTGTCTCAGCGCCCCCTCGTATGAGGATTGGATATCAGCTATAAAGAACATTGTTAGTTTGGACATATCTGACAATAGAAATAAAATATATGACTATTGGCAACCATTCATAAGGTGGTTAGATGCAAGAAGAGATAGAACAGAAGAGGGGTTGAATGATTAAGCCTTCTCCACCTCGGCTGGCGCACATCCTATTGGGCAGATACTGCTTGAAGGAATAGTGGTCAGGAGAAAGGTTTTCACATTCAAAGGGCAATAACTATTTGAACTCCTTATTCTCTCATTTCCAGCAAAAGGGCAGGAAAACCCAGGAACGGGTGATGGAATGGTGTTTCTGAGGCATATGACAAAAAGAAAAAAAGAATAAAAGAAAAAAAAAAAAGAATGATTATCGCTGCACCCAGCGTCGGTGGGCAGTTTGAAAGTCCCAGAAAGTGTATCAGCTGCATCGGCCTCAGCAATGCCCAAGCTATTGTATTAAAGTTCTGTATGTCCCCATGTTAGTCTGCTTTCTGCGAAGAGTGACTGCCTTATATTAGTGTGATGGTGTAGTTCCTGGGGCACTATGACTGCTTGGCGCCAGGCTGCAAACTTTCAGAGGAGGGGAGCGTAGGAGAGTAGGGCAATCCTATGATCACCCAGATTTTTTGCTTTTGTTTCACTGGTTTACGACTTTCTCGGGCTGTGGGCCTGCCAATCAGACCCACAGCCTAGCTATTCTCTCGCTAAATTGACATGTGTACCTCAGGTGCATTACCCAATTGGAACTGGGCCACCCTGTCAGACCCTGTAACTCAGGGCATCGGTGTACCCAGGGCCTACCAGGGGCTGCAGCATGTATTATGCCACCCCTGGATGGCCTCTAAATCTGACACAACTGGCTGCACGACAGCTGGGGCAACGTGGCGTACTCGCCCTTTGCTTTAGATATAGTATACCTATATCTAACCCTCAAATGGACACCCGAATTCCTATCAGCCACTCCTATGGCAGGCCTTGACAATCCTGAAGGCAGAGTGCGTGGAATCGTGTGAATTGGGCTCTGGCACGAGCAGAGCCCGGTTGCAGCTTGCGGAACCAAGACCCAATGGCTGTTCCATGATAACGCGTACCATATTGGTAACTTCGGTATCGCGTTATCAAGACATGTCGAGTAAGGTGTCATACGAATCGGGATACTGACCCCTCACCAATACTGGCGACGGGGTTAGCATTCTACCCTCCTAGAGGGACACGACATGTACGTAACTGTGAACCCCGGTTAAAGTCAACTGAAGCCTCAGCTCCACAAAATGGATGCTGCCACCACAGACACGAGTCTGACCTCCTGCTGCTGGGAGTCCTTCCAGCGAGGAGAGCTTGGACAAAGGGTTTCCTGACCAGGGCGGTGCTCGCACCACCCCAGACAGGGTTTTGTGTATCCTGGGTAGGCAGGGCTTTACAGGAAGGTGACTGCGGAGTGGCACCCCGGTGCTCACTACGCATCTGCCGGCTAGAACCAGTTCCAGGGGCACACCAGCCCCTGACCTGGGGAAAGTCCGGCAGGGGAGAGGGGTGTAACCACCCCCTTCCTGGTCCCACCCCTCGGGCAGGACCTAGTCGCGTACCCACCCCTTTCTTTAGGATAAAGGCAGGACCTGGGACCCTTCCAGATTAGATCATCTTTGAATCAAGAATACTTTCTACGAAAGGAACTCTCGACTCTTCTCAACCTGCACGATTTCTTAACCAGCACGACCGCCGAGGGATCCTCTGGTGAGTGCTCTGGGGTCTGAGTAGCCCCGACCCTGAGCAGCTCCAGCACCGAAGTTTCAGCCTCCCTGCATCTCACGATCTGCGTGGGGCCCTTCTGCTCTTTGCTGCTCAGCACATTGTCTGGCTACTAGCCGCTGGCTTGTGGCCTTCTCGATTACGCCCGACAACCAACGTTGCTGGTCTGGTTGCTCCAGACTGGCCTTTTGCTCCCTTATGAGAGAGGAGCACCCCGGACCCTCCTGGTCCACTCAAGACGCCATTTTAGGTCCACCACGTGGCCCTCAATTTGCCAAGGCTTGTTGCCCCAATCCTGGGCCCAGCGACGCCGACAGCATCAACCTTCGTGGGACAGCTCGCACCTCCATCCTGGTCGCCGACAACGCCTCCTGGTCCGTGAGACTGCAGAGCCTAGCGTCGCCCACTCACCTAGTCGAGGTGACGATCATCCGGTGCCCTCCTGGTACCCTCCGACTACTGGCTAGTAGTTACGAACTTGGTCCCCTCTGCTTTCAGGTGTCATCCATCTCTGATCCAGGCTTGGATCTCTACGAATTATCTCCACTGGTCGCCGGCCAGCAACTCCTTCCTCCCGGCTCCTGGTTCGTCAGCGAAGACTCCCGACGTCTGTAAAGACTTGTGCAGCCGCAGCCCCTGGGCTAGGTAACTTCGGCATTTCGGTGCCCGCATAGCCTCCTTATTGAAGGGTCCCGAGTCCCTATCGCTTCCGACTTACCTTATCGGGTTCGCCCGAGAACACTAAACTTTCCGTGCCCTCGGGCACTTGTATTGATTGTGCACTTGAAGTATTTTCCTAAGAGTTCTGTTGTGTGCTTAGTACCCTGTCCTCACAAAGAGTCCAGGGCTGTTGTGATTCTAATAAATACACTGTTTATTTTCATAACACTTGTGTGGTGTCCTTTCACTTGGTGTTCAAGGGGTATGTGATGGTATAACAGCTGGCTTAACACGCCCTCTAGAGTTTAGCCCGAAGACTGCTCGTATCCACGCTACTAGGATAGCTGGTCTATGGTTGACTTACAACCAATCACCATAAGGGTCGTTTGGACTGATGCATAGCGATCACTAGAATAGTGAGCACTGCATATCAGGCCAACTTCTCACAGGGAGTAGGTGCCTGTCTCTGTAATCTTGGTCACACCCCCAACAAGTCGCTGTGTCAAAGTTCCATTGGACTAGGTGGGCATTTTCAGTTGCGGGGCACCGCCCCCACCACCCCCCACTCCCACGCTTTCTCCAAGTGTGCAGGCCTGTAGGTCCCTGATGGAAGGGGGAAGGTGATTCTCTCTTGTGCCCGTGTCCGCCGTAGTTATCATAGGTTCTCATTCTGCTCTACCCCACCTGTCACATAATGGGGGGTAGGAATCATACTTGTGTAGTGTCAATTGAATTTCAAGGGAGAGTCATTTGTTCTGCAACCAGTGTATGGAAGGCAGCTACCCAAGGTTGGCAATGATGGAAGTAGCTTGGTAGAATTCTTGGAAAGTTGTGATTGTGGTAAAATGAATGTTCTAGTCAAAGGGGGACATAGCTGCATAGAAGCTGAAGTGTTAGTAAATTGTCCTTCTTTTGAGCAAAAAGATTCTAGACACTTTTGATGTAGTAGTGATGACTGATTAAAGTCAAATTTTAAGGTTGAATTGTTCCCAGAATTTACTTGCAGGGACGAGGATCAGAATGTCAGGAGGAAACACAACTAGAGATGGGGCAGAGGTGGCAGAGAATAGACTATTTCAGGCTTTGCAGAATTTTCAATTAGAGTGCAGGCAGACAGAGTGAAAGTTTAACATTCAATTTTCTCAATTGCCCTGATAGTATGCATATCAATACTTGGCGCTAAAAGCTACGTGTGAACAATGAAAAGATATGTGAATATCCACAAATTAACATCATTGTGTGTAGCCTGTCATTTCCAAAACAAGCACACTTTGTTCTCAAATTTATTCTCTCATGTTCAGTACGTACCTGTGGTCCTCATTTGTAGCAATTAAACTGGACACATTACGTAATATGCCTCCTCCACTTTCAATGATAGCTAAGGTGTTAGTCTGACTTCGGTAAGTTAAAGTGCCAACTAAAAAGGCAAGAGCACCATCCACAGAACAGATGTCAGCTTTATTTTCAGTGCAATGTGCTGACAGATTCCATAAGGCACTCAGAACACTTTTCAGGGTAGATTCCTGTAAACAGAGGAACAAATAACAATTAAATATGCCCTAACATTGCAGCCAAATACAGAGTGCTCCTAAATGGAGCTCACATTTCATAGCCAATGTAAAAATTCTAATTTATTAACACCAAAGACATTGAAAATGTTAAAATGTGAATTATTTTCCGGAAACACTACTTCAAATACCATTCATTTGGATTGTACGGGCAAAGTAAAATTGCCATTTGAGCATGGGTTCATGTGTTAACAACAAACACCTTAAAAAAAAAAGATTAAATGATGGGTTTGTTAAATACAAAAGTAAATAATGTAGCTTTGGCAATCGTAGGATCAGTTCACAAATTACATACATAAACTTGAAACAAGCAAGGACAATGACAGTATTGATTCAAAACCTGACAAATACAATTTCTAAAAATAACATTTCCGATGTAATTCTAATAATAAATACTTTAAAAAAGGAACAATTCCCAAAGTATTTCTTCCCAAAATATATTTAAGCAAGGACAGTGGAAAAGATGCGAAGGGGTTGGGGAAGAAGGGTATATATCAGGTATAGAGGTTAAGGGGTTGGGGTTAGGTTATGGATTAAGACTGCAGGTGTAGCTTTAAAAGCTTGCAGAATAGGATGAGGAGTATACAGTATAGAGTTTATGGGCTAAGGGTATAGAGTTAAGAATCGAAGGTTTAGGCCATTAGGTGAAGGTTTTGGGGTATAGGTTTTATGGTTAAGTGTTTAAATGTAGGGTTTATTGGTAAACAGGTTATGGCACCTTCTGCGAATGTGACGCACAAACATGCACTTGCCAGCACTGCCGCTTTAATGTTTGTCCTGGTTTGTAAGGATGGGTCTAACAGCCACAAGACCCCATTGGACACAAGCATCCTTAGTGAATATAGGGCAGATGGTTCACTCAGGTACATGTCACATGCCTTCACATGTGGGCATGCTTCCACAAATCACATGGTAGCTTGCGCGCACACACACAGCCCTCTTCTACCGACATTTCGCTTCCCCTCAAATCATCAGGAAGAGACAGACGCCGCAGTAGGTGGAAAAGTAGGGTGTAACCTTTGATTAGGTGAGTAACGAAAAATTGCTTATCATGGGCTATTCCACCATTTTCTGTGAAAAGCACAATCCTTAGTGCTTTTATAGTTTGACTACAAGGCCACCCTCGTCATACTACTCCATGAGGCCCTGTGCTAGTTTAGTTTAGGTTACGAGAAGGAACTTTTGATGCAATATTATCTGCATGTCTGTCTGCGACCACCACTTGCATAAAGTGTACACCGATGTGCAGTGTACTACCGAATGTTTACTGATGTTCATTCACAGATGTGTTTTTCTCCAATGTGCAGTGGTCTGCTAAAAACAGAATCCATGTGTGCAGCATGATCCTCTAAATTCAGCTGGAATTCAGCCTTCTAATAATTCTTCTTTGATTGTCTTTGTTGATTCTTTTTTCTTTTTGTTTATGTTATCAGAGGACCTCCCAAAACACACTGCGGGAGCATTCATCTATTTAGCTAGAAATGGGAAACATATACAAAGGGGTGTGTCTGTGTGTGTGTGTGTGTACAACTGCTATATGCAAAATTAGTATGTGGTAGTAAATTCGAGAATAAGGGATCCCTGGTCCTGATGGAAGCCACAGACCCCGAATGGGGCCATTGCCTGAAACATGTTAGCCCAGATGCAGGGGAAATTATGAATCCTAGACATCGCAATAGCTTATAGCCATCTTGATTCCTCCATAACAGAATAAAGGAAGTTCCAGTTTAACTGTTAACAAGATTTTTAGTTTGTACAATCCTGGATACCAACCCCCATTCTTCATCCATATGTTCTCCCTATAGTTACATAGGTGAGCCGGCCAACACTAGAAAAATTCTCTGGCGAGCAAGGATGGCCGATGATGAAGCATTGACACAGGTCAGGCCATAACTTTTGATTTTTTAAATTGATTTCCAGAGCACAATAGAAATATTGATATACTATCAGTCCTCTCTTGACAAACAAAAAAAATTACGGTTTGGTGATGATGATAGTGTTGGGAATGGAAGCAGTGTAGGTAATAATGGTGGTGGTAGTGGTGGTGGTGGTGGTGGTGGTGGTGTAAAATGTTTTGTGTCACCAATTGATATAAATAACCCCATCATACTCACACAATAACTCTGTCTGATCTTTTTTCCTTATATAATAACATAGCATAATCCAACCTGATGTCCCAGATGAGCCATCACTGTATCCTATGGCTTCTGTCTCAACATCTCTGAACATTTCTTCCTGAATTTTCACCATTAAATATAGAGAACATTGATAAATTACTTACCTGTACCAAATTGCGATGGCCTCGCAATCCCCTGTCTCTCTGTAGATCTTGGCAATCTAAATCTTCAATCCGCAACTGTCCCTCTATTGTGGATACACATTAGTGGTAAAAAATTAAAAAATGTTTGAGGCGTCAAGATGGCGGTCGCATTTTAAGAGTGCACCGGACCCCCTTCGTCATCCACCTTGCATCAGCCCACTAACACTGGCCTTCGGCGTCCTAGAGACGGCTCCTATTTTTGATCTCCATCATCCTGACCCCTTGCGGGGCCCGCCTGGTGCCCGCGTTGTCCTACCTGGCCCTCTGCTCCTGGCGGCCTGCATGCTGTAAGATGGCGGCCCCCCACGCTTCCTGCTCCCTGAGCCTGACCTCCCAGCCGGACGCCCGGTTGCCCCCTCCCAGCCCGGCTTACCTGCGCTCCTCCGGGGCAGTGGTGCTCACTGGAGGAGAGGGGCCGAGCACAGCCTGCGATCCGAGAGGTGTCATCCCGCCCCGGTGCCCGTGGAGTGGGCGGGTTGGCTCTGGAGGCAACGGCGGCATTGTGGAGCGGAGCCTGGAGCCCCCTGGGGTGGAGGTCTTTGAGAGGCTGCAGCTGACTGCGGCAAGCATTCTATACCCGCCGGCGGCCGAGAGAGCGAGTCCGCATCTCGCCGCCCGTGGACTACATCCAGACCTTGCCCTCAGTGGGGGGCCCATCGAAGCGGCTGCAGCGGCGCCTGGAACCCAGGGAAGGCCTGCATTGCGACCTGGAGGAGGTGAGGAGGTGGGGACAGCTTTCTAGGCCTCCTCTCCCCCCCGTATCCTTCGGCGGCTGTGTCGGGCCACACAAGCTGGGGCCCCTGCTACTGTGTTTGCTGAGGGCAAACAACCTGTCTGTGGAAGCTGTGTGTGGAGGTGCTGCCGGGCCGGCTGGGCCTCTGCAGACGCCCAGACTTGCTCCGCTGCTTGTGTGGGCCCGCTGAGCCCCTGTAGGGATCCCCAGTTGGGGCGCCCCTCCTCCCCTTCTGGCCAGTCAGGACTGATTGCGCCCTCCGCCATCTTAGGGGTGAGAGGTGGACAGAAGCGCGGGAGGACCTGCAACGGCGGTGTAAGAACTGCCTGTGACGATTGGAGACTCATCTGGCGCTGGGGGTGTAGATCTACAGACAATCGATCCTGCTAGGGGGTGTGCTGCCTTCTTCCTTCCTCCAGGTGCCGGAGTGGGGGAGTGCCCGGCCTCGAGGGCCCACCGGATCTCCTGGCCTGCCCTGCCCTGGGGACTGGAGGCCCCCCCCCCCCTTTCCCCCCACTGGTGGCATATTGAGAGGCGCTCCGTGACTTGGTGGGGGGCGCTCCGCCACTGAGTCGAGTGGCGCACGTGGGTGTCTGCCCCCCGCCCTTGCCTGGAGGACCCGGGTTTTGGGGCTGCAGCCGATGGGGGGGGGCCTTGAGGTTCTGGGCCTGCTGAGGTTGCTTCGAGGGCCGACGTCGTCTGGACGGGAGGTGTTGCCCGGGGACCGACCGCCTACCTCCATCGAAGAGCTGGGGAGGGACCGGCCGCCATACCGGGTGGCGGGCTGAGGCTGGAACGTTGCTGCATGCCCCTCTCCCCTCACGTCTGAGCGCCTACGCCTGACTCTCCCGGGGCATGGGCAGGAACCGCACTTCTCCGGCCCCTGGTCCCTTCACTCAAACTACAATGGATCAATTCACCAGGCCTCATCATGACCCGGCGGCTGGGTCTGTGGCGGCACCAGGGGCGGCCAGAGGAGACCCCTTCACTATCCTGCATGCGATCAGTGCATCGCAGGCGTCGGTGGAGACCAGGATTGGGGAAGTGCGGGTTGATGTGGCGCTGATACGACAAGACCTCCGTAACGCCACGGCCCGGATTACGGAGACTGAGTCCCGTATCTCCACGGTGGAGGACGACGTGGGCGCTCTTAAATCCCAGGTGACCCGACTGCAGGCACAGACCGCGGAGTTACACAGCAGGGCCGAGCATGCAGAAAACAGGGCCCGGAGAAACAATCTACGCCTAATTGGCTTTCCGGAGGGAGTGGAGAAGGGACGCACTGACACCTTCATCGAAAAATGGGTCCGGCCCTGGATCCCTAAAGAGAAACTCTCCCCCTGGTTTGCGGTGGAGTGAGCCCACCGCTCCCTGGCTCCTAAACCCCCTCCTGGAGCTCCCGCTCGCCCCATTATCCTACGTGTCTTTAACTTCCGAGACAGGGATGCGATCCTGGAAGCCGCAACGGTGCACGGTCCAATACATTTCCAAAATTCCAGGATCCTGGTCTTCCCGGATTACTAAAAGGAGGTGCAGTCACAACGCCGGTCCTGTGATGAGGTCAAGCAGAAACTCAGGGCCATGGGTCTTCGGTATGGACTCCTCTTCCCGGCTTGCCTGAAGGTGTGCTTCCAGGACAAGACCTTCTTCTTTGACACCCCTCAGGCGGCATGGACCTGGCTTACAGAGGAACGGCCCCTCCTACCTGGGGTGACCCCAGTGCCTGTCCCGAGGACGACGGCCCAACCTCGACTGGAGGCGCCCATGGTACAGAAGCGCCGAACTGGATCCAGACGACGGGGCGCCCGCCGGGGGCGGAGCTCTCGGCTGCCGGAGGCATGGCCCGGCGTTCCCAGAGTCAGGCCTCGAAACAGGGGACCTCCTCCCCTGCGATGGTGTCTTCCCTTATCGACATGAGTGGCGCCCCTGGATTGGACTTTACCTGACGAAGGGCCTTGTCAGACTCTGACCTCTCTGGGAGCCCTGTGATCCGTGGTTCGGGGGGGGGGGGGGGGGGGATAGGGGGGAGTGATCAGTGTTCCCAGTTGTATGCTTGCGCTCTACCCTTCCAGACCTGTACTGTCAAGCCTATCCTCGACCCAGTGAATGGGGGTCTCCCTTGGTTCTGCTGGGCGACTTGGCCCGGGTTTACCTTTATGCTGCCTTCCTGGACTTGATTTGTTTTGTGCTCTTTTATGTCCACTCCATGCTTCTCAATTTATGGGCCTGTATCCGTATACAGGGAGGGGGTCCGACTCAGCCGTGCTCCTGACTGGCTGTACCTAATCGTTTTAGAGTCTACCCTCACATTGACATCCGGACTCTGAACTATTCAGTGACTTTTCGCTACCTATCCCATGTCTGTTAATGTGGGCATGCATCCGTATACATGGAGGGGGGTCCTCCAAAGCCATGCTCCTGGTTGACTGTTGCTAATCGTTTTGGAGTTGCGTATCACCTCTGGGGGGGGGGGAAGGTAGTTTTTTTGGGGGGGTTTTGGGGCGACAGATGCTTCCACTTCAGAAGTGTAGGGTGGGGGGAGTTGGTTGGGCTGGGAGGGACAGGGGACCGTTGCCCCTCGATAGTTTGTTTTGTTTCGCCGCCTATGGGCCGTTGGTTGCAGTTCTCCTTAGTAGCTTTGTCTCACAGGTAGGACCACAGCTGACGCGCAGATCACTGCCTCCACCAGTTTGTTATTTTTGGCCGCCTACGGGCCGCCATTGGGAATGGCTGCGGGCAGTCGTGCCCCCTCCTCTCTCTTGACCTTCACAGTTGACGAACAGATCACCAATTTCCATTGCCCCCTTTCGGAGCCTGCTTCTGGGTGGATGCCCTCCCCCGGCTGGGTGTGGTCCCATGTGGTTATCCGTCCCTCCTCATCCCATATCTTCCGATGACGCACACTCTCACTAGACCAATCCACATCCTTTCCTGAAATGTCAAAGGCCTCTTAGACCGCATCAAGCGTACGGCTGTCCTCCGCGCTGCCCACCGCCACACACCGGACATTCTTTTCCTCCAAGAGACGCACCTCCTGGGCACACAATGCAACTTCCTGGCCCGATACGGCTTTGACAGGGTTTGGCACTCTAGCTTCACACGGGGCTCCTGGGGGGTGGCTACTTTGCTTAGGAAAGGCCTTCCCTTTACCCTGACTACCGCCGACACAGATGTGCAGGGCTGCTATGTGGTAGTCTCGGGTACTTTAGAAGGACGCCCCATACACCTCCTGAGCCTTTACATCCCCCCTGCACTCCTGCCTCCGACACTCCGCCATCTTACACAAGTGATTTCCTCCCTCCCGCAGGGACTTACGGTGGTTGGGGGAGACTTTAATGCCGTTCTGCAGCCCCTGCGTGATACGACAGGGACCTCGTCCGAGGCCCGTGTCACCTCCGCTAAGATTCTGTCAAGCTGGACCTCAGCCCTAGGTCTCTGCGACGTGTGGCGGGTTTGGAACCCCCGCGAGGATAGTTAAACCCACACGTCGGCAGCCCACCATACTCACTCCCGCATTGACCTTCTAATGCCGGCTGACAACTGCCAGCTGGTCTCTAGCGCCGCGATCCTGCCCAGAGTGATTTCGGATCATTCTCCCGTCTCCCTCCGGCTGGGATTTCATCCGACGGGTCCACGAGCGGTCTGGCAGCTGAACCCCTGGTTCTTGCAGGATTCGGACTTAGTGGAATCACTTGGCCACTATTTTTCCTCCAATGCGGGCTCGGTTCCCTCACCAGGGACGCTGTGGGAGGCAGGCAAGGCCATTGTCAGAGGAGTGGCCAGAGGCTTGGTCCACGCAAATCGGTCGGAACAGACTGCCCAGCTCGCGCAGCTGGAATCCCGGGCTGCGCCGCTGGAAGCTGCCCAACTCTCTTGCGGTCGGGGGGATTATTCCCGGTAACTAGCAGCAGTTCGCGAGGAGATCAGTCAGATCTCGCTGGAGTCGGCCAAAATGCTCTGGCGCTCGTCGGTGGCTCGCGTTTATGGATGGGGGGATAAGAACGGCAAGCTCCTCCACAACCTTGTGTCTCATCCCAAAGTTAACCGTATTATTCCTGAGGTCCGTTCCAACAATGGGACCCCCCAAGTTGAAGTCCGCGGCCATAGCACAAACTTTTGCTACCTTTTACGTGCACCTCTAAGCTGAACGTCCCTCGGACGCTCCTCTGGCCGCTCTGCTGGATGGAACTGGTACCAGATTGCCTTCTCTCTCTCTCAGGAGACTGCGGACACTCTGGACCACCCCTTCACCCTGGATGAGGTCCAGGACGCCATCTCGCTCCTACACCACGGTAAAACGCCTGGTCCCGATGGGTACCCTCAAGAGTACTACGCGGCCTTTCGACATATTTTGGCCCCCCACTTGCTGGACCTCTTCCGCCATGTGGCGGAGACTGGCACATTCCCACCTGAGTCGGATTTGGCCACAATAGTGGTTATTCCGAAGATGCAGCCGCCATCCTTGAGCTGTGCAGACTAACGCCTGATCTCGCTGATCAACACGGAGATCAAGCTCTTCGCCACTGTCTTGGCTCAGAGCTCCGACCCCTCCGGCAGGAACTGGTCCACCCCGACCAGTGCGGGTTCATGCCGGCTAGAGGCACAAGCCACTTCATTCGTCATCTCCACCTGGCTCTGGCCCATTGTGATCGGCTAACCCCATACCTAGCCCTTCTTTTCATAGACTTCGAGAAGGCCTTTGACACAGTGAATTGGGATTACCTGCAAGATGTGCTAGACAGGATGGGTTTCGGTCCCTCGTTCCGCCATCTCATTAAAGTTCTCTACACTAACCCCAGAGCCCGTGTACTCATTAATGGAGAGCTCTCCGAGGCCTTCCCACCCCGAAGGGGCACGCGTCAGGGGTGTCCTCTCTCGCCACTCCTGTTCGCGTTGGCAATGGAGCCCCTGGCTGTACTCATCCGACAGGACCCACTTATTCGGAGTTGGGCATGGGACTCGAGCCAAGTGGACAAGATAGCTCTCTATGCGGACGACGTGCTGCTCTATCTGGTCCTTTCGGATTAGGAGCTAATCTCTGGGCTTCGCCTCAACGCGGCAAAGTCCACTCTGGTCCCATTGCATCCCTCTAGAGAGTGCTATGACTGGCAGTCGGATATCCCCCTAAGGAGGCACTTGGCGTCTGGGTAGCTCTTCTACCGGAGCTTGAATGGGCCCTGAATGTTACGCCCTTGGCCGTCAGGATGAAGGCGGATCTCAAGAAATGGCACATCCTTCCCCTAAACCCCCTAGGCTGAAGTGCGCTCTTCAAAATGATGGTCCTCCCCCGTTTCCTTTACATACTGCAGAACATCACGGTCCACCTTCCGGGTAGTTGGTTTCGAGAGCTTGACAGCGTCCTCACCTGGTTTCTTTGGGGAGGCGGGAGACCACACTTATCCCTGGCACACTGTCGCATCCCCCTTTCACGGAGGTATGGGGGTGACCAATCTCCGCCTCTACTACCTGGCCACGAAACTCATCGTCATCCACGACTGGTATGCAGGCGGCTGGTCCGACCCAGCCTATCACGTGGAACTCAGTGTGTTGGACTTCTCGCAGGTTCAGACGTTTTTATATGGTAGTCCAGTGCCACAGGCGATAGTCACCAGGACGGTGTTTCTAGCCTGGCACACGGCCCTACATCACGTGAGGTGCGACACAAAACTCACTCGACAGACGCCACTTTGGTATGGGTCCTGGATGCAGGAGAACGGTGATGGATTAAACCTAGATCTTTTGACTGGGTGTGAGTGTTTGATTGATTCAAATGCTCCGTCCATCACCACCCCCTTTTGTACCGCTTTTGGCCGCCATAAGTGTGGCAGGGTATACTCAGACGCGAGTCCCTTGCTCACTTTGCCACTGGATTCAAGCAAGCCGGGCTGAAGACGGCTGGAATGCCAGAAACCGGTCCTCGGAAGCTTGTTTCCGGTCCAGGGAAGACATGGCTTGGCAGTTCGGGCTGGACTATTCCCATGAGGCACAGGGTCAGACTGATTTGCATATAGCCATGTCTGAACTGGGGTGGCAGAGTGGGCTAAAGAACGGTGATGGATTAAACCCAGATCTTTTGACTGGGTGTGAGTGTTTGATTGATTCAAATGCTCCGTCCATCACCACCCCCTTTTGTACCGGTTCCGCAGGTGGGACCTCATTGGAGTTTCAGTGCTCGGGGATGTCTGGGTGGGGATCACATCCGTTCCTTTGCAGACCTACAGCAGCGCCACGCTCTTCCTCATTCCCAACTCTATCACTACCTGCAACTCAGACACGCCCTCTACACGCATGTCTCACCTCCTGTCTCCCTTCCAGAGTTTAGCCCATTGGAGGCTCAGGTGATGATGGGGAACCTGGGCAGAGGGGGAGTATCACACATATATCTATCCCTGTTGAATAATGGTCCCGCTTCCCTAGATCGGCTCAAGGCACGCTGGGAGGGTTGGCGGGGACCCTTGAAGAGACAGATTGGAGGGATGCCCTCATGGCGCTCAAATACTTGACTACATCCTCCAAGCTGCGCCTGGTCCAATTATACTACCTCCACGCGGCATACCTCACCACGGCACGTCTATTCCGGGCCCAGTTGCAGCCCTCTCCAGCATGCGCGTGATGTGCCTCTGCCCCTGCCGATTTTTACCACATGGTATGGTGTTGTCCGGCGCTGGCGCTGTTTTGGAGGGGGGTGGAGTTTGAGCTTACACAGGCCTTGGGGTGGGAGGTTCCACATGATCCAATGTGTATGCTGTTGGGGGTCTTTGATGGCCTGGATGGCTCTAGGATGGACAAGCGCCTTTTGGGGACAGCGGTGGCGGTGGCCAAGAGAGACATAGCAGTGCACAGGTCACAGGCCAAGGCACCTACTGTGCAGGGATGGAGGAGGGGAGTAGACTGGTGTGGGATCCAGGAAGAGGCCTTATTTGAAGCCCGGGGATGTCCTGACCTATTCAAAAAAGTGTGGGGTAAATGGTTTAATATGATGCCACCATGATGATCTGTCTTCCTTTTAATCCATGTAACGCTGTAATTACTGTATGAACTGCTGTGTTAGACCCTGTTGGACTGGCCTATCTTTGTCATCAATCAATCCTGTCATGTTCCTTTTTAATACTTATTGAACTGCAACCAATGAATGTCTCTCCGTTCTTATAAAACTAATAAAGTTCATTATCAAAAAAATATATATATATATCTATACTACTATTATAAAGTAAGAAATGGGAACCTTTGAGGCAGGTAAACTTGAGAACCATAGCGTCAATCCAAACACCCAATACATCATTGGAATTGGCAGGGTGTGCAGAGTAACATAGGCTATATACCCCCCAAAAATATACCTTCTTTAAAAAATATACCTTACAAAAAAGGTAGTCCCTTCGAAGTAGCGCCGGCCGTGTGCGCTAACGTGCTGACATCATCAGGAGCGCGGGGAGGAGTGGTGAACAGAGTGAAGTTTTGCAGACTGGAGCGGGCTGGGAGGAGCGGAAAATGGAGGATAGCGGGGAGGAGCGGTGAACAGCGGTGACTGGAGCGGGCTGAGGTACGTCAAACGGAGGAGCGGTAAACTTTGGGAGAGGACCGGTAAAGTTTGTCGGACTGTAAGCATCATTGCCTTTGCAGACTGAAGCGGGCTGGGAGGAGCGGTAAACTGGAGCGGTGGACAGGATAGCGGGGAGGAGAGGTGAACAGCGGTGACTGGAGCGGGCTGTAAGCCTCATTGCCATCGGACACCCGCGGTGGGCTGAGGAGGTGCTTAGGGGCCCTTGGATTGTGGAGCGCAGGGAGGAGCGCTACGCTGTAAGCCTGATTGCCCCCGGACAACGTCGGGCGGGCTGCTAGTATATATATATATATATATATCTAGAGACCCTGCATTCTTATGATGCATTCATGTTATATGAGCTCTACTACTACCTTCTAAAATTCTTGAAAAACAAATCAAAGTACAAGTATCTAATTATTTAGAGTCACACTCACATTTAGATTTGGTTCAGTCCAAATTCAGAACTTCACATATTACTGTGACAGTTACTGACAACCTCAGACTCAATCTTGATCTGCAGCCCTAATTCTGATGGACTTCTTGGTTGCAGTCAATATAGCCTCAATGCTTCACACAGATTGCCACCCTCTTTAAATTTGGTATTTTTAACCAAGACTGTAAAAGGCTTTGCTCCTTCATTGATAAGACAAAGTAAGGTTTCTATGCCTCCTTTTCAGTCCTCAGCTATCCATATTACTTGTGGAGCCCCCCATGGTTGATCTCTAAGCCAAGAGTCTTTAACATATACATTACTCCCACAGCCTTCACAGGTCTGTTTTTTCAGACTCAAAATTATGTGTTATGAGGATGAGATACAAATTACAGTATTTGTTGCAGAAAATCCTTCCACCACTCAGGAGACTTTCCAGACATGTCTTCAGTTGGATAAAGAAGAAACTGCATTAAATTTAAATGTGATAAACCCAAAGTCATTATCTCGGATAACAACACTCACCTTAGTCTTCCTCCTGGTGGACTCTGGAGCTGGACCCTCCACCAGTATGGCAGATTCAGCTATAATGTAACAAATAAGAGTGCGTGGGCTTCTAACTGGGAATTTCCTATTTATGGAATCTCCTATTACTTCACTGGATTAGAGGACAGCTCACCCACAATTAATAGTGGCATGCGTAATCAAAGATGTCTCCTCATTCGAGTTAGTAGATACTACTCGAATGGGCTCAACCATCTGTTGGGAGCTCGTCATGAAAATGTTATTCTGGCTAAGCACATTAATCCAGTTTTGTTATTTTTTAAAAAGACCATGTGGATCCCCATAAGATAATTAACTTTATTCTGAGGGGAACCATGTCAAGGGTAAAAATCAATTTATGGATGCATACGCACGAACAATGGTTCAAACATCCTTTAACAATTGCCTGCATGTTTCCGCAGATTTTTATAAGCCCAAAAAGGGACTCCGGTTTTCTTCATGGTTATAGTAATCCCTGCCTTCGTGGAGTTTTCTATAAAAACATTCACTTAAGATTTAAGGCCTAAGGTTCTTAAACCAGTTTTGATGTTATGTATAGTACTTGCAAGGCACTTACAAGTAATAAATAATTGAGATATAAGTTTGTTACTTTTTCATAATCATTTCACTCTTCACACACTCATTTGTTATCACTGTAAACTTCATGCACTATCAAGTGCCCCCGGTTCCTGGTGGACAAGTTACTTGCCTTTGGTAACGCCTTATCTGGTATCTAGCAGCAGATTCCTTCCCTTAAACTATTACGCAGTTGTGAGACAGGATCCGGATTTTGTTTTTAGCAATCACCCTGCAATCCCCTTGCATGCATGTAGGTGGTGTAATCTGTGCTAAAAGTGATGTGCATGCTGCCTACATAGACTGCACCCCACCACGCAGACCTCAGTACTTGACTGTTATTCCAAACCAGAAGCATAAAGCCAAACTGAGGAAGAATGGCCAGTGTGCCAGGTGACGTCCTGAAGAATCTCTGCAGTCGAGAATTACGCACAGTCCATAGAATGGGCTGGATGAGAGGGTCAGTAATCTTCTGCTAGATAGTCTCTACCAGATAAGGCATTACCGAGAGTAAGAAACTTGTTCATTTAATAGATGCTTCTAGCAGCCGATTCCTTACCATAGAATAGAAACTAAAGCAGGTGGGTCAGTGAACGATTCGTACTAAAAAGTCCTGGGGAACCGAACGGGCAAAATGCAATCTCTCTGGAACCGGACTGTCTAGGCAATAGTGTTTGGCAAATGTGTGGAGTGATTACCACACAGCCATCTGACAGATTTCCAGAACTGAGACTTTAGCTAATAATGAGGTTGCAGCTTTAGCTTTGGTAGAATGAGCTCTCAAGCCCTCATGGTGCTTCTTGGCCATTGCATAACAGATCATAATTAGGGCTCCCGGTTTTATGGTATTTATTTTTTCCACATTTCCGTCTGTATTTATCCATATTTATTTTTGTATCATTTTATCTGTAAGTATCTGCATTTATTTCTGTGGCAAGCAAAACAAGACGCTGCAGCTAGTATTTTTTCACATTTATTTAAATAGACATTGCACACTTTTTGCCTTTTTTTATCGTGCGAGTTTGCATCAAAGGTACTGAAGTGCTTAACGGCATGCAACAGTTTGATTACACAAGGTAATTTTCATTTTTGCAGACACTGGGAAATTAAGGGATTTGGTCAGAATCATGGGATGGTGATGCAAACCCAAGACTTGAGCCTATATGTTCACATCCATGGTTGTTAATTCACCCCAGTGCTATGGGTAGTGAAGGTGACATCACAATCCTTTTGCTATTGCAGGGTTACATCCACTCTTAGCCCCACAGAAGTCACTTAATTCCTGCTGTGCGGCTTAGAAAATAAAGCGGAGTGAAAATCAAGGAACGTAAACAGTGCTATTAGATTCCTGATTTCTTCCTGTTTTTCCCACAGCAGTGATGACCAGGCAAGTCGGGTGGTTCACTATCTGTACTCCTCACTAATGCTAATTGAACGCAACGTTCAAGTCCCTCCAAATCTACTACTCTCATTTCCTCCACCCACCACCTTTTTGGTTGATGTATACAACCATTGCCATATAATTAATAAAAAGAAATGTAAAGACAGAGCCCACAGCTTGACACTTTAGGCCACCAAGTTTAATGCACTTGTATGGCTCCAGCTTTCTCAATACAATTAAGGATCAGGCTACAAAAATGTGGAACGTCAACGATTAGACATCTATATAGCTTTTACATGCTGAGAGCTTCTCAACAAGTCACCCTTGTGTCCTCCTCACCCCTTCAGTATTCGTGTGGTTATACATGTGTACTAAAAATGCTGCAGTTAGCAGCAAGTCAGACTACCTGCAAGGTCTGTAAAGTACAGTGACTTAAGATTGTCCATGTATTTGAAAAGAAAGAACTACGGCTTGGGCTTTGACGAACAATCACGAGGGCTAGCATTCAAGCATTGCTCGAGACAACACTTGCTGACAGTCGCTAGGGTTAGGTTTCAGATGTGGCAATATCTACTCATTTGCATGCCTAAATTTCCATTTGACGGCTCTGTGCTTGGCTGGGAGCGAGCATTGCTCTCCAGGGAGAGGCCACATTCCAGTGTCCTCTACGCCTCGCACCCGAGTGCTCGAGCGCGCATTACCAGGTGATCACTGCATCATGGGAACTCCGACGGCTTGGGCAGAGCGCTGCACCTCGCTCCACCGGTGTGCCAATGAACCTGAACTGCATGCTTGCCTTTGCCACCATGTAATTAACCTCGGTGCTGTGTTTGGCTCCATGCTGTAGCTGTGAACCAGGCGCTGTTGTACCTGTGACGTGCAGATGTTCACGTGCACTTTCAGTTGCATGGCTGTCTTCCTCGGGGTTCTGATCTACAGTGCTCCGATGTCAAGTGGCGGACACCGCCCGATCTGTCTGTTTTTGCAAAAACTTCTTTGCGGTGAAGAATGGCTTAGCAAAGGTGCCACGGACACTTAAGAAAACTATGCCCCCCCCCTTCACACAGCCTCCCAATACGCTGGTTTCAAACTCATTTTAGGATGGCTTCTGCTGCCGCTGACAGCCAGGACCCTTACAGTGAAGATGTACAAAGATTTTGTTCCCCAGACTCTGTGGGGGTTAATGAAGCCATAAACTCGCTGTGGTGCCAGGCACTCCTTAAACAAGCTCTCTTGATGGGCCTTTCATTTTACATGTAGATCAACAAAGAAATGCACTTTAAACTATGCCTCCAGACAGGCAGTTACTACAAGCTGATGGTGAGACAACAGATGACACTGGTCATGGTGTTGACAGGATGTCTGGGGGGGGGGGGGGGGAGGGGGGGGCAAATAACCCCCTGGCATGGTCAATAGTGTTTGATTTATTGATAAATGTTGATAAGCACTTTCGGCCTGCTGCTGCCTGGGAGGGAGTGGCTCGCTCATTAACAGATCAGTCTCACTTGGCAGCAGAGTGCTTTGTTCAGACTCGGGAGGGCGGGGTGATTTAGAGGGGTGAATCTGCAGGACATCGCAGAGGCAAGTTTCAGATTTCTTTCGTTGGCCCCTGTGCGCCTCAGACACTGATTTTCTACAGGGGCACATAGACACCATAAAGCGGTTGGTAAGTATTTTTCCGTTTCTATTTTTAAATACAGACAAAGGAATAAATGTTTTCCGTCTGTAACTATGTGTAAAAATCTGTTTAAACGGAAAACCGGGAGCCCTAATCATAATACATGCGATAATCCATTGACACATGGTTCTTTTCTGGACTGCCTTCCTCTTCTGCGTTTCTGCAAATCCAAACAAAGAGTTGATCATCCACCCGGGATTCTATTGTATGATATATGTAGAACGACAATGCTCTTATAGGGTACAGGCAGCAGAGTCTCTCCACTTCCTAGGTAGAATGAGGGGGGAGGGAAGAAGGTAGGCAGTGTGATGTTCTGTCCGACGTGAAAAGGTGTAACCCCTTTGGCCAAAAAAGATGCTTGGGTTTCAAGAACTAGATTGTCTGGGAAGACGTAAATGTCCTAGGGACTAACAGAAAGCGCCTGCAATTTGCTAACACTCCTGCCTGATGTGATAATCACAAGGAAGACAGTCTTGATGGTCAGCAGTCTTAGAGGATAGCTGTGCATTGGTTCAAATGGTGAGCACATGAGAAAGGTGAGGTTCAAATTAGGGCATGATGAAGGTCGTAGGAGGAAACTTGTTGCAAACCTTCAAGGGATCGAGTCGCAACAGGTGACTTGAGCAGTGAAGGTTGTTCCAGAACTCGCAGGAAGGTGGAACTGTACTCCTCAAATGTGTCCAAGGCAAAGAACTTCAGACAAGAGTGCAGACAAATGATTAACAGATTTGGTTGCACACCAAGCCAAAAATGTGTCCCATCGGCCAACATAAATGATTTTTGTGGAGAGGGGTCTGGCTGCCAACATGAGATCACACACTTTGGGAGAGAGGTCACACAATCAACTGCCGCTGGTCAATCTCCACGCATGTAGGTGGAGTGGACAGTTTCAGGATAAAGAATCCTGCCCTGCTTCTGTGACAGGAGACCTTCTCGAAGGGGCAGCCTGATCGGAGGGCAAATACTCATGCTAAGGAGTTCAGGATAACAGAATCCCCTTGCCCTACCAGGGAGAAATAAGATAACTTGGCCCCTGCCGTTGAGAGTAGTGTTATTGGCAAAAAAGTGTACAGGAGTCCTGAGCTTCAAATGAAATGTGTTTCTGAGCACGTGTTGCCTTGGAAACTGCAAACAAAACAGGTGATGGACAGAATGTGGATCAATGTCACACATTCACCCCAGTCCAAAGATCTGGGCCCAAATCCATAGTTTTTTTGCACTACACACCACCCTGGGTTAGACAATGGCGATATGCAAATCAGCTCTGACCCTGTGCCCCATGGGAACAGTCCAGTCCGAACTACAAAAGCCATGTCCTTCCCAGAACGGAATCAAGCATCCGAGGACCGGACCGGTTTCGAGGTAACACCTCTCATCAGCCCGGCTAGCTTGACTCCAGTGGTGTGGAGTGCCTGGGACCCACGTCTGAGCATCCCCAGCGCACTTATGGCGGCAATTGCAAACAAAACAGGTGATGGACAGAATGTGGATCAATGTCACACATTCACCCCAGTCTAAAGATCTGGGTCCAAATCCATCGTTTTTTTGCACTCCACACCACCCTGGGTTAGACAATGGCGATATGCAAATCAGCTCTGACCCTGTGCCCCATGGGAACAGTCCAGTCCGAACTACAAAAGCCATGTCCTTCCCAGAACGGAATCAAGCATCCGAGGACCGGACCGGTTTGGAAACTGCAGCACGCAGATGTGCTGACAATGTGCGCAATCAGCAATGGAGAATAGATCTAACCCAGGGTGCCCCCCTCTCTGAACAGACTTTGAAGCACCTCACTATGGAGAAGCCATCCATGATCCGCGAGGCATTGAAAGCCGAGTTAATCTGCTCTGGTGTTAGAGAACCCGGCAGATGTTGAACCACCAGGAAAATGCCTGATGTTCCAGGGATGCAGGGCCTCTTGACACAGGGTCCCCAACCCCAATCCACCCTGCTTGTTGCAATACCACACAGCAGTAGTGTTGTCTGTGAACGCCTGAATTAGCCTTCCTTTGATGAAAGTAAGAAAGGCTTTCAATGGCAATCGGATCGCTCTCAGTTCCAACAGGTTTATGTGCATCTGAGACTCTGCAGGAGACCACAGTCTTCTGATAGCCACCTCTCCTAAATAGCTGCCCCAACCCATAAGTGCTGCATCTGTCACCACTGTTACCTCTGGGTGGGGAAGGGAAATAAGACTGCCACTGACCCAATCGCGGTCTGTGGGCCACCACTGTAGAGCTTTTCCAGTACCCACCAAATATCCGGACCTGGTCAGAGAGATTCTCCTGATGCTGTTCCCACTGGGTCTTCAAATCCTACTGCAGAGCCCATATATGCCAATGGGCATGTTTTACCACCAGAATGCAAGAGGTGATTAGGCCCAGCAGCCTCAGAATCAGTCTAACCGAAATCCCAGATAGATGCTGAAACATCAGAATCATAGTCCAAATATCCTGGACTCTCTGCTGCAAAGGATAAGCTCGAAACTGCACTATATCTAGAACAGCTCAGATGAAACGGAGCCAGGTGTGACTTCAGCACATTTATAGTGAACCCCAGTGAATACAGGAGGTCTGCCGGAGGTAGGAGACTACTGTCTGGGGGAATTCCGCTTTCTACAGCGAGTCGTCGAGGTAGGGGAAGACTAGAACCCTAACCTCCGCAGATGTGCTGCAACCACCACCATAACCTTGTTGAAGACCCGAGGGACGCTGGTGAAGTCAATGTGAAGCACAGCGAACTGAAAGGGCTTGTGGCACACCATGAACCCCAGGTACAGTCTGTGGGCTGGAAGGAAGGAAATATTAAAGTAAGAGTCTTGCAAGTCCAAAGCTATCATCCATCTAGTCTCCAGGCTTAAAGGCAGGCAGATAAGACCTGAGCCAAGATGAGCATGTTGGATTTTCCCTTCTTCAGGAAATAGTTGAGGGCATATATCTAATACAGGCCAGAGGCTTCCATCTTTCTTCAGCCTCTAAATGGCTCCTTTGGCCAGAGAAGCCATAACTTCCTGTTGCAAGACCAAGAGATGGTCCTCAGTTAGTCGATCAGAGGACAATGGCTGGGTATGTTGGAATGGAAGTGCATAGCCTCGCTGGTCGATTTGAAGTATCCACTTGCATGAAGTTATGCATGTCAATGGTGAAGGTGGCATCAAATACTGCTACCAACTGGGTGCCAATGGTGGAAAGAGGGTAAACTAAAGACCTCAGCCGCCATTGTGAAAGGAGTGAGGTGTCCAGGCCACTGGCGTTAGCCAAGTCTAGTACCAGGTGTCATCAGGAATGAGCTCTGCTAAGTGGTTGGAATACCCATAGGGATCCTCAGATCCCCTCTTTTCGTGTTCCTTAGCAGGCCCCTCAGGAAAAATGGGCTACATCTCCAATTCAGGCCATGTGGGAATGGCTGGCGCCAGAGCCAATGTCAGGTGACACCAGTCCTGCTCCGTTTTGGAATCCGGAATCACAATGGGTTCAGAAGCATTGGGACCGGCAATCCCCGGAAGAGGTTGCAAAGTCACAGCCAGAGGTGATCAGGATCCACCAGCAGATCCCATGGGGTCGACTGGAGCCAAGAGTGGACCCACTGTGTGAGCCCCAGTTCAAGGCCCTCCCTAACCCATGGGTCCCAAAGGCGCACCCACAGGGGTTTGGCTGCTCAAACATGAGGCTCATGTCCTTATAGAATTCATGGAGTTGAGCAGGGGTTGCTCTGGGAAACTCGAGGTTGTGTGGAGCAGACCCAGTGTCAGAAGCTGGCTGTAGAGTAACAACTTGTGAATTGGCTTAGATTTGTGGGTAGTTCTCTCACGATGTCCGAAGAATGTATAAAAGCACTTTGACTTTTGAGACTCACCAGAAGAAGTTTGGGTTTGCGGCGGGGATCGACACGAACGATTCCAGGAGCAGTATTGATATCTCACTCACGAACAGGACCTGCAGGGACGTGGAGTCTTATTGCGAGCAACTAAGAGCTTCATGGGCCGCTCAACAAGGGTCTTGGGGTTTATGGTTTGGCACTTTGTGCAAGCAGAGGATTCATAGTCCCTTTCCAAGCATCAGAGACACGAAGTGGGGGCCTGTAACTGACACCTGTGGATGGCGGGCCCTACAAAGTTTGAACCCAGTGAGCTTCTTCGGGGACATTACGTAAAATTAAGTAGGAAAAATGGCACACTATCTTCAACAAAACATTAAAAAAATCCACACAATAAAATTACTGACGGGAGCTCTACTGAATCTATGCAGATGGCGCAGAAAAGAAGGAAGGGAGGTCATCACACTAGGGTGGCGTCTATATATATACACCACACGCACATCACTTCTGGTACAGACGTCGACCACTAGCGGAGCCAAATGACACCACCTACCAGCATGCAGTGGAATAGCTCAACTATTTCTGGATCCAGTCTGATGCCTGGTAAATATTCTAAGGTAAGGAATCTGCAGCTAGAAGTCTATCAGATATACACAGTACACTGTATAAAAAGAAAGAAAAACTATATATATATTAAAATGCATGTAATTAAAGATGCAAATGTGAATGCATAGAAAGTGAATATGTGGAACTATCAGTGATCTAACTTACCCTACTTGGGTTTCTTTTTAGCTCATCAGCCAAGAGGAAGGGGGTACTTACCTGTAGTCACCTACTTAACGATAGGGGTAAAATGAAAAACCATATAGTTGTTAAAAGGCTCTCAAATGCGAAGTTCATGATCCTCCAGTGTTAACTGTATCTCCCTTTGTAGACCGTTTCTCAATGAGCTTTTCCTAATTAGTGACAAGGCCCTAAGTGGATCCCATATAGTTGCCATGTAGATATGAAATTTATTAATTATCACATATTGGTTTCATGTGCTTTATAGACTGCTTCTCGGTGTATAAATCCATATTGATGCCAAGAAGGCTGCCCTTCAAAATACACAGATATAAAAACATGAATTGCGTTGTTAGGTATATGTCAGGTTGTGCATTCTTACACACAAGTCACATAGATGGAAATCCTCTTACTGTACCTTTGTAATTTTTTGTATCCATCGGATAGTGCTTCTTTCATTCTTGGTTCTAAATGAGTCCCTCATGTTGGGAGTTACCAGTCTTTCCTTTGTATATAGTTCTCGGTGCACTCACTTGCTCCGGTCTTCTTCACCCTTTTTAATTCATAATTTGCAAATGTGGAGCTAGTAATCTAAAATAGGAAACCTATTCCGACCAAGCAGTGAATACTACAGATGTATCATACTTTCTACCACAATTCGGATGATTACATATCACACCCTATTCAAGAAAAATTGCAAAAATGGCTTTTCACTAGAGGTTAATTGACCCAATAGTCTTCCTTCTAGGGCCAGGGAGACCATTTAAAGCTAACAGCTATGCTTTAAAAACGTCGTAACAGCTTGAAGACTGGAATCAATGTGTTCAGTACACTATGAAATGTTGTGTATAGACATCACGTCTTCTGGAGGGCTTGCTTCTTTCACTCTCCTAGGTATACTTTCAAGGAAACTACGTTGGTCCTCTATTTGAGGTACCTAAAATGGATAGGTATAGAAAAAGCATCCACAGCATTGTCATTTTCTGCCAGTAGGCACACTTTATGGTATTCATGTATCACGCTTCAGTATTGAGCGCCTTTTAACATATCTGTGGTCCTATTTTGGGGTTGGGTGGTTCTTCACTATGATACTGATTCATCAAAGACCCGTTTTGCGAGTCTAGAATAGCGATTCATAAGGAATCGCTATTACAGACTCACAAAACGGGATTCATGTAGGAATCACAAAAAGAATTGCGATTCCTACACATTCCTTATATGCGATTAGCAAATTGCTAATCGCAAATAAGGAATAACTCCCCATTCATTCCTGAGTTTCCATCAGAAAAAATTTAGCTCGTTGGAGGTTCGACCACATGGTTTAATCAAGGTTTTAAAAACTAAGGTGAAAAAGAATGGCAAATGGTGTCTTGAGACCTTAAGCAAGAGACAAAATTAGGGGATGGGGTCCAGCATCCAAGACCTTTGAAGCGCAGGATCAGCATTTTTTTAACCCACTAATATGCCCCATAAGAAGAAGCCCAGTAATAAATGCAAGGATGCAAGTATACATGAGAAAACTCCTGGACACAAATTAAACACGAATGTGCCAATAAACTGGTGCTTTGACCCAATGATCAAAAAAGCTTCATCTACTCGGGAAGAGGAAAGGGACTCCACAAAAGCTAATGGACACAGTGGAAACCATGGATTCTCTTTACTTCTAAAACTGCTTCATTTTTTATAGTATAAACAATGTTCTTCAGTGGTGATCCATTTCGGATGATTATACATAAATAATAGTCTCAGACCATGGTTTAACTTTGTTACTCGATGTACATTTGACTAGGCTCCCTAGTCTAGGATGATGTCCATTAAAAAGAGCGCTATATGGGAGTGGTCAGGTAGTTAGAAATACTAGGAGGCTCTATACTGGTCCAGACTTAACTTTCAGGTTGAGGGTTGCCAGAGGTACTTAGAGGCAGCTTCAGAAGAGACTGAGATAAAGATTCAGCCTTAGGAGAAAGCTGCCACACGACTGAGAACAGTCTAACACAGCAAGGCCCCTAGCATACCTGGCAATGTGGCCGTCGGCATCACTGCACTTAGTGAAATCATAGTCCTGCTGACAGCAACATCTCGTGCTGGGGAGCCACATATGTTGGTGTTGATAAAGGGAGCGACATGAATGTATCAGTAGGGAGTTACTTAACAGGCAGCTTCATGAACATGCTGTGGGATGCACGGTGGGAACAGTGGCCCTTGAGCTCCCTCCATTTTCATGAAGGGAGAAGCCTGCAATTGGAGAGGTAAACATTATCTTGGAGACAGGCATGGGGCAGAGCCTTGTACAAGACTTGCAGCTGAAAGAGAGAAAGGGCAAACATCCCAAAAAGAGCAACCTGCACACTTAAAATGAGAAGGATAAATGACAGGCAGCAGGCAAAAATAGCGCAACCCATGACAAGAAAGAGAGAATGGAATTGCTATTAAGAGGACAGACTAATAAGGATAGGCTTTCCTCAATTTATCTTAATACTAGGAGTATATTTATTTTGCAGAAAGCGCACAAGCCTGCAAAATGCACTTGTAGCCAGCTGAATTCTCTCTTGTGTTGTGCCATGTAGTGACTCCCACTGTTTCTACTAGAAGCCCATACGATCTGTCCTACTCCTTTCCAGGACATTACTCAAGAATCTGCAGATAAGACACCCTCCAATGATTCTAAAGACAATTAGTATGGCAAACCAAAAATGTGCTGGATTAAAAAGAATATCAAAGGCCCCTCAATTCCTGATAAGCCCGGTCACACAAGTGGGGTACAATTTCTTTCAGGAGAAATGCTGGAACAGCAGTGCTAGACCTTTTGTGGATTGCTGCGCATTGCAGAATTTTCCTTTGAAGAAATGGGAGATAAGTGTGTGATTGTAGCCAAACTGAGGTCTGCAAGGAATTTGAGTGTAGGGGGAAGGGATTTAGAGAAGAATGTCGGATCTTTAGGGTGAGGGTATGTGCCAATGCTTGGGTGGGCCCCCCGTTGCAGAAAGATTGCAGGGCCTAGGTCTACCGGGTTTCTCCTCCCCGGTTCTGGGGGCAGTTATGCCACTTGAGCAGCGATCAAAGTAAAATCAGAACATGCATAATGGCGCAGTCTTTTTCATTTTATTTACAGTGATGAGCATCACAGCAAACAGAAAAAAATTAAACTTGAGATGTGACATGAAAAGAAAATGTTTCTGGCGCTTGCATCGGCCCATTGACGTCTCTGCACTATGGAAGTAATGTGGCAAATGTGTAGTCTACTGCATTAAGGAGGTTAATATGAAAAGCATGTGCACCTATGAAAGGCAAATGCTAATAAATAGTAATATTGGTAATGTAAATACATTTAACATGTATGACAAACACAATGTGTGACTTACTTTTTTAACTTCTAAAGCACATTCCATTAACGCTCTCACACTTCCAACTTCACGTAAAGTTTTCTTACTGTTCACATCCGCTCTCCAAGACAAATTTCGCAAAACGCTGGCAATGACCTGAAAAATATAAATGTAGAGACTATTAACTGCTGCTGAATAAAATATTCTCTGGCACGAAAATCGTGTTTGTTCTATATGACTGGGGAGAGACGCCCTGCAGAACAGAGCTGTACTGCTAAACGCATCTTTAAGAATGAACTTTTACCTTTACAGATAAGAATGTGAGCACTTGCAGCGAGAAGCTGTCATGATCCAGTGGGCGAGCAGATTTGGAAGTCTTTAATGTAGCCTAGACTGTCTTACAATTGCCATTTGAGTTAATGATGTGTACAGTCATCCCTGCAGCACTCCCTTTGGTGTACCCCAGTGATGGGAAACAAAGTTTATAATTTTATAGAAGACGTCAGTACTTTCTCTTTATCAAGTAGTTATGTGGACATGTTTATCAACAGTTGAATCAAAATTATTCCTAGTTTTTTTGCCCGGAGCTGCACCCTCAGGGTAGCACTTTCACCAATTCAAAATGACTACTTTTCAGCCCTTCCTAAAAATACTTGGATATAACCTTTTCCTAAAATTTCCCAGGTGTGGAGATAAAAAAGTAAACATGTCTCCTGGAATATTTGGGAGAAAACTGCTCTTTCCCCAAATATTCTAGGACTGGAATTAGAATAGTAAATGTGACCTTCCAGTGTCCACCACAGCCACTACTGCCCTGAGGGTGCAGCTCAGGGCAAGAAACATGACTGAGGTGAATCAAACTACCTTCTTAACTGATTTAGAAGCAGTAAAAGTGCACTTTTTCACACTGCTACTTAATGTTAGCCGAACCTTTTGTGTGAAAAGTCATGACAAAGTGAAATTTGTGTGTGTTATTTGTGAGATAGACCCAACTACTATTAGGACTAGGTAAAGATAAGCCAAATGTCTGCTATACATTAACATTTAAAACCATTGTATCTTAAAAGGGTGTACTTTGTTCTTCACATCTATATGCCTATCAGTATTTTAGCATTTCCCTTCCCTCCTAAAATGTCAGAAGTATAGCCTGCAATACAGTGAGTATGTAAATGCATGAACCAAAGTGCATAATCTCCAATTACATTAGCTGACCACAATTTCTGGTGGTGAAGTCAGCCAAACTCTGAACTTTGTCATTAGCTCAATAAAATGAATCTGCAGTTTGTTTTGTGTAGTATGTTTATGCTAACAGTATATTTTAAAATGCAATTGTAGAACATTTAGATTTATCAAACCTGTTTGATATCGGGGTTTGATGGCGGCCCCTCTACTTTTTACTTCATCTCCTTCAAGATTTGTTTGGGAGGTTTGTGATGCACAAGATAAATGTGAAGAGACATCTTGTCTTAACGTACTTCCTTTTCAGTAAGTAGGCCTAGGCAAGTTAATGTAACGTTGTCCTAATAGAGGTAGCTGAAAGAAGGCTACAGCCAATTTGCACCAGACAGTGGATTTCTTGCTTTTACTACAGCTCAAGAGGGAAAGGAGTGCTTTCAAAACGAACTGTGTGTATTCCCCACCTTGTCCTGCTAAAAAGTGGCATTATATATTTCTGCAAAGCAACCCTTGCTAGTCTCACCCAACAGCACTGTACATACGACAAAAGGAAACTAGGAAATAAGCACATATACAATATAGTTTGAAGACCAACCATTTTAAAAGCCAAAGCATAACTCATCCTGACACAAAATGGGTAAAATAATATTAAAAGCTTAATGACTATGAAATATCTCTTTTTTGACAAATGAGAGGGACAAGTAGGGCTATTTTGGAAGGGTCCAGCGTACGTGCCCGGGAAAGTAACAACAAAGAAAGGTACGCAGTTCCCTAAGGGTGGTGTACTCTGAGATAGCAAACTAAACTAATGGAACCCAGGTAACGAATCAAGAAGGGACAGTTGAAAGGGGGATGGGGATCCTCCCTTTCGGGATTTAAAACCCTCACACACCCAGCAAGCTAGGTGTCATTTACCTTAATAAAAACAGTATGGAGAGGTAAACTTCCTGGTTATATGATCCAGGACAGTGTGCTCTACCAATAATAACAAGCATTTACAATGCAACGGTCTCGCCTTTGCAAAAGTTAGCGCTTTTGGCATTGTAAATGACAAATGTTTTATTTATGTGTTGGTTTTGGAAACAGATAATTAAATGGCATTGTCATGAGCAGTAGAGAGTGAGTAGTAGAGAGTGAGTAGTAGAGAGAGTAGTAGAGTGAGTAGTAGTGAGTAGTAGAGAATGAGTAGAGAGTAGTGAGTAGTAGAGTGTGTAGTAGAGAGTAGTGAGTGTGTAGTAGAGAGTGTCTAGTAGAGAGTAGTGAGTGTGTAGTAGAGTAGTGAGTGTGTAGTAGAGTGTGTAGTAGTGAGTGTAGTAGAGAGTAGTGACTGTAGTAGAGAGTAAGTAGTAGAGAGTAGTGAGTAGTAGAGTGTGTAGTAGAGTAGTGAGTGTGTACTAGAGTGTGTAGTAGAGTGAGCAGTAGAGAGTAGTGAGTGTGTAGTAGAGTGGTGAGTGTGTAGTAGAGTGGTGAGTGTGTAGTAGAGTGTGTAGGAGAGTGTGTAGTAGGGAGTGTAGTAGAGTGTGTAGTAGAGTGTGTAGTAGAGAGTGTGTAGTAGAGAGTAGTGAGTGTGTAGTAGAGAGTGTGTAATACAGAATGTGAAGTAGAGAGATTGAAGTAGAGAGATTGAAGTAGAGAGATTGAGGTAGAGAGATTGAGGTAGAGAGATTGAGGTAGAGAGATTGAGGTAGAGAGATTGAGGTAGAGAGATTGAGGTAGAGAGATTGAGGTAGAGAGATTGAAGTAGAGAGATTGAAGTAGAGAGTGTGGAGTAGAGAGTGGAGAGTCTGTAGTAGAGTGTAGTAGAAAGTAGTGAGTGTGTAGTAGACTAGTAGAGAATGTGTAGTAGAGTAGTAGAGAGTAGTAGAGGGTGTGTAGTAGTGTGTAGTAGAGCGTGTGTGTAGCAGAGTGTGTAGTAGTGTGTAGTAGAGTGTAGTAGAGTGTGTAGTGTAGAGTGTGTAGTAGAGAGTGTAATGTAGAGTGTGTAATGTAGTGTATAATGTAGAGTGTATAGTAGAGAGTGTAGTAGAGAGTAGTGACTGTAGTACATAGTGTGTAGTAGAGAGTGTGTAGTAGAGAGTGTGTAGAAGAGAGTAGTGGCTGTAGTAGTGAGTGTGTAGAGAGTGTGTAGTAGAGAGTAGTGACTGTAGTAGAGAGTGTGTAGTAGAGAGTGTGTAGTACAGTGTGTAGTAGAGAGTAGTGACTGTAGTAGAGAGTGTGTAGTAGAGTGTGTAGTAGAGAGTAGAGTGCGTAGCAGAGAGTAGTGACTGTAGTATAGTGTGTAGCAGAATGTGTAGTAGAGAGTAGTGACTGTAGTAGGGAGTGTGTAGTAGAGAGTAGTGATTGTAGTAGAGAGTGTGTAGTAGAGAGTGTGCAGTGATTTGAGTTTTACATCAAATTAAAAACGGGAACGGAACAAACTCATCCTATACATTATTGTGGTAGGTGCCCACGCATATAGGGTTAAATGATGCGTTAGATGCCACAGGTCCCACCAACATGCTTCCTTTATGATAGGAGAATGCCCAACATCGCGGAGATTTGCTCTCTGCTCTTCCCGGATATTTGTATTTTCAAATATATGTTATCCTGCTAAACGAAGACGATGCTCAAACTATAAAAGAAGAGGGTTTCACAGATATGTTAGTCCTTCCGGGCAAACGAAATGACCCAAAGAAAGATCAAGTGACAGTTTAGAGCTCCAAGTGAGTCTTAATAAAATCAGTGTCTGGAACGCATAGCATCAAAGACGAGCGGGGCATCAAACTGCAGTGTCATTCAATCAAAGCTTCAAGGCTTCTGAGCGCTAGCCGAGAATTATTTTTTGTGAAGCACTAATCACTGTGGAAGGTGCCCCTGCTATCCCAGATGTGAGAAGTCAGTCTGATATGAAAATAAGCAGTATTTGGAATGAATGTATTTGGCAGGGGGAAGGTGGGGCGGCGCAAGACCGTACTGACGAGTGAACAGGAGCCATTTTGTACCGAGTGATTCTGCCTGTGTGCATGTAGACAAACCAGGCAGCAGCATGAGCATGTGATTTGGTAAATAAAAACGGGGCTTGATGTTAGGAGGGGGGAGCTGGAAGCTGCAGGTCCCCGGAACAGAAGGAGGAAGGGTAGCTGCATCCCCTGTGTGACAACAGGAGCCAGGCATTACCGGGGGTACAGGATAAAAAAATTGAAGAACCACACCTCTTAGTCCAGAAGTTGTGATATACCACTTCATGTGATTTCATTTGGGGCAGTGGGCGCCTTACATCATATCTGCCACGCCCCACCCAGTCCGGGTGTTACCTGGCGTCCGGCTCGGTCAGCACGGTGGTGTCCAGGTAGTCGATCTTGTAGAACTCGAGCAGCGCCGGCAGATTGTCGAACTCCTGGTTGCCGATCTTGAAGCGCCTCGAAGGCAGCAGCGAGTTGATGATGTAGTGGGAGACGTGCAATTTCTCGGACACGGACATCATGTAGTCTCCGGGGCACGTGGACGAGTCCCACACCAGGAAGACGCCGTCCCACTGCCCCTGCAGCTGCCGATGAGCCTAGTTGCGGGACACCGGCCTGAAGTAGCAGCTCGAGCGGTCCGACGAGTCAAAGCGGGCCGAGGATATGGCTTGGTGGAGGTGGGCCCTGGGGCTGCAAAGGAGGTGTCACCGCAGGCCAGGGGCTCGCACCCGATTCTCCTGACAGGGAACGCAGAGGGCTCCTCAGCCAAGGCGGGTGCGGTCCCCCATCCTCCCAGTATTTGTTTATTGGTTCAATCAATTAATTTCAATTGTTAACAAAAGAAACAAGGAAATATTTATTTTCTTGTAAACACGGGGAGATTATGTGATGTGTTACGCAAAGAAGCCCCTCCCGCCCGGCGTCGACGACACTTCCGTTGCCAGGCAACGGCCCCACCGGCACCAATCCCAGCGCGGCTCCTCGTCTGACGTCAGAGGAGCTGCGCTCGGGATTTGTGAGGCTACCGAACTTCCCGGGCTGCGGCGGTTTTTACGGGGAGGCAAGTTTTAATGTACATACAATGCCGCTGTGGGAGGCGGCGGTGATTTTAGACAGCGCACCTTCTAGCACAGTGCCTTCACATGCGTAAGGGGAGAGGAGCCCGGTGAGTGGGGTTGAGGGTGGGGGTGTACGCGCGTGTGTCTGGTTGAGTGTGTCTGTGCGTGCGTGTATCTGTTTAAGGGGGGGTGCGTGTGTCTGTTTCCGGGGGGGGGGGGGGGGGTGCGTGTGTGTGTGTATGCAGTGTGTGTATGTGCGCATGCATGAATGTGGCTTGGTTTCAGAATGGGAAAATGAGGCACGCCGACGTGCGCGCTCACGAGGTAGAATCTCGCTCGTGACAGTCTGCTGTCCACATTACCCAGAAAGTGATTACATAAGTTGTCTCGCCCTAGACAGCAAAAAGCTTTGCTTTTTGCTTTCGTCTAGGCGAGACCTAAAAAGGTGCACTATCTACACATTGTGTAGATAGTGCACCTTTTGATTATTGTTTAGGTCTTGATGAATTGCGCTGTATCCTTATGAACTAGAGCATGAAACATGTCGACCGACCACGAATTGACCACTTAGTAGAGCACACTGTCCTGGATCATTGAACCAGGAAGTTTACCTCTCCATACTGTTTTTATTAAGGCAAATAACCACGCCAATAAAAAACATTGTGGATTATCTAACCTTTTTTTAAATTTTACATCACTATCACACACGTCTACACCCTTTCGCGCTAGGCCCTCATACCCACATGCACCAACTGGCAGGGACAAAAGATCTCCGACAAAGAGCCCCATCTGGGTGCCCGTCAGGCATTGCAGCGCCAGCTTGACGAGGAGCAAAAACCCATATGATGAAGCATGACACCAAGCTTGCTGGGTTGTGAGGGTTTCAAGTCCTGAAAGGGAGGATCCCCATCCCCCTTTCAACTGTCCCTTCTTGATTTGTTACCTGGGTTCCATTAGTTTAGTTTGTTATCTCAGAGTACACCACCCTTAGGGAACTGCGTACCTTTCTTTGTTGTTAATGAAATATCTCTTAACTCCTTAGAAAAAAGGAACTAGCTTGAGAGACCAGAAATTAGTTCAAACACTTGGGCACCAATCACAAATCAAACAAGTATCAGTCAGTCAACCAATCAGTCGAGCATTTTAACAGCAAAGCACACCTACTGGCTTTGAAAATACTTTTTGCTGCTTCTCTTCCACAATAGCTAAAATAATCAATAATCTGATTTGTTATTAGGCTTGTCAGTCCATCCTTAGTACCGCCTTGTCTTCATTAGTAACCTCCCATGAAGACTGGCCCTTTTAGTTCTGTTGTTACACAGTATGTCTTACTTAGCCTGTAAGCACTATTTTCTTTAATGAGTTTTACCTACAGCAGGCACGACATGCTTTCCTGCAACATTCAGTGTGCCATGCATGCTCTCACTTCACAAACAGCCCGGGAAAATGGTGGCTGCTTCTTTGAAATGAAATAGGTCTTGGGTTTACAAAAGTTTGAGCTATTGACATTGTAAATGACAATGCTTTTTATTTATGTGTTAATTTTTAAAACAGATCACTAAAAGGCATTGTCATTTACAATGCCAATACCTTTAACTCTACCACATGCGAGACCAATTGCATTGCAAATGCTTGTTTAATACGCTATTCTCGGATGGCAACCACCTATCTTTGACAGATAAACATAAAAACTATGTATAAAGGGTGTGAAAGCCTCTGTTAATAAAGGAATCGCCTGGCAGCAAAGTACAGCTGTAGAAGCCACCAAAACAAGTATGTAAACGAGCACAGGCAAAGCCAACCTGTCTCACCTATGCAAGAGCTATTGGCTTTTCCATGATCTGAGTGGAGTGGCATAGAGTGGAGGGGCATAGAATGACATGGAGGGGCATAGAATGACATGGAGGGGCATAGAATGACATGGAGGGGCATAGAGTAGGGTGGTACAGAGTGGAGTGGCGTATGGAGTGGAGTGGCGTAGAGTGGTGTAGAACGGCGTAGTGTGGAGTGGCGTAGTGTGGAGTGGCACAGAGTAGAGCGGCCTGGCAGAGAAAGAGATGGCGTAGAGTAGAGTAGAGCTAAGTAGAAAAGAGTCGAGTGACGCAGCGTGGAGTAGAGGGATGTGGAGGATCTGACCACTCCTATAATTGTTAACCTATGGCCCACCAACTGACCACTCCCATACAGCACATCACTCTACTCCATGCTGAGGGACATGGAATAGAGGGACGTGGGTGGCGTGGTGTAGAGTGGAATGGAGTGGTATAGAGTGACAGAGTTAAGTGGCCTAGAGTAGACTAGCATTGTATGGAGTGGCAGAAGATGGAGTGGCGTAGAGTACAGTGGTGTGGCATAGAACAGAGTGGCATGCATAGAGTGGAATGGCGTAGAGTGGATTGGAGCAGCACAGAAAGAAGTAGCACAGAGCGCCTTGGAGAGGAGAGGCGTAGAGTGGCTTGGAGTAGAGTAGAGCACAGTAAAATGAAGTACAATGGTGTGGTGTGGAGTGGCACAAAGTAGAGTGAATTATGCGGAGTAACGCAGAGAGGAGTAGAGTGGCGTAGCATAGAATAGAGAAGAGTAGCGTAGAGTAATACAGTGTAAGTAACAAACAAGGAACCAAACTTAAAATCAATGCAAAGGTATAAGGCATAAAGGGGAATGTAGAATGTAGAAAACAGCTGGAGAACTGGAAACAGAGGAAGTATCCTGAAACATCTGTGCTCTGTGATATAAAAATATTTTAAAAGAAGTATATAAAAGCGCATCACAGTACGTTCAGCGGCTGGACTCTCATTAAGATGAATTAATCTGTACTAGGTCCCTGCGCCACACAAAGAAAAGGAAGTGACACTTGGCATGAGCTGTCCAATTAGTAGGCAGCACAGAAGAGTGACAATGAAGCAAACGATTGGTAAGTAACAGGCGGATTTTAAGTCCTTTATTGTAAATAATATGCCTAGCAAGCAAGAGCTCATGAATGTGCTGTAGCATGAGAGACTTAAAAAGGGAGGTATCGGGGGATGGAAGGAAGTCAATGCCACTGAGGGGGCTGGATCACCTCATGGGGGTGGTGGGAGGAAGGCTGGCTCAAAAGCAGGACAAATAAAGAATAAGGAGGAAAATAAGAATCTGTTGACTATGTTCACGATGGTGAGCGGCAGAAGGGTGACTCGGAGACGGTGGCGGCTACTCCATTACAGAGTATTGGAGGACAGCAGCATGGAATCCTCCAGAAAGACCGAAATGTTCCGGCCATTTTAAAACCTGTATTGAGAGGTAAACCTGAGGAGCAACTGGATAATCAACTTACAGGTCAGCTGTTGGGGGGGAGATATGGGGAGGGGGGGTTGCAACAATCTTTCAGCAGTAGCTGTTGGAGAAGAGAGAGCTGTGAATAAAACAGCAGTTCCTGAGCAGTGCTACTGTATCAACTAACAGCTTTGTTAGTAGCAATGAGAGGGTGGCGACAGTGGACACTGACTCTAGCATGCATGTTAGTTTAAATTCTGGGATTAAACTGCTAAAAGCAGTGGGGGATCCACAGAACCTACAGAAACCTGGGAAACTTGCAGAGGAGATATTGAATGATATGGAATCTGCTGGTTCTGTTGAGTAGTTTTATTCAATGTTTGACATTTCCAATTTGTCAGAGAATGAGAATGAGAGCGAGAGCGCTGTAGGTGATTGGGAGGATGAAAATAGTTCTCAGCGAGATGGAGATGAAGATGATCCAAGCTCCGAGTCCTCTATGAATCAAGAGATAGTTCGATAGACACAAGATACCTGTAATCTTTTCTTGCAAGAGAATCTGACCCCTGCTGGCCAGCTTATATGGGACTCTTCACCCTCATCTCAGCCTGATGGCGAAGGTGTTGGCGCTAGCTCTGGTGTGAAGGTTGATTGTGATAGCGAAATCACGCTTATTACGATATATAAGGTGATAATGGCACACAGAGAAGAAACTAAGACTGAAGGCTTTCGGACCCAAGGTGCGGTGAGCAAGTTGCAGAATACTGTGCGTCTGTAATGGAAGACCAGTTAGTCCAACAGAAGACGACGATTACAACATTACAAA
Source organism: Lissotriton vulgaris (assembly GCF_964263255.1). Taxonomy (NCBI): domain Eukaryota; kingdom Metazoa; phylum Chordata; class Amphibia; order Caudata; family Salamandridae; genus Lissotriton; species Lissotriton vulgaris. The sequence continues at coordinate 716,563,041 of NC_141689.1, read as the reverse complement.
AAATTAAGGAAGACACTAATTGGAAGCTAACGGACTTGGAAAATCGATCTAGACGGAATAACGGATGTGAGACAATATGTTATTGAGTTGTTTTTTGAAGCTTTTCCTGATTTAAAACAATGGAATTGGGAGACTGAGATCATTAGAGCACACAGATGTCCTTTTGTTCAGAGAGGGAAAGCAGGAAGGTCTAATGAAAAACCTAGGGCTATCCTGATCTGCCTGAATAATTATCTGTTACGTGAAGCTTTGTTTGATTTGGCTAGGTCACACAGGAGGACTGGTAAGGGGTGCGACTTCTTCGTACGTCCAGACTTTTGTCAGGCTACAGTCCAACAGAGATGGAGGCTTCACCAAATGATCTCAGCTTTTCAGTCTAAAGGGGGGGGGCAGGCGTTTTTGCTGCATACTGCAAAGTTAAAAGTGATATACAAGAGGAAGACTCAGAATTTTGTGTCAGAAATATTAGGAGAAGAATTTTTGAAGGCAATGTGAAGTTAACATTCATCTAAATTAGTTATATGGGGCTTTCAACAGCCTTTAGAATGGTTCAATGGTTCAATGTGAGAAAAGTTTGTTTAGGGAGGGTCACAGGGGGGTTGTGGGAGTGGGTGGCTGTTGGGGGAGGGGCAGTAGGGTGGTGAGGGTGGCGAGGTAGGCACATTGGACGGGTGGTGGGTGAGGTTGAATAGAATGATTATGATACTTTTTTAGGTGAAGAAGGAAATGCTTTGGATTAGTTTTACTAGGTTGGGAAAAACAGATAACATCTCTTAAATGAATCAAGATGGGACGATTTTCTTTTTGTCTTGGCACATTTGTGGGTTAAAAGATAAAAGAAAAAGGGGGGTGCTGGCTCAAATGCTTCGGATCCATCGGTATGATTTGTTACATATACAAGAAACTCATATAGCCAGGAATAAACGCAACTGGTTAAGGGATCTTGGTATGGAACTAATAGGGTGTACTAAACAAGGCTCTAATATTAGAGGTGTAGCAATTTTTATGAGACATGGATTGGGAGTAAAGAGGTGTGTAAAAGAAGACACCTATGGGCACAGGGTCATTGTGGAATTGGATATTAATGGTTCCCCTGTGACAGTGTGCTTTGTGTACGGACTCAATCTGGATGATCTGGGCGTGTTACATTATTTAAG